>NW_026694427.1:629601-1259202 GCF_021218885.2 Marmota monax | reverse complement strand
GGTTTTAAGTAACTTATTGTTACTATTATTTTTCTATTACAATTACATCAAAAGATATTTTTTCTTTTACTAACCATTTATTTGCCTCAGTCTTTTGAACACATACATGCTACTGTCTGGGACTCTACTGTACCAAATTTATTCACACGATAAACTGCTTATAGAACTTGAAATATTTCAAGTTTGTCTTTTCACGAGGTGGAAGTGTCACTTTGCATGTCTCCAAGCGTTAATATTTTATGAATATTTTACACATTGGGAATGTGACATAGATGATACTTAAACTAATTGTTTTGGGGAGCACAATCTATCTCATGGATACAAAGCAGAGAGAATAGCAACCAGACTGTTTTCAAAAGCTTTTTTACCACTCTTTTTGCCTCCCTTGGGTACAACCACCTTATGAGAATATCGTTGACAAGTCTGATTTGCATCTGGAATGTCTGCCAAATTTCACATTCACTGATGGCAGAAAAGTTAGGAGTTGGGCTTTTATTCAGTGCTTGGATTATGGTATATATCCTTCACTTCACTCTGATATGGAGTATATATACTGTTTTTGGACTTATGTAGTTTCCTCTAAATTAGGTAATGGAAAGTATCTTATTACATAATTAAAGTCACTCTCCTACATGACAGTCAGTTCTACTAACTCGTAATTCAAATTAAAAACTGAATGATGGTTTGGTCCGTGTGCTATTGACCTACCAATTTTTATTTCAGGAGCCATTGACATTCGGGGATGTGGCCATTGATTTCTCTGAGGAGGAATGGGAATGCTTGGATCCTGCTTAGCAGAATTTATACAGAGAAGTGATGTTGGAGACCTACAGCAACCTGGTCTTTGTGGGTGAGCATAACTTTCCTTCGAAATTCCTAATTATCATTATTTAATTTTCTTGCCTGGCAATATATCTTTTGGGAACTTCACCATGAGTTTCAAATTTATGCTTTCAATAAAAAAGATGGGGTAGTTCTTGGTGCTGACAAGAAAATGTTAATGATGTTTCTTTTCGTCCTTAATGTCTTCCTTTTTTGGCATGATATACATCCTTCACTTGACATATGGTTGCTTAGAGGAATGCAGTGATGTCAAATACTCTGGCCCACATATAGCAGAGGACATAGTTGAGGTAGAGGAGGGAGCCTAACTCAAAAATATTGATTGAGACATTTTTCAGCAGAAAAGATTTTTGAGAAGTTTGATTTCTTTCTCTTGTTATCAGAGAAGAACCTGTCCTGTGTTTTGTGCTTTAAAATTATCTAGTCTCCTGCTTTTCCTCCAGTAATGTCTCCATACATGTAAATTAACAACAAAAAACTCCCCTTACCTTTTGAGTATCAATATTGTCTGACAGCTCTTCCATAATTTTTTAAACTTTTTTTTTTACTTTTTAATGAATTTCCATTTATCCATATATGGTGCTGAGGATCAAACCCAGGGCCTCATATGTGCTAGGCAAGCACTCTACCACTAGTCTACAACTCCAGCCACTCTTCCATTATTTGCAGGAAATTCTTGCACATTTCTAGAGACCTCTAGGTCAACCCATTTTAATATATTACTATCATAAGTCAGTTTCTCTAATCTTATTTGTACATTTTATTCACTAATATTTCCTTATCAGAGTTCTTTCTGAATATGTGTAATGGATTTTCTGTGAAATTATCTGCCATAGAATGAATGTCAAGTTAGACAAAGACTGCTCTGTTGAGAGATGGTGTGAGTTGTATTATTTTACAAATCCTCTTATTCAACTACATCTGTGGATATGTACAATTTGGTGTTTTTTTCTTTCTTTTATTGTGTACAGTAGGATCCATGTTATAGACTGGGTTTCCTCATATCAGTTAATTGCTTCACAAACTAAAATATTCATGACTCTTGTTTGTATTGCCAATAATATTATATGTGCTTTTGCTTGTATAAATATTAAGCCTATTTTGTCCATGACTTTTGTATTTTATCTTTATTGGATTTTCATTCTGCCCATGTACATAGAAATTGAAATTTTCTATATGTAAATGTAATGAGGATTGATGGCAGTGATACTCTATTGCTGAACTACACACCAAGCTCCTTTTCATTCATAGTTGGAGAAAGGTTATCATTAAGTTATTGAGGATGTCTTGAATTTGCAATTCTCCTGCCTTGGCCTTCCTAGTAGCTGAATTTACATGTATGCCCATCATTTGTATATTGATTAGTTTGTTCTTATTTATAGGGTAAGGACCTTAATAAATAATGAAGACATTATTTTAAATGTAGCTTTGAGAAATGTTGCAATTCTCTTTTATGTATTGTTTGTAATTTTCATTGTAATCAAAACGACAAAATAAAACTTACTCTCTCCAAAATTTTAAATATACAGTTCAGTAACATTAATTCAAATTGTTATTCAATGTATCTGTATAAAGTAAACATCTCAAAAAAATGTCTAGGAAGCAAGGGATCATTTCTGTCTCCCCATAACAAAACCATTCTCTTTTGTTCTGAAAGCTGCTTCTTTAGTTTAGAGATGTCATGTTCATAGAATTCTGCAGTATTCTTTCTGTGACATTTTAGTTAACCTAGTGTACATACATTTTGTAAAATATATAATTAGAATAAATTTTTTGACTTCAAAGTTCTATAGCTTCTATATTTCAAATTGGCTCATTGTTCTTTTCAAGGGATATTTGGTTTGCATCCCCCATCATGGCTCTGTGGAATAACGTTGTAACAATATCAGTGTGCAATGTTTTTAATTTGCTATTGATGTGAGGGCTTATTGCCACATTCACTAAGAACTCTGTCTTCTAACTTCATGTCTGCATTTACAATTGAATGCTGTAAATTTTAGTATACTTTTTAGCAGGGAAATAACCTTCTTATTTGTATTTTGGGGGATATTCATACAATTTAAAGGATAGATTTCTCTGCAAAAAAAAAATTAACAATGTGAGTTTGATAAATATTACCTGGAGCCTCTAGTTAACTTTAAGTAGTGTAAATATCTTTTAGTTTTACCTTTCAATTATTGAACAACAGCATGCCCAAGAGTGTTCAATCAACTGACACATATTTAGGGATTTTTGAGAATCCCTACTACTTTTGACTTCAAATGTTTATTTCATGTTGGTTACAAAATGACTATCACTTAAATATTTATTAACCTTTGTTTTAATACATAAAATTGGTCTATCCAGCATAATATCCCACTTGTGATTAAGAACAGGGATTCTATAAGTCTATAATAGTTTCAAAATATTTTCAAAATCTTATGCTTTGCAATTACCAATTTGCTTCATTCTATTTCCCTTTTCAGTAAGTGGGAATTGATGTCTCCTAGGGTGACAATCATTCCTTGTTTTCATTCAACTCTCTCAATGTTTGCTTTGTGTGTTTGGGAAATATGATGTTCTTTGCAACTGTATTTACTCTTAATTCAGAACCGAGGGAAAGGTCCCTTTTTTCTATTTTGCCTTTTTTCAAAGGCTTTTTAAAATTTAAAATGTATTCTATGTCCTATAACTGTCTTAAACTATATTTTGTGTACTATAATTTAGACCACCCAGGTTTTGTTTGGTCACTTTTGTATGTCTCATTCTTGTATCCTTTTGCTTTCAGTATGTGTGTGTCCTTAGATTTTGAGTATACTGTGGACTACCTACAGTTGTAATTTTTAGAGTTAATTCAGATAGCCAAGGTTTGTTTTGATCAGAATTTTGTAATGTTTAATTTCCAACAAAAATACCTAAAAATGAAGAATCTCTTACTCATACTTTGTATGAGTATAAACTTGACTTCACTTTATTAAAAATTCAATATATTTTTGTCTTTTCAAAACTATATTATTGTTACGGGCATATATGCCTATTAACAGTTTTGTTTTTATGCTTTTGTCTTTCAAATTCTATTGCAAAATTACATGTTTTGTGACCCATCATTACAATAAAATAGAATTGTTTGTGCCAAGAAATGTTTTAGAATTTCATAGGACTTGTGTTGCTGTGCACATTTACATTTCAACATGAAGAATTACCAATAGTACTTTTTGGAGAACAGATCTAGTGTTGATGAATAGTGTGTGCTTTTATATCTTTAAAGTCTTTATTTTTCTTCTCTTTTGAAAGATAGTAGCTGTGAATATAATGTCTTCACTGATAATTTTATTCTTTCATCCCTTGAAAATAGCCCTGAATTCAAAGGAATTGAATTGTTGTGAAGTTTTGACTAAGGATTTCACAATTATATAGTTACACATTTCTAGGTGACCCATCTTTTTTATCTTGAGTGCTCTAAATATTCTCGGTAAGTTTTAAAATTTGGATTAAAATCTGCTTTGAGTCTTTACAATTTGGAGATAATTGAGCTGCTTGGATGTTTTATTTTTCTTATTTTCTGAGATGCATTTATTAGTACTGGAAAGAGTACTACCAACTTGCATTTTTTACTTTGGCTTGCCTTGAAATTTTGATCCTTCTGGCTCAACCTCCTATGTTGCTATGTACAACCACCCCTGACTCTTTCAGACATTTTCTAAAGAAAGTATTTAAACACATTTTCTGCTTATTACTATTAACAATTCTTGACTACATTTTATTCTATTTTTTTTGTATTAGTTTAGTTCAGTAAACTTCTTTTAAATGATAATTTACTATTCCCTTTGAGTAATTCATAACTTACTTTTCTTACAGTAGATTTAGCCATATTTTTTTCTGTCAGTAAACAGGAACTCCTTTTTTAAGAGTCCCCAAATATTCACATATTTCTTATTTCTTTTTTAATGAAACAGAAGAAAGTTGGTAGATTTTTAAAATATATTGTGAAGGAGGAAAAGCTTTGTGTAACAGAATGTATTTTCCTCTACTATATTACTCTCCATAGGAATGTACTCATCTTGGATACTGTGAACACTAAGATGATTTGGAAATCTCAAAGTCATTTTCTGTGTAATTTTTATTTGATTTGTATATTTCCACAGTAACGATGGGCTTGGATTTAATAACCTACTCCCCTGCTGATGTTCCTTTATTGCTGTAATTTCCTATGATTGCAAAATATACTCAGTCCAGTACAGTAAGTAAACATGATTGTTATTTTTATTTCAGCCATGACTTCTCATCAGCCTCAAGAAATTTTAAAAGAGCAGTAAATAAAAGAGAGAGAGGGAAGATATGGAAAGTGTGAATTTGACTATTTACAACTAAGAAAAAAAATGGGCACACATGTGCCCGAAGTGTGTACCTTAGGTAACAGCAAAATATTTACAAAAACACCTTGACAAATATATAGATTGTAGTAAGTTTCTTGTCTATAGCCCATCCATTGAAGTATTTGGGACCTAGGAGGTAAAAAATCATTTAAATGTAGAAAATGGGTAATTGCTTTTGCTATTTGCTGAAAATTTTCTTAACATCTTGAGCTGATATTGTAGAAATAAGGAAATACAAGTATAGAATAGTGCATTCCTAAAAGGATATAATTTTACTATTTATAATTTATAAATTATAAATTTAGTAATTTTACAATTACTAAAGAGTCTCATTTTTCACAACTGGAGAAATAATCATTCTCAGAGTTGATTATTTCAAAAGTCTCTTAAGATTTATATGAAATTTTAAATTTTTAGTTTTTATTTTTGTACTTAAACTTAGGGGCACTTAATCAGTAAACCACATCCCCAGATTCTTTTCTGTTTTAATTAAGAGATAGGGTTTGCTAAGTTGTATAGGACCTCACTAAGTTATGGAGCCTGGCTTTGAACTTTCAAAGCTTCTCACATCCCTAGGGTCACAGGCATGACCCAGCATGCCCATTTTACAGAGCGTTTTTTACTTATATTTCATTATGGATGCAATTTGTTACTAAATAAAGTGTGAATTTCTTAATGTTAACCTTTTCATGCATTTAATGACATTATTAGTTCACACATCTCCCACTATTCACTTTGCTAATGGATCGATGCAATAGTAAAACATTCTATTGGGTATATTATGCTATAATGTCTCCATTAAAACTTGATTAAACATATGAAATATTTATTTGGGGAATATTATTTGTATAAATTATATACTCTCTTGTTTGTAATTATGGAAAAATTCAGACACTTATAATAAGGACCTAGGTATACTAAAACAATACCCAGATACCCTATTTGAATTATGACTTTAACATTTCATGCTATAGAGTTTCAGTACTCCCTAAGGGATCTACAATTCTGGAGAGTTATACAAGCTCCCAATCAGGGAGAGGAGAAAGACTCAAGAGACTAGGAGCCAACGTGCATGTTCAGGAAAAAAAGGAGAGTTGCTAAAAGGGGAAATAGTCTCAATGTTTCCTGAGGAATCCACGTGGTCCACAGGCCCATCCTGAATCTTGGACTGAAGAAACCATGCAGTTCCTCATGAATTCCATGACATTCATCACTGAGGAGACTAGACTGATCTCAAGTGTAGGAAAAACATCCCAATATAGGACCACCTCTTTAGTCTTGGATACCCAGTAGAAAAGTGTAACCAGAAACTTGTAAAATGATGACTGTAAAAAGAAAAAGACATACTGTAGGAGCATTTATGCTCCCACATTTTTTATTTCATCATATATTTTGATTTTTATAGACCTTTTTTGTTCTACTTAATAACTTACAATATAATGTTTGCTATACTTATTGGATTACATGATAGATATCATGTGTCATGTTATCCCAGACCCCTCTGTGACCCAGTAATTATAAGATACTATAAACTAACCCTGTCCCTCTTCAGATCTTACAGTTCCAGGAGCCTATGACACCACAGAGAGAGAAACACAATTTTGATTGAAATAAACCTCTAGACTCTCATCTACAAGTCCTGTTCAAAAAGTAAAAACACAATTTTCTCTTCATATGTTAGACTTTTGGTCAGTAAAACACCACCCACAAACATTTCATTTAACTTTATTTGGGAATATAAATATTGAAATATAATGATAAGTTCGAGGAGAATAATATTCATAGCATTCTTTGTTCCAAAGGGTAAATCTCTAGGTTTCATGCTTAACTCAACTCCATGTTATTTTAGGCAGAAAATTGGCTTCATTTTACATATAAGTCTTAACTATTTATTAGGACCAGAGAGAAGATTCAGTACTAGAGGTCTAAGGAATATACTAAAGATCTTCCCTTTCCATGTGCCTGCATGAGTCTGCATATCCCTGATGAAACAGCTAAAGAATGCAGATTTCTCAGTGAATCTGGCTCGGTGGCTCACTCATTGGAACCCCAGTTTATTTACTCATCTCAAGGCTATCACTCCCTCCTCTGGGATCTGACCTGTTCTTGGAAGGATGTAGTGATCTTCATGGGATCACTAGGTCATGCAAGCTGTTAGAATGAAGTTTTCTTTGTTCTATCTTGTATTGATTCAGCTCCACTTTAAATACAAGTTATAACAAGACTTCAGACTCTTACCTGTGGTGAGGATGCTCTGTCCAGGACTTTCCAGTCAGGACCATGAAAAGCTGTTTGGGACTCTCTAGTACATAGGTTCAGTGTTGGGGTTTTCCTAGTCTGGCAATACAGTTGCCTGTGTCTGTTACTTTTGCTTTCTCTCCTGCTTTCATGGTATTACTCAAAGAAACACTGGGGTGAGGAGAGTGTCTTCCTTATCTATTGGATCTGACCTGCCAAGTTGAGCAGCTGCCCACATACTTAATGTAACAAACACATGTATGTGTTATCTAATCAATAACTAGCATATCTTTCAACTGCATGATTTTTTCTTGCATGGGGGAGGAAATTGAGAATTCTTTCTTTGAGTGCACCCAGCACTATTAATAGTATTCATAACACTGCTATGTAATATTTCCTCTCTGCTCAACTTGTTAGTATTTCTCTTGTGCTGCTTTGTAAAATAAATAGGAGTTGTAAACCAAAAATTTTGTGATAATAGATAGTTGTACAGACTGACTTGGGCAACTCTATTTACCATTTTTTTTTATTTTGTATGGGCTCAAGGTACTCATTTATACTTTTATTTAACCTTAATGACATTAGCATTTATTGAAGAGTTTTTCACTCTCAAATCTTCTCTGTATAAAAATTTTCCCTTATCATTTTTAAAATTTCATACTCTTTTTAGGTATACATGACAGTAGAGCAAATTTTGACATATTATTCATGGAGTAAAACATATTTTATTTAGCATTCCATTCTTGAGGTGTACATTGTGTGGACCTACACTGGTGGTGTATTTATATATGAACACAGAAAAGTTGTGTCTAATTCATTCTTCTGTCATCTGTATTCCTATTTCCCTTTTCTTCCCTTCATTCCAACTTTGTCTAGTCCACTGAATTTCTATTCTCTCCCCTTCCCTTGTTGAGTGATTTAGCATCCATATATATTTTATATTATATGTAATGTCTGTTTCATTCTACTATTCTTCCTATCCCCATTCGCCTCCCTTCCCTGCACTCCTCTCTACTTAGTCTAAAGTAACTATTTTTCCCCATGCCCCATTGTGAATTAGCACCCACTTATCAGAGAAAACATTTGGCCTTTGTGTGTGTGTGTTGTCTTATTTCACTTAGCATGATATTCTCCAACTCTATTCATTTACCTCCAAATGCAATAGTTTAATTCATCTTTAAAGTTAAGTAATATTCTATTGGTGGGGGGAATATATATATATATATATATATATATATATATATATATATATATATATATATATTTATATATTTATATTTATATTTATTTATTTATCCATTCATCTGTTGAAGGAAAGCTAGGTTGGTTCTATGGTTTAGCCATTGTGAATTGTGCTGCTATGAACATTGGTGTGGCTGTGTCCCTATAGTATGCTGTTTTTAAGTCCTTTGGGTATAGTCTGAAGAGAGGGATAGCTGGGTCAAATGGTGGTTCCATTCTGGTTTTTCAAGGAGTCTCCATACTGCTTTCCATGTTGGTTGCAAAAATTTACAGTCAGTCCCATGAGCAATGTGTGAGTGTTCATTTTTGCCACATCCTCACCAACATTTATTGTTGCCTGTATTATTGATGATTGCCATTCTGACTGAAGTGAGAGAAAAATCTTAAAGTAATTTTGATTTACATTTTCCTAATTGCTAGATGTGTTGAATGTTTTTTCATATATTTGTTAATGGATTATATTTCTTCTGTGAAGTGTCTGTTCAATTACTTAGCCCATTTGTTAATTGGGTTTTTTTGTTGTTTTTGTTTGTGTTAATTTTGAGTTCTTTATATACCCTAGAGATTAATGCTTTATCTGAGGTACGTGTGATTAAGATTTTATACAAATCTGTAGGTTCTCTCTTCACATTGTTTCTTTTGCTGAGAAGGCAGCTTTTTAGGTTGAATCTATCCCATTTATTGATTCTGGATTTAAAATTTTGTGCCGTAGAGGTCTTATTATGAAAGTCATATTCTGGACCAACATTCACCTCAGATTTTTAAATGGCATCCCAAGATCATGAATATTTCACTTTTATTGTTTCTCTTGCCATCTTGCCTAATAGATCTACATGTTTTAGAGTCATGAAATGATCAAACTTCACATGCATGATTTTCTGATGACTATTATTTTTCAATATGTAGCTGCAGATTAATTAAAGCACATACTTGCCTTGTGTAGGAAATATTCCATCAGATCAACATCAAATATATAATATATATAAAAATATATAAAAGCCTGGATTCAAATGCATGCACATCCACTCCAGAGCTTGGCCCATAACACTTATTCTATACTAGTTCTACATTTTTGAACCTCCGTGAAAGCTGTTATAAATCCAAAGTCTAAGACCCACTTGAGGGCAGGGAATGACGAAGATTGAACTCAGGGACACTCAACCACTGAGCCACATCCCTAGCCCTATTTTATGTAGAGACAGGATCTCACTGAGCTACTTAGTAAATCTATTTCACTGAGGCTGGCTCTGAACTCATGATCCACCTTCCTCAGCTTTCCAAGCTGCTGAGATTACAGTCATGTGCCACCATGCCCAGATCCCCAGAGACCCTTTTTTTAACTGGTTGGAAGCCATTTGTTCAGTATATTTTGGCCTAATCCCCCAATTAGAGATGAAATTATTTTTCTCTTTATGAAAATTCAGGGCAACAAAGAGATTGGACTCAACAGCACCTAGTTACACAGCAAGTCCACATTACAACAAAGGTGTGGTCTGCAATTCTCCATTTCTCCAAAGAGCTCTTCTTGGCTCCACAAAGTTGGGAGTACTGGCCAACTTTCTGCCATGGCTCATTCCACAAGCCTCCCAGGAGGTGAGTGTATATGAGGGACAGTATCCCAGGTAGCACCTTGGTGATTAATGGGCCATGCCAGGGAGTAAGGCAGAGGCCAATTCACCAAAGGCAAAAAACTTTCATGTGGCTGGTCCAGGATGGGGGCTGCATGAGGGGATACTTTTCCTCCACCCTTGATGTGTCTTGCCTAACTGTGTGTACGCTGAAATACTTTTTCAACGACTTGCACTCTTTTCCTGTTTTATGTTTCCCTCTCATGTGGCTTTGGAGGTCTCATGCTTTGGCAATTATTGTGGTTTTCTTCTTCAGTTTTCTAACCTCCCTCATCCCATCCATGGGAAATTTCTGCCTGTGGATATTACAGTTTTCATTTTATATATTTCCATTTAGTCCAAGTTTGCAATTACCTCTAGAAAAAAACAAATGTTTCATTCATTATCATGCTGTACTAACCAACCCTTCTCTGTTGATAATGGCAGTGTTCACAACTATCTTCTGATTGCTACAACTGGAACATAAGTGGGTCTGCTTGAAATGACTGTCCTTTGTTTTGACTCTAGATAATGGGGCTCCATTTTCATAAAGGGCTTTAATGGTTTTATGTATATTTATACACAGTACCCAGGAGACTGAGCCTGCTTTTTACATGGTTTCTCTCAGAGAAGGTGAAGTTGATCATGTAGGTTCCTTAGAGTGGACTCCAGCTCAGACAATGCCTCAGCTCTGACAGTTTCCATCTGCCTGTGATTTCTACAACATGTGACCTATAGCTCTTCCTCTACTTTTCTTAATTTTAATATTTCACTCAGAACTTGAGCCACAGAACTCTCATGTTGAAAAAGATGACATACCAATCCATCACTACCCCCCAAAAGGTGTGCTACATGTGCACACTAGGCAAGATGGGCCCATCACACACTGTAGGCAGAGAACCTTCAGGGCTACAGGGAAACTATGGGGGTGTCAGGAGTCCCTCACACCAAAGTAGATGCATTATAAATTGTGGGACAGTTTTGGACTAATATTATTTTAGGACCAGAATTAGAAAAATTTAAGTTTCCTTATCAACATGAGAAAATATCCCAATCAAAATTATTTTCCAAATGTTTCCAGGAAACTTTAAGAGTTTGGAGCCCAGCTCTCTTGGATTGTTGTTATCCATCAGAGAACAGTAAAATTAAGAGAGATGACATGTCCCACTGGGGAAGCCACAGTTCTGTGTTCTCCAGTGGGACCTTCTTTCCTTTCTAAAGACATTAAAATTACAAACCTGCAGAGACAGGATTTAAATACATCCTGTCCATAAAACCTACAAGTGTTTGTGCTCTGCTCAGCTTATTCAGGTGACTAAGTACCTCTGTGTCCTCAGATGAAGAGTTAGTGTGGGTTCTAAAAAGGGCATGGGAGGAGGAAATTCAGTCTACTAATGAGGTTTTCCAGTAGCTTCAGTGGAGACATTCACTCCAACAGTCCTAATTATCCTAGAGGACAGTGTTCTGTATAGTGCAATGAGGATATTGTCTTCTAAAGATGTTTGCTTCTTTGAGATCCTGTTAAAATGAGTCAATTTTTCTTATAGGGAATGTCAGTTTTACTTTTTCATTTTTTAAATTTAATAACTTCATGGGACATAACTTACATATGGTGTGTCATGTAGAGATTTTAAACACTACTAATTTGTATACTTATTACCAGGGAATTAATAAGTTTAAATATTTTTATTGATAATCTTGCTTTTTTCATCTTCATAACTCATAGAACAATTATTGTTTGAGTAATTGTACATTTTGAAATCATTAGAGGGAAAAGAGGTTCTATATTCAAAACCCCATTTTATAGAATGGAATCTCACATGGTTTACAACTTTCAGTTGTTAAATGTCAAATAAGGGACCATGATCAGAAGGAAGTACATTAAATATTTTAGAAAATCAAATAAATGTGCTGGTAATTTCCAATTCATGGTTCCAAATTATAGGCTTGTGAATGTAATTCACAAGAATTTGGAAGAATATTTTTATGTGTTAGGCCTTTCTGTTTTAATCACTAAAAACCTTTTGCAACATCTAATAATGGAAATGTGTAAATTCAATTTTGCTTAGAGAAACATTCAGGATAGTTGAAACCCATCCTCCCCTGGTCGCTTTCAGATTTTTTTTCCGAAATTCCATTTTTCATGTCACTAGCATGCACAGATAAATGTGTCCCTAAGACACACAGAACAAGATAAAGCAGGAAAGCTGAAAGCAGAACTTGACTCTTCCATCACAGCATCAGTCAGGGGAAACAGACCCTCCTGCAGGATCTTGTGTGTTTCCCAGTAATGAGAGCTTGGGGTCAGCAGAGAAGTGCATGGGCTCTCTCATCCCCAAGGAGGTCCACAGAACAGGGTAGAGGAGAGTATGGCTCTGGAGTCTCTAATCAAGACCTCCAGAGACCAAGCAGGAAGCAGACCTGATTGTATTGTGCAGTTTCCATGTATAAGTACTCAGGCAGTACCTGAGCAAAATATAGACAGCCGCCAATGCAATGTCTGCTAACTATCCTTGCAGTGAACAATCAAGGAGTGGAACTGCAACACATGGCCTCATTCCCAGAACTGTGCTGATGGAGTAAGCAGTTTGCCACTCACACGCCTAGCATGGGAAGTGGCCTGCCACACAGGCGCCCTTAACCTATGCCCTGTATGCAGTACTCCATGCATTTGTCCCCACAGAGAAGCACCTCTAGGGCTTCTTCTTTTCTTGACTTTAAAGAACAATTTCTCTTCTAGTGGCTTTTCTCAGGAGAAATTTAAAATAATAGTAATATAAATATCATAGATGTAAGTGTGAACCGTGAGCTGTATTTTAAAACCCTGACAATTTACAAAAGCAACCCATGATTCTCACCTCTACTTCTCACAAAGAGCTGCCATTCATTCAGTCAAGTATTGCCCAGGGTTTGCTCATTGTGTTGCTGGAGCGTGTGTTTTGCAGCAGAGGTGCTGGGTGATGGTGTCGCCCTCTCTGAGATGTCAGTCATTTCTCCCTAGTGCTCTTCATAGATTCCCGGCACACAAAGAGCCACAAGTAAGAGTTTTCTGCCGAGGCTGACATCAGTCCCAAGCCCACTTGCTTGAAGCAAGACCAGTCTCAATTCTCCATCTCCCTTTTGTCTGTTTTTACATTAGTGAATACCAAGCGGACATGGGGAGGGTTGGCAGTAGTGGTAAAGCTGAGCTGTGTGATGAGGACAATCCCAAGCTGTAAGTCTGCACATGTGTTGTTAGGGGTGACAGATCCTATTTCCTTACCCCTTATGAGCAGGATGGTGCTCATACTGCATATAAGAGAAAAGATGTTTCTTCCTCTCACTTTCACCCTGGAATGTGCCCACCCAGAGGGTCCAAATAACCCTAACTTGCAGTGGGGTGTCCTTCTCCTGTAATTCTCTCTACTTCTGTCCTGACCACCAGCTCGTGTCCCCTGCCTTAGCAGTCCTCACTAGATTGTTGCATGTATCATACAGCCACCCCTGACTTTAGTGGCAGCACCATATCTAACATGACTCTTTCATGGATTCAGATACTAAAGGGAGTCTTTACTATCAGCTCTAACAAGCAAAACTTCTGATTTTTTTTTGAAAATTTCTTTTTTATGTATGATCTGTTTTTTCTCATCTCCTCACTTGGGCTTTCCTTCCTCTTAGCATATGTGAATTCTTCAAATGTAACCTATTTCAGAAATCTGTGTTAGATTCCCTGTGATTTACATATCCTTCCACACAGAATGCCCACACTAGGGTGCAGCTTGATTTCTCCAGTGCATAAAGGACATTAGTGCCCAGTATGATAGGGCATACCTGTACCAAGCTGGAAGCATCACTCCGTAGACACTTGTTTGAGGGGTGTTTCTCAGATTACCTCACTGATGTCAGAGAGCTTGTGTTATGTCTCATGATCTCCTGGACTATGTTGTGCCAGGCATAATGTGCACAGCTGGGAAGGTATATAGCTCAGGATTTCAGTCATCTATAAATCATTCCCATTCCTCAGGATGCTTCTTAACAACAATGGAACCTCAGCATGGACATTACTATAGATATTTCTTCACAACACTACCATGATATATTTACACAATTTCAATCATCTATATTTGATGCACATCATTTAGTGATGATTGTGGTTCAAAACTGGAGCTATCAGAATGACCAGACTGTGCTTTCTCCTGGCACTACCTGTATGAATATTAGTTCTCCTTATTAATACATGAAATTGTGTCCCTTTCTTTGAAGCATACTATCAGGAAATGGTCTATTTTTTTCCGGATACTGATATAGAAATTTACCATCAGAAAACAATTTTCCAATAATTTCAAGGCAATGAACAACCCATAGATGAGTTCTTGACTATTACTGCGAATTCATGGCACCTGAACACTCCAGTTTGCATGACTGCAGATTTCTCAGCCACACTGACTTTAAATTCATCCAATGGCCTTGAGACACATGTGATTAAAATATGTCATTCATTGAGTGTTAGAAAACTTGGATTGTGTAAGATTCAAATGTTTAAAATGAATTAAAGCAGATTATGTGTGTCACAGAAAAGTGATAGAATGCAGTTTTTCATTTTAAATTTCACATTTGTTTTTGTTGAGACAAGGCAATTTTGAAACCCTCCTCCTTTCCTTTGTACCACAGATTAAACTCAGGGTTCTTAGTCATTAAACTATATCACCAGCCATTTTTTATATTGGGGAAAAATCTTGCTAAGTTACTGAACTTTGGCCTTGCAATCCTCTTACTCCTGAGACAACGGGATTTCAGGCATTCAACCTCACCTAAAACAATTTTTAAGTTTTTTTTACATGGTAATATATATCAATTTAAGCTTTTACTATAAAAATATTTATATAATATTTGACTTACATAAAATAAATTCATAAGAATTGGCATATGTCATTTATATATAGATCTCACCAAAAAAGAACTAAGACCTAGTGATTAAATGTGAACCCTAAAATATTTGGGGGGGACCAGGGATTTAACTCAGGGGTGCTCAACCATTGAGCCACATACCCACTGTCCTATATTGTATTTCATTTAGAGACAGGATCACACCTAGTTGCTCAGGGCCTTTCTATTGCTGGATTTGAACTCACCATCCTCCTATCTTAGCCTCCCGAGGCACTGGGATTATAGTTTACAATTTTAAATTTATATTATTTTTTTCTGGATTTACCTTTGGAGACTGTCTTTTTCTAGTGATTTTTCATATTTCACAAATCCTGTATGTTTGCACTCATACGTTGAAGCTGAAAAGGTTGATCACAAAGAACCAAAAAAAGAAAAGCTTTTTATATCTGTTTTGAGAGATAGTCAGCAAGGAGTGCCGAAAAGCAGTTAAGAGGGAAAAGTAACTCTTAGGTTTTATAGCACATAGTTTGAATTGTATAAGTAATTATTATATTTTGGACATTCTAAAAAGATTTCACAGGTTTCAAACATCACAATATTTTAGAAGGTAGAAATTGCACTGATTTGATCACTACACATGTTCAATTAAAATTCTGAATTGTATATGTAGATACCAATTAAAAATTAAACAATAACACTTCAAGTCAAGTAGCAAAAATAAACAAAGATGGCTAGAAATACAAACCATGTCTCAATAGTAACCTTAAATGTTAATGGCATAAACACACCAATCAAAAGACATAGGCTAGTAGCCTGTATTAAAAAAAAAAAATTCAAAAATATGCTGCCTCCAGGAGACTCAGGAAAAGACAGACTAAAGGTGAAAGGTTGGGAAAAAACATACCACTGACATGAACCTTGAAATCAACAGGGGTGTCCATACTCACATCAAATAAAGTAGACTTCAAGCCAAAGTTGATCAAATAGATAAAGAAGAACATCTCATACTGCTCAAGGGAACCATACACCAATAAGAAATAACAATCATAAATATATGTGCCCCAAACAATGGTGCAGCTATATTCAAACAAACTCTTCTCAAGTTCAAGAGTCAAATTGACCATAACCTGATTTTTGGTGACTTTAACACATCTCTCTCACCACTGGATAGATCTTCAAAACAAAAGTTGAATAATCTATAGAGCTCAATAACACAATTAATAACTTAACTGACATATATAGAATATATATCAACCAGCATCAAGTGGATACACTTTCTTCTCAGCAGTGCATGGATAATTCTCAAAAATAGACCATATACTATGCCACAGAGCAACTCTTACAAAATACAAAGGAGTAGAGATACTACCATGCATTTTATCAGATCTTAATGGAATGAAATTGGAAATCAATTACTAAATAAATAAAAAAATTCTGCACTGATGGAGACTGAACAATATGCTACTGAATGAACAATGGGTTAAAGAAGACATCAAGGAGGAGATTTAAAAAATCTTAAAGGTAAACGAGAACATACACACACAACATAGTACTGCTTTCATAGTGTTTGAAAGATTTTGCTACCAAAAACTTCACTGCATGGAGTTAATTCCCTCAAAGAAAAAGCCTACAAATAAATGACACCACACTACATCTCAAACCCCTAGAAAAAGAACAAACGAGCAGTAGAAGGCAAGAAATAATTAGAGCTGAAATCAAAAAGTTGGTTCTTTGAAA
Source organism: Marmota monax (assembly GCF_021218885.2). Classification (NCBI taxonomy): domain Eukaryota; kingdom Metazoa; phylum Chordata; class Mammalia; order Rodentia; family Sciuridae; genus Marmota; species Marmota monax. The sequence goes on along the minus strand of NW_026694427.1, from coordinate 1,242,314 downwards.
AAAAAAATGACAGACTCTGAGCCATGCTAACAAAGAGAAGGAGAGAGAGAGAACCCAAATTACTGGCATATGTGATGAAAAAAGCCTTATCACAACAGACACTAGAGAAATGTAGAGGATAATTAGAAATTATTTTGAAAACATACTCCAATGAAATAGAAGACAACGAGGCATAGACAAATTTCTTAAGTCATATGATTTCCCAGACTGAGTCAGGAAGACATACACAACTTAAACAGATCAATATCAAGTGAGGAAATAGAAGTGGCCATCAGAAGCTTACCAATCAAGATAAAGCCCAGGACCACAGCTGAGTTCTACAAGTTCTTTAAAGAAGAACTAATACACTTCAATTTATTTCAGGAAATAGAAAACAAGGGAGTACTTCCAAACTCACTCTATGACACCTATATCACCCTGATCCAAAAACCAGGTAAGAACACAAGGAAAGAAAACTTTAGACCAATATCTCTAATGAACATAGATGCAGAAATTCTCGATAAAATTCTAGCAAATAGAATACAAAATCATATCAAAAAGATTGTGCACCATGACCAAGTGGGATTCATCCCAGGGATGCAAGGATGGTTTAACATACAGAAATCAATAAACGTAGTTCATCACATCAATAGACTTAAAAAAAAGAATCATAGGTTCATCTCAATAGATGCAGAAAAAGCACTTGACAAACTACAGCACCATTTCATGTTCAAAACACTAGAAAAACTAGGGATAACAGGAACATACCTCAACATCATAAAGGCTATCTATGCTAAGTCTCAGGCCAACATCATTCTAAAGGGAGAAAGACTAAAGACATTCCCTCTAAAAACTGGAACAAGACAGGTATGCCCTCTTTCACCACTTCTATTCAACATATTTCTTGAAACACTGGCCAGAGCAATTAGATGACAGAAATTAAAGGAATAAGTATAGGAAAAGAAAAATTTAAATTAGCACTATTTGCTGATGATATGATTCTATACCTAGAAGGCCCAAAAAGCTCCACCAGAAAACTTCTAGAATAAATGAGTTCAGAAAAGTAGCAGGTTATAAAATCAGCACCCATAAATCAAAGGCATTTCTGTATATCAGTGACAAATCCTCTGAGAAGGAAGCGAGGAAAACTACCCCATTTACAATAACCATACACACACACACAAAAAAAAAATACTGGGAAATCAAGTTAACTAAAGAGGAGAAAGATCTATACAATGAAAATTACAGAACCCTAAAGAGAGATATCAAAGAAGACCTTAGAAGATATAAAGATCTACCTTGTTCTTGGATAGGCAAAATTACTATTGTCAAAGTGACCATACTACCAGAAGCACTATACAGGTTCAATGCAATTCCAATAAAAATCCCAATAGCATTCTTCATAGAAATACAAAAAGCAATCATGAAATTAATCTGAAAAAATGAGAGACCCAGAATAGCCAAAGCAATCCTTAGCAGGAAGAGTGAAGCAGGTGGCACCACTATACCAAACCTTACACTATACTACAGAGCATTAGTAACAAAAACAGCATGATATTGGCACGAAAACAGACTGGTAAACCAATGGTACAGAATAGAGGACACAGAGACTAACATACAAAATTAAAATTATCTTATTTTAGACAAAGATACCAAAAACATGCACTGGAGTAAAGATTTCCTCTTCAACAAATGGTGCTGAGAAAACTGGAAATCAATATGCAACAAAATGAAATTAAACCCCTCTCTCACACCATGCACAAAACTCAACTCAAAGTGGATCAAGGACCTAGTAATTAAACCAGAGACTCTGTACCTAATGGAAAAAAAGTAGGCTCTAATCTCCATCATGTGGGATTAGGCCCCAACTTCCTTAAAAAGACCCTACAGCACAAGAATTAAGACCAAGAATCAATAAATGGGATGGAATCCAACTAAAAAGTCTCTTCTCAGCAAAAGACACAATCTCTGAGGTGAATAGAGTCTACACCCCAGGAGCAAATTTATACCCCTCACACACATAGAACACTAATCTCGAGGGTATATAACAAACTCAAAAAGCTGAGCACCAAAAAAGAAATAATAATAATAAGCCAATTAATAAATCGGTCAAGGACTTTAACAGACACTTCTCAGAAGAGGATATACAATCAGTGAACAAATATAGGGAAAAATGTTCATCATCTCTAGCAATTAGAGAAATGCAAATCAAAACTACTCTAAGATATCATCTCACTCCAGTCAGAATGGCAGCTATTTTGAAGAGAAACAACAATAAGTGTTGGCGAGGATGTGGGGAAAAAGGCACACTCATATTGCTGGTGGGACTGCAAATTGGTGCAGCCAATATGGAAAGCAGTATGGAGATTCCTTGGAAAACTAAGAATGGAACCACCACTTGATCCAGCTATTCCTCTCCTCAGTTTATACCCAAAAGGCTTAAAAACAGCATACTACAGGGACACAGCCACATCAATGTTTACAGCAGCACAATTCACAATAGCTAAACTGTGGAGCCAACCTACATGCCCTTCAGTGGATGAAAGGATAAAAAAATGTTGCATGTATATACAATGGAATTTTACTCCATGATAAAAGAGAATAAAATCATGGCATTTGCAGTAAATGGATGGCATTGGAGAAGATAAAGCTAAGTGAAGTTAGCCAACCCCCAAAAAACAAATGCCAAATGTTTTATCTGACATAAGGAGGCTGACTCATAGTGGGGTATGGAGGGGGAGCATGGGAGGAATAAATGAATAGAGAAGAGGGATGGGAGGGGCAGGGGATTTGCAAGGATGGTGGAATGTGATGGACATATCATCATCATCCAAAGTACATGTATGAAGACACAAATTGTTGCCAACAAAATTTTATACAACCAGAGATATGAAAAATTGTACTGTATACATGTAATAAGAATTGTAATGCATTCTGCTGTGTTTTATTTTTAAAAAATCAATAAAAATAAAATATAGTACACTTCAGCCTGCATGAATATCAAGGACAAATACTTTCAAACACTCACCAAGATATTGAATTGCAATTTTGTTCTATTGCTCAGCTGCAGGAAGAGCAGGAATATATGTGAATTTCAATAATGATACCTACTGGGATATACTTGGGTGAAATTCAAGAGACAGAACATCTATGGTAGGAAAGGTGAAGAAAATCTGGGCAGCAAAGGGAATTTATCATGAAAGCAATAGAAATTCCCTCAAGCTCAGCAGGTAGTAGCTGTGATGACAAATGTCAATCCAAGCCTAAATCTTGCCTAGGTTAACACAGACCCTCACTTCATGCATGGGGAATACTGCTCATCAGCAATTTAAGAAATATTTACCCAAATTTAATATTCCACACAATGTATTTTGCTTGCAATGACATTTTTAAGAAAAATTGCAATTTTTTACTTCAATATTGAGTTATTTAATTTCTTTTTTATTTTTTATGATTTTTAGAGTCCGCTGGGTAATAGTATCATCTGCATATGCTTATTTGATTTTTGATGTATAAAATCCCATTTAATATTATCAAACAATATTAAGAAGTCAGAAAAGAATACATTTTTTCCTTTTTCTAAAACTAAGTTGTGAAACACTTTGGTTTGCACCATTAAATATATTACTCAAGATCATTTATTAGGCTAAATAAATAATAAGCATATAGTCTCACTTATCTCTCTTTGTTTTTCCTTCCACATTCTCAGCATGTTCTATCTAAAACTATTGCCGGGCTGAGGATGTGGCTCAAGCGGTAGCGCGCTCGCCTGGTATGCGTGCGGCCGGGGTTCGATCCTCAGCACCACATACAAACAAAGATGTTGTGTCCGCCGAAAGCTAAAATAAATAAATAAATATTAAAAATTCATTCTCTCTTTCTCTCTCTCTCTCTCCCTCCTCTATCTTCAAAAAATAAAATAAAATAAAATAAAATAAAACTATTGCCAACACCAATGGCAAAGAATTTTTCTCATTTCCTTCTGGAATTTTTATGATTTCAGGTTACATCACAATGAGGTATAACTGCACACTTGTGGGCTATTCTCAAATTGTTGTAGGTAACACATACTGCAGAGGATATGTAGAAAAGGAAACACTTGCACATCCTTGCCAGAAACATAAATTTGAATAGACATTAAGAAAAACTATAAGGGGGGTTTTCAAAAAATTAAAACTAGAGATGCCATACGACATAGACATTATGTTGAGAATATGCCTGTATTTTTTAGGGTTTTTCAGAAAAAGAATGAAAGTACATGTGTATACAGAAGGGAGCTTACTATATTTACTCATATAATTATGGGAGAAATAGTCACAAATTGTTTGCCTGAAGAATGGCAACACTGGGAAACTGGTAACAGCTCAGTCCAAGAAGCTGGAAGTTTCACAATTTGAGGAAGCAAATGAAACAGCTGTGGTCAAGGACAGGAAGCTGGAAGTTTCACAATTTGAGGAAGCAAATGAAACAACTGTGGTCAAGGACAGAGGACTTAGAAGACCCTGGTAGATGAAAAGGATAACCCAATCAACAAATGGGCCAAAGACCTGAACAGACACTCCTCAGAAGAAGATATATAATCAATATATTAAAAAACTCATCATCTCTAGCAATCAGAGAAACTCAAATCAAAACAACTCTAAGATATCATCTCGCTCCAGTCAGAATGGCAGCTATTTATTATACAGACAAAACAACAACAAGTATTGGCGAGGATTTTGGGGAAAAGGTACACTGATACCCTGCTTGTGGGACTGCAGATTGGTGCAGCCAATATGAAAAGCTGTATGGAGATTCCTTGAACAACTGGGAATGGAACCACCATTTGACCCAGCTATTCCTCTCCTTGGACTATATCCAAAGGACTTAAAAACAGCATACTACTGGGACACAGCCACATCAATGTTTAGCGCAGCACAATTAGCAGCAGCTAAACTGTGGAGCCAACTTAGATGCCCTTCAGTTGATGAATGCATGAAAATACATGTGATATATATACACACACACACACACACACACATACATACACACACACATACATACATACACACACACATACATATATATATATATATATATATATATATATATATATATATATATACATACACACACAATGGAATTTTACTCAGCAATAAAAAAGAATAAATCATGGCACTTGTAGGTAAATGGATGATATTGGAGAAGATAATACTAAGTGAAATTAGCCAATCCCCAAAAAACAAATGCCAAATGTTTTGTCTGATATAAGGAGGCTGACTCATAGCGGGGTAGGGATGGAGAGCATACAAGGAATCAAACTCTAGATAGCACAGAGGAGTGTGAGGGAAAGGAAGGGGGCAGGGGGTTAGCAAGGATGGTGGAATGTGATAGACACCATTTTCCAAAGTACATGTATGAAGACTTGAATTTTGTGTCAACATATGTTATATACAAACAGATACAAAAATTGTGGTATATATGTGCATTAAGAATTGTAATGCAAAAAAAAAACACAATAGCATTACCTTAGATTAGGTAGAGGGATGTAAAAGGAGGGGAAGGCAGGGGACATGGGGATAAGAAAGATAGTAGAGTGAAACTGACATTGTTACTTTATGTATGTATGTGGCTGCATGATCAATGTGATTCTACAATATGTATACTCAGAAAAATGAGAAATTATATACCATCTATGTATAATATATCAAAGTATATAAATACATTCAACTCTCATGGATAACTAATTAAAACAAATGAAAAACAGAAGACCCCTGTAGAGCCAATGATGGAAGTCTACAAAGGCTGGAGAATCACCCTTTAAGAAGGTTGGAACATAAACCAGTGACTGCTTCTCTTGCTTTATTTTTTCTCCCAAATCAAACCTATTGGGCACCAATATATATGTTCATTAGAGGTATTCCCCATGCTTTCTTACTCAGCCTTCTGGAAGCACACTCACAGACACATGCAGAGATCTTCCACACCAATTCTCTAGGTATCTCAATCCACTCAAATTGACAGCTGACATTAACTATTTCAACAATTGAAGGAAATGAAATCTGTCTTTAGGAATGTCTACACTCCCAAGTTAACTGCAACACTATCCACAACCTAAATTTCCATCAAAGCATAACTCAGTAAGAATAACCTATAGTATATTATAGATAATAGATAGAGATTTATTATTGGGTTTATAAACATATAAACATACACATTTAGCCTTTTGAGTTTTTTACAATTATTTTGAGAAAAAGTCTTTTAAGGTGCAGAAGGTCTCAGCAAGATGCTGATGCTAGCTCCAAGATAGTGATTCTCTTCCCTCATCTTTCTGAGTCCCTAGCATGATGAAAGAAATCTGCCTTCACACCTCACTTATTGCTCAGCTTTCAAAAGAAGGATGATGTATGTGGCAGTGGTGGCAAAATTTAAAGGCCAGCCACAGGAGTTTGGTGATATTCTGAAAAAAAAAATGACGGGGAATATATCTTACTGGTAAGGCAACCCTGGGTCCCAACCCCAGAAAAAAAGAATATTCTCCAGTAACATGGTTAAGTTGGAGAACTTCAGGGTAAGTGAGATTATCCAGGAGGAGAAATACATTGCATATTCTATGAACAGAGTCTGAAAGAAAAAAATGAGGAATACATAGGGAGAACCTAGTGGTTATCAGAAAGCATCATCAATAATTTCACATACTGAAAATTCCAAAAGACAGGATTCTGTTCTTAGTGCATAATTAAGTAATTATTTGAGATAATGGGTTTTATCATCACATAGCAATTGCACATACTAATGTGACTCAGTGTGATGTTTACATATGCATATACCTGTATTCATAATATACAAATACCCTCTTCTGCCCTTCATGCCCCTGCAAACTCCTTGGCCATGCTAATCATGATTCTACATTCACATGATTTTATTTAATACATATGAGATGTGACACTTTTGTGTGTGTGTTTCTTCACTTAGCATGACATCATCCAATTCCATCTATTTTGCTGACCATTAGAGGAGTTTGTTTGTATTAATGGCTGAATAATTATGCCAATGTGAAATATAGCATTCTTTTTAGTGAATATGTTAAATTGCTTATCTACATCACTGACTTTTTCTTGTTTATTATTAAATATACTGCAATTCAACTTGAATTTATGTAACAAATGAAAGAAATAACCACACACAAAAAAGCTGGGTGTGGGCGCACATCCCTGCAATTCCAATGGCTTGGGAGGCTGAAGCAGGAAATTCACAAGTTCAAACTCAGTCTCAGTATATTAGTAGGGACCTATACAACTCAGTGAGACCATGTTTCTAAATAAAAAATTGTTTTAAAAGACTCGGGAAGTTGCTTTGTGGTTGAGTGACACTGGGACCAATCCCTGGTTAAAAAAAAAAAAAAAGAAGAAGAAGAAAACTAAAAAAAACTATATCCTGACTCAATTTTATCAATTGAAAAGAAGGCATAAAAAATTATGACTCTATTTTAAGTTTGTTAATATAAAGATATTATGCTCTTCTTTTTGAATTTTTCACAAAGTGCAATAATTTGAGAGCATCCAGTAGATTATATTACACAGAAAAACTGCTCTTGTGCAAACAATGAAATGAAACATTAGCTGGCTGTGCTGGTACATGACTGCAATTCCAGTGTCTCTTATGATGAGTGAAAAGTCATCCTCATGAAAGCACTAAGGAACTCAGTGAGATTCTGTCTGTAGCTAAAATACAAAAAAAGATCAGGGATGTTGCCAAGAGGTTGAGTGCTCCTGGGTTCAGTCCCCAGTACCAAAAACAAAAACAAAGATGGAAAAGAAATAAGTCATTAGGCTGCTGAAAATTTGTATTTTCAGTGTTCCAAATATTTGTCATCATACTCCCAAGTTCATTTCATCCATCAATTTATAATGGAAATCTCTAGTTATTTGTTTGTGAGAGAAAAGAGACTGAGACACAGATGGACCTGAACTGTCCATTCCTTTGCTAGTTTCTGCCATAAGCTAGGAAAGGAGTTCTGCCCACTGTGAACCCCATAGCACTATAAAATCAGTCCTTTCTCTTCATGGAAGGATGCACCTTGAGAGTGGACATGGCTTGACTGCTAAAGTGGGGAAGACTTAAAAGAGAAGTAATGGCGTGGGTGTGGGTGGGGTGTGATAATGATGACTTCTGACTAAGTACTATCCATGATCATCTTCAAATACTAAATTGCAGGTGAATCCACATTTGATGTTCCACTTCCAAGGATAAGGATAGACATTTTCTCTCATTGTGGCCTCTACCTTCTACTCAAAAAATGGGGACGTTATAAACATTTGTAAACCTAGATATTATCCTGGGCCAATCTGTAATATGAAAGTCAAGAATGTAATCCCTGGGGCTGGAGCTCAAGGGTAGAGCACCTGCCTAGCACATATGAGGCACTGGGTTCAATCCTCAGAACCACATAAAAATAAATATTTAAAATAAAGGCACTGTGTCCATCTACAACTAAATAAAACAAAGATCCTGCAGTCCCTTCCAGGGGTTGTGATGGCACATGCATGTAACCTCAGCTCCTTGGGAAGCCAAGTCTTGAGGGTCACTACTTTGAGTCTATCCTCACTAACTTGGCAAGACCATATCTCAAAGAAAAATAAAAATGGAATGACGATAGAGCTCACTGGTAGAACACACCTAGGTCCTATGCTCAGGATCACAGGGGGAAGTTTTTAATTCCTGTCTTCTTTCTCTGAAGTTAAGGTCTCCAGAAAAAAAAGGCAGGTGGCTTAGGGATGATGTTATATTTTCTAAAAACAAGCCATGTTAAACGTTCAAGTGTTCACATTTTATGAAAAATTCCCAAGTATTTTGCTTTTGATATTATGGTCATTAGAACTGTCTTTAATTTTGTTTGCTACTTATTTTCTTATGCACATAAATAACTGATGATATTAAATTTTGTTACTGTTCTGAGCTCATCTGTTGCTTCTAACAGTAATTAGTGAACTCTTATGTTAAAAATATGCACTTAAAAACGACTTCTACCTCATACTTCATTCATTTTGGAAAACCACAAAAGTGAGACAGCAAGAAACACAAGTAAGTTGCAATACTCCTTTGACAAAGGCAAAGATACTGGTGAGAATCCCAGAAAACCTGTATTCTCTACAAGTCAGAAACCAAGAGAACAAGACCATAATCTCCCTCACATATATTACCAGGCACAAGACATGAGAGAGACATCAGCCAGCAAACTTTCTGTTCTCAATTTAGAAGACAGAATCAGGAAAGAAATCCACCCATCTCCAAGAATAAAACAAGTGTTATCTGGAAATCTATATGAGTATCAGGCATCCCCTTGTTTAAATCAGGGTTTCTCATTGCAAATTTTAAAACAATGTCACATTTAGCTTCAGGATATTTCTAATGGAATAAGTTATGAGACATAGTCTAAACAAAAGAGGGGCTACTTTTTCATGGTAGAATATCATTCACATCTCTGATGAGTTGCAATTAAGGAAAGAAATATTAAATAGTAATACTTCAGGTTGGAGTTGTCTGCCCAAGGTCTTTTAAACAATGTAGTAACCATCAGCCATATTTTGGAAAAGATTTCCACAACTTTGACAACAAATACCCAGCTTTAGCAGCTATCAGATTAGCATGAGCATTTGGTCACATGGTTAATATAAATTGCAGAAAACAGGAAGAAATCCTAGATGTGGGCTAGAGGGAGGCTGCGTGCTATGTCACTCTGTGACCTAAGATTCAAGCTGTGGAAATACTGTTTTTCTGAGAGTTATTAGAGGACACCTGACTGCTGCTCTGATGCAGAAATGCTGACTTTAAAGCCCACACAGGTCCTCCAGCCACCATGCCCAATCAGAACCACCAACATCAGCACCCGCACAGGACTCTTAGATCCCCACCCATGCAGGAAACCTGGTGGTCACTGTCCCACAGGATCCTCAGCCATCACTCCTGTGTGGACCCCCATTACCAATGTGGGCTCCGCCAGTGTCCCTCTAGGGACACTACAACCACTGCCATAGCTCCCTACATGTGGTAGCCTGCACCTGGGGATACTGGACAGGGTCTGGAGACAGCTGCCAGCTACAACTAGATCTCTGAACATGCCACCCAATGCCACTACCAGGCCAGACACAACCAACACCCTATCTCTGAAAGCAGTTGCCTCCAACTTGGGACACCTTTGATGCCATCTTTAATAAGGGCAACTCCTAGCTTGGGACACAGGCTGGGGCAATATCAAGCAATATCAAGGTACCTAGAATCCCCAAATCTTCCCTATTCCCAGCAGCTTCTAACCCGGCACAGTGCTTGCAGCCACATGGCCGGTCCACAGCTTGCAGAGCCTGGTACTGCTCTGTTCAACATCTCTCCACAACTGGGAAGCAGTCCCCAGGGCACAGCCCACAATATCTCTGGGAAGTAGAAAGGGGCAAATGAAAAAGAGTCCAGAGACTAAATTAGAGGCCAGGAATTGTGAGGTCTCCAGGTGGGCCCAAGACGAGATCCTTGGGGTGCAGTCTCCCATGTGGACTGATAAGTGCTACACCCCATTTCCAGGAACTCCACCCCAAGACCAACCCTCCCACCCTATTAACCTTCACCATCCTGAGGGTGGAGACACCAGCAAACAACAAACAACCCCAACTAGTAGAAGAGAAAAGAAGCAGAAAAGATACTACTGAACTCCAAGAAAAACAATCCTGTATCTTCTTTTTAGATTTTTTTTTCTCTTTTCCCTCTTCTCTCACGTTCACATCCCCAACATTTGTAAAACAGAGAACTTTTCATAGATTAGGCTACTGAAGTCTGGGAGGTCTGATTAGTATATTACAGTTCTATTGTATATTATTTTATCTCCTATTTCTATATTATTCATTTCTTATTTATTATGTTTGTGTTTTGTATTCCCTCTACTGTCTTTCCACTAACTTGTCTCCCCCAAAACACTTCCTCTTTTTCTCCTGCTACTATTCAACTACTTTTCATTCATCTTTAACTCTTGCTAAGATCTAATAACTCTATATCCTCACCTCCCACCTGCTTAACATCTCAATCTATACCTCACTCCTGGTTCTTTGTCCATCACAAGAAATTGTAGACCTATTTGCAAACCCATTGTTTATGTTGTAGATAATGATTGAACTCGCCATTTCTGTATATTGTTACAAAGCCAGAAACATCTTAATAGCAGCTATTTGGTTTAAGGCTGCATAATTTTTGTATTGGGATCTGTGAATATTGATCTCCCCCTTAAAGGGGAGGTATTGGAGGACATTAGGGACACTACAAGCCTCCATAGTAAAAAATGTGACTCCTTGAAAAAACAGAGCTGGAAGGGAAGATGAACATGAGAAACCAAGGGAAAAGTGTGCCCCAAACAAAAATGCTACATTATGGGAATCCATGACCAGAACAGCAGGAGAAATGATAGAGAAGGAGCTGAGGAGGTACATAATTAAAATGTTCTATGAATTAAAGTATTAAATAAGAGAGCAAATACAGGCAGCAAAGGATATTTTTGACAAAGATCTAAATAACCAAATATAAGAAGCAAAAGATTACTTCAGTAAGGAGATAGAAGTTCTGGAAAAAACAAACAGAAATCATTGAAATAAAGGAAATAATAAACCACATTAAAAACTCAATAGGAAGCATCTCCAACAGAATAGATCACTTAGAACACTGAACTTCAGACAACGAAGACAAAGTATACAATCCTGAAAATAAAGTTGACCACAGTGAAGATGCTAAGAAACCATGAACACAACATTCAAGAATTATGGGATAATATGAAAAGACCAAATTTAACAATTATTGGGATAGAGGAAGGCATAGAGTTACAAACCAAAGGAATGAACAATCTATTCATTGAAATAATATCAGAAAAATTTCCAAAGTTGACCACAGTGAAAATGAGAAGAAACTATGAGCAGAACATTCAAGACCAAACAATTATTGAGATAGAGGAAGGCAAGAGGTCCAAACCAAAAGAATGAACAAACTATTCACTGAAATAATATCAGAAAAATTCCAAACATTAAGAGTAAATTGGAAAATGAAATACAAGGAGCTTACAGGATGCCAAATGTACGACATCACAACAGACCCACACCAAGGCACATTATAATGAAAATGCCCAACATAGAGAATAAGGAGAGAGTTTTAAAAGCCACAAGATAAAGGAATCAAATTACATATAGAGGAAACCAATTAGGATCTCTGCTGATTTCTCAACCCAGACCCTGAAAGCTGCAAGATCCTGCAACAACATATACCAAGCTGTATAAGACAATGGATGCCAATGAAGAATCATATCCAGCTAAATTATACTATAGATTGATATGTTATTTTTATGACAAAATAAAAGCCTTCCATGATAAGCAAACATTAAACGAATTTACAGCTAGAAAGCCTGCACTACAGAACATCCTTGGCAAAATATTCCATGAAGAGGAAATAAAAAACAGCATATGTCAGAAAAGGGAGGTATCACTAAAGGAAAAACCTAACACAGAGAAACCAAATCAAGTTAACTACCAAAAATAAACAAAAAATAACTGAGAATACAAATCATGTTTCAATAATAACACTGAATGTTAATTTCCAAAACTCAGCAATCCAAAGTCATAGACTGGCAGATTGGATTTTTTAAAAAAAAGACCCCAAAATATGCTGCCTTCTAGAGACTCATGTCACAGGAAAAGACATCCACAGAGTGAAGGTGACAGGTTGGAATACACTCAGGGCCTGGGGCTGTGGCTCAGCAGGAGTGCACTAGCCTAGCATGTGCAAGGCCCTGGGTTCGATTCTCAGCACTGCATAAAAATAAGTAAAACAAAATAAAGGTATTGTGTCCAACTAAAAATAAATATTAAAAAAAAACTTATGCCTGGAGCTGGGGCTCAGGGATAGAACACTTGCCTGGCATGTGTGAAGCCCTGGGTTTGATTCTCATTATCACATAAAAATAAATATAAAAGGTATTGTGTCCATCTACAACTAAAAAAAATTAAATATTAAAAAATACCACTCACATGGACTGTGGAAGCAAGCAGATGTTTCCATCCTTATATCAATAATGTGGACTTCAAATGAAAATTAATCAGAAGGGGCATACAATAATATTTCATACTGCTCAAGGGAACCATATACCAAAAATAGATAACAAATATAAATATTTATACCCCAAACAATGAAGCATCTATGTTCATCATACAAACTCCTCACAATTTCAAGAGTCAAATAGATCACAACACAATAATTCTGGGTGACTTTAACACATATCTTTTACCCCTGGATGGATCTTCCAAACAAAAGCTAAACACAAACTATGGAACTCAATAAGACAATCAATAACAGATTTAACATATATAGAATATTTCATCATTCAACAAGCAAATACACTTTCTTCTCAGCATCACATGGATCCTTCTCAAAAATAAACCATACACTATGCCACAGGGCAACTCTTAGCAAATAAAAAGGAGTAGAGACACTACCCTGCATTCTATCAGATCATAATGGAATGAAATTAAAAGTCAGTGATAAGATAAAAGTTACTCCAACACCCGAAGACTAAAAATTATGCTACTGAATGAACAATGGAATGTAGAAGACATCAAGGAGGAGATTTAAAAATTCTTAGAGGTAAGTGAGAACACTGATACAACATATCAAAATCTCTGGGACACTAAGTAGGTGGTACTAAGAGGAAAGTTTATTGCATGGAGTTTATTCCTTAAAAAAAGAAAAAGTCAACAAATAAATGATCTAAAATTAAATCTCAAAGCCCTAGAAAAAGAACAAACCAACACCAAAAGCACTAGGAGACATGAAATAATTAAAATCAGAGCTGAAGTCAATGAAATTGAAACAAAAGAAGCAATTAAAAAATTGACAAAATGAAAAGTTGGCTCTTTGAAAAAATTAATAAAAATCAATAAACATTTATCCATGCTAGTGTAGAGAAGGAGAGAAAAACTCAAATTTCTAAAATCCATGATGAAAAATGAAATATCACCATGAACACTACAGAAATACAGAAGATAATTAGAAATTATTTTGAAAATATTTACTTCAATAAAACAGAAAATATTGAAGACATCAACAGGTGTCTATAATCATAAAATTATCCAAACTGAGTCAAGATTATATGCACAAGTTACACAGATCATTTTCAAGCAATGAACTAGAAGACACCATCAAAAGCCTACAGACCAAAAAAATCCCAGGTCTGGATGGATAAACTGATGAGTTTTACAAGACCATCAAAGAAGAACTAACACTAATACTCCTGAAATTATTCTATGAAATAGAAAAAGAAGGAACACTTCCAAACTCTATGAGGCCAAAATCACCCTGATTCTAAAATCAAAGACATATCAAAGAAAGAAAACTTCAGAGAAATATCTCCAATGAAAATAGATGCAAAAATTCTGTATAAAATTCTGGCAAATTGAATACCAAAACATATTAAAACAATTGGGCAACATGATCAGGTGAGGTTCATACTAGGGATGCAAAGTTGGTTCAACATATGGAAATCAATAAATGTAATTCACTACATCAATAGACTCAACAATAAGAATCATGGTCATCTCAATAGATGCAGAAAAAACACCTGAAAAAATACAGCACCCTTTCATGTTCAAAACACTAGAAAACTAGTGATAACAGGAACATATCAACATCATAAAGGCTATCTATGCTAAGCCCCAGGTTAACATCATTCTACATGGAGAAAAATTAAAGGCATTCCCTCTAAAATATGGAACAAGATAGGGATGTGTTAGGGTCTGTAAACAAGTCAAGATGGCACCTGGCATTTTGCCAGGGGGAGTGGTTTGTGAAGTAATGCCAGCGAGCCATTAAGTGTGGAGATTCCTTATTGGTTGACTGCTGTATCTAGTTTATGTTAATTAAGATAAGCTGTGTGGAATGTGTGTGTGTGTGTGTGTGTGTGTGTATATATATATATATATATATATATATATATATATATATATCCCTCCTGTCCTACAATAAATGGCTCCCATGGTCACGGGCGCAGCAAGGACTTTCCAAGTGGCGGAGGCTGGCTCTTCCCCGCCCCCTGGCCAGGGAGTGGGATGCCACTGCCAAGAGCCCAAATCCAGACCTAACCCAGAGGCACAGTCTCACAGGCTCTTGCTCCCTGTGCCCGGTGGCAGTTTGAGTCCCAGACACTCCCCATCGGGGGCTACCTGAGGTTGCTGCAGCTAGGCAGAGGACACACATGGCACCCCTGAAGTCTGGCCATTTCCAATGTCAATAACTACAATGGTTCTCCCACACCTGGAGGCTAATGAGTAATGAGCACTATTAAGGCTTATTTAAAATGTAACAACAAAAAAAAAACTTGAGGTAATGTACTAAATTGTTTAGAAGGTTGTTTTCTTAGTGCAATGCTACAGGATTTTCTTTAGCCAGCATTGCTGGAGTTCCTGCCTTCATCCCAGTGCCGGTGAAGACAAATGTGGAAGAATTTTCAGTGTTGCTGATAACCAGACAAGACTTTGGATCAAGTTAGCTTCCTGCAGAACTTACCTGGACTGTGATTTAAGCTAGCTGCCTACAGAACTTACCTGGACTGTGATTTACCTGGATTGTGAATTAATCTATTGAGACACTGCTTTACCTGAACTGAGACAACAAACTGTAATCTGTAACAAATTGTAACTTGGTATCTTTGCTAATGGTGTCATTGCTGCTATAAGTTTTCCAAGGGCTTTTTGCATGGAGCCATCAATTGGCTTGGTGTTGTGGCATTTTGTATCCTCCCCTTCTGCTTGTAGCAGATTGTTTGTGGTGTTTGTGTAAAAACCACTATGGTCGTTATTTAAATTAAACAAAAGGGGGAAATGTTAGGGTCTATAAACAAGTCAAGATGGCGCCTGGCATTTTGCCAGGGGGAGTGGTTTGTGAAGTAACGCCAGTGAGACATTAAGTGTGGAGATTCCTTATTGGTTGATTGATGTATCTAGTTTATGTTAATTAAGATAAGCTGTTTGGAATGTATATATACCCCTCCTGTCCTACAATAAATGGCTCCCACTCCTGCTGTATCAATGTACACAAGTTGCTCAACGCCCCCTGGTTATTTTGCTGCAGCCGGACTGTGGCAGGGATGCCCTCTCTAACCACTTCTATTCAACATAGTTCTTGAAACACTGGCCAGAACAATTAGATGAAATAATTTAAAGGGATACACATAGGAAAAGAAGAATTCAAATTGGCACTATTTGCTGATGACATTGTTCTATACCTAGAGGATCCAAAAAATTCCAACAGAAAACTCCTAGAACTGGTAATTGAATTCATCAAAGTATCAGCAAATAAAATCAACACTCACAAATCAAAGGGAATCTGTACATCAATGAGAAGTCCTCTGAAAGGGAAACTAGGAAAACTACCCCATTTACAATACTCTCAAAAAAAAACTCCACAAAACCAAATACTTAGGGATCAACATAATGAAAGAGGTGAAAGACTTCTACAATGAAAACTACAGAACACTAAAGAGAAATTAAAGAAAACCTTAGAATATGGAAAGATCTCCATTGTTCCTAGCTAGGCAGAATTAATATTATCAAAATGACCATACTACCAAAAGCACTATACAGATTTTATGCAATTCCAATCAAGATCCCAATGACATTCCTCATATAAATTAAAAATGAAATCATGAAATTAATCCTGAATAAATAAGGAGATCCAGAATAGCCAAAGCAATCCTTAGCAGGAAGAGTGAAGCAGGTGGCATCACTATACCAGACTTTAAACTATACTACAGAACAACAGTAACAAAAACGGATAGTTCGGACACCAAAATAGACATGTGAAACTATGGTACAGAATAGAGGACACAGAGACTAAACTACATACTAGACAAAGGATCAAAAACATACATTGGAGAAAAGATAGCATCTTCAACAAATGGTGCTAGGAAAACTGGAAATCCATATGCAGCAAAATGAAATTGAATCCCTCTCTCTCACCATGCACGAAACTCATTCAAAGTGGATAAAGTACTTAGGAATTAAGCCAGAGACCCTGCACCTAAGAGAAGTAAAAGCAGGCCAAAATCTTCATCATGTAGAATTAGGCCCCAACTTCCTTAATAAGACTCCTAGAGCACAAGAATTAAAATCAAGAATTAATAAATGGATGGATTCAAACTTAATAGCTTCACAGAAAAAGAAACAATCTGTGAGGTGAAAAGACAGTCTACATCCTGGGAGCAAATTCTTACCAGACACACGTCAGATACAGCACTCATCTCTAGGATATTTAAAGAAATCAGTCTTAACACCCCCCCACACACAAATAAACCAATCAATAAATGGACCAAGGAACTCAACAAGCACTTCTCAGAATATGATATACAATTGAGCAACAAATATATATGAAAAAGTTCAACATAGCAATTAGAGAAATGCAAATCAAAATTAAGATACCATCTCACTCCAGTCAGAATGGCAGCTATGATGAAGACAAATGACAACAAGTGCTGGCGAGGATATGGGGGAAAATATTCACCTGCAGTGTATGAGTGTGACTGAAAATTGGTGCAGCCAATATGAAAAGCAATATGGAGATTCCTTGGAAAACTGGGAATGGAACCACCATTTGACCCAGCTACTCCTCTTCTTGGACTATACCCAAGAGACCTAAAAACAGCATATTACAGGGACACAGCCACATCAATGTTTATAGCAGCACAATTCCAATAGCTTGACTGTGGAACCAACCCAGATGCCCTTCAGTGGATGAAGGGAAAAAAATGTAGCATTTGTACACAATGGAATATTACTCAGCACTAAAAAATAATAACATCACAGCATTTGCAGGGAAATGGATGGCATTATTGCAGATTATGCTAAGCGAAGTTACACAATCCCCCCAAAACAAATTCCAAATGTCTTCTCTGATATAATGGGGGTGACTCAAAATGGGGTAGAGAGGATGAGCATGGGAAGAAGATTTCCACTAGACTGGGAAGAGGGGTGGGAGGGAAAGGGAGGGAGAAGGGGAATTGCATGGATGGTGGAAGGACAGCCTCATTGTTATACAAAATACATGTATGAAGATGTGAATTTGGTGTCAACATATCTTGTATACAGAGATATGATAAATTGTGGTATAATGGTATATTAAGAATTGAAATGCAAAAATAAATAAAAAAGAAAAGAAAACCAAAACTCTATGCCAACATCATTCTTAAAAAAAAAAAAAAAAAAAAAAAAAACTTGAAAACATTCCCTCTGAAAACTAGAACAAGAAAGGGATGCCCTCTTTCACCACTTCTATTTAATATAGTTCTTAAGATTTTAGCCAGATAATTACAGAGAGAAAATGAATTATAAACCACATGGACAGGAAAGGAAAACTGTGACTAGATTTATTTATAATGGTTACATTGGACAACTACATATATATTGGTCCCATGATAAGCATTCTGGCTATCTTGGGGTATGTTTTGAAGAAAAGATAGCGTATGGTGGGTCTAGACTAGCCAATTGTGCTGGACTCTGGGACTCTAAGCAATATGTCCAAACAATTATTAAAATGGGACTTTCTCATAAAAAACCAGTCATTGCCACAGAATGTCTTCCGATACTTTACTGTCCTAATCATTCTGCAATAGAATTGGCTCCTTTCCTAAATGGATAGACTGTGCAAATGTCTTGCCAGTACAACAAAAAGGTTCTAGAAATAGTGGATATATTTTAGACTGGTCTCCAAGAATTGACAAAAGGGAATCACATAAGGATGCTATGATCCCTGGAGGTTTTTTTGGTAATACCCTAACCTTCAGTGAAGGCGGTATCCAAAAAGATGTTTGGAACTTAATTGCAGCCTCAGAATTCCTATATTGCACTGACAGCCCTATGCCTGACTTTGTAGGCAGGGTATGTAAAGAGGGTTCCTGGTATGGCCTGCAGGCTTGTGTTCAATCTTCTTATGCTTTATGTACTGGAAATGTGAGAGTTAAGAGAAAGGATGATAAATGTCTTGTAGCCTGTTAAAAGTGTAATTTACCTAAATGCATCACTAGATATAACAGAGGGAAAGGAACATTAATTCTTCACCAGTCCTTTTTTGTCTTACTACCAGTCAACATTTCAGAGCAAGGGCATGCTGATGCTGGAGTTCAGGTTTTACAACAGACACATGTTCAGGTGACCAGACTTAAGCAAGCTCTTGTACTCATAATTCTTGGTTACAATTTTTAAAATTTCATTTAATTTAATTCATCACTTCTACAGCCTCAGTGGCTATATCTCAGAACATTCAACATGCAAATTTTCTTAATAATTTGGCTCAAAATACTTCCAAAGCCCTCAATTATTATAAATATTGATGAAAATATTGAAACTAAATTGAATGCCTTAGAAACTTCTGTCATAAATATTGGTAATGAGCTTTCTGCTCTCAAGTTTAAGGAAGGGCTTAAATGCCATCTGACTATGAAGGTCTGTGTTACTGCAGCCAAATATTAGCCTCCCCAATGGGATTTAGAGAAGGATAAATCATCTACTGGGCATTAGGCATAGCAAAAAATAATAGCCTGGATCTTATGCAGTTACATCATAACATCCAGGATATTCATAAAAGCAAAATCGATCTATTTCTCTAACTGGAAATACTTCAAGAATGGAATGGCTTTAACTCTGGAAACACGCTGAAACACTCTGGATGGTATATTATTGGAATGAAGTGCTTGCTACTAGTTCTTTTTTGTATTGTGATAATGGGTTGTCACACCCTCAGAACAAGAATCTGGGAACTTAAAATAATGGGTCATCATTTCTATTGCAAAGTAAAAAGGGGGGATATTCAGGGTGCCACCCGTGAATTACTTGAGGGTCTTCTCTGGGTATGGAGCCATGGAGATTTAGGTCTAAACTTGGGAAATATCCACAGCTCCCCAGAGTGCACTAGATTGCCCAAGGCACATGACCCAATCTCTGCTCTATTAGGAAGACCTCTCTTGTTGCTCTGAAGTTGGGCACAACCCATTGGGAACTGCAAAGCCCACCTTCTACCTTATTTGGCAAAGAACATTCCATGGAAAACCTTTGATATTCCCTGATATAAATAAAGCAAACATGGGCTCCATTTTGCTCTTTTGAGTGTGGAAGCTTCATCATTAGGATCAGCTAGCCCACCCCACCCCCACTTTTAAAATTACTTTCTGTATCCTGTGTGTTTTTCCCCCTGCTTTACCTTTTCTTAGCTTTGATTTTACAGCCAGACCATTCCACCGAGAGGAACTCTATTTTTACTACCTGCAGTTTAGAATTCATGACCCTCTTGCCTCAGCCCCCTAAGTCCCTGACATTGTAGACCTGAACCACTGTGGTGGGCTCTTGATTACAACTTTTATATTTATTTTATTTTATTTTTATTCTCATCCTGTCTTTGTTTTGAAAACTAAGGTGAATCTGATGTAGACAGCAGAATAATTTTGTTGGATTCTAGGTCTTATACCCAAGGGTGTAACACTGGGCTACATCCCCAGCCACTTTTTAATATTTTTATATTTTATTTTCAGATAGTATTACTCTAAGTTGCTGATACCAGCATCAAACTTGTGATACCCTAGCTTCAGTCTCACAAATAGCTTAGTGACAGCATTGCCCCATGTTGCCCAGATGATGATGACTTAGACAGGCTCTCCACAAGTCATCAAGTTTGTCCTCAAACTTTGAATCCTCTTACCTCAGCCTCCTGAGTTTCTAGAGTCACAGATATGTGCTGAATGCCCAACTTGTATTTTCTAAAATTGGAACAAATTCGATCTTTATGCAGTAATAGTAATGAAAAAATAATAGTAATGAACAAAATGCTTCTTCTATGTTGCTACTTGTTTTCTGCCTGTATATTTTTGGTTTATCAATTTTCTCATTATTTCCTATTAATGATTCATTTTTCTTGTGTACCATTTTTATTTTATTTTCTTCTTTTGGCACATGTTTATTTTTTCCTTAGTGATTGTTCAGGGAGCTCTAACATCTTAAATTTATGACAATCAGTTTTTATTCATGTCAAAATAATTTCAATAGTATAGAAAAATTTTGCTAATCTTACAGATTTGTCCCTCAGTCTTGTTTTTTATCTTTGTCATAGACTATAACTTCATGCATTGTGTGTCGTCTATGGCTTGGGTATCATTTGTCCCCAAACAAGCTTACATTTTGAATACTTGGTCCTCATTACAGCAGCACTGAGGCAGGGGAACCTTTCAAATGTGCTGTCTAATGGGCGTTAATGCAGTCATTGGGGACATCACCCTCAGGAGGAATGGACACTAGTCTCTTGAAATGAGTTTTTGAGAAAATTATTTATGAAAAAATCAAGACTGCCCCTCTCTGCTCTGTGGATCCTATTGGTCCATATGATTTTTCCTCTTCCACTTGTCCAAACTCTGATGACAGCCACCATGCTGGAATAGAGCAAAGTGGGAACTCCCCAGAAGCAAGTGGATGGGATCTATTTATCTTGGACTCTCATACTCTAAAATTCTGACCTAAATGACTTTTTAATCACAAACCACTCAGACTTCGGTATTTTCTGATAGCAATGAAAAATGGAGTCTTGTAGTCATTCAGCATCAATGTTTGATTGGTTCTAAGTGTTATTTTTGTGTTTTAAGTGTTATTTTTGTACTCATATTTATTTTTTTAAATTTATTTTTAAAAAATACACAACAGTGGAATGCATTGCAATTCTTATTATACATATAGAGTACAATTTTTTACACTTATATTTTTAAAACAAATAGAAAAGAATTAGAAACTAAATACTCTATGGTACTGGCTATATTTAGTTACCATATTTAGCTACTGAGCTATATCTATAACATTATTTCTCATTATTTTATGTGGACTCATGTTTCTGTCTTTTATCATTTCCTTCAACCTTGATGGCTCTTTTGGCATTTCTTGAAGAATTGTTTACTCACCACAAACCTTTCCTTGTACAAATTTGCCCTTATAGTTTGAAGCACAGTTTTGCAAGGTATGAAATTATTGATTTTTAAGAAACAAGTTTCATCATGTCCTCCTACTGCCTTCCAGCTTCTTGGATTCTCTAGGGAAACCCACTAATGCTGTCTTGTACCTAATCAACTGTTTCTCTCTGACCACTTATGAGATTGCCTCTTGGTATTTGGTTTACAGCAATTCAAATATCATAGTTCCTCTTATCCATGGTTTCCTTTTCTGTAAGCTTTAGAAAATTCCAGAATGAGCAACTCATGAGTTTTATATTGCAAAGTGTTCTGTAGCATGATGCAATCTCACCCTACCCACCCCAGCCCTCCAGGGCATGAGCCTCTGCCTTCTCCATCAGTTTCCCAGTTGAAATACTGTTTTTGTAATACCTTCCTGTTAGTTGCTAGTTGCTGTCTTTGTTGAGAGACTGACTGTTGTGATAGTTCTCCACTTGTGTAGAAGAGAACATCTCTCCAATTACTCATGCACCAAATTCTGTTTGTTCCCATGTTGCATTGTTAGCACCTTGAAGCCTAAGAATAGAAGACACAACTTGACACTGTCTTTACAGAAAATGAGATTTCCTATGAGACTATGACCCAAGAAGATGAGATGTGTTTAATAAGTTTAAGATGAACGTCTTTCACAAATAACCTCAAGAGAAAGTACCAGTGACTAGGAAGTCAACCTGGGAAAGCAGGGGCTGACAGGCATATCTGTGAGTGCGGGGGTGGCAAAGAGGACTGTCAGAACCTCTGGGGACCAAGGGGCGGTGAGCAGATGTTGAGATGGGGAAACACTGAATGCTTGGGGAAGCAGACGGAGAAAAAAGACGTCACCGTTAATAAAATAAAAAAATGGGTATAGAATAGATTTAGAAGCCCAGAAGTCTTGATGTTCAAGCATCCCCTCCATTCCAGAAGATTGCACTCCCATTTCTGAGCAGAATGCACAGTGGTTTTTTTTGTTGTTGTTTTTGTTTTTGTTTTAAGGTTGTTTTAGAAAACTGGTAAAAGTGTTCACTGGTTTTGAAAGATGATTTATGGCCCAGGAATAAGGTTTTCTTGAGTTTCTGGCCACACAGTATTGGTCTCTACTTTTTTCCATTTTCAATGAATATCTAACACCTGGCTTATCAATGGATACTAAACCTTATAAGCCAATGATTTTATTTTTAAAATGCAAAATGATTAGGGAACTCTACGGAATGAAACATAATTGGTTCTCAAAGATGCAGTTCATCCCTGCCTTGGTCTGTCTGTCTGTCTGTCTATCTATCTATCTATCTATATATTTTCAGTGCTGATGGTGGCTCTACCACTCAGCAACATACTGATAATGTCAGGTAGTATGATTGATGGGATCATGCAGGTCAGGGAATCATTTTATATACCTGGCCCACTGTGCAGACCCCCGCTTTTCTTTTAGAAAAGTAATTTACCTAGAGCCCTGCCTATGCCACGTCAATGTGCTATATTCCTTTCTTCAGCCAACAACCTGTGATTTATGTGAGCAGTGATTTCTTCTCTGCCAGTGAGAGCACAAATTACCCTGGAGGGGACAAGTTCTGGGAACCTTTCACAGATCAGAATCCAGAACTCAAGGAGATAGGATGATTGCACCTAACCAACAAATATGTAAGAATGATTCCAAACAAGCATGGGCCAAAGCAACCTAGAGTTGTCCTGAATCTTTGGCATGTCAAGTTCCTGTTCCTGTCACTAGTGTGCATGTGCTAACTACTATTTCAGACATGTCCCTCACTCTATCAAGTATTAGTTTATTTAAGGATATAGGGAGGAGAAAGAGGGATACTCTCAAGTGGGAGTGTCCTCTCTGATAGTATGCTGTGCCCCTATTTTCCTACTGGTCCCAGAAAAGTTCCAATTAGATCTGGTCAGTGCAGACCAAGGTGACTTAAAAGTTGCATTTATATATTTAGAATATCATCTTATACTTTTCATAATAAGTTTTTTTATATTGATTTAAAAAAAAACAAAATGACAGCAGAATTCATTACAATTCTTATTACACATATACAGCACAATTTTCCATACCTCTGTTTGTATATCAAGTAGGTTGACACCAATTTGTGTCTTCATACATGTACTTTGGATAATGATATCCATCATACCCCACCATTCTTGCTAACCCCCTGACCCCTCCCTTGTCTCCCACCCCTTTGCCCTATCTAGAATTCATCTATTCCTCCCATGCTCCCCCTCCCTACCCCACAATGAGTCAGCCCCTTATATCAGAGAAAACATTTGGCATTTGTTTTTTGGGGGGTGGGGATTGGCTAACTTCTTTTAGCATTATCTTCTCCAATGCCATCCATTTACCTGCAAATGCCATGATTTTATTCTCTTTCATTGCTGAGTAAAATTCCATTGTGTATATATAATACATATTTTTTATCCATGCATCCACTTAAGGGTATCTAGGTTGGCTCTACAGTTTAGCTATTGTGAATTTTGCTGCTATAAACATTGATGTGGCTGTGTCCCTGTAGTGTGCTGATTTTAAGTCCATTGGGATTAGACCGAGGAGAGGGATATCTGGGTCAAGTGGTGGTTCCATTCCCAGATTTCCAAGGAATCTCCATACTGCTTTTCATATTGGCTGCACTAATTTGCAGTTCCACCAGCAATGTATGAGTGTACCTTTTTCCCACATCCTCACCAACACTTATTGTTGTTTGTCTTTATAATAGCTGCCATAATAAAAGTTTTATTACAGTATAATTCACACACACACACACTCTCACACATACACACATGTTTTGATTTGGTGTCTCTGGACAAGCACATATGGGGTAGGAACCTACAAATACAGTGTAATCCTACTGCCAGTTAAGAAGTAGGAATTGGTCCACGGGCAGGCCCTCTGGAATCACCCACAGCATCCTCCATAAACTTGAGGAGCAAAGGAGTGTGGGGCCCAGAGATATCAGAGAAGCCTCACTGTTTCCTCCCTCCCACTTGATAGTGATTCCTGGGCCACTAAACTTTGCTCTACTTTGATTAAATTTTAGGTAGTATCTAAAATCCTCTCTTACAAGAACATAAGATCCAAGAAATACAACACAACCTCCATATCCCTGGGATCACAACCAGCAACAATGTCAGTTCTTTTATTGCTTTACTTATTTACTCAATTCATTTGATCTATTTATTATTACAGGAGGACACCAGCAAACACTCTAGGTACTGTTGGAAGGCAACAGTCACACACCTACATACAGCATCCTAAGGTAAGAAGAAGGCAAGCCACCAACACAAAACATCAGAAAGGAATGATGAATTCGTGTCCATGGGAATGAGAGCACAAGTTTGAAGATGGTGCTAAGGTGTTTCAACTAAGCTAATACTTCCAAGGTGGGCACATAGCTCCAGGAGGTTGCTGCAATAAAGACACAGGTGGAGATGATACTGTTGACCAAAGCAAGAGCCAGCACAAGAAAATGGCCGAGATCACATTTCTGCTCCTTGTCCAGGTGCTTTCTGAGCCATGTTCTGAATTAACCAAGAGAACCTAATGATGTGTGTCAAGGTGACATTACCAGGGAGACTGTGAAAACAGGAATTCTGACCCTTCATTGTTCATGAAGACTCACCCAATATCAGAAATTTGAATATTTTATTTTGAGGCAGGATCCTGCTAGGAGGCCAACTGTGGCCTCAGAATTGAGATCCTCCTGAAGCAGCCTCCAAAATGCCTGGCCTTACAGACATGTGCTACAAAACCTTGTCTTTGCTTATTAAAAAAAAAGTGCATAGCTGCTGGTTATCTTCCTCCAGAGATATATGTGATATCAGACCCCAAACAATAAAAACCCCACACAATTCCAAAGCTAAAATCTGATTCTTGCTATGTGAGGTTATGTAATGGGAAGGGATTCCAGGAAGAGAGAGAAACATCAGCTCATAAAAAGTAGGTTCCTTGGTTTTCATGGCAGAAAAGAACTTCATCATTTGTCAGGCACATGGACAGACCTATTTAGAAAACAGATCCACATTCAGGAAAGAATGTGAGGGGTTGGGGATAACAGTGAGATCGGTAGTGTGCTTGCACCACATGCACAAGATCCCAGGATCAATCCCCAGCACCACAAGAAGAAAGAAAACAAAAATATGAAAAAGCTCTAAAGGGAAAGACAGCAAATACGTGGTCTGAGGTGTCACAATTTGGAGGGGGACATTTAAGTGGGGCTGGACTAGAGATGGGTCCAGAACAGACTTCTGTAATTTCTCACCCATTTTTCTAAGCTTGCTCATATCATGCTAGTATATGGGGGTCCAGGAAGCTGGTCTAGGAGAAATGCTGCATTGCAGGGAGTTGCTTTTTTATTTTTAAATCTGATTTTTATTTTTAAAAATATTTTTAAGTTGGACAGGATACATTTATTTTATATATTTATTTTTATTATGGTGCTGAGGATCGAACCCAGTGCCTCACAGGTGCTAGGCAGGTGCTCTGTCACTGAGCCACAACCCCAGTCCCTTGTTTTTAATTTCAAATTTTTTGTGGGAATTCCTTCATTCTGGTGATTTACGAACCTTCTCCTTTGAGGTTTAGAGTAACTTTCTTTTTGGTATCCCAACCTTTCTGTCCCAACTGGACATGTTCCACAGTTCTTTATGGACCTCAAGTGTTGCTAGAGGAACAATTAAGTGATCATTTAGTTATCAAAGCAAATAGGGCAGTGTTTTCAGGATGGAAGTCTTAAGAGATTGTTCATTATTAGATTTCTATTTTTACTTATGTATGTAGCCATGGACTCATATGGTTTTTGCAGTGTCCTACAAATGTGGTCCACAAACCAGCAAATTTCAGAGACTTTTCATGTTGACAGCTATTTTCAAATGGTTGCATACTGAATGAGGCACATTCGACCGAGGGTAAACATTAAGATGCTTTTAAAGTACTTATGAATTCTCCTGGCTAGAATATTACAGAGGGTTTTGCCAGTTTTCTCACCACGTTGTTTATTTCATTGGTGTTGAAAAACCTCTCAGATGCAAGTAATGCACCCCAGAGGCAAGCTCCTGTAGCTGGCCACCCACAGACCCCCACACCCACAGATCCAATTCTCCATCCCACATTAATTGGGTTTCAGGTGCTGTTGGATTTTAATTATTGGGTAAAACCCAGTGTTTTGTCCCCAAGGAGCCCAAGGTCTAGCTTTTGGATTATTGGAACCACTGAGTTGGTTATTCACTTTTCCTTGCCTCTCAAGACAAATCTGAGCGCCATCCAGGGACCTATATCTAGTGGCACTGGTAGCTTAGGAAAATTTCTCATTTTTGTTAAGAAAACTAACAGAAATAATAATTTTCCTCATTGTGGAAGGAGGGGTTCTGGCCCCAAGGTGTCCCCGGATCTTTCCCTCTTCTCATCCACATAATATTCTCATCATGGGCAAGACAAACTGTGTACTGCTCATCCCTGGAATCCTGGGCATGTGCCTTGACCTTATCAGTCTTCCTTCAAGAGAAATGTTCCCATTTCCTAAATACAGCAAAACTGGCCCCCCAAATACCTGGGCTGCTGTTACTTAGAAGCAAAAGTAAAAAATACTGAAATGGGTGCTGGGGCTGGGGCTGAGCTGTAGAGTGCTCGCCTAGTGCATATGAGGCCCTGGGTTTCATCCTCAGCACCACAAAAAAATAAATGGATAGAATAATGTTATTGGGTTGGATTCCAACTAGAAAAAAAATATTTTTAAAAATAAATACTGAAAAGGCAACATAAGTAGCAATTAGGGAAATGCAAATTAAAAAATGAACTGAGATTCTCTTTCACTCCAGTCAGAATGGCAATTATAAAGAATACAGTAACAATAAATTGGTGAGGATGTGGGGGACATGGAATGCTCACACCTTGTTGGAGAAACTGTATATTGGTGCAACCCCAATGGAAAGCAGAATAGGTATTCCTCAAGAAACTAGGACTGGAATCACTATCTGGCTCAGTTATCCTACTCCTCAACATAAATCTAGAGGATAAAATCAGCATACTATAGGGACACAGCTGTTGAGGGCCACAACCAAGTCAAGATGGTGCCTGGCATTTTTCCAAGAGGAGTGGTTTGTGAAGCAATGCCAGAGAGCCATTAAGATGATGAGGATTCCTTATTGGCTGACTGCTGTATCTAGATGATGTTAATTAAGTTAAGCTATGTGTAATTAGTTAAGCATATATACTTCTGCGGTCTGGCAGAGAGGAGGCTCCTGCTATCTTGGGTGCCTGCTACTTTGAGTTCGCTCAGTTCACGCTGGGTTCACTCACAACAAAGTAGTTCTTGTTTCAACCTTCAAGATGCTTGTCACCTCTAGGTTATTTTGCCCAGCCAGACTTTGGCAGCCCAGCCAGACTTTGGCCCACAGCCACATCAATATTAATAATAGCATAACTCACAATAGCTAAGCTATGGAGCCAGCCTAAATACCCATGAAAAGAGGAATAGATAAATAAATTGTGGTATATATACACAGTGGAATATCACTCAGGTTTAAAAAAGGATGAATTCATAACACTGGCCAGTAAATTAATGGATCTGGAGAGTATCATGCTAAAGTAAAATAAGGCAAACCCTCAAAACCAAAGGTCACATGTTTTCCCTGACATGTGTTATATACACCACAAGGAAGGTGGGGAGCAAGAAGAGAAGTTCAGTAGATGAGACAAAGGGGAACAACAGGAAGGGGGGGAGATAAAAACAGGAAAGACAGTAGCATGAATTGACCAAATGTTCCTATTTAAATATATGAAAATAACTAAGCCCATCATGCCTACCTACACGAATGGGGTTCTAAGGAGAATAAGGTATATTTTATGTTTGGATAATTTTACCAAAATAGGCTCTATGGTCATGTATATCTAAGAAGAACCAATAAAACAGAAAAATATAAAAAGTCCTGAAAAGGACCATTGGACCAAATTGATAGCATCATAGCCAGATGATGAAATATCTTTAGGTACACTCCAGAATTTTCTAATTGGATGCTTCCAAAGGTGTTGGAGCCTGTGGGAAGGTGGAGGTTCAGGGCACTGCATGGAGAAGAAAGGACCCCCCACTCTACATTCATCTGCAGGTGCAGGGTTCTCAGGGGGCAGGTAATCTCCAGGCCTCCACGGTTAACTGAGGCAGAGAGGAGCAGGGTGCATTCAAGTCTATGGAGTTATTTACCAAATTACGAAAACCTGACATTGGTTTCCTGAACTCCCCATCAAACCCAAATTGTTTTTCCTTAAAGAAACAGACCCTTGATCCCCTCTTAAGGAGAAGTCTTCTCTGTATTATGTGACTTTTTGCACC
This sequence comes from Marmota monax, assembly GCF_021218885.2. Lineage (NCBI taxonomy): Eukaryota > Metazoa > Chordata > Mammalia > Rodentia > Sciuridae > Marmota > Marmota monax. The sequence continues at coordinate 1,213,001 of NW_026694427.1, read as the reverse complement.
ACTGAATTGGGGGGACAAGACAAAGAGCTCTCTTTGGAAACACATCGGCTTTGTTTGCATCAAGACAAGCAGGTAGGGTCTGACTTTTTTTCCTGTTTCTTTGTTCTTGTCAAGTGCAGAGTATTCAGCTGATACTAAGGATGCACACCTGGGCATGGTGTCTCTGGTTTTTGGAGGAGGCAGGATCCCATTGCCTGGGATCCAGGGGACTGGTGGGATCCAGGGGACGGTGGGAACCAGGGAGAGCACCCAGGGTGGCCTTGATCTGTTCAAGGTTGTTATCCTGTGGCCAATGCAGGTATTTCTCTCAAAAATAAAGAAAAAAAAGTGGCACAAGCCTGTCATTCTAGCGGCTAGGGAAGCTGAGGCAGGAGGATGGCAAATTCAAAGCCAGCCTCAGCTAAAGCAAGGTGCTAAGCAACTCAGGGAGACCCTGTCTCTAAATAATATTCAAACTAGGGCTGGGGAAGGGGCTCAGAGTTCGAGTCCTCTGAGTTCAATCCCTGGTGCACCAGAGAGTGAGGGAGCCCAGGTGCAGCTGGGGTTTACCCAGGTCTGCGCTCTCTGGCGTCTCTTCTGTGCTGATCTCCTTATTCTGCCTCCAGCCTCAACGTGGGCTTGAGATACAGATTCAACTCAGGTGGAGGAACATCAGCTCTCCTACTGCCAATCCGGTTGGAGCCTCTTCCAGGGTGCCTGTCGGGCCCCACCCCCCACCCCCAGCCTCCACCAGAGTGAGCCTTGACTCACTGGGCAGTTCTCAAGGGGCGAAAGGCCATTTCTGCTTGGAGAATTTTGCACAGATGAACAGAGGACAAGTCAGCACCCCTAAGACACTCTGGGTGGTCTTATTATAGGAAGAGGCCCAGGTGATGAAACTTTCATGAAATGACTTCAATTTCCTAACATCAAAACCCAACAGAACGTAGAATTCTGGCTACCCTAACCCTAACCCAATGCCCAGACCTCAAAAAGAAAAGAAAAAAGGGAAAATGCTGCACCCAACCCTGCCATTCTAGCCTCCTCTTTGCCTGGAGCGGATATCACCCACTGTCACTCAAAAAGAAGGCTTGCTGGGCTCCGGCTAAGGAGAGAGAAGACTGACTGACACCCTGTCCAATCAGAAGCCACCGTGCTGAGCCTTGTCCAATCCTGAGCACAGCCAGAGAGCAGGGGGCGGGCTTCTGTGCTCTGGATGGGATTTATTTCTCCGTGGTCCAAGGTTCCAGGATTCCTGTAGTTGGACTCCAGGCTTCGCTCATGCCCAGGATCTCCGGTGGCCCTGCCATGCAGGGGCTGAAGCTCCCCAGGGCAGGCTTGGCTGCTGGGCACCAGGAAATGGTGAGTGTGCAGTGGCACCTGGTGCCTGGAACTGGAGGCTTGGGAGGGAGGTCAGGCACAGATGCCTTCCAGCGGGCTGGCGGTGGCGGGAACCCCAGCTGGCTGACCCCGACCCCGGGCGCTGTCTGCATCCACAGGCCTGAGCCCCTCGAGGACAGCGCCCTCCAGTCCCCCTGGCCAGCCGGTGGGGAGCTTGACAGTGGGAGAGACCCCTCGCAGCCTCCCCATCCCCTGGGGCAGCCTCAGCCTCTGCTCAATTCCTGTCTGGCAGGTGAGCGCAGCTGCCAGCCTTCCCGGGCTGTGGTGATTGACACGTGGGACCACTACAACAATCCAATCTCCAAACGCACACCTGTCATCCCAGTGGCTGGGGCGGGGGGGGAGGGGCTGATGCAGGAGGATTGCAAGGTCAAGGCCAGCCTCCGCAAGTTGGTGAGGCACTTAGAGACTCAGCAAGACCCTGCCTCTAAATAAAATGCTAAATAGGGCTGGGGATGGGGCTCAGTGGTCGAGTGCCCCTGAGTTTAATGTCTGGTATCAAAAGAAAAAAAAAATCTCCGAACAGCATTTTCCTGCAGGAGGGGAGCTGCTGTGAACAGGGACCTTGCTTATTCCTGAGATAGTTTTGTGGAGTTTATTTGTTTTTTGGTTTTGTAGTTAACTGAAGGGTGCTTTACCACTCAGCCATGTCCCTGGTAGTTTTTAGTTTTAATTCTGACCACGGGTCTAGCTAAGTTGCTGAGATTGGCCTGGTTAGGGTTTGATTTATAATGATTTTCCATTGTAATTAAATGTATGATTTTTACATCCATGTGGGTTCGTGGGTGGACTTTGTTGATGTCGTGATTCTTTGATGATGATTGTAACAGTACAACTTCACAATGCACATGATTGGTAATAACTTCTATTTTTAAAATTTTGCTCGTATTATTTTTTGCTCTTATAATTCAAAAATTTCTTCGTTAAGTTTACATATATTTAACTTTCTGGATGAATTTTAGGATTGTATGTTTCCATTAAGAGTAAAGCATGCAGGATTTTTTTTTTTTTTTTTTTTTTTTTTTTTTTGTGAATCATAGTTATACCTAATACCACATGCATATGGCAACCGGGTAAAACTTACAGATGGTATTTTATACTATTTTTAATCTGAATATCCCATGACTATTATAATGTATTATCCTGGTCATATTAACTGATTGCAGCAAGTCCCTGTAGTGGGGGACTATCATGTGTCTTTAATGGCAAAACAGTTTCCATAAATAGTTAAGAAGCACTTAAACTCCTGGAGTTTATTAGAATTCTTTTGTTTCCTATCTTCATTGATACTATTTAATTTTCTCTCTGATAGGGCTTTAGTTTACATTTCTCAGGTTTCTAAAGATGTTGGATTCTTTTTATTCTTCTTATTGAACACATGGATATCTCTTGTATAAATTGGCAGCTCAAGTCTCCTCCCTGAATTTCTTCTGTGGTGGATTTCAGAGTGTCCTGACCATGAGAATCACAAGTCCATGTGCCCTTTTCCTACCCAAGGGGGCTGGGATCTGCAGGGGTCTCAGGTTTTCTTTTCCCCCTGAGCTTTTCTTTCTTTTGGGGGGGGGGGCATGGGTGGCATAGTGGATTGAACACAGACCTCCTTTACCACTGAGCAACATCCCTCTTACTTTTATCATTTATCTTGAGACAGGCTAAGTCTGGCTTTGAACTTGTGCCTCAGTCTTCTGAGTGGCTGGCATTATAGGTGTGTGCCCTCCTGCCTGGGTCCCCCTGAATGTTCTAAATGTAAGGGAAGCAAAATGTCAGATCCTGAACCCCATCTCCCAGATGAAACCTTTACACATGTATCAATGAATTCCTAAAATTCCAGTCCCCATTTCTAGTGAAAGTATTTCCTCCCCACTGTATTAACTATTTTTTTTTTCTCATGCTACTTTACAAAAATGTTTTTAAACGGTTTTACCAAGAACCTGGAGTAACTTTTTCAAGGGCTTGTTTTCTAGCTGAGCGCAGTGGCACGTGACTGGACTCTTAGAAACTCCAGTGGCTAAAGCAGGGAGCTTGCAATTTCAAGGTCAAGAATTTGGTAGGCCCACCAGTGGGGTAGTCATGTCACCCTAATTGGAGTAGGGGCAGAGCAGAGCCGCTGCCCGCACCCGCAAGGTAGGCAGACCAGCGACCGACCAGCGGAACAGGCCCAGCGGCCTGCCGGCGTGGTACACACGTCACTCCAATTGGAGTGGGGCAGAGCAGAGCCTTTGCCCATGCCCAGAACAGGCCCAGCGGCCCGCTGGCATGGTAGACACATCACCCCAATTGGACTAGGGCAGAGCAGAGCCGCCACCCACACCCAGGACAGGCCCAGCGACCCACCGGCAGGGTAGTCACATCACCCCAATTGGAGTAGGGGCAGAGCAGAGCTGCTGCCCGCACCCGCAAGGTAGGCAGACCTGCGACCGACCAGAACAGGCCCAGCGGCCCGCCGGCGTGGTAGACACGTAAACCCAATTGGAAAAGGGGCAGAGCAGAGCCACTGCCCACACCCGGAACAGGCACAGTGGCCTGCTGGCGTGGTAGACACATCACCCCAATTGGAAAATGGGCAGAGCAGAGCCTCTGCCCGTGCCCGGAACAGGCCCAGCGGCCCACCAGCATGGTACACACATCACCCCAATTGGAGTAGGGTAGAGCAGAGTCGCCGACCGCACCTGCATGGTAGGCAGACCTGCAACGTGACTGACCAGCAGAACAGGCCCAGGGGTCCGCAGGCGTGGTAGACATGTCACCCCAATTGGAGGAGGGGCAGAGCACAGCCGCCGCCCGCACCCGGAACAGGCCCAGCGGCCCACTGGCATGGTAGACAGGTCACCCCAATTGGAGTAGGGGCAGAGCAGAGCCGCCGCCCATGCCCGCAAAGTAGGCAGACCTGTGAACGACCAGAACAGGCCCAGCAGCCCACCTGTGAGGTAGACACGTCACCCCAATTGGAAAAGGGGCAGAGCAGAGCCTCTGCCCACACCTGGAACAGGCCCAACGGCCCGCCGGCATGGTAGACACATCACCTGCATTGGAGTAGGGGCAGAGCAGAGACGCCGCCTGCGCCCGCAAGGTAGGCAGACCTGTGACCGACTGGCAGATCAGGCCCAGCGGCCCACCGACATGGTAGACACGTCACCCCAATTGGAGTAGGGGTAGAGCAGAGTCGCCGCCCGCACCTGCAAGGTAGGCAGACCTGCAACCAAGCGGCAGAACAGGCCCAGCCGTCCACCGGCTTGGTAGACACGTCACCCCAATTGGAGTAGGGGCAGAGCAGAGCCGCCGCCTGCACCCGGAACAGGTCCAGTGACCCACTGGCATGGTATACACGACACCCCAATTGGAGTAAGGGCAGAGCAGAGCCACCGCCCGTGCCTGCAAGGTAGGCAGACATGCGACTGACCAGCAGAACAGGCCCAGCAGCCCAGGGGCATGGTAGACACGTCACACCAATCGGAGGAGGGGCAGAGCAGAGCCGCTGCCCATGCCTGCAAGGTAGGCAGACATGCGACTGACCAGCAGAACAGGCCCAACGACCCACCAGCGTGGTAGACAGATCACCCCAATTGGAGGAGGAGCACAGCTGCTGCCCGCCCCTGCAAGGGAGACTTTTCAACTATACAAGAGCAATATAAATATATAGGGGGAAAATTCAATAACACAACATTTTCACCAAGCAGAAAGAAACACAAGCAGTATGAAAAGACAAGGAAAGAAATGACCACAAGCAATGCAGGTCAACTCAAATTTTGAAGAGGTAATAGCTGCAGCAGATGGAATGTCAGATAAAGAATTCAGGATATACATGCTTCAGATGATCTGGAGTCTCAAGGAAGACATTAGACAGCAAAATCAGACAATGAAAGATCACTTCGACAATGAATTACATAAACAAATCCAAGAAGCAAAAGATCAACTATACAGGGAGATAGAGGTTATAAAAAACAAACAAACAGAAATCCTAGAAATGCAGGAAGCAATAAACCAACTTAAAAACTCAATTGAGAATACTACCAGCAGAGTAGAACACTTAGAAGATAGAACATCAGACAATGAATACAAAGTATTTCAACTTGAAAAGAACATAGACAGTTCAGTGAGACTTTAAGAAACCATGAGCAGAACATCCAAGAAATATGGGATAACATAAAGAGACCAAACTTAGGAGTCATTGGGATACAGGAAGGTATAGAGGTCCAAACCAAAGGAATGAGCAATCTATTCAATGAAGTAATATGAGAAAACTTCCCAGACTTGAAGAATGAGACAGAATCCCAAATCCTAGAAGCCTACAGGACGCCGAATGTGCAAAATCATAAGAGATCCACACCTAGACACATTATAATGAAGATGCACAACATACAGAATAAGGAGACAATTTTAAAAGCTACAAGAGAAAGGAAGCAGATTACATTTAGGGGTAAACCAATCAGGATAACAGCTGATCTTTCAACACAGACTCTGAAAGCTAGAAGATCCTGGAACAACATATTTCAAACACTGAAAGAAAATGGGTTCAAACCAAGAATTGTGTATCCAGTGAAATTAAGCTTCAGGATGGAAGATGAAATTAAAACCTTCCATGATAAACAAAAGTTAAAAGAATTTGCAACTAGAAAACCATCACTTCAAAACATCCTCGGCAAAACATTACAGGAAGAGGAAATGGAAAATAACAATGAAAACCAAAAGTGGGAGATAGTACAGTAAAGGGGGGGGGAATAATCAAAGAGGAAAACAAACCATGTTTAGTAACATAAATAAACAAATATGGCTGGAAGAACTCAATAATAACCATAAATGTTAATGGCTTAAACTCACCAATTAAGAGACACAGGCTAGTAGAATGGATCACAAAACAAGACCCAACAATATGCTGCCTACAGGAGATGCATTTGATAGGAAAAGACATACATAGACTGAAGGTGAAAGGTTGGGAAAAATCATATCACTCATATGGACTTCAGAAACAAGCAGGAGTGTCCATACTCATATCAAATAAAATAGATTTCAAGCCAAAGTTAATCAAAAGGGATAAAGAGGGACACTACATACTGCTCAAGGGAACCATACACCAACAAGACATAACAATCATAAATATATATGCCCCAAACAATGGTGCAGCTATGTTCATCAAACAAACTCTTCTCAAGTTCAAGAGTCTAATAGACCACCATACAATAATCATGGGAGACTTCAACACACCTCCCTCACCACTGGACAGATTTTCCAAATAAAGTTGAATAAGGAAACTATAGAACTCAATAACACAATTAATAACCTAGACTTAACTGACATATATAGAATATACCACCCAACATCAAGCAGTTACACTTTTTTCTCAGCAGCACATGGATCCTTCTCAAAAATATATCACATGTTATGTCACAGGGCAACTCTTAGAAAATATAAAGGAGTAGAGATAATACCATGCATCTTATCTGATCATAATGGAATGAAACTGAAAATCAACGATAAAAGAAGGAAGGAAAAATCATGCATCACTTGGAGAATGAACAATAGGTCACTGAATGATCAATGAGTTATAGAAGACATCAAGGAGGAAATTAAAAAATTCTTAGAGATAAATGAAAACACAGACACAGCATATCAGAATCTATGGAACAACACATTGAAAGCAGTTCTAAGAGGAAAATTCATTGCTTGGAGTTCATTCCTTAAAAAAAGAAAAAAAAACAAATAAATGATCTCATACTTCATCTCAAAATCCTAGAAAAAGAAGAGCAAAACAACAACAAAAGAAGTAGAAGGCAAGAAATAATTAAAATCAGAGCTGAAATTAATGAAATCGAAACAAAAGAAACAATTGAAAAAATTGACAAAACTAAAAGTTGGTTCTTTGAAAAAATAAACAAAATCGACAGACCCTTAGCCATGCTAATGAAGAGAAGAAAAGAGAGAACTCAAATTACTAGCATACAGGATGAAAAAGGCAATATCACAACAGACACTTCAGAAATACAGAAGATAATCAGAAATTATTTTGAATCCTTATACTCCAATAAAATAGAAGATAGAGAAGGTATCGATAAATGTCTTAAGTCATATGATCTGCCCAGACTGAGTCAGGAGGATATAGACAACCTAAACAGACCAATATCAATTGAGGAAATAGAAGAAACCATAAAAAGAATACGAACTAAGAAAAGCCCAGGTCCGGATGGGTATACAGCAGAGTTTTACAAAACTTTTAAAGAGGAACTAATACCAATACTTTTCAAGCTATTTCAGGAAATAGAAAAAGAGGGAGAACTTCCAAATTCATTCTACGAGGCCAACATCACCCTGATTCCTAAACCAGACAAAGACACTTCAAAGAAAGAAAACTACAGACCAATATCTCTAATGAACCCAGATGCAAAAATCCTCAATAAAATTCTGGCGAATCGGATACAAAAACATATCAAAAAAATTGTTCACTATGATCAAGTAGGATTCATCCCTGGGATGCAAGTCTGGTTCAATATATGGAAATCAATAAATGTTATTCACCACATCAATAGACTTAAATATAAGAACCATATGATCATCTCGATACATGCAGAAAAAGCATTCAACAAAGTACAGCATCCCTTTATGTTCAAAACTCTGGAAAAACTAGGGATAACAGGAACATACCTCAATATTGTAAAAGCAATCTATGCTAAGCCTCAGGCTAGCATCATTCTGAATGGAGAAAAATTGAAGGCATTCCCTCTAAAATCTGGAACAAGACAGGGATGCCCTCTCTCACCACTTCTGTTCAACATAGTTCTCAAAACACTGGCCAGAGCAATTAGAGAGATGAAAGAAATTAAAGGCATAAAAATAGGAAAAGAAGAACTTAAATTATCACTATTTGCAGTGACATGATTCTATACCTAGCAACCCAAATGGGTCTACAAAGAAACTATTAGAGCTAATAAATGAATTCAGCAAAGTGGCAGGATATAAAATCAACATGCATAAATCAAAGGCATTCCTGTATATCAGCGACAAATCCTCTGAAATGGAAATGAGGACAACCACTCCATTCACAATATCCTCAAAAAAAATAAAATACTTGGGAATCAACCTAACAAAAGAGGTGAAAGGCTTATACAATGAAAACTACAGAACCCTAAAGAGAGAAATAGAAGATCTTAGAAGATGGAAAAATATACCCTGTTCATGGATAGGCAGAACTAACATCATCAAAATGGCTATATTACCAAAAGTTCTCTATAGGTTTAATGAAATGCCAATCAAAATCCCAACGGCATTTCTTGTAGAAATAGATAAAGCAATTATGAAATTCATATGGATAAATAAATGACCCAGAATAGCAAAAACAACGCTAAGCAGGAAGTGTGAATCAGGCGGTATGGTATAGCGATACCAGACTTCAAACTATACTACAGAGCAATAGTAACAAAAACAGCATGGTACTGGTACCAAAACAGGCAGGTGGACCAATGGTACAGAATAGAGGACACAGAAACCAATCCACAATATTAAAACTATCTTATATTTGATAAAGTGGCTAATAGCATGCAATGGAGGAAGGATAGCATCTTCAACAAATGGTGTTGGGAAAACTGGAAATCCATATGCAACAAAATGAAACTGAATCCCTTTCTCTCGCCATGCACAAAATCAAGGAGCTGATATCAAATCAGAGACACAGCGTCTGATAGAAGAAAATGTTGGCTACGATCTACATACTGTGGGGTCGGGCTCCAAATTCCTCAATAGGACACCCATAGCACAAGAGTTAACAACTAGAATCAACAAATGGTACTTACTCAAACTAAGAAGATTTTTCTCGGCAAAAGAAACAATAATAGAGGTAAATAGGGAGCCTACATCCTGGGAACAAATCTTTACTCCTCACACTTCAGATAGAGCCCTAATATCCAGAGTATACAAAGAACTCAAAAAATTAAACAATAAGAAAACAAATAACCCAGTCAACAATTGGGCCAAGTACCCGAACAGACACTTCTCAGAGGAGGACATACAATCAATCAACAGGTATATGAAAAAATGCTCACCATCTCTAGCAGTCAGAGAAATGCAAATCAAAACCACCCTAAGATACCATCTCACTCCTGTAAGATTGGCAGCCATTAGGAAGTCAAACAACAAGTACTGGCGAGGATTTGGGGAAAAGGGTACACTTGTACATTGCTGGTGGGACTGCAAATTGTTGTGGCCAATTTGGAAAGCAGTATGGAGATTTCTTGGAAAGCTGGGAATGGAACCACCATTTGACGCAGTTATTCCCCTTCTTGGTCTATTCCCTAAAGAACTTAAAAGAGCATACTACAGAGACACTGCTACATCAATGTTCATAGCAGCACAATTCACAATTGTGAACCAACCTAGATGCCCTTCAATAGACGAATGGATAAAAAAAAAATGCGGCATTTATACACAATGGAGTATTACTCTGCATTAAAAAATGACAAAATCGTAGGATTTGCAGGGAAATGGATGGCATTAGAGCAGATTATGCTACGTGAAGCTAGCCAATCCCTAAAAAACAAATGCCAAATGTCTTCTTTGATATAAGGAGAGTAACTAAGAACAGAGTAGGGACGAAGAGCATTAGAAGAAGATTAACATTAAACAGGGATGAGAGGTGGGAGGGAAAGGTAGAGAGAAGGGAAATTGCATGGAAATGGAAGGAGACCCTCAGGGTTATACAAAATTACATACAAGAGGAAGTGAGGGGAAAGGGAAAAAAATACAAGGGGGAGAAATGAATTACAGTAGATGGGATAGAGGGAGAAGAAGGGAGGGGAGGGGATGGGAGGGGGGATAGCAGAGGATAGGAAAGGCAGCAGAATACAACAGACACTAGTATGGCAATATGTAAATCAATGGATGTGTAACCGATGTGATTCTGCAATTTGTATATGGGGTAAAAATGGGAGTTCATAACCCACTTGAATCAAAGTGTGAAATATGATATATCAAGAAGTATGTAATGTTTTGAACAACCAACAATAAAAAATTAAAAAAAAAAAAGAATTTGGTAGGCCAGGGAAAGTTAGCAAGGCCTGTCTCAGATTTTAAAACAGAGCCTGGGCTTTCACTCAGATCGAACGTGGGTGACCCTGTGTTAAATCCCCAGCATCACAAATAAAATAAGAAGCAAAGGTTTTGTTTTCTGTTTATGTGCCTTTCACATGAGAGAAAAGGACATCAAAAACCACTTGATATTTGTAAAAATGTGTATGTGTGTGTGTGTGTGTGTGTGTGTGTGTGTGTGTGTTTGTGTGTGTGGCCGGACACCTTGTCAGAATGTATTTGGGCTGAGTGTCCCCCCTGTGGACTGCATATCCTACGGGTCCCATGCCCTCTCTGAGATTTTCTTGGTCTTTTTATGACTCTTCCTGACATGAGGATCCCACACCTGGCATATCTGAGGTCTCTTGAGCATCTGGTAAATATCAGCCACCTGTGGACCTATGAGCAGGTACATTTAGGGGAAGTAGTTTCTCAGGGGAGGAGGTGACTACCTTGTGGCTGGGAGGACTCTCCTTATCCAGAAGCCACTTCAGATGTTCCCTCATCCTGGCTCCTGTGGATACTGGAACAGCGATGGGCATGCAGCCATTTATTAACACACTGGTTTAAGTTCCTTTGCAAATGCATCCAGATTTGTTGTTGTTCTGTTAGCTTTTAAAGAACTCCATGCTATTTTAAAAAATGGCTACACTAAGCTTATATTCTAGCCCCATGTGAGCAGGTCTCTTTCTCCAAAACCATGTCATTGGAGGACTAGTTCTTTTGCCTGTTTGATAGTAGTCTTTACCACAGCTGGGCTCAGGCTGCAGAAGCTCTCCTACTTTGCTGGTTACTGAATTCCTGATGCAATTGGTTAGAACCCAGGCTGCCTGTGCTCATTGCAAGAAAGTGGTGTGAGCCTATTCTAGAAACAAACAGGGAGCTGTTGTTTTGACCCCTTTACTTCACTCCTGGTGGGGATTGTGGCCCAGGGAAATACTCAGACATCAATGTGAAGCCCCTTCTTGGTAATCTAGGGAGATTTGCACATACACAGTTGCCATTGCTCCCAAAGCTTGGTGGGTTAGGATGGAGTCCATGGAATGGGGAAAAAATGATGGGACTCTGAGTGCTTGGACATACTCCTTCCAGAAAGAACTGGTTAGCCCTGGAGTTATTAATGAGGTAGCAGGGAAAGGGCTCTGGCAGTGCTGCCAGGGTACACTGCATTTCTCCTGCCTAACCTTAAGGACTGGCTAGAGAGGAGCTCAACTCTTAGCAACCACAGTTTGCAGATAATGCTGGCAAAATTCCTTCTAGGGATAAATTGGGACCCTTGATCTCACTCCCCTTCTGCCCTGGTCCCATAGATGAAGCTCATGACCCATCCCAGCCATAGAAAATCACCCCTTTTCTCTCATCCTGATACTTGTATACATCTGGCTCTTTCTTCTATGTGCACCAGAGAAATTGCATTTCCAGCTACATGTTATTTAGTGTTATTTAGTGTTCAATGTGCTTCATTTGTGAGCCCAATCAGTCTTTATTTACTCTGGTGGCACTGTATTGGGGTATTCTGTCCCAATTATGTGACACATTGCTCAAGGCAGGACTAATGCCCAAGTGTCCCTCAACTTTGCCCGCCCTTTGGATGGTAGAGATTTTCTCAGTGGTCCAATGCATTGGTTTCTCAATCCATGTGTAACTTTATTTAAGAGGGACTCAAAATAGAAGTAGGTGTTTATTTGGTGTATCCATGTGTGTAGAGAATACAAGAGCCTCCTATTCTGGTATAATTTTGAAAAATAATCCTCCTCAATATGTGCTTATTTGGTGGTGCTGGAGTATTATCCAATATCATGCACATCCTGCACCCAAGCCCTACCAGTGCTCTGGGCCTCCAGTTCCCACACCTCCCTTCATGTTGGGTTGTCTTGTTCATTCATATCAAATCCTCTGCTGTAGGTGGTTGCCTTTATCTTGGCCTTTTCATTGCACTTAAAAATAAAAATGACAATTAAATACATATGGAGTCATCTATGAAATTTCTGCATTGTGATTTTTTTTGGTGCTCAAATTACTGCATTATGATAATTTTATAATATGCATTAGTGCCTGGTATTGATAGCTCCTGCTTTTGCTCTTAGAGTTCAGAATCTTGGCTAATTTCATATCAATTTAGCCTTCCAGGAGAATTTTCATACTATTTGTTTTGGTCCCTTCTTCAATGAAAAGGAAATCATGGTGAAATTTTGATGGGGTTTTGTCATAGATGAACCTGAGGGAAGCAGTCCTCTTTATAATGAGGAGTCCTATCATCTATTCCCAGGGTGTGTAATTCAGTCTCTTATGTGCTGATCTCTATTTGCATTTTTTTTTTCAAATTCTTCAGATGTAATTTTTAAGTATGATTATTTGTGAAATGTGACGGCTATATAAAACTGACATGGTGTTTCATAGTACTTGTCAAACTGTATGCAATATGGCAAACAAAATGTGGCTGATTTCCAGAAATGGTTATTTTCCATAGTTTATTATTTATCTATTCCCAAATGAACATCCGCTTTCAGCAGACCCTGGGTCTCAGCTCTGAAGGAACATGCTCTGTCCCCATATGAACAGGTGCTGTAGCATCCACATCTGTTTCTGGGGGCCATGGACACTTTGTAGCAAACAGGGAGTGAATGAATAATGAGGGGTGCTCAAACTCCATCTTGCCTTTATGATAAACGCATATGTTCTTCAACACTGTATTAATTTGTGTATACAATTGATTTTATTGTACAGTCTCTCCTTTCTAAGACGTTGATTTCTTTTTGATGATGGGACATTTAGATATCTGCTATTTGAAGGGGCTGTTCATGGCTCTTGCCTGCATTTCTCTTGCAGTCTCTGTTCTCCTTTCTTAGAAGAGTTTGGTTAAATGTGAGAAAATTGGTTTTTTCATCTGTCACTTCTCCTTGTACTCTTTAATGGAGTCATTTGAGGAACAGAATTTTTGTTTTCATATATACAATTTATAAATTTTAAAATATTTTTTCTGTAAATTGAAAAAAATGACTTTTTTTGTTCTTTTTTCCTTTTGTGAAACTGAGAGTTGGAACCATGGTGTCCTATTACTGAACTATATCCTCAGCTTTTTTAAATTTTTTATTTAAAAATTTTAAATTTTTAATTTTTTTCTTATTTTTTAAAAATTACTATCACCTACTTTTTTAAAAAAAAATTAGGCAGGGTTTTACTCAGTTGCTGGGGTCAGTTTCACAATTGTGATCACCCTGCCTCAGCCTCCAGACCACTGGATATATCAGATGTGCAGCACCACATGCATCCTATCTCAAAATTTCTTTTTTTTAACCAGATGTTTTTTTAGGTCATGATTTTTTTTTTTAATTTTTAAATATTTTTATAGTTTTTATTATTTTTAAAATACATGATAACAGTGGAATGCATTATAATCCTTATTACACATAGAGCAAAATTTTTCACATCTCTGTATATAAAGTATGTTCAGGTCAATTTATGCCATAATACATGTACTATTTTTGCATTACAATTTTTAATACATATATACCACAATTTTTCATCTTTACTTTTATATAAAGTATGATGACACCCAATTCAAGTCTTCATACATGCACTTTATATAATGATAACCATCACATTCCACCATCTTTGCTAATCCCCTGCCCCCCTCCCTTTCCTGCCCACCCCTCTTCCTTATCTAGAATTTTTCTATTCCTCTCATGTTCCCCCTCCCTACCCCACTATGTCAGCCTCCTTATATCAGAGAAAACATTAGGCATTTTTTTTGGGGGGGCGGGGGATTGGCTAACTTCACTTAGCATCTTCTCCAATGCCATCCATTTACTCACAAATGCCTTGATTTTGTTCTCTTTTAATGCTGAGTAATATTCCATTGTGTATACAGGCCATATTTTTTTTTATCCAGTCATCTACTGAAGGGCATCTAGGTTGGCTCCACAGTTTAGCTATTGTGAATTGTGCTGCTTTAAACATTGATGTGGCTGTGTCCCTATAGTATGCTGTTTTTAAGTCTTTTGGGTATAGTCCAAGGAGAGGGAAAGCTGGGTTAAATGATGGTTCCATTCCCTGATTTCCAAGGAATCTCCATACAGCTTTCCATATTGGCTGCACCAATTTGCAGTCCCACCAGCAATGTATGAGTGTGCCTTTTCCCCCACATCCTCACCAACACTTATTAATGTTTGTCTTCATAATGGCTGCCATTCTGCCTGGAATGAGGTGGTATCTTAGAGTTGTTTTTATTTGCATTTCTCTAATTGCTAGAGATGCTGAGCATTTTTTCATATATTAGTTGATTGAGAAGTGTCTGTTCAGGTCCTTGTCCCATTTGTTTATTGGATTATTTGTGATTTTGGTGTTAAGATTTTTGAGTTCTTTATATACCCTAGAGATTAGTGCTCTATCTGATGTAGAGGGGTAAAAATTTGCTCCCAGGGAGTCTATTCTATTGTGTTTTTTTATGTTAAAAAACTTTTTAGTTTGAATCCATCCCATTTGTTGATTCTTGGTTTTAATTCTTGTGCTATAGGAGTCTTATTAAGGAAGTTGTGGCCTAATCCCACATGTTGAAGATTAGGGCCTACTTTTGCTTCTCTTAGATGCAGAGTCTCTGGTTAAATTCCTAGGTCCTTGATCCATTTAGAGTTAAATATGTGCATGGTGAGAGATAGGGGTTCAATCTCATTTTCTTTCATATGGATTTCCAGTACTCCTAGCACCATTTGTTGAAGATGCTATCCTTTCTCCAGTGCATGTTTTTGGCACCTTTGTCTAATATAAGGTAGTTGTAATTTTGGGGATTTGTCTCTGTGTCCTCTATCCTGTACCATTGACCTACCAGCCTGTTTTGGTGACAATAACATGCTGTTTTTGTTACTGTTGCTCTGTAGTATAATTTAAGGTCTGGTATACCTATATCACCTGCTTTACTCTTCCTGCTTAGAATTTCTTTAGCCATTCTGGGTCTCCTATTTTTCCAGATGAATGGCATAATTGCTTTTTCTATTTTGATGAGTAATGCCATTGGGATTTTGATCAGAATTGCCATAAATTTGTATAGTGCTTTCAGTAGTATGGTCATTTTTTTATAATATTAGTTCTGTCTATCCAAGAGTATGGTAGATACTCTTGGATAGACATCTTCTAAGATCTTTGATTTCTCTTTAGTGTTCCATAGTTTTCATTCTATAGATCTTTCACCTATTTTGTTGATTCCCAAGTATCTTTTTTGAGGCATTGTAAATGGGGTAGTTTCCCTCATTTCCCTCTCAGAGAACTTGTCACTGATATGCGGAAATGCCTTTGGTTTATGGGTGTTGATTTTATATCCTGCTACTTGGCTGAATTCTAGTTCTAGAAGTTTTCTAGTGGAGTTTCTTGGGTCTTCTAGTTATAGAATCATATCATCAGCAAATAGTGCTAGTTTAAGTTCTTATTTTTCTCTACTTATTCCTTTAATTTCTTTTATCTAATTTCTGCAGCCAGTGTTTCAAGAAGTATGTTGAATAGAAGTAGTGAAAGAGGGCATCCCTGTCTTGTTCCAGATTTTAGAGGGAATGCCTTCAGTTTTTCTCCATTTAGAATAATGTTGGCCTGGGGCTTAGCATAGATAGCCTTTACAATGTTGAAATATGTTTCTGTTATCACTAGTTTTTCTAGTGTTTTGAACATGAAGGGATGCTGAATTTTGTCAAATGCTTTTCTGCATCTATTGAGATGATCATACAATTTTTATCTTTAAATTTACTGATGTGATGAATTACATTTATTGATTTTTGTATGTTGAACCAACCTTACATCCCTGATGAATCCCACTTGATCATGGTGCATGATCTTTTTGATATGTTTTTTGTATTTGATTTGCCAGAATTTTATTCAGAATTTTTGCATCTGTTTCTTAGATATTGGTCTGAAGTTTTATTTTTTGTGTCTTTGTCTGATTTTAGAATCAAGGTGATATTGGCCTCATAAAATGAGTTTGGAAGTGTTCCCTCTTTTTCTATTTCATGGAATAATTTGAGGAATATTGGTGTTAGTTATTCTTTGAAGGTCTTGTATCCATTGAGTCCTGGGCTTTTTTTGTTTTTGTTTTTGTTTTGTTTTGTTTTTTGGTTGGTAGGCTTTTGAAACTTTAAAATTATCTGTTTTGGGGCTGGGGATGTGGCTCAAGCAATAGCATGCTCACCTGGCATGTGCAGGGTGCTGGGTTCGATCTTCAGCACCACATAAAACAATAAAGATGTTGTGTCCACCAAAAACTAAAAAAAAATTATTTCTCTCTTAAATAATTTTCTTTTTTTAAACTTGTGTATCATCCTCACTCAGTTTGGGTAAATTATGATACTAGACATTTGTTGATGTCTACAATATTTTCCATTTTATTGGAGTACAAATTTTCAAAGTAATTTCTAATTATTTTCTGTATATCTCCAGTGTTCATGGTGATATTTCTTTTTTCATCATGGATTTTATTAATTGGAGTTTTTCCTCTCCTCTACAGTAGCATGGATAAGGGTTTATCAAATGTATTTATTTTTTCAGAGAGCCAATTTTTCATTTTGAAAATTAAAATATTTGGCAGTGGAATGTATTATGATTCTTACTACACATGTACAGCACAATTTTTCATAGCTCTGTATATAAAGTAGGTTGACACCAATTCGTGTCTTCATATATATACTTTGGATAATGATGTCCATCATATTCCACTACCCTTGCTAATATCCTACCCCCTCCCTTCCCACCCCTCTGCCCTAAATAGAATTCATATATTCCTCCCATGCTCCCCCTCCCTACCCCAGTAGAGTCAGCCACCTTATATCAGACAAAACATTCAGAATTTTTTGTTGTTGTTGTTTTTGGATTGGCTAACTTCATTTAGCATTATCTTCTCCAATGCCATCCATTTACCATCCATTTAAAATTCCATGATTTTATTGTTTTTTTGCAGAGTAATATTCCATTGTGTACAAATTCCACATTTTCTTTATCCATTCATCTACTTAAGGGCATCTAGGTTGGCTCCACAGTTTAGCTATTGTGAATTGTGCTGCTAAAAACATTGTGGCTGTGTCACTGTAGTGTGCTGTATTTAAGTCCTTTGGGTATAGACCATGGAGTGGGATAGCTGGGTCAAATTGTGGTTCCATTCCCAGTCATTTTGTCAATTTTTAATTGCTTCTTTTGTTTCAATTTCATTGATTTCAGCTCTGATTTTAATTATTTTCTGTCCTTTCCTGCTTTTTGTGTTGATTCATTTTTTCCCTAGGGCATTGAGATGTAATTTTAGGTTATTTATTTGACTTTTTTTAAAGGAATGAACTACATGCAATGAACTTTCCTCTTAGTAATGCCTTCATAATGTCCCAGATATTTTGATATGTTATATCTGTGTTCTCATTAACCTCTAAGAATTTCTGAATCTCCTCTTTGATGTCTTCTGCAACCCATTGTTCATTCAATAGTTATCATTTAGTCTCCAGGTGTTAGAAATCAATGATAAAAATAGAAGCTACTCTAATTTCATTCCATTATGATCTGATAAAATGCAGGGCACTATCTTTACTTTTCTGTGTTTGCTTAGAGTTGCTTTTTGCAATAATATATGGTCTATTTTAGAGAAGGATCCACTTGCTGCTGAGAAGAAAGTGTATTCACCTGTTGAAGGATGAAATAGTCTATGTATGTCAGTTAAATGTAAGTTATAGATTGTATTAATGAGTTCTATAGTTTCTGTTTGGCTTTTGTTTGAAAGATCTATCCAGTGGTAAAAGAGGAGTGTTAGAGTCACACAGAATTATTGTGTTGTGGTCTATCTGACTCTCGAACTTGAGAAGAGTTTGTTTGAACATAGATGCTCCATTGTTTGGGGTATAAATATTTATAATTGTTATGTCTTGTTGGTGTATGGTTCCCTTAAGTAGTATGAAATGTCCTCCTTTATCCCTTTTGATTAACTTTCACTTGAAGTCCACATTATTTGAAATAAGGATGGAAATCCCTGATTGCTTCCACAGTCCATGTGAGTGGTATATTTTTTTAATATTATTTTTTTTTAGATGGACACATTATCTTTATTTTATCTATTTATTTTTATGTGGTGCTGAGGATCAAACCCAGGGCCTCACATGTGCTAGATGAGCAGTCTACTCCTGAGCCTCAGCCCTGGCCCAAGTGATATATTTTTTTTTCCAACCTGTCACCTTCAGTCTGAGGGTGTCTTTTCCTATGAGATGAGTCTCTTGGAGGCAGCATATTGTTGGGTCTTTTTTTAAAAAATTGAATCTACCAGTCTTTTGATTGCTGAGTTTTGGGAATTAACATTCAGGGTTATTATTGAGACATGATTTGTATTCCCAGTTATTTTTGTTATTTAACTTGACTTGGTTTCTCTTTGATTGGGTTTTTCCTTTAGAGTGATACTTCCATTTTCTGATTTTCAGTGTTGTTTTTCATTTCCTCCTCATGGAATATTTTGCCAAGGATGTTCTGTAGTGCAGGCTTTCTAGTTATAAATGGTTTTAAATTTTGTGTATCATGGAAGGTTTTTATTTTGTCATAAAAATAACATCTAAATAAAAATCGAATTGCTAATCAAAATTTAATTTTGCTGGGTATGATTCTTGGTTGGCATCTGTTTATTTCAGAGCTTGGTATATGTTGTTGCAGGATCTTGTAGCTTTCAGGGTCTCAATTGAGAAATCAGAGATATTAATTTTTCCCCCATATGTAATCTGATTCCTTTCTCTTGTGGCTTTTAAAATACTCTACTTCTCCTGTATGCTAGGTGTTTTCATTATGATGTGCATTGGTGTGGATCTGTT
The DNA here is from genome assembly GCF_021218885.2 of Marmota monax. Taxonomy (NCBI): domain Eukaryota; kingdom Metazoa; phylum Chordata; class Mammalia; order Rodentia; family Sciuridae; genus Marmota; species Marmota monax. The sequence continues at coordinate 1,193,760 of NW_026694427.1, read as the reverse complement.
ATGATTTTGTTCATTTGATGTCCTGTACCCTCCTTGTATTTGATTTTCCAATTCACTCTTCATGTTTGAAAAATTTTTCTGGTATTATTTCATTGAGTAGATTGTCCATTTCTTTAGTTTGGTCCTCTATGCCTTCCTCTATCCCAAGAGTTGTTAAATTTTTTTTTTTTGATGTTATCTCATAATTCTTTAATCTTCTGCTTATGGTTTCTTACCACTTCATTAGGGTCAACTTTTTTTTCAAGATTATGTATTTTGCCTTCAATGTCAGAGGTTCTGTCTTCCAAGTGATGTATTCTGTTGGAGATACTTCCTATTGAGTTCTTAATTTGGTTTACTGTTTCATTTATTTCAAGGATCTGGTTTTTTTTTTTCAGAATCTCTATCTCCTTATTGAAGAAATCTTTTGCTTTCTGTATTTGCTTATGTAGCTCTTTATCAAAATGATCCTTTGTTGCTTGTATTTGCTCTCTTATATCATCCTTTAATTCACAAAAATTGTGTATGTCCTCCACTCCTTCTCTGTCATTTCTCCTGATGTTCTGGCCCTGGATTCTACTAATGTAGCATCTTTGTCTGGAGTACATTCTTCCCTTGATTTTTCATGCTGTTCTTGCATCTTCCCTTCCAGCTCTGTGTCTTCAAGTTGTTAAAATTTTTACCCTGCAGGCTTATAGTGTCCCCAACGGGTTCCTATACCTTTCTTTTTTTAAAAATTTATTTTTTAAATACACGACAACAGTGGAATGCATTACAATCCTTATTACACACATAGAGCACAATTTTTCGTATCACTGTATACAAAGTATGTTCATACTAATTTATGCCATTATATATGTACTCATTTCTTTCTGCATTACAATTCTTAATACACATATATAACACAATTTTTATATCTCTGTTTGCATATAAGGTATGTTAGCACCAAATTAAAATCTTCATTCATGTATTTTTGATTGATGTTGATCATATTCCACCATCCTTGCTAATCCCCTTTTGTCTCCATTTTCCTCCCACCCCTCTTCCCTATCTAGAATTAATCTAATCCTCCCATGTTCTGCCTCCCAACTCCACTATGAGTCACCCCCCATATATCAGAGAAAATATTTGGCATTTTTTTTTTTTTTTAGGGATTGACTAACTTGACTTAACATAATATTCTCCAACTCCATCCATTTACTGGCAAATACCATGTTTTTATTCTTTCAGTACTGAGTAATATTCCATTGTGTATATATACCACATATTTTTTGTACATTCATCCACTGAAGGGCCTCTAGGTTGGCTCCACAATTTAGCTATTGTGAATTGTGGTGCTATAAACATTGATCTGGCTGTGTCCCTGTAGTATGCTGTTTTTAAGTCCTTTGGATATGGTCTGAGAAGAGGAAGAGCTGGGTCAAATGGTGGTCCCATTCCCAGATTACCAAGGAATTTCCATACTGCTTTCCATATTTGCTGCACCAATTTGCATTCCCACCATCAGTGTATGAGTGTACCTTTCCCCCCACATCCTCCCCAACATTGATTGTTTGTATGCATAATAGCTGCCATTCTGGCTGGAGCGAGGTGAAATCTTAGTTTTTATTTGCATTTCTCTAATTGCTGTGTTGAATATATATATATATATATATATATATATACATATATATATATTCAACATATATATATATATTCAACATATATATATATATTCAACATATATATATATATATGATTTGTTCCTCAAAATATATATATGTTCCTCAATTGTATGTCATATTCTGAGAAGTGCTTGTTCAGTTTCTCTGCCCATTTATTGAGCCTTTTTTTTTTTTTTTTGTATTAAGATTGAGTTCTTCATATACCCTAGAGATTGGTGCTGTTTCTTACGTGTTTGTGGTAAGAATTTCCTGCCAGGACGTAGGCTCTCTCTTTACCTCACTGATTATTTTTGTTTCTTTGTTTGTTTGTTTTGTTTTTGCCGAGAAGCTATTCAGTTTGAATCCATCTACTTATTGATTCTTGGTTTTAATTCTTATATTATAGGAGTCTTATTAACGATGTTGGGTTCTAATCCTACATGATGAAGATTTGGACCTACTTTTTCTTCTCTTAGGTGCAGGATCTCTGGTTTAATTTCTAGGTCCTTGATCCACTTTGAGTTTTGTGCATGGTGAGAGATAGGGACTTAATTTTTTTTTTTGCTGCATATGGATTTCCAGTTTTCCCAGCACCATTTGTTGAAGAGGCTATCTTTTCTCCAATATACATTTTTGGTCCCTTTGTCTAGTATGAGATAAATGTATTTATGTGTGTTAGTCTCTATCCTGTATCCTGTACCATTGGTCTATATGTCTATTTTGGTGCCAATACCATGCTGTTTTGTTACTATTGCTCTGAAATATAGTTTAAGGTCTGGTATAGTGATGCCACCTGCCTCCCTCTTTTTCCTAAGGATTGCCGTGGCTATTCTGGGTCTCTTTATTTTTCGAGGATTAATTTCATGATCCCTTTTTCTATTTACATGAGGAATGTCATTGGGATTTTGATTGGAATTGCATTGAATCTGTATAGTGCATTTGGTAGTATGGTCATTTTGACAACATTAATTCTGACTATCCAAGAACAAGGGAGCTATTTTCATCTTCTGTGTCTCCTTTAATTTTTTTTCTTTAGTGTTCTGTAGTTTTCATTGTAGAGGTCTTCCACCTTTTTCATTACATTGATTCCCAATTTTTTTGAGGCTATTGTAAATGGGGTAGTTTTCCTAATTTCCCTTTCAGAGGTTTTGTCACTGATGTACAGATTCCCTTTGATTTATGGGTGTCAATTTTATATCCTGCTATTTTGCTGAATTCATTTACTAGTTCATTTTCTCTAGGATTTTTTTTTTTTTGATCTTCTAGGTATAGAAAAATGTCATCAGCAAATAGTGATAGTTTGAGTTCATCTTTTCCTATCCATATCCTTTTAACTTATTTCATCTAATTGCTCTGGCCAGTGTTTCAAGAACTATGTTGCATAGAAGTGGTGAGAGAGGGCATCCCTGTCTTGTCCCAGTTTTTAGAGTGGATGCCTTCAATTTTTATCCATTTAGAACGATATTGGCCTGGGCTTAGCATAGATAGTCTTTATGATGTTGAGATACGTCCTGTTATCCCTAGTTTTTCTAGTGTTTTGAACATGAATCGGTGCTGTATTTTGTTGAATGCTTTTTCTGTATCTATTGAGATGACCATATGATTCTTACCTTTAAGTCTATTGATGTGATGAATTAACCTTTATTAATTTCCTTATGTTTAACCAACCTTGCATCCCTGGGACAAACCCCACTTAATCATGGTGCATGATCTTTTTAATATGTTTTGGTATTCAATTTGCCAGAATTGTATTCAGAATTTTTGCATCTATGTTCATTATAGATATTTCTCAGAAGTTTTCTTTCTTTGATGTGTCTGTCTGATTTTAGAATCAGGGTAATTTTAGCCTCATAGAGTGAGTTTGAAAATGCTCCCTCTTTTTCTATTTCATAGACTAATTTCAGGAGTTTTGGTGTTAGTTCTTCTTTGAAGATCTTGTATGCATCAAGTCCTGGGTTTTTTTTTTTTTTTTGGTTGGTAGGCTTTTAATGGTGTCTTCTAATTCATAGCTTGAAATGAAATGATCTGTTTAACTTGTATATATCATCTTCACTCAGTTTGGGTAAATTATCATTCTAGACATTCGTTGATGTCTTCAATATTTTCTATTTTATTGGAGTCCAAATTTTCAAAATTTTTATTTATCTTCTGTATTTCTCTAGTGTTCATGGTAATATTTCCTTTTTCATCATGGATTTTAGTAATTTGAGTTTTTCTCTTTCTCTACATTAGCATGAATAAGGGTTTATCAAATGTATTTATTTTTTCAAAGGGCCAACTTTTCATTTTGTAATTTTTTTTAAAAGAGAGGGAATTTTTTTATATTTATTTTCTCTTTTTTAGTTCTTGGCAGACTCAACATCTTTGTTTGTATGTGGTGCTGAGGATCGAATCCAGGCCGCACGCATGCCTGGCGAGCGTGCTACCACTTCAGCCACATCCCCAGCCCCATTTTGAAATTTTTTTAAAAAATTATTTTTTAAAAAAATATATGGCAATGGAATGTGTTACAATTCTTACTACACATGTACAGCAAATTTTTTCATATCTCTGTTTGTATATAAAGTCTTCATTCATGTACTTTGAATAATTATGTCCATCACATTCCTCCATCCTTGCTAGCCCCCTACCCCTTCCCTTCCCTCCCACCCCTCTGCCCTATCTAGAATTCATCTATTCCTCCCACACTCCCCTCCTTACCCACTATGAATAAGCCTCCTTATATCAGAGAAAACATTTGGCATTTGTTTTTTGGAGATTGGCTAATTTCACTTAGCATTATCTTCTCCAACTCCATCCATTTACTTGCATATGCCATGATTTTATTCTCTTTTAATGCTGAGTAATACTCCATTGTGTATAAATGCCACATTTTCTATCCATTCATCTACTGAAAGGCATCTAGTTTGGCTCCACAGGTTAGCTATTTTGAATTGTGCTGCTGTATACATGGATGTGGCTGTGTCCCTGTAGTATGCTAATTTTAAGTCCTTTGGGTATAGAATGAGGAGTGGGATAGCTGGGTCAAATGGTGGTTTCATTCCCAGATTTCCAAGGACTCTCCACACTGTTTTCCATATTGGGTGCACCAATTTGCAGTCCCACCAGCAGGGTATGAGTGTGTCTTTTCCCCACATCCTTGCCAACACTTATTGTTGTTTGTCTTCATTATGGCTACCATTCTGATTGGAGTGAGATGATATCTTAAAGTACTTCTGATTTGCATTTCTCTGATTGCTAGAGATGATGAGCATTTTTCCATATATTTATTGATTGATTGTATATCTTCTGAGGAGTGTCTGTTCAGGTTCTTAGTCCATTTGTTGATTGAGTTTTTTGTTGTTGTTGTTGTTTTCATCTACTGCGGTCTTTTAAGTCCTCTGTCCTGGACCACAGCTGATTAATTTGCTTTCTCACATTGTGAAGTTTCCAGCTTCTTGGACTGAGCTGTTACCAGGTTACCAGTGTTGCCATACTGCAGGCAAACATTTGGTGACTATTTCTCCCATGATTGTATGAGTAAATATAACAAGCTCCCTTCTGTATGCGCATGTACATTTCTTATGTATTTTATTCTCTTTTTCTGAAGAACCTTGAAATATACAAGCATATTCTCAACAAAATATCTGAGTCATATGGCTTGTCTAGTCTTAATTGTTTGAAAAACCCCTTATAGTTTTTTAATGTCTATTCAAATTTATATTCCTGGCAAGGGTGTCCTAGTGTTTATTTTTCTGCATATCCTCTGCACTATGTATTCCCTACCAAAATTTTGAGAATGGTTCAGAAACCTGTGGTTATATCTCATTTTGAAATAACCTGAAATCATAAAAATTCCATAAAAAATGAGAAAAATTCTTTTCCATTGGTGTTGGCAATGGTTTTACATAGAAAATGCTGAGAATGTGCAAGGAAAAACAAAGAGACAGGTGAGACTATATAAAGCTAAAAATGCTTCTATGCAGCAAAGTAATCAACCAATGAAATGTAAAAGTAGACTTGGGTTAAAGAAAATCGTTGCTAGCCACATGTCTGATAAAAACTCAACATCTAAAATATATGAAACTTACACAACTCACCAATTTTAAAAAAACCCTATTAACCTAATTTAAATATGGTAAAATAGTTAGATTCTGCCCTAAAAATTAAACAAGTGTGTAATGACATATGAAAGTTACTCAAGATCACTAATTAGGCTACCTAAAATGATAATTTACTTTAGCTTTTTTCTTCATTTATCTCACAGGATTATACGTGCATATTCTCCATCCTGTAGAGGGCATCCTGAGATGTTGACCAATTCACAAAATGCCAACTTCTCATTTCCCCACATTATGCCTTCTCATGATTCCACCATAATTGCCAAGAAAGTCTCAAGCCTTCAAGACAACAACATATAGATAGTTTGCTAGATAATCATCAACTCTGTAAATAACTTCAGAATTCAATAGAGTACATTAGTAGATCCAGATGTGAAGAAATATAAAATAGACCTATAAATTATCATTCAACTTAATTGCAAATGTTTTTATGAGCAGCTGAAAAGCTGATCATGGGAGCACATGCCACTAGTCCTGGCTACCTGTGAGGCTACAGCAGAAGGAGGATTTAGGCTAAGGAATTTGAGGACAACCTGGCAAAAACCCAGCTCCAAAAATCAAACCACCAAAAACAAACAAACAACAACAACAAAAAAAAACAGTAATCACATTTTTTAAAAAAGGTGCTTTCACAGATGATTTCTACGAAACATGTGCTAAGGAATCAGTAACAGTAATTAATGATCACGTATAAAAATAGAAGAAAATTGTCCAATTCTTTCTGTAAGACCAGAATTATCAGATAACCCATCATAAGAATGAAATTGCATACCAAATTTCTATAGATGTTGACCTAGATATACAAAACCCCTAGTAAACTGAGAATAACAACAAAAATATTGGACTTCTGACCAAGAAGGACAAAATGGTAAGTTTCTAAAAATCATTTTGATAGAGAAAAGTTTTAGGCAAATCACTTACCAAATTACTGTAAAACCTATGGCCAATCAAGATCAGAGGAAAATTCTTGTTCAATGCCCTAACGGCAACTATGAACTGTTGTCATATTAAATGGTGAGAACCTAAGTGTTTCGCATTTTAGTTTTAGAAAAAAAAATGTACGGTTTTCTGACTTCTAAATATTGTTCTGAGAATATTGAACAGGAATTTGTACATCAAAAGTCAAATAGCATATGCAGATGATACTATTTCTACAAAGTTTCTAAGCAATTTCCATGCACTAATGAAACATAGGAATTAAATTAGTTCAAAATAATGTCATAGGTTAAGTGGTCAACATTCAATCATGTAAATTATATACACTAGCAATGAGCAGTGTTAAATGGAGGCTCAAATCCATTCACAAATATAGGAAAAATAATTTAAAATGAAAATATTAACAAAAGAAATGTTCACTGCAAAGTAATATACATGAAAGTAAAATACAAAAAATAGGAAAACAGCTAATATTCAATGATCAAAAGTTTGATTTTTATTAAAACAAAATATTTCACAGTGGGTCTGCAGATTCAACATAATTAAGCCAATATCAAAAGTCATTTTTTAAAAAATTACCCAGCTGACTCTAAAAATCATAAAAAATGCAAAAAAAATAAATAAACCAATATTAAAGTAAAAAAAATTGTGTGACTTTTATTGAAAATGTGCATTGCAAACAAAATAAATTTTGTAGGATATTAAATTAGGGTAAATACTTCTTACATTGATGATGAGTAGTACTCCCCATGCATGAAGTGAGGGTCTGTGTTAACCTTGGCAAGAATTAGGCTGGGGTTGACATTTGTCATCACAGTTACTACCTGCTGAGCTTGAGAGAATTTCTATTGCTTTCATCATAACTTTCTTCTGCCTCCTGGATTTTCTGCACCTTTTCTACCATAGATATTCTGTCTCTTGTATTTCACCAAGAATATCACCAAATAATATCAGGTTCCTGATACACTTTGAGTTGAGTTTTGTGCATTTTGTTTTACGGATTTCCAGTTTTCCAAGTACCATTTGTTGAAGATGTTATCTTTTCCAAAATGCATGTTTTTGGCACCTTTACAAAATTACAAGATAATTGTAATTTTGTGGGTTAGTCTCTGTGTCCTCTATTCTCTACCTTGGTCTGTTAGTCGGTTTTGGTGCCAATATCATGCTGTTTTTGTTACTATTGCTCTGTAGCATAGTTTAAGGTCTGGTATAGTGATGTCACCTGCTTCACTGTTCTTGCTAAGTGTTGCTCTAGGTATTCTGGGTCTCTTATTTTTCCAGATGAATTTCATGATTACTTTTTTTTATTTCTATGAGGAATGCCATTGGGATTTTGATCAGAATTGCATTAAATCTGTATACTGCTTTTGGTACTATGGTCATTTTGATAATGTTAATTCTGTATATTCAAGAGCAAGCTAGATCTTTACATCTTCTAAGGTCTTTTTTGATTTCTTTCTTTAGAGTTCTGTAGTTTTCATTGTATAGACCTTTCATCAAGTTGATTCCCAAGTATCTTTTTTTTGAAGTTATTGTAATTGGGGTAGTTCTCATTTCCTTCTCAGGATTTGATCACTGATATACAGAAATGCCTTTGATTTATGGGTGTTGATTTTTATATCCTGCTACTTTGCTGACTTCATTTACTATTTCTAGAAGTTTTCTGATGGAGCTTTTTGGGTCTTCTAAGTATAGAATCATATCATCTGCAAATAGTGCTAATTTATGTTCTTATTTTCCTAGACATATCCCTTTAATTTTGTTCATCTGTCTAATTATTCTGGCAAGTGCTTCAAGAATTATTTTGAATAGAAGTGGTGAAAGAGGGAAGCCCTGACTTGTTCCAGTTTTTAGAGGAAATGACTTTAATTTTTCTCCATTCATACTGATGTTGGCCGGAGGCTTAGCATAGATAGCCTTTACAATGTTGATGTTCCTGCTATCACTAGTTCTTCTAGTGTCTTGGACATGGAAGGGTGCTGTATTTTGTCAAATGCTGTTTCTGCATCTATTGAGATGATCATACGATTCTTGTCTCTGAATCTATTCATGAGATTAATTATGTTTATTGATTTTTGTATGTTGCATCCCTGTGATGAATCCCACTTGATCATGGTTCACAATGTATTTGATATATTTTTGGATTTGATTTGCCAAAATTTTATTGAGAATCTTTGCATCTATGTTCATTAGAGGTATTGGTCTGAAGTTTTATTTCTTTGATGTGTCTTTGCCTGGTTTTGGGATCAGGGTGATATTGGCCTCATAGAATGAGTTTGGAAATGCTGCCTCTTTATTTCCTGAAATGAATTCAAAAGTATTGGTATTAGTTCTTCTTTAAAGGTCTTGTAGAACTTAGCTGTGTATCCAGCCACTCCTGGGCTTTTCTTGGTTGGTATGCTTCTGATAGCATCTTCTATTTCATCACTAGATATTGGTCTGTTTAAATTGTGTATATCTTCCTGATTCAATCTGGGCAAATCATATGACTTAATTTGTCAATGCCTTCAATATCTTCTGTTTTATTGGAGTATAGGTTTTAACAATAATTTCTAATTATCTTCTGCATTTCTGTAGTGTCTGTTGTGATATTACCTTTTTCATCATGTATGCTGGTAATTTGAGTACTCTCTCTTTTCTTCATTAGCATGGCTAAGGAATTTTCAATTTTATTTTTTTCAAAGAATCAACTTTTAGTTTTGTCAATTTTTTTTCAATTGTTTCTTTTGTTTTGATTTCATTGATTTCAGCTCTAATTATTTCTTGCCTTGCACTGCTTTTGCTGCTTGTTTGTCATTTTTCTAGGGCTTTGAGATGTAGTGTGAGGTCATTTATTTGTTGACATTTTATTCTTTTAAGAAATGAACTCCATACAATGAATTTCCCTCTTAGTACTGCTTTCATGGTGTCCAAAGATTTTGATATGTTGTGTCTATGTTCTCATTTACCTCTAAGAACATTTTAATCTCCTCCTTGATGTCTTCTGTAACACATTGTTCATTCGGTATCATATTGTTTAGTCTCCAGGTGATGGAGAATTTTTTATTTTTTATTATATCATTGATTTCCAATTTTATTCCATTATGAACTGATAAAATGCATGGTTGTATCTTTAGTTTTTTGTTAAGAGTTTCTTTGTGACACATTATATGGTCTAATTTAGAACAGGATCCATGTGCTACTGAGAAGAAAGTTTATCCACTTGATGCAGGTTGAAATATTCTATATATGTCAGTTAAGTCTAAGTTATTAATTGTGTTATTGAGCTCTTTCATTTCTTTATTCAACTTTTGTTTGGAAGATCTATCCAGTGATGAGAGAGGTGAGTTAAAGTCACCCAAGTTTGTTGTGTTGTGGTCAATTTGACTCTTGAACTTGAAGAGTTTGTTTGAGCATAGCTGCACCATTGTTTGGAGCATATATATTAATGACTGTTATGTCTTATTGGTGTGTGGTTCCCTTAAGCAGTATGTAATGTCCATCTTTGTCCCTTTTAATTAACCTTAGCTTGAAGTCTCCTTTATTTTATATGAATATAAAGACCCCTGCTTTCTTCCGCAGTCCATGTGAGTGGTATGATTTTTCCCAACCTTTCACCTGCAGTCTGTGTGTGCCTTTTTCTATAGATAAGTCTTCTGTAGGCAGCATATGGTGGGGTCTTTTTTTTTTGTCCAGTCTGCTCACCTGTGTCTTTTGATTGGTGAGTTTAAGCCATTAACATTCAGGGTTATTATTGAGAAGTTGTTTGTATTTCCAGGCATATTTCTGTATTTTTGTTATTTAACCCGACTTTCTCCTTGGATTAGTTTTTCCTTTAGGGTATAGCCTTTCTCTGCTGATTTTCATTGTTTTTAATTTCCTCTTCATGGCATATTTTGCCAAGGATATTTTGTAGTGCTGATTTTCTAGCTATATGTTCTTTTTTACTTTTGTTTATTGTGGAAGGTTTTGATTTCATCTTCAAATCTAAAGCTTAATTTTGCTGGATACAAGATACTTAGTTGGCACCCACTTTCTTTCATAGCTTGGTGTATGTTGTTCCAGGATCATGTAGTTTTCAGGGTCTTGGTTGAGAAATCAGCAGAGATCCTAATTGGTTTCCCCATATATGTAATCTGATTCCTTTCTCTTGTGGCTTTTAAAATTCTCTCATTTTTCTGTATGTAGGGCATTTTCATTATGATGTGCCTTGGTGTGGATCTGTTGTGATTTTTTATATTTGGCATCCTATAGGCTTCTAGTATTTGACTTTTCCAATTCATTCTTCATGTTGGAAAAATTTTCTGATATTATTTCAGTGAGTAGATTGTTCATTCCTTTGGTTTGGACCTCTATGCCTTCCTCTATCCCAATAATTTTTAAATTTGGTCTTTTTATGTTATCCCATAATTCTTGAATGTTCTGATCATGGATTCTTACCATCTTCACTGTGTGGCCAACCTTATTTTTTTTCAGGATTATATATTTTGTCTGCATTGTCTCTGATTCTGTCTTCCAAGTTATCTGTTCAGTTGGAGATGCTTCCTATTGAGTTTTTAATTTGGCTTATTGTTTCCTTCATTTCAAGGATTTCCTGTTTTTTTTTTTTTCAGAATCTCTATCTCTTGATTGAAGGAATATTTTTGTTTCCTTTATTTGCTTATGTAGCTCTTTATCAAAATAATCCTTTGCTGCCTGCATTTGCTCTCTTACATCATCCTTTAACTAAAAGAAAATTATACCCCTCCACTCCTTGTCTATCATTTCTTCTGCTGTTTTGACCATGACTTTTAATAATGGAGCATCTCTGAGGCATATTTTTTCCCTTGGTTTTTCATGTTGTTCATGCATCTTCCCTTCTAGCTCTGTTTTCAAGGTGTTACAGTTTTTACCCTGTAGGCTTATAGTGTCCCTGGAGGGTTCCAATACCTCTCCTTTAAGGGAGAGATCAATATTCACAGATCCCAATACAAACAATATGCAGCCTTAAACCAAATAGCTGCTATTAAGGTGTTTATGGCTTTTTTTTCACAATATATAGAAATGGCGAGTTCAATCATTATCTACAACATAAACAGTAGGTTTGCAAAAGGGTCTGAAGTTTCTGGTGTGGACAAAGAGAGAACCAGGGTAGGATGAGATGTTGTGGGGGTAGGAGGTGAGGATATAGAGTTATTAGGTCTTAGGAAGAGTGAAAGAAGAATGCAATGTTGGATAGTATCAGGAGAGAAGAGAAAAGTGATTTTGGGGAAATATGTAAGGGGAAGACAGTAGTGATTACAAAAAAAAAACAAAAAATAAGAAATACAAAATGTAAAAATAGGAGATAAAAGAATATACAACACAAGTGTAATATACTTCCAGACCTCCCAGGCCTTAGTAGCCTAATCCAAGAGAAGTTCTTGGTTTACAAATATTGGGAATTTGAGGGGGGAAGAAGAGGAAGGGAGTGTAAGGAGAAAAAAAAATCTCAAAGGAAGATACAAGGATTTTTTTGTTGGAGTTCAGTATCTTGCCTTCTTCGTTTCTCTTCTACTAGTTGGGTTGTCTGTTGTTTGCTGGTGTCTCCACCCTCAGGATGGTGAAGGTTGTTAGGGTGGGAGGGTTGGTCTTAGGGATGGAGTTCTTGGAAGTGGTGTGTAGTGCTTGCCAGATGCACCCCAAGGGTCTTATCTGGGGCCCACCTCTAGACCTCACAATTCCTGGTCACTAATTTAGCCTCTGAAATCTATCTCACTTGCCCCTCCCTTTCTACTTCCCAATCAAAAAGCTCTCTACCCAGAGGTCTTGTGGGCTGTGCTCTGGGTGCTGCAGACCTGTTGTGGAGAGCTGTTGAGCAGACCAGGACCAGGCTCTGCAAGCTATGAACTGGCCATGTGGTTGCAAGCAGTGTGTGCGGTTAGTGGCTGCTGGGGAGAGGGGGGATTTGGGGACTATGGGTACCTTGATATTTTTTTCTAGGCCCCAGTCAGTGTCCCAAGCTGGGAGGTGCCCTAACTAAATATGGCATCAAAGGTGTCCCAATTTGGAAGTGGCTGCTTTCAGAGATATGGTGTTGGTTGTGTCGGGCCAGGTGGTGGCATTGGGTGACATGTTAAGAGATCCAGCTATGTGGCATTCAGTTTTGTGGCTCACGACTGTCTCCAGATGCAGGCTACCACATCTAGGGGACTATGGCAGTGGTTGCAGTATCCCATGATGGAGGCAAATGGGGGAGAACCAAGTTGGTAATGGGGAACCATACAGGAGTGCTGACTGAGGATCCTGTGGCAGTGGCCATCAGGATTCCTGCATAGATGGGCAGCTAAGAGTCCTGTGCGGGTGCTCATGCTGGTGGTCCTGCTTGGGCATGGTGATTTGAGGACCTGTGTGGGCTTTGTGGCCAGCATTACTGCATGGGAGCCGCAGTCAGGGGTCCTCTAATAACTCTCAGAGAAACAGTATTTCCACTGCTTGAATCTTAGGTCACAGAGTGACACAGCATGAAGCCTCCCTCTATCCCACATCTTGAATTTCTCCCTGTTTTCTGAAATTTAAGTTACCCATATGACCAAATGCTCATGGTAATGTGACAGATGCTGAAACTGGGTAATTGTTGTCAAAGTTGTGCAACTCTTTTCCAAAATACGGTTGAAATTTAATAGCTTATTGGTCTTTTTTTTTTTCTTTTTAAAGCAAGACCTTGGGCAGACAACTCCAACTGAAGTATTAATATTTCATGCTTCTTTCCTTAATTGCAACTTATCATAGATGTGAATATGATATTCTACCCTGAGGAAAGAGTCCTTGTTTTGTTTTGACTATGTCTCATAACTTATGCCATAATAAATACTCTGAAGCTAAATGTGACCATTTTTAAATTTGTGGTGCACTACTCTGATGTAAACACAGGGAGATCTTATACTCATATAGATTTCCTGATAAAAATTGTTTTTGTTTTGGAGATGGGTGCATTCTTTCCTTATTCTGTCTTCTAAAGTGAGAACAGGAAGCTTGCTGGCTTGTGTATCTCTCATCTCCTTTGCCTGGTAATGTGTTTGTGGCAGACTACAGATTTGTTCACTTGGTTTCTGACTTGTAGGGAATAGAGTTTTGTTGAGATTCTCAACAGTATCTTTGCCTTTGTCAAAGGGGTATTGAAACTTACTCTTGTTTCTTGCTGTCTCGCTTTTGTGGTTTTCCAAAATGAGGTATGAAATAGAAGTGGTTTACAGTGGATATTTTTAAGGTAGGAGTTCACTAAGTACTGTTAGAAGTGACAGATGAACTCACAACAGTAACAAAATTCAAGATCAATCAGTTGTTTATGTGCATAAGCAAATAAATAGCAAACATAAAATTAAAGACAGTTCTAATGACCATAATATCAAAAGCAAAATGCTTGGAAATTTTTCAAGAAATGTGAACACTTGAACATTTAACATTGCTTGTTTTTAGAAAATATAACATCATTAGTAAGCCACTTCCTTGTTTGTGAGGACCTTAACTTCATAGAAAGAAGACGGGAATTAAAAACTTCCCCCTGTGATCCTGAGGATAGGATCTGGGTATGTTCTACCAGTGAGTTCTATCATCATCCTGTTCTTATTTTTCTTTGAGATATGGTCCTGCCAAGTTAGTGAGGCTAGACTCAAAGTTGTAACCCCACATACTCGGCTTCTGGGGTTACATGTGTGTTCCAACACAACCCCTGTCAGGGATTGCAGTCTTTTTTTGTTTTCTTTAGAAACCAGTCACAGAATGGCAGAGTTCAGAACTATCTCTCTCTTCTCTCACAAACAAATAACTAGACAGGTTCTCTACCACTAAGCCCCAGCCCCAGGGATTACATTCTTGACTTTCATATTACAGGTTGGCTCAGGATAGTATCTAGATTTTCAAATGTGTATAATGTCCCCATTTTTGTTAGTAGAAGGTAGATGCCACAATGAGAGAGAATGTCTATCGTTATCATTTGAAGTGGAACATAAAATGTGGATTCACCTGCAACTTAGTATTTCAAGATTTCCCAGAAATTTAAAAATATAAGCAAGAGAGACATGAGGTCAAGGCTCTGAGGAAGGGGGACTAGATATTTCAAATTGTGAGGCAGCAGACTAAGAAAATCAATTCTAAGCTATCTGGGTATGGAGAATAGGGTCCCTCATATTTAACTGTAGGATCACAGAGGACATATAAGAAAATAAACCATTTAGTGGGTACATTTTTAAAATATGGATAGGACTTGGTCAGAAGTCATCATTATCACACCTCACCCACACACCCACACCATTACTTTCCTTTTACCTCTTCCCCACTTGAGCAGTCAAGCCACATCCACTCCTCAAGGTGCATCCTTCCATGAAGAGAAATGACTGAGCCATAGTACCCTGGGGATCACACTAGGCAGATCCTTGCCTAGCTCATGACAGAAACTAGCACAGGAATGACAGAGTTCAGGACATTTTCATCTCTTTTTCTCTCACAAAAGAAAAATAACTAGAGATTTGTGAACTTGGGAGTATTGGGCCAAATATTTGGAACACTAAAAATACAAATGTTCAGCAGCCTAATGTCTTATATCTTTTTAATCTTTGTTTTTGTTTTTGGTGCTGGGGATTGAGCCCAGGGGCACTCAACCTCTCAGCAACATCCCTGATCTTTTTTGTATTTTAGAGAAAGGATCTCACTGAGTTTCTTGGTGCTTTGATAAGTTGTTGAGGCTGGCTTTTTGTCAGCCTCCAGAGACACTGGGATTATAGTCATGCACCACCACACCCGGCTAATGTTTTATTTCATTATATGCACAAAAGCAGTTTTTTTGTGTAATATAATCTACTGAACACTCTAAAATTATTGCACTTTGTGAAAAATTCAAAGAGATCGCTTTTATCTTTATATTAACAAACTTAAAGTAGATACATGATTTTTATGCCTTCTTTTAAATTGATAAACCAGGTCAGGACATAGTTTTCTAGTTTCCTTGTTCTTTTTTTTTTTTTAACTAGGGATTTGTCTCAGTGTCACTCAACCACAAAGCCATTTCCCCAGTCCTTTTTATTTATTTTTTTTTTGTAAACAGAGACTCACTGAGTTATAGGTCCCTAGTAATTTGCTGAGGCTGACTTTGAACTTGTTAATTTCCTGCTTGAGTCTC
The DNA here is from genome assembly GCF_021218885.2 of Marmota monax. Lineage (NCBI taxonomy): Eukaryota > Metazoa > Chordata > Mammalia > Rodentia > Sciuridae > Marmota > Marmota monax. Next base: position 1,177,987 of record NW_026694427.1, on the reverse strand, counting down.
CCAAGCCATTGGGATTGCAGATATGTGTCTCCATAACCAGCTTATTCATTCTTTTGTAGTTGTTTATGTATTTTGTTACATAAATTCAAGTTGAATAACAGTATGTTTAATGATACAGATATAGAGAAAAGCCAGTGATGTAGGTAAGCAATTGAGCATATCCAGCAGAAAGTATATTATATATTCACCATGGTGTATTACTCAGCCATCAATACAAACAAAATCCTCTAATGGTCAGCAAAATAGATGGAATTGGATGATGTCATGCTAAGTGAAGAAATACACAAAAGTGCCATATCTCTTACATGTTAACTAAAATAAAATCATGTGAAAATAGAATAGTGATTAGAAGGAATGAGGAGTGTGTGGGGGCATCCAAGGCAGAAGATGGTATTTTGATATTATAAATACATGTATATGAATATATAAAAAATCACACTGAATCCCATTAGTATGTGCAATTGCTATGTGAATGATAAGCTATATTTTTAAGAGCTGACAAGAAAAACAATGCTCAATTATGTTGAACCCAATTTGAAGATACTTCTATAATATCTAATCATTTTTTAATCAGGACAAATATTACAACAATAGAATATCTGTTTGGAAATGAAAAAAAAAATACAAGATAGTGTCTTGCTTTCATTATATGTAATTGTTAGAAGACCCATTTTATGGAATTTTGGTTTAGAGTTTCCATGATATATATATATATATATATTTTACCAGAAAGTGAATTAAGGGGCACTTGACCTCTCAGCCACATCCTCAGACCCATTTTATATTTTATTTAGAGACAGGGTCTCACTGAGTTACTTAGAGCCTCACAGTTGCTAAGGCTGGCTTGAACTCGAGATCCTCCTGTATCAGCCTTTTGAGCCACTGGGATTACAGGTGTGCACCAGCACACCCTGCTTCCATGGAGTTTTTTTTTTTTTCCTATTTGCTGATTTTATTTTATTTAAAAAAAAATTTTAGTTGTTGATGGACGTTTATTTTTCTCATTTATTTATATGCAGTGCTGAGAAATGTGCCTCACACATGTGAGGCAAGCGCTCTACCACTGAGCCCAGACCCCAGCCCCTATTTCTTGATTTTATTTATTATTTATTTTTTTTATTGGTTGTTCAAAACATTACCAAGCTCATGATATATCATCTTTCATACATTTGACTCAAGTGGGTTATGAACTCCCATTTTTACCCCAAATACAAATTGCAGAATCACATCAGTTACACATTCACATTTTAACATAATGGCATATTAGTGACTGTTGTATTCTGCTACCTTTCCTATCCCCTACTATACCCGCTCCCCTCCCCTCCCATCTTCCCTCTCTACCTCATCTGCTGTTGTTCAATTCTCTCCCTTGTTTCCCCCCCTTTCCCCTCACAACCTCTTATATGTAATTTTGTGTAACTTTGAGGGTCTCCTTCCATTTCCATACGATTTCCCTTCTCTCTCCCTTTCCCTCCCCCCACTCGTCTCTGTTAAATGTTAATCTTTTCCGCATGCTCTTCCTCCCTGTTCTGTTCTTAGTTGCTCTCCTTATATCCAAGAAGACATTTGGCATTTGTTTTTTAAGGATTGGCTAGCTTCGCTTAGCATAATCTGCTCTAATGCCATCCATTTCCCTACAAATTCCATGATTTTGTCATTTTTTAGTGCTGCGTAATACTCCATTGTGTATAAATGCCACATTTTTTTTATCCACTCATCTATTGAAGGGCATCTAGGTTGGTTCCACAGTCTAGCTATCGTGAATTGTGCTGCTATGATCATTGATGTGGCAGTATCCCTATAGTACGCTCTTTTAAGATCCTTAGGGAATAGTCCGAGAAGGATGATATCTGGGTCAAATGGTGGTTCCATTCCCAGCTTTCCAAGAAATCTCCATACTGCTTTCAAAATTGGCCTCACCAATTTGCAGTCCCACCAGCAATGTACAAGTGTACCCTTTTCCCCACATCCTAGCCAGCACTTGTTGTTTGACTTCCTAATGGCTGCCAATCTTACTGGAGTGAGATGGTATCTTAGGGTGGGTTTGATTTGCATTTCTCTGACTGCTAGAGATGGTGAGCATTTTTTCATGTACTTGTTGATTGATTGTATGTCTTCCTCTGAGAAGTGTCTGTTCAGGTCTTGGCCCATTTGTTGATTGGTTTATTTGTTATCTTATTGTTTATTTTTTTTTAAGTTCTTTGTATAATTTGGATATTAGGGCTGTATCTGAAGTGTGAGGGGTAAAAATTTGTTCCCAGCATGTAGGCTCCCTATTTACCTCTCTTATTGTTTCTCTTGCTGAGAAAAAATAACTGTTTAGTTTAAGTAAGTCCCATTTGTTTATTCTTGTTATTAACTCTTGGGCTATGGGTGTCCTATTAAGGAATTTGGAGCCCGACCCCACAATATGTAGATCGGAGCCAACTTTTTCTTCTATCAGGTGCAGAGTCTCTGATTTGATATCAAGCTCTTTGATACATTTTAACTTTTGTGCATGGCGAGAGAAAGGGGTTCAGCTTCAATTTTGTTGCATATGGATTTCCAGTTTTCCCAACACCATTTGTTGAAGATGCTATCCTTCCACCATTGCATGCTTTTAGCCCCTTTATCAAATATAAGAAAGTTGTAATTTTGTGGATTGGTTTCTGTGTCCTCTATTCTGTACCATTGGTCCACCCACCTGTTTTGGTACCAGTTACATGCTGTTTTTGTTACTATTGTTCTGTAGTACAGTTTGAAATCTGGTATCCCTATACCTCCAGATTCATACTTACTGCTTAGAATTGCTTTTGCTATTCTGGGTCTTTTGTTTTTCCATATGAATTTCATGATTGCTTTATCTATTTCTACAAGAAATGCCATTGCAATTTTGATTGGCATCACATTAAACCTGTAGAGAACTTTGGGTAATATTGCCATTTTGATGATGTTAGTTCTGCCTATTCATAAACAGGGTACATTTTTCCATCTTCTAAGATCTTCTTCTATTTCTCTATTTAGGGTTCTGTAGTTTTCATTGTATAAATCTTTCACCTCTTTTGTTAGGTTGATTCCCAAGTATCTTATTTTCTTTGAGGATATTGTGAATGGAGTGGTTTTCCTCATTTCCATTTCAGAAGTTTTGTTGCTGATATACAGGAATGCCTTTGATTTATGCGTGTTGATTTTATATCCTGCCACTTTTCTGAATTCATTTATTAACTCTAGCAGTTTCTTTGTAGACCCTTTTGGGTCTGTTAGATATATTATCTTATCATCTGCAAATAGTGATAATTTAAGTTCTCCTTTTCCCATTTTTATGCCTTTAATTTCTTTTGTCTGTCTAATTGCTCTGGCTAGTATTTCAAGAACTAAATTGAATAGAAGTGGTGAGAGAGGGCATCCCTGTCTTTTTCCAGATTTTAGAGGGAATGCCTTCAGTTTTTCTCCATTTAGGATGATGCTAGCCTGAGGCTTAGCATATATATCTTTTACAATGTTAAGGTTAGTTCCCGTTTTCCCTAGTTTTTCTAGTGTTTTGAACATAAAGGGATGCTGTACTTTGTCAAATGCTTTTTCTGCATCTATCGAGATGATGGTTCTTATCTTTAAGTCTATTGATGTGGTGAATAGCATTTATTTATTTCCCTATATTGAACCAGCCTTGCATCCCAGGGATGAATCCTACTTGATCATGGTGCACAATTTTTTTGATATGCTTCTGTATTCGATTCACCAGGATTTTATTGAGAATTTTTGCATCTAAGTTCATTAGAGATATTGGTCCGTAGTGTCTTCAAAGACACTTTGAAGTGTCTTTGTCTGGTTTCGGGATCAGGGTGATGTTGGCCACATAGAATGAGTTTCGAAGAGCTCCTTCTTTTTCTATTTCTTGAAATAGCTTGAAAAGTATTGGTATTAATTCTTCTTTGAAGGTTTTGTAAAACTCTGCTCTATACCCATCCAGTCCATGGCTTTTCTTGGTTGGTAGTCTTTTGATGGCTTCTTGTATTTCTTCTTTGTTATTGGTCTGTTTAAATTGTGTGTGTCTTCCTGACTCAATGTGGGCAGATCGTATGACTTAAGAAATTTATCGATACCTTCACTATCTTCTATTTTATTGGAATATAGGGTTTCAAAATACTTTCTAATTATCTTCTGTATTTCTGTAGTGTCTGTTGTGATATTGCCTTTTTTATCCCATATGTTAGTAATTTGAGTTCTCTCTCTTCTTCTCTTTGTTAGCCTGGCTAAGGGCCTGTCGATCTTATTTATTTTTTCAAAGAACCAACTTTTAGTTTTATCAATTTTTTCAATTTTTATTTTGTTTCAATTTTGTTGATTTCCACTCTGATTTTAATTATTTCTTGTCTTCTACTACATTTACTGTTGTTTTGCTCTTCCATTTCTAGGGTTTTGAGGTGTCGTGTGTGTTCATTTATTGTTTTTTTTTTTTTCTTTTTTTTTTTTTTTTTTGAGGAAACAACTCCAGGAAATGAATTTCCCTCTTAAAACTGTTTTCATTGTGTCCCATAGATCCCGGTATGTTGTGTCTGTATTGTCATTTATCTCTAGGAATTTTTTTATTTCCTCCTTTATGTCTTCTGTAACCCATTTATCATTTGGTAACATATTGTTCATTTTCCAGGTGATGCAGGATTTTTCCTTTCTTCTTTTATCATTGATTTCCAGTTTCATTCCATTATGATCAGATACGGTGCATGGTATTATCTCCACACCTTTATATTTACTAATAGTTGCCCTATGGCATAATATATGGTCTATCTTTGAGTAGGATCCATGTGCTGCTGAGAAGAACGTGTATCCACTTGATGATGGTTGATAATTCTATATATGTCGGTTAAATCTAGGTTATTGATTGTGTTATTGAGTTCTATAGTTTCTTTATTCAGCTTTTGTCTAGAGGATCTGTCTAATGGTGAGAGCAGTGTATTGAAGTCACCCATAATTAATGTGTTGTGGTCTATTTGACTCTTGAACTTGAGGAGAGTTTGTTTTATGAACATTGCAGCACCATTGTTTGGTGCATACAAATTGATAATTGTTATGTCTTGTTGGTGGATGGTTCCTTTTAACAGTATATAGTGTCCTTCTTTATCCCTTTTGATTAACTTAGGTTTAAAGTTGATTTTATTTGATATGAGTATGGCCACTCCTGCTTGCTTCTGAGGGCCATGTGAGTGGTATGATTTTTCCCAACCTTTCACCTTCAGCCTGTGTATGTCTTTTCCTATCATATGAGTCTCCTGGAGGCAGCATATTGTTGGATTTGTTTTTTTAATCCAGGTTACTAGCCTATGTCTCTTGATTGGTGAATGTAGGCCATTAACATTTAAGGTTACAATTGAAATATGCTTTGTACTTCCAGTCATGTTTATTTATTTATTTATTTTAGTTTGGCTAGTTTTTCCTCTTTGGTTATTTTTCTCCCCCTTTACTGAGATACTTCCCACTGTTAGTTTTGGTCACTTTTTTTCAATTCCTCTTCTTGTAGTATTTTGCTCAAAATGCTTTGCAGTGCTGGTTTTCTGGCTGCGAATTCTTTTAGCTTTTGTTTATCATGAAATATTTTAATTTCATTGTCAAATCTGAAGCTTAATTTTGCTGGATACAGTATTCTTGGTTGGGATCCATTATTTTTCAGCGTTTGAAATATGTTGTTCCAGGATCTTCTCGCTTTCAAAGTCTGTGATGAAAAATCAGTTGTTAACCTAATTGGTTTACCCCTGAATGTAACCTGCCTCCTTTCTCTAGTAGCTTTTAATATTCTCTCCTTGTTCTGTATGTTGGCTATCTTCATAATTATATGTCTTGGTGTTGGTCTATTATGGTTTTGAATGTTTTGGGTCCTGTAGCCTTCCAGGATTAGGTAATCCATTCCATCTTTCATCTCTGGGAAGTTCTAGGATTATTTCATTTAATAGGTTGTCCATTCCTCTGGTTTGAACCTCTATACCTTCTTCTATCGCAATGACTCTCAGGTTTGGTTTTTTTATGACATCCCATATCTCTTGAATAGATTGATCATGAGATTTAAGCATCCTTTCTGTGTTGACTATATTCTTTTAAAGTTGATAAACTTTGTCTTCATTATCTGATGTTCTGACTTCTACTGGATCTAGTCTATTTGTAATATTCTCATTTGAGTTTTTAATTTGGTTTATGGTTTCCTGCATTTCTAGGATTACTGTTTGATTTTTTTAAAAAAATATCTATCTCCTGGTAAAGCTCATTCTTTGCCATTTGAATTTGTTTGTTTAATTCGCTTTCAAAATATACTTTCATTACTTGGACTTGCTGTCTCATGTCTTCTCTAATATTCTGTTCCATCTGAGTTAGGTATGCGTTGAGTTCTTTCCCTGTCCATGTTTCTGATGCTTCTAGGTCCTCCTGTAGATTTAAGTTGTCCTGCATTGTTTGTAATCCTTTTTTTCCCTTGTTTTTTTGTGTTGTTCATGTTACTTTCCAGCTCTGTTTGATTGCTGTGTTTCTGCTCTCTCCTATAAATTTGTTTTGGTTTTGTATATCTCTGTTGTCTCTCCTTTGTGGTGATAGACAATGCTTAGAAATGTTGGGCTTTATTGTACTTTAAAGCTGATTCATTCAATTCATAAAAGGCTTCCGGATTCTGTATGCATATAGTGGTTTGTTGTTTGTTCTTAGGACTTTATGTTTAGGTTAGGTGCTATGATGGTATGAGGGTTAGTATGTCTTGGCTACTTTAGAAGACTGCTCTACTGAAGGAGGATATTGATAGGCGATTGGATCAGGATGTTGGTAGTAGCTAGGTATTTAGGAGCCCTATAGACAGCCTCGAAACATTCACCTATTTGCATTTAGACAATTACACATAATGGAAGACGTAATTCTTGGGATGAAAGTTGGGGGGTAGGGGAAGGAAGGTGCTCTTAAAAAGAAAGAAGGAGAAAGAGATAGATAGATTAGAAGAGAATGGAAAGAACAATAAAACTGCTAAAATGGATTCCACTGGGAAGGATTTCCGTCTGCCGAACTCCGGTGATGTCACCTCTCTGCTATGGCCGGCCTTGGCTCCTTCCCGGGGTGTCCGAAGGGAGGGGTAGGCCTGGTCTGTCTCTGGTTGGTTTCAGCTCCCAGTTGGCTACTTCATGAAGGCCTGGCTATAGACCTCTTCCTAGACTCCCTGCGCCATACATGCTGGGCTGTACCTCGGGGTCCAGCCGCACGGTCGCCAGCAGGCAGGCGGTCTGTAGCCGCCCAGTCATGCAGGCAGCGGGTGGGCGGGTGGTCAGTTGCCGGCGGGCGTGCGGTCTCTAGCCGCCCAGTCATGAGGGCCTGGCCTCTCGTCCCCTGGCTTCTCCTGCTAGCCCGGACTTCCCTGTGTGATGCCTCTCGGCGGTTCACACTGTACTCTGGGCCTGCAGTTTGCTGGGTGTGGAGGGTGGCTATTGGGAACCGGCACCCTATTGTTTTGATTTTTTCCGCTTACCCCTCCCCCAGAGGTGGCAAGACCAGTTTTGTTTTTGCCACTGATGGGAAGGGGAGTTGGAGGTCAGGTGTCTTTACCTTTCCCCACGTCTCTATGTAGGCTCGCTCTGATAATCCATCCCCCAGAAAGCCTGGGAGAGATTTTAGGTGAATTCCCCGCTGTGTGGGAGATGGGCTGAATAACACACGCCTGTTTTATTGTTGCAATCTGTCGGAAACTGGTGGTGGTGACGTCAGCTCTCAAAGATGGTGGCCGCTGGCTTCCTTGGTGGACTTTCCATTGTGGGGGATAGAACTGGACCGCTTTCTTCCCTGTCTCAAACCCCGAACTCAGCCCGGAGCTCAGTGAGGGTACAGCCAGCAGGACTCCACAGAATCTGTAGCACTGTTTCTCTCTGCTTGTTGGTTGCTTCTTGGTGGCGCCCTGCCGTCTGTAGCCACAGGGTGGGCCGCATGGAGGGCGGCAGATCAGTCAGCCTGGATCTCCGGTCGCACAGTTGGCTTGCATTTGAGACTCAATAACCTGTCCTCGGTGATGGAAATCCTTCCTCTAGGTTTTGGTGCACCCGAATTTTGCTGGAAATTCCTAGCAAGATAGCTTTTTGTCTTTCTAACTCATTATTCACCTGCACAGTGATGCGGTACACGGGGTGTGATGCACTCTATTCTCGGCCATCCTCCATGGAGTTTTAATGATCTTCTTAAAACACAGTAAAGCCATGCATGCATGTTTTAAATATTTCCTAAATCTAAATCTTTTATTTGGCATTTTGACCTAAAAAAAATCACAGGAGAACAAATCTAAGCTTTAAAAACAATGTTGCAGTCAAATAATTTTGACAGGAAGAAATCGGTTTTAATACACAAATTACAATGTAATTTAATTATATATATACAGATATTATATATGTATATATTTCAGTTTCTTAGTTTACATAAATAATATCTTTCAGAAAAACTGAGAATCAGATTTGAAGTGTTGAGATTCATAAAATTGGATGACCATGTACAAGAAGAGAATAAAAGTTAGTTGTTATGCATGTTACAATATAAATTGTTCTTATTAGTTCTTACCAGAAAAATGAAATAATTGTCAATTTCACAAAACAGTGATAAATAATGTGTAAATGTAGACACAATGCAAGGGGATATCAATTATTATCCCATAATTTCTGGGAGAAAGTGATGTTTATTTTTTTAGTTATTCATGAGCTAGTTTACTTAAAACTTAATCTAATAATTTGTAGGTTTTTGTGGAACATTCATTGGCCATATAATGTTAGCCTTAATAAGAGAGCTTAAAAAGCACTCTTCTATCAAGACACAAAAATATGTCTTCTTAATCACTGCAGAATGCCTTCAAATGTAAAGGAAGGAGAGGAGAGGAAAAAAAAGGTAATAGGTAATAGAGATGAAGAGTGATCAAATTATTTTCTTGTTAATCTGTGAATATTTAATAATTAATTCCACTATTATGTATAATTAAATGCATCAGTAAACATTTTGTTTAAAATAATTTCACTTAAAAAATAAATTCAAAATAACTTGAAATCACATCTAATTCCTGTGTAAAGAAATTTGGTGTAACATTATTGTTATCACTACAATATACTTACTATGATCAGAATCTATTTCTGACTTGTTTGGAGCCAGGTTTCTCTGCACTGAGGTGATTGTAACTTCCCTCAATAACTGTGGGTGTTCAGTTAATCTCCAATTTTCGTCCATTTTTTCACTTCTCTCATTCAAGTAAAGCTTGAATTTTCAGACTTGTTCTCTATATTGTACACAAATCCATCACAAAAGCTACATAGGCCATGGCTTTTCTTGGAGCTAATTTTTGTAGCTTCTGTAGATTGTAGCTTAGCCAAGAGCAGGTGATGTGAGAACCTTGAATTTCAGTCCAAGAGTACTCTCTCCTTCTCACTTTATTATCTGTAAAAGGAAACATCATTGCTGTTAACTTTGGCAGACTAATGTAGGGGAAGCTCATAACTAGCCATGGTTGTATCCATCTATAGGGAGAACACAGAGGGACTGAGCTAGCCAGAAGTGATTCACAGGCTCTTATCCATGCTTCTGGTTGATAGTGTCAGTTACTACTAAAGTCCAGAAATTGATCACCCACAGGTGGAAGGGGAGTGTTATTTAAAAAATGGAAAAAAAAACAATGTCAGGCTGCCCCATTGGCAAATATCAATTACTATTTTCATCCACAGCTCTGTTTATAATATCAGACATAACTGTATTTTATGGGTTACAGCACTGTTACTTACACAAATTATCCTGATGAATACCCATCAAATCTTATCAGGTATCTAAAAGAAAATGATTTTTAAAATATTTTTATTTGTAAATGGATGCAATACCTTTATTTTGTTTATTTATGTTTATATGGTGCTGAGGATTGAACCCAGTGCCCAACACATGTGACACAAGCATTCTACTGTAAGGAAGTGCTCTGAATGACCACATCTTTCATTACTGAAGCACAAGGCTCTGACCAGTCAATACATTTCTTTTTGACTTGGGCTTTCTCCCAGCTCTGAAGCAAGGCTGGTCTTCAGGTGTAGGCCTAACCAAGGGCATTGAGCTACATTCACTTATTCCTTTGTAACCCTACCCCTTCCCTCATTTGAATGGCTTCTTCCCAATGAAAGGATTCAGCACATAGACCTCTCTCTCTATCCATGGACCCCCATAGGTCAAAGGAGCCATCACAGGACCTAAAGAAAAAAATGTATTTCTCTGTATCTCTGTTGTTATTTCATGCAGTCCAGTTCACCTGGAGTCATCTTGAGTGTTTAGTACTTAGACCTGACAATTGGAGGCCCATACTGGGTCTCCAGGGTAAATTTTACAAATTTAAAGAGTTTGGAATCTCTTCAGAAGTTAAATGCACTTAAGATTTCAGAGTATTTTGGACAGAATTGTAGAAAGTAAGTGAATTAGAAGAAAAATCTGTGATTTTAAACTTTTTTAAATATCTGGGAATATTTTATCTTTAGAAAGATAAAAAAAAATTGCAATTTTAGAGACCCTAAATAAATTTAAAGAATTATTAAGATTATTAATGGGATATGTTAAGTTCAGTCCTCTCCCATGAGAAAATCGCTTTTATGGACTTTTTTGGATTGTTTTTGTGAATCTTTATATTTAAAAAAAAAGGTAAAGATTTTGGGGGGTTTATATGCTAGAAATCTGTTCTTGGAGGATGTAAGAGAAAAAAGAGATTATTATTATTATTATTATTATTATTATTATTATTATTATTATTATTATTTATGGTGAGACTTGATAAGAAAGATTTTCTACTTCTAGAGAGGAAATTTATTTTTTACTTTTTATTTATTTTTTGCTGTTTTATAAAGTTGCTCTAACAATTTATATTAAACCTTTTTATCACATTCTTGTCCTCCCCTTTCAGAATGGTTGTAACTCAGCCTCTGTGAACAAAAGACTTTACCTGCTTTTCCTAAGGAATCTGTAACAAGACCCACAACCAGCAGTGCTTTTAACCATTATACAACCTGGCCTGGATGCCAAATGGAAACTGCCCTAAGATCTGATAGTAACACTGCCATCTGCCAATAAAACTCACTTTTAAAGTGCCATGTGCTGCAAAGAAAAATACAAGAACAAGGGAGCACACACCGCAAGCACAGGTGGTAAAGACAAAGAAAGCCTCTGCCCACTGGTCAGATAAATACAAACAAATCAAATGGAATGAAATCTTGCTCTGGAAGCCTTTTCCCCAGACAATGGGCAACCAGCTCCAAGCTCTTTACATCACCACAGTAACAGCAGAAAGCGAGTCTAGCCAATTAGTCTTCTTGGTCTCTGCTTCCACATTTGTGGGGGCTTCCCATTGGTCCTTCCCCTGTCACTCAACCAGGACATCTTATCTTGCCTCCAGTCACTAACCTGTACTTTCAGTTTCACACAGATCTGATACTAAAATTACATAGAGCCTACATTTTTATGAATTCCCACCTGTAAATCCTAACAAAATGTATCATTTTTAGGCAAAATCTAATTCCACAGGTTTCTACATTGCAGCCCTAAGCCTGACTTGCTCTCAAGACTAAATAACTTGATTGTTTTTTATCACTCAACAGCTTCCTTTAGGATCTTTCATTTTCCTCTATATGTTTGTGATACTAAATAATTTTCTATTCATGAGAGTTGTCAAACATATGCATCTTTGTATTTTACTTTCAATTTTGGAGGTTAAAAGAAAGTATTTGTTCACCATAATAAACAAAGCCAGCAATGGCCCTGTGATGAGCAAAAAAATTCTATTCTCATCACTGACTATATAATTAGAAGAAATAAGTAAATGTATACACAAAGATCTTATTATGTGACCTCACAAATATAAAAAAAGGGCACTGCTAATACAAGGACAATTAAAATGAACTCAAATGTCTTTAAAAAAACATGTTTCATAAAAGTTAATACAATTATAAATTATGCCCTTATTCTCAAAACATATTTTTCTAGGTATTTGGATAACCAATAGTTGATAATCCAGAAAATAATTTGCATACGTATCTAATTATTTAGTTAATATATATTTATCCAATCATTTTTCTTCAACAGGAAATATATATGTATGTATATATGTCTCTCTCTATATATATGTATGTATGTATATATATATACATACATATATGTCTATATATATGTATGTATATCTGATGATACATACATATATATATATATATATATATATATATATATATATATATATTCTCTTTCTATAAATAGAAATATTTAAGATAAATGCTTTTTACTATAAACTTACTTTCAAGAGAGAATCAAGTGATTTTTTAATTCTGAAATTATTGTACAAACTTTATAAGATTAAAAAAAAACAAATGTAATTATGACTGCAAAAATGTCTAAGGGCTTTAACTATATTTTAATTACAATTAAACTATATTTCATTTCTCTATATCAATGTGCAATAATTTGTTTAAATTCTAAAATTTTCAGGAATCATTCCACAATATAACCTTTAAGAATTCTGAAATAAAAAGTAGATACTTACACAGAGAGGAAACAAACACTGGAGGTCCAAAAAAAAAAAAAAAAGGAAAGAAATCATCTTTGATTAAAACAAGATTTTTATATTCTAAATTTTAATAATAAAATTTTTTCCCTAAATAGAAAAATCTATATCATTATATTTGTAGATTATATAGAAAGTTAAAATAATTGAGAAACAGAATTGCATATAACTGGGCTGATTATAAAAATATAAACTAATTAATTCCAGGATACTTCAGGTTATTTCCCTGATTTCTATTATGCTGATATAAGCTAAGATTATTTTTCCATATTTTGACATGATAAAGACCTATTAAAATGTTAAGTTTATTTTCTTTAAGGAAGGTCTTTATTGCCTGATGATTCTTACTGTTTAAGACACAGGTTAATTTTAATAAATAAATTCACGTTCTTGATTAAACACTAATTATAGAAATTGACTGACTTAGATTCTAATTTTGACAATGCTTTTGGAAGAATAATTTGATTAATTCAGAGTCACTGCTGATTCTTGCATATTACCTCTGTTTGTTGGATATTGTAAGATATTGGAGAACATATTTTTAGAACTGATGCTCTCCAAATTAAAGTCTTATGTTAGTTTTAATCAATAAAAATTACAAACTTTCTTGTAAATTCATTAGTATTATATAAGTTCTCGGAGAGGACCTATTATCCATAAAAATGTGGTAATATGTATATACTACTTCCTACACTGGGAAGTTACCTTAATCATATTCTCTAGAACACAATTAAGAGACACCTATTCAAAGTATAATATTCTAAGAGATAAAGATATTTTGAAACCTTCTCTCAAAAAGAGATTGAGGGTTCCTTTTAAATTGTCAAATAACACATAATATCAAAATAATTCATCTATTCTATATATGAAAAATTAGAGTGATTAATAAAAGATGTCTCATTTTTATAACTAGCCTCAATTACTATTAACAGAGAGAACTTAAAAAATTGCCTACTGGAAACTAAAATTGAAGGAAACTTAATACAGACCAAAATAAATTAAAAGAGACTTTCAAAAAACCCAAAATGACACATTGTATCTTTCAAAATTTATGTCAGATGTCTAACATTATCTAAAGAGATATTATTCTGTTACTTAGATAAACTTTAAAATAGATGGTCATCTCAAAAACAGTTTTTTTTTTTTTTAAAGATTTATCTTAACCATGTCCCAGTAACACACAATAGGGACAAGTCTGACAGTCTGGAGAACAAAGAGTTCCCTGGGACATATTGGTATTAAATAGCAAAAGAAAATGCCTAAAAATAATAATTTATTAACCCTTTAGAAAAATTTTACTGTTTTCATAGAGAGACTTAAAGAGACAATACACACCTTTAATTTATAAGGGGTAACCAATTTTCAAAAGATGAGTTTACCATCCAGTTAGCCATAGACATTCCAAGACATTTACACAGATTAACAAAATTCTAGTCAATTTTCAATATTACAGCATAATTAAATAAAGCCTAAACAAAGAAAAAAGGGCAAACTTACAGACGAAAGAATTAAAATGCTAATCTTATGCCAAGAAAAATAAGCTTCCTAGTTAAAAATTTTACTCCTCTTCTAAGGTAGGAAAAAAATTTTAGAGACCTCAAACATTGAAACAGGGCCTTATTTCAAAACCCTGTCAACAGTTTTTCACTGAAAAAAAAAAGCGTTAAAAATAGTTACCCCTAAAATATTAAACAGGCAGCCAATAATAAATCGGCTCAGCAGCCGATAGCTAATCTCAATAAGAAATCTAACATGGTGAATATTTTCTCAACCTTATAGTATAATATAATATGCTGAATACTTGATATTTTTAAAACGGGTAAGGCCACAAATTATACATAATTATTGAAGCTAATTTTGCTACATTAAGTATAGTTATTTAACATGCTCATATAACTGTTTATTTATAAACAAAATTGTTCTAACAAGGATACCTCAATGTAATTGCTATTTCAATGCCATAAAATTCTAATTAAATCATTGTCTAAAACAATACTATTGCCTTATTTTTACCCATTGATATTTGAGATACTAACACACCCTACTTACTAAGTTTCATAATAATAATGACAGTTTTTCATGGATTGGTAGACAAAATATTATTCATTTTTCTAAATCATTTTCATTAATTGTATTAATTATATATTATATATTATATAATAATATATAATTATATGTTATGTCTCCTCTAGGTTTATTTAATATATGTACTTCCTATTTTGGATAGATGTTTATATAATTTCTCATGCTCCTAATAAATACCACTGCTTCTAAGTTAAAAAATCTCACAACATTCCAAATTAAGATAATTATTTGAGTTAATCTAGAGCTACTTTCAAAATACACATTTTTATATACAACTTATTGTATTCTTGACTTTAACAGAATTATCAAAAGTAAAAATATAGTTATACATTTAGTAAAACCTAAATATATTTGTCATGGTCCATTTAAATAACTTTTGTCAAATTCCAGGAGCAACTACAGATGGTAAATCTTATTATTTAAATACATGTGCTATTGTCTATAACTTAAGCTAATGATACTATGGCTGACACCAGGCCTTTTCTCAATTTTATTAAGTGAGGAAAAGGGGAAACACAGAACCTCATAGGACACACTAAATCTTACAAATATTACAAAAATTTTCTTAATTATGATACTGAGAGTCCTACTGTACTGAACATGAATCAGTAAATTAATCAGATTTCAAAAGGTAGAGTTTGACCCAGAAATTCTGAAAATGACTGAAAAAACCTGACATGGAAAATTGAATCTCCCAAATGCAGAGTTTATAGACATGCAGCTTCATGGGTTGATCAGGAAAGTAAAAATTATTAACAAGTTCTATGGACTTATTTCTCAGGTTCACATTTAATTTGCATTGCAGAGTGGACTCAAAAGCCCTCCCTCATAATTTGTACTAACTCTAATGGTCAGTTATTTGTATATATTGATCCTATTACCATCAGGATGTCTAAGAGTATCTTTTGAGAAAAAGACAACATATTAGAAATCTAAGACAGCCAATCATGCTGGTTCTTAGAAATGAAGACTATGTATCTGAAAAAAAAAATGTTAAAATAGGAAGATTATGGAAATAGAACTTTCTTTTATAGGTCAATTATTTTCATAAAATATCCACCAATGTATTGAGGTGCCATTTCATTTTACAATTGAAATGGCACCATTCCTAAGTGAATAGATTTAGCAAATGTCTTGCCAGTATGACATAAGGTGTCTAGAAATACTGGGTATATTTTAGACTGGTCTCCCAGAATTGAAAAGTTGACTATACAAGGATGCTATGATGCCAGAGTTTTATTGGTAATACCCTAACCTTCAGCAAGATAGCACCAAAAAAAGATGTTTTGTTGTTTGACTTCTACCTTCAGAACATTTACATTACTGACAGACCAGATAAATTCCTTAAATGTGAGAATTAAGAGAAAGAATGATGGATATCCTGTAGCCTGTAAGAATACAACTTACCTTATTTTACCACTAGTTATTGCCACTAATATTTTAGAGATATAATATGCTGAAGTTAATGTTCAGGCTTTGAAAGAGGTGCATACCAATAAACAAGATCTAGGCAAACTCTGAATCTGATCCCATAATCCTAGAAGAGACACTATTTATAAGTACTATTCCTTACCACTACAATTCAGCTTTTGTGGCTGTTTTTAAACTTAGAAAAGTGAATTTTCTTAATATTTGACTCAAATTACTTCCAAGATTCTTCATAGTCAGATAGTGATGATGGAAGGATTGAAATTAAATTAAAATGCTCTAGAAGCCACTGTGATAAATAATGTGAATGAGTTCTTTGCTCTATGGCTTGTGGAAAATATGGCATCCTAAATTAAAAATTTCCATTTTACTATGGCCATATGCAATGCTTCACAATAAAATTGGGGGAAAAATTAAAAACCTTCTCATGTGTGTTTGGCAGAGTAATAATAATAACCTGGATCTTCCAAGTTGATTATGTTCTTGAAATGATATGTTTGCTACTAATTCCTTTCATGTTTCAATAGTAGGTCATGATGATCTTGGATCAAAAATCCAGTGACTGAAAGACATAATTCCCCAGTTGACTTCTTAAATTTATATTAAGAAAAGGGGAATAAGTGGAAAGCCACTCTGAGTGACCACACATTCCATCCCTGAAGCAAAAGGCTCTGACCAGTCACTACATTTCTTGGTATCTTGGGAGTGCTCCCAACTCAGATAGCAAGGCAGGTCTACATGTGTCCTCATAACCCACAAGGTTGAGTTACACTCACTTGTTCCTTTGTAATCCTACCCTTTCCCTCATTTGAATGGCTTCTTCCCAATAAAAGGATTCAACTCATGCTCCTTTTTTTATTTCCACAGACTCCCATAGGTCAGAAGAGTCATCACAGGATCCCCCCAAAAGGTATTTCTCTATCTCTGTGTGGTAATTTCGTGCATTCCAGTTTACTGGGAGTGATCTTGAATGTTTATTCATAAGACGCAACACTCTACCACTGAGCCACAACTCCAGCCCAGCATTATCATTTTTATAAGCTACATGTTGTATTTTTTTCCACTAACTGAACCCAGAGGTATTAACCACTGAGTAACATCCTCAGCCATTTTTAATATAGACAAAATGTTTGACTAATTTGCTAAGTTGCTGAAGCTGGCTTTAATATCATGATTTTCCTGCCTCAGCCTCTCAAGACACCAGAATTACAGACATGCACCACTGTGCCTGGCTTTGATATGGACTTTCTAAAAAGCCATTTCAGATCATTTTCTCTCCAGTATGAATGTAGTAAAATGACATTGGAGCAAAAGTTCTCAGTATTTCAGGAAGTACTGGCTATGGTACAGGAAGATAACTTGTCACTGATGTTTGAATTAAGGTTGAATAATTTTTCTTGAGTATGTAAGATACTGGCTTCCCCTCTAATTTCTTTTGTTTATCATTCTTTGGTTCACAAGGTCTTTTCCCTTGTTCCTCATTGGTAAGTATGTGGGATGTACAGCCTAACTTCAACTCTCTCTATTGGGTTCTTTAAATAAATGTCCCTTTAGTTGTCCTCCCTCCCTTATTGTGTTGTAGAGAAAAGGCCTTCACTGGTGATCAGTGTTTGTCAGGCAAGACCATATCCACTCACTTTATTTCTGTCATAATCAGGTGTTACCTGCTGGTGACCCTTTGTTCTGTTTCCTCTTTTCTGATATTTTATATCCTCAGTGAGTTGACAATTAAAATTGAAATACTTTATTTTGAAAATGGACCACTGCACTTTCTACTTCTCACAAAAGGATTATCAAAACCTCATATCTAAATACAGGCAAATAAATACAGAGTTGTGGTGGGTCATTAATTATTAAAATGAAGGCATCTATGTCACTGAGTGAGGGCCATCCAGGCATAGCTCATAGCTGAGGTATGACAATCCCCAGTGTGTTCTATTTGTTTTAGTAGACAGGCATTGCTTTTCTCAAATATGATTACATTTACAGTGCAATTTACCATATAGAGAAGTGTTCCCATATACCTGCTCTACACACAGATTTTCCTATTATTTACATCTTGCATATTTATGTTAGATTCATTATCATTAGAGAAACAATATAATGGTAACCAAGACATTATTACTAATTGGACTACTTTTTTTTTTTATTTCTGAAGAAATTGACAAAATATACTGCTGAGTGTCCACCATTATTCCATATTATTAACAGTGTCAGAATGTAAAAGTTCTCTGTTCTTCATCTCTTCACTGTCTTCTATTGCCCCTGAATCTCTGGAACCATTAATACTTTATTGTCTATTTTTTTTTTTTTTGCATTTTTTCAGAGTGTCACATAGTTGAAGTCACACAGGTAAGGCATTTAAGACCAGCTCTTCTTTAAGCAGTATGCATTAAATGTGCCTCCATGTCATTTCATATTCGTTAGCCCATTGATTTTGTATTTTGAACAACACACCATTTAATGGAAATGATGCTTTTTAATTAAAAATATGTAAGTGCTTACTGAAGGATATCTGGTTTGCTTCCTGTTCTGGGAAGCTGTGAATAAATAAAGTATGAATATTTTTATTTTTGTGTAATCATGGAATGGAACTCAGGAACTCATGCACACTAGGCAAGTACAGTACCACCTTGCTGTATCCACAATTTAAGACCTTATAAAAATGTGCATGTAGGTTTTCATGTAAGCATTAGATCTCAACACCATTAGATAAATATCATAAATGTGGTTGTGACAATTGTGGTTAAGACTGTGTTTAGCTTTGTAAGAAAATGCCCAACTCTTCCAAAGTGGCTGTACAATTTTGTTATCCTGCTAGGAATGAATGAGAGTTCCTGTTGAACCTCCACTTACAAAGCAGTTGGTATTGTCAGATTTTTGGATTTACCCATGCTTATTGATGTAATTTCTAGTTCTAGTAATCCAGCTGCTGAAGAAGCTGAGACAAGAGGATGACAAGTTCAAAGCCCATCTCAGCAAAAGTGAGTTGCTAAGCAACTCAGTGAGACCCTGTCTCTAAAAATACAAACCACAGATGGGGATATTGCTGGGCAATCAAGAGCTCCTGAGTTCAATCTTCTGTACAAAAAAATAAATAAATAAATTAAAAACAGTATCTGTAGTGTGGCCTTTGTCCTCATTGTGTGAATCATGCAGCTTGACATCCTATGACATAGAATGCTAAGCATCTTTTCCTATGTTTATTTTTTGTCTCTATGTACTCCTGACTGTTTTCCTTTTATTTTTGGATTGCTTGTAGTGATGTTTATCATAGCAGCTAATACTAATTGACTATTTATATGCCAGACATTGTTTTTGGTGAGTAACTAATTTCTCTTTTCCCTCACATTATCCTTATTAAGTGGTATAATTATGATCATCATTTTATGAACAAAACATGTGAGGTCCAGGCTGGTAAAATAATTTACTCAAGATTTTACTGCTACTAAATAACAGAGATAGAATTGGATCCCAGATAATCTACATCTAGTACAAATGTCCTAATTATTATACTCTGCTCCATTTGGAAATGAACAAATGATACTAATCAATGCATTGATACTAAGCCCCACATTAGCCTTTGTCATATGCCAGCTAATCACTGCATATCACTGGAGACAATAGTATGACTCAGAGATGTTTATGTCCCTGCTTAATAGCAGAAAGAACTGGGAGTACTAAAATCTCATGTCAAATAAGCTGCATGGTTCACAACATGAGGACCAAGAACACATTGAAGATACTGCTTTATCATAGGGAATCTAGGATTCATATAATCTTTTTTTTTTTTTTTTTGTACAGGAGATAGAACTCAGGAGCACTTGAGCACTGAGCCACATCCCAACCCTTTTTTTTTTTTTTTGTATTTTGATTAGAGAGAGGGTCTCATTGAGTTGCTTAGCACTTAACTTTTGCTGAGACTGGTTTGAACTTGACATTCTCCAGTCTAAACCTCTCAAGCAGCTAAATTACAGGCATGAACCACTGTGCCTGGCTCATATAATGTTTTATTAATCTCTCTGTTAAAATGTATTTTCTACAAATTTATTTTGAACCTGTCAATAGGAACACAGGGTGCCCAAGAATCTACTCCCCCCCCACTTCTTGTCTTTGGTTTTCTCATCTATAAAACTGAGCAAACCAGATAATGACTCTCTTATTGCAATAGGGTCCTTTTTATCTATTTTGTTGTTGTTTGGTTCATATATTTTTATATAATGGTGGAATGTGTTGTTATATATTCTTACATGCACACAGTATAACAATATAATTTGACAAATATTATTCCCCAGCACTTCCCTTCTCCCTCAATCTCCCCATTTCTTTAATCTACTGTTCTTTGCCAAGGGAAGTATATGTCTATAGGTAGTCTTATCTAAAACTCTAAGGTCAGCCCAACATGACTTATTTTGGCAAGAGCAAAACAGAGGGTTTAGCTGTCTGGATTGTAGATTTCATTACATCTACTATAGAGAAACAAATGGGCAGAGTAGATATGGATATGCTGGCATTTCAGGTTATGGTTAGCTCTTAAATTGATGTCAGAATCAATGAGGTTGGAATTATTAAAGAAAAATTTATGTAAAGCTCCTTCACAATTGGCCACTGCTAAAGATGGTGGATTAGTGACCAAAGCTCAATTTACCTGATGTGAGGCCTAATTGTTATAGGTGAAAGGTGCATACAATATGTTCACCATTATAGGTCCAGGAATGAGGTTGCCACCAGGCAAAGGAGCCAGTCTGGTGGCTTGGCCTAAAAGGTATTTAATATTACCCAGATTACTTTAGGTGAGGTCCATTTGCATTGTTAAATTTTTGCCTGCAGGGTTTTTCTACACAGTTAGTTTCTTCAATTTTTGTTGATGGATTTGAGGGTCCAGATATTGACTTTTATGGCAAGCATCAAGATGGGGTGAGGCTCCTGTTAACAAATACAATCCCTCAAACTCATGGTTAGGAGGAGCCCTGGACCATCCCATGCATTAGTTATAGGATCATTCCATGAGACCATAGGTCCCTGAGAGGAGGACCCAATGTTAATGGGATGCTGTTTCTATACAAGCTTTTGACATTGAAATAAAAATTAAAGCAAACAAGGTTTTCTTCAAGATATCAAGAGTGGATTTGTATAGTTTTCTTCCTCTATTTTGTAGCATAGTCTTTAATTTCTCATGCATTATTTCTATGATGCCTTGAGCCTGAGGGTTAAAGGAGATCCAAGTTACATGGAATATATACCAATCTTTGCAAACCACTTGAAAAGTCTTGCTAGAATAGACTGGGTCATTGTCAGTTTTAATAGACATGGAAATATTCATATCTCCAAAAAATTTAAGTAGATGGGAGATGGACCTATTTTGTGATTTCTCCTGTGGAGGCTGTGGTCATTACTCAGCCTGAAGAGGTATCAATGACTACATGAATATACTTAAATTTCCAAAAAATGCATAATGATTGGAATGCATTGGCCATAAAGCATTAGATTTTAACTCTCTGGGATTTACTCTAGCAGGTTGTAAACCATCAATGACAAGAAAGAGTGCACACTTTTTGTAGTCTCTGACTAGGTACATATATGAATCTACCCCAGTGAATAACATCATCAAGTAAATTAACAAAAGTGGGGATCCCAATTAGAATAAGATATGTTCCATTCTTGTATAATTATACCAAAATACATCTTACTGTCATGTATAAGAGACCCAATAATTTAAAAAAATGCTTATTTTATTTTTTAATATCTTAAATTAGTTTTTTTTAATGTTGTGCCAAGGATTGAACACAGAGCCTCAAAAGTACTAGGCAAGCATGCTACAACTGAGTGATAACCCCAGCCCCTTGCTTATTTTAAATATATAAATGCTTCTTAAACTTAAATGACAAATTGATTTATTATAATTTCAATAAATTTTCTGCAATGAAGAAGAGCAATTTACAATAACTAGTGAAAATATATTTTTTTTCATGAGAACTATTTTCTCGTCTATTTTCCATTCAAATCTTGTCTGATGGTGTTCTGAGTTAATTGTTTTAACAAAAATGTTTTCCAAGTACAGTTTCAATCAAGTCACATTTGCCTATTCACGAAGGTACATAAACCAAAACCTTCAGGAATTTGTTTGATTTAGATGAAGAAGGAAATGGTAACTATATCATAAGAGTGGAGATGTTTTGCACACTGGTTAGCAACTATCTAAATACAGCCATTGGTAGGAGAGTGACTTTAAATCTGAAAACATGGGGCAGATTTTGTAAAGAAGAAACAATACCCCAGGTGTTTCAGTGCCTCAATGAATATGATGTAAGAGATGTCATATAAAGAATGTCATATAACAAATATTCCAGCATCATACAAAACACAAGTTTTCCAATTTTTCTTAAATTTGTTTATAGGAAACAGTTCTTTTATTTTTTCCATTGGTGATGGATATTCTAACTGCAATGTTACAGGTTGAATTTAATAGGTTCTGAGTTTCATAGGATCTGATTTAAATGAAGGTCATTTGGATGAACAAAAATATTGTAAACTTTTAAAATTCAGCACTTGAAATTTTTAAATAAGACTTGGAAATTGGCATGTTGTGATCATTTCTCTAGAAGATTCCTATATCATTTTTAAAAATATTTTTATTTGTAGATGGACACGATGCCTTTATTTTACTTTTATGTGGTTCTGAGGATTGAACCCAGTGCCTCATGCTTGCTACGCAAGCACTTAAACACTGAACTACAACCCCAGCCCAATATTTCTATTTCTGCTTAACCAAACACGAAATCCACAGTTTGTGGTAAATAATTTTTATGTAAGCAAAAGTACTTCAGATACTGTAGATACAAGCAAAATAAGACACCATCTTTAATTTTAAGAAATCTGCAGGGAAGATTGAAAATCAAACAAATACTGACCATTAAACAGTATAACTTATGATACAAACTAAAACATAATGTATACAGGCTCAAAGACAAGGGTAAGGTCTGAGCAATTTCATGAGGTAAACAGGAGTAAACAAAAATATTACTCTGAAGAATGAGGTATGTTTGAGTTAAAATTTATTTTTTACTTACTTTCTATTTCCTTTTCTTTCTTTCATTTTTTTTGAGCTGCAACAAGGGCTTTCTTTGTGGTAGGCCATTGAAGCTCTTGATGTGAAATTAAGATCAAGAATAAAATCCTGCTTTACATAGAGGGTAGTTGATTGACTGAAAGCATGTTAATAAAAATCCTGCTGCAATCAAATACTCCTATTTTTCTTCCAAGAATCCAGATAAAGATGAACAAATATTTCAGTTGTATTTCCATAAGAAATACCTTCTATCCTCAGGTGGCATTGGAATCTCAGCAGACACATTTCTGCTTTGCCTTTACATTGTCACTCTCTTTGTGTGACCCAAACCCAGGATTACTGACCTCCGAATCACCCACATGACTCTAACACACATCCTCATGCTCCTTACACATGGGACTTTTGGTATCTACAGATTTTGGAGAAGTGTAGGACAGTTCATGTCAGTTCAAATGCAAAGTGTTTGTCTTCCTGGCCAAGGTCATGAGGGGACTCTCCATCTGCACCACCCACATGCTGGGTGTGCTTTAGGCCATCACCACCTACCTCAGTGGCTCCTAGTTGGCCTGCTTCAAATTAAAAACCACAAATACCATCCAGTGGCTAATTGTTTTCTTATTAATCCTCACCATCTCCACCTCTATCAATCCAGTTTTTTTAATACTGTGGCCAGACCAAATAAAATGCAGCCTGGTCTTCTATTTCTCACTGACCACTGTTCCTTTCATCTCATGAACTACAAGCACAGGATCCTCTTTTTTTTGCACTGATGGCATTCAGTGATCTCTAGTTTTGAGGCTGTATGGTTCTTTCAAGCAGATACATAATAATAATCTTTCATAGATGTAAACAACAATCGTGTTTTTTCAAAGCTCCAGATTTTCTCCATGAAGTTCCCCAGAAAAAAAGGCATTCATGCCCTTCTGCCGCCCATCATGTGTTTTGACATCCAGTATTGTTTGAACTCCATCATCTTACTGTTAATAATCATAGTGTGAGCAAGCTATCTCATCTTGAGATGTCTTCAAAGGCTTGGTATCAATGGTGATGGCATGCTCAGTCCTTTTGTGCTGATCTATGCTGACACTCAAATATTAAATCTATGCAAATTAAATGGAGAAAAAAGTCTGCTTCTGACAAAACTGATCAAAAGCAACTTTGTCAATTCTTACTAAAATAATATTATCTATTTCAGAAAATTTTACCTCTTATAAAAATCAATAAAATAGAATTAAAATTTTCTCTTACAACAGTGTTATCTAAATAGATAACAAATAGCTTGTGGATAATTTTTTTTTTCTGTATATGGATCAGTTTTTTTTCAACATTTGCATTAATTTTCATTGTATCTTACACCATTTGTGTATCATAAAGTTTTATGTACTTTTTATGTAAATTTTTATGTACTTTGTATCTTAGACATTCGTATTTGGTCTCTCTCTCTTTTTTTTTTTTTTTTTTTTTTTTTTTCCTGCATTAAAGTTCCTGATATTTCTCTCAGTGAAATTCTATTAGAGGAATATTGATGCTTTTCTCTTTTTGTCTATTAATATGCACATGCTCATATCAAAGCTACTCAGGAGTCTGCAGTAGTATTGCAAGTTTGTGGAAACCTTAGGTAACTTAGTGAGACTCTGTGAACACAACAGGTAGAAGATGAATCTCATTGGTGGACCACCTTAGAGGTTCACTTCCCTATACAAAACTACTACAACAACAAACTGAACAAGAGAAATACAATAAATACCATGAAAGAGTACTTCTTGAACAAGAGAATGCCGGCATTATTTAAAAAATAGAAGTGTTGGGCACCATGTGAACCAATTAGAAGCCACACACACTTCTGTTCAAAATATAAAAAATAGTATAGTAGGTATAGAAAAGAATTTGATGATTACTAAAATTTTAAACAGAATTACCACATGACCTACCAATTTTATTTCTAGCTATATTTTCAAATGAACTGAAAACAGATATTCAAACACTTGAACAATGAATATCAATGACATCACCATTTCCACTAGAAGATACATGAAAATCCAAATTTTCATTAAGAATGAAAACAAATGTGTCTATGTATTTATATGTATCCTTGTCTGAATAAGCACATGTACATATATATTTGTTCATATTCATGTATCTATATCTCTTTATAGCATCCATATATATGTTTGAATATTATTCTGCAATAAAAATGAAATATTGATACAAGTGATCATGTTTACAAATCTCAAAAATATTAAGAAAAGTAGACAAAATCAGACATGAAATTTCACCTGTGCTGTAACTATATTTATATTAAATATTCAAAATTTGTAAACCATAGAGTTAGAAAGGAGAGAGTTTGTTGCCAGGGGCTTGGAAGGCATTTAAGTGAGTGGTTGATTAACTGATTATATAATTTATTTTCAATAATTAAAATGTTTAAATCAAAACAATTGTGGTAATTATACCACAAAAGTATAAATGTCATTACTTAAATTATTTTTGATGAGCTCTTTTATGAGAATTCAACCTCAATAACCCCAATAAGAAAAAAAAAAATCTTTAAAACACTGAAGTCTATACAACTATAGCTAGAGGTGACAGAAATGAACTATGGAACTGGACATAACTTTCTTATCCTTGTATTTGAACACATGACCACAGTAACTGCATTATGTAGAACCACAAAAATAGAATTCTAAATACAATGAGTTATATTCTATGTATGCATAATATGCCAAAATATGTTCTATCATCATGCATATCTAAATAGAACAAATAAAATAAAATAAAAAGAAACTATGGATTTATAGTCACCCACATGTACTCTGCATCACCAAACTAAAGCATGGATGGTAACACTGGATACTAGAAATCAAGAGCCTTCTCTGTGTCAGGCAGTATTCTTGATTCATTATTCACTTTGTCCTTATCTTTCAAGTATCATGAATCCTGATTTGAAGACTTCTGATCTTACAGATGAGTAAACTAAGTTTGAGGGATGACTGATTTTTCCAAGATCACTATCTATGCAGACTAAGGCTCTGACAATTAATTTGTGTGATTTCCAATTTACTGTATCGTGTATCACAATACAAAGTCAGCCAGGTTTTTATGTGTGTTTGTTTTGTTTTTTGTTTTATTTTGTCCCCCCCCCCTTGGAGGAGGAAACAAGTGGTAGAAATACAATAGGGCACCAAGAACTATCTGCATAAACTATCAATGTTAAAAACTTGATCGTGGTCATTGTTACACTGGTAAATAGGTATGTGAAACATGACAATGTAAGAATTATATATGTATAGTTTATTGTATTTCAGTATTACCCTAATACAATTGTTTTAAATTTGAATGAAAGAAATAAATATATTCCTCAGAAAAACAAACAATATATTTGGAAAGCATAGGAAAAAATGCTGAATATTAAATTACAGATAAGCCACCACCATGAAGGTCAAGCTGTGCAGTTTTAGTGGGTACAAGATATACCCCATATACAGGAGTCGCTATGCAAGGACTGACAGAAAGGTTTTCCAATTTCTTAATGCAAAATGTGAGTCGGCTTTAGTATCCAAGAGGAATCCTTGGCAGATAAACTGTACTGTCCTCTACAGAAGAAAGCACATAAAAGGCCAGTCAGAAGAAATTCAAAAGAAGAGAACCCAACTTGAAGCCAAATTTCAGAGGGCCATCACTGGTGCATTCCTTGCGGATATCATGGCAAAGAGGAATCATAAACAGGAAGTTAAAAAGGCTCAATGAAAGCAAGCTCTTAGGCTGAAAAAGGAAGAAAAAAAAAAGGGCTAAGCAGGCATTTAAAAAGACAGCAATGGCTGCTGCTAAGACTCCCACAAAGGCAACCCCTCAGAAAAAGACTGAGAAACCTGAGAAGTTTTCTGCTCCTCAAGTTGTTGGAAAATGCTAAATTGGCAGATGAAATTTTAAAATAAAGAGGTAACCCTTTTAATTGGAGAAATGTTAAAATAAGGCAATAAAGATGCATGATTGAATGCTAGCTTTGCTTTGATATGTTTAGGACACACTACATAGACTGAAAGTAGTGGAATTTTGCATAGATTTAATCCAAGTTGACTATTCAAATGCTCTTTTCCTGTCATTTCTCTATCCATGACAGGCACATTTGTTTTTTTTATTGGGTTTGACTTATACATTGGGACTCCCCCCCTTCTCCCACCATTAGCTATTATCTGATTTGATGGTGCCAAAAATTAATAGCTGTATTAATCTCTTGCTCCCAGAAAATAGCATCCCCCTTTCTATTCTGGCTATATTATTCTGCCTCTGAAACCAGGGACACTAAATAAGAGTATATTTTACCTATTCCCAGAGTAGTTTGTTGAGCTAGGACTTTTGACAAAGCTGTGCCAAATAAAATAAAATTGCTCAGTAGCCTGATGAACAATAAATGTGTAATGTGATAAGAAAAATATTATAATTTGTGAACAGGCTTGTACTCTATAGATGTCTTTATTATCTGCCCACCTGTGCTGAATTGCAAGGATACAACAATGCATAAGCCATGTCTTAAACAAGCTTTTTCAAGGTAAAATTATGGTGCATGTCAACATTTTCTTCATCCCCAATTATCCAAGTTAATGAATTATGAATTTTCTTGATGGTGCATATTAAATTCAGGCATTATTCTAATTGTTGAGTAAAATAAATAGTTTGGGGGAGAAAAAAAGAAATTACAAATTAAACACACTTATAAAAATTTATAAAATTTTATACCTGACAATATCAAAAGCTGGCAAAGATTGGGAACAAGAGGAACTCTCATACATTGCTGTTGAGATAACAAAATTGGACAGCAACTCTGGAAGACAATTTGGTACCTTCTTAAATATCACAATAAAGACTTAATATGGCCCACTAATTGTATTTCTCATGGTTAATTCAATGGAATTGAAAGCTATGTCCACATAAAAGTGTCCACAAAACCCACATACAAATGTCCACAGCTTCTTCACTCATGATTGCCAAGAAAAGAAAGCAGCTAAGAGAGATTTCAGTAGCCATTTACCTGTTATTAATGTAAACACTTTGATACATCCAAACACTGGAGGGTCACTCAAAAAAGTTAATAAAATGGAATTTACTATCAAACATGAAAACACATGGAGGCATCATTAATACATATTGCCAGAAAGAATATATCGTCTGAAATGCCATATTTGTGTGATTCCAAATTTATGACATTCTGGAATAGTCAAACATTAAAAATAGTAAACATTGCCAAGAAATCAGCCAGAGTAGATATTAAAGAGGTGAAGAACAGGGACTTCTGGCATGGTGAATCTACTCTGTAAGATGCCATCATGGTGAAAATTGGCATTATTTTTTCTCAATGCTTTAAAAACTGTAGAATGATTTTTTAATATATAACTAAACTATTGCCATTAATAATTATTTAGTACCATCACTATTGGAAAAATATTTTGAGTTTGTACTTACAACAAATGTTTCTCAGTAATATACAAAAAAAATAGTAGAAACTCTGAACAGGGAAGGCATATGGGAACATGGTCCTATATGATTCATTTTTCTGTACAACTCTCCTTAAAATAAAGTTTGTTCATTAAAACAATCAAAGAAGGCTTGGTGATTTTCCTAGCCTCAAAAATGTCTGGTCCTAGAACTGGCCCTCAACAATAAAATTTGTACTGAGAATTAATAATTTCCAATAACCTTTTCTTTCTTTTTCTTTCATTTATATTTTTTGGTATATTTTTCTGTGAAGTGTTTCTGATCTTTTCCAACAAGAAAGTCAAGAAAATCTATTTTTTTCTATTTTAATTATCTTTTTAGAGAACAGTGAACATAAGCCCTTAGTGAATAAACTAGTACCTTACATTAAAAAGATGCTTATACATCAATAAAATAATTATTTATCAGTCTGCTCCATAGATAGTAAATCATTAAATACTAAGGAAAAGATGTTCTAAACTTATTTTACTAAACTCATATTCATGAGAAAATTATCTGATATATTTTTTAAGTCCACCTCACTTCCAATATGCTACCTATAAAATGAGATTACTTTCTTTTTCTTACCCAACATATTTCTGGTTGAAATAAATGAAGATAGTCCAAGTAAAGGGGTTTGCTGATACACACTATGGGGCAGATAAATTGTGGGTGATATTACTGAGAAACACAATCCTATTGATCAGATAAATAATAGGCATTTTGTGATATTGAGAGATCCATAATCTTTCTCCATTTTTTTTTTAAACTTAACACTTCCCATGTTGATCTTCCAATTCTGAGCTATGGTACTTACTATCACTAATCTACCAGAAACAGATAACATTGTCTGTGAGTTATATCTTTCCAGATCAAGTTCCATTATGCTCACAACAATATTTAGTAGAGTTGGACATGATCAGGGACAGTCAGGACCTTCCCTTATATTTCTCACACAAGGTTAACAGAAAAGAGGTTTTCATTTTGGTTTCTAGAATGGGAAAGAGAAAATCCTGCATGATTGGCATCAACTTTTTTTTTCACAGTTCTTAAACTACCTGCTCATGGCTAAGCTGGACTGTACAGTAGCTGAAGAAATTATCTTCAAGCACAGATTGGTTCATAATGACAATGTATATCTGCTAAATATTCAATATTATGAGGGTGAGAGAATGAGAAGATAGACTACAATGGAAAGGGGAAATTGGAAGAAAAACTGGCTCCCTCAGGAAGAAGGTGCTTTAACCTATCTCTATTCCCAAATGAGAAAAATCATTGGTCAAATTTCATCCTTCCTTTCTCTCTTGTCTACTTTCTTCCTTCCTCATTTCATTGGTTATTTTCTTCTTATTTCTCATTTTCCATCCCTTCTTTGATTTCTTTCTAAGAGAAGATGTCTCAGTTCACTCTCCATATTTACTTCTCAGAAACTAGTCATTTGGAAAATAAAGCTCTATGGGAGGCATATCCATTTATATAGGGTGTCATTACTCTAATTTGTTTTCAATTGAAAAACCTGAAAAATATATTGTAAGAGTATACACACTCACATGAAACATTAGTTTGGGGTTTATAAAAATTTATATTCTTATACACCAAGCCACATATATCTGGGGTATAGTGAGAGGCCTTACATTGTTTTGCTAGGAACAGAACCAAAAAAAAAAAAAAAAAAAACACGACAACAGCAATAAAAACCAAATTATTTTCTATCACATTACTGACTTTTCTGTAATAAAAGCAGTTTATGATAATTTAAAGTTATTTTGTCTTGTCTTGAAAAATATTTAAACTTTCAAATGAATTTTTACTGATTTTTTACACAAATACCAAAGGATGATTTTGTTCACTGAAAACTTTAAAGAAAAAATGTTTTCCAAAGACAATTTAAATTCATTTCATGAATGACAGCAGACTTTGGGTGTTCAGGTAAAGTAAGCATTTTCTTTTCTTTTTTTTATGGATCTTTATTTATTCATTTATTTATATGTGGTGCTGAGAATAAAACCCAGTATCTCACACATGCTAGGCAAGTGCTCTACCACTGAGTTCCAACTTCAGCCCCTACATATATACTTTTTGCTTGTATTATTGTATATAATAGTTGAGTTTGTTTTTACATAATCATACATGAATGGGATATAATTTACTCCATTTCAGGCTTCAGTTCCTCCCCTTCTCTCCCTTCTCCTTCTCCCTATTCTCCTTCCTCTACTCTTAAAGTAAGCATTTTCTATAGATTTTTTTTTTTTTTTGTAATTTGAAAGGAGAAAGGTAATTGAATCATAAGAGTACAACTTTGCCCCAAATATTTGAATCCATACATTGATATCAGGATGGCCAAAGCTTGGGAAAAAATGAAAATTTTTCTTGAAGAAAACTCAAAGCCCTGGGTACCTACTTTGTACCCATGAGTCTTTCAGGCACCAAGTGACTATTCTAGATGAGGCACCAGAGTTAATGAATACTGCAGCATTATTCAAAGTGTAGCCATTTATCTGAGAAGACTTTCTTTCTGTTATTACTGAATTTATTCATGGGAAATAGTCATTTTCCCTTCTCGGTCATAGATGTGTGAAGGACAGTTTAACAAGTTGAACTTGACAGTTTCTTCTACCACAGCCTGGTTTATTAGTTTCCCTTGAAATGAAGAATTTTTATTGAATTTATTAAAAATATGTGTGTAAAATATTGCCTTCTACTCTTTCCTCAGCAGCAAGAGAACTGATGTTCTATTTGCTTAACTTTGTTGCTTTCTACAAAACATCTCTAGGCTTCACATTTGGATTTCCAGCTAAACTCAGCATGATGTTTATGATAGTGCTTCCCTTATTTCCCTATTTCTTAACACTGTGATCCTATCTTATATCTCCTACATTACAAACACCTAAATATTTTAGTGCAGTAATTGTCCCAATGCGCGCACACACACACACATGAAAAATGTTGATTCCACTTCTCATGGAACTTAGCTTTTATTTGAGAAGCATTTCATTATCTTCATCCTGCTCCCATGGGACTCTGTCACTTCCCTTGACTGATCCTCATGTGTTTTATTTATTTCAAAGCTTTTTACCTTTATTTCAGGAGCATTATGTCAAGAGTATGAATAACATTAAATTCCATTAGAAATAAATTTGATAATATTGGAGAGTTAGAGTGTTAAAATATTTTATCCCATCATTTCATACTTCCATGTAGAGACTCTGATAGAAATTATAGCTACTTTAAGTGTTGTTTGGATCAAAAATTTAAGATGTGGGCTAAAAACCTTGAGTAAAATACCCAAATTGGAGTCATGGCTGTGTTATTTAATGCAGTTTTACTAAGTGACCACAAAACTCTGGATACACACACACACACACACACGTTTAAAGAAAGGAGTCTTGGAGGTGTCAGTCCTCTCCTGGGGAAAACAAAAAAATGTTTAAAAATATATTGTTTTTTGACGACTAACATTTGTCAAAGCAAGCTAATGTTAGGGTAGTCATTTCTCCTCTAAAGCATGAAGTCTTGAGTGTACTACATTAATTCTCCCAAGCCAGGCATTATCACAAGCCTAACAACTAAGATAAACTGTATCAGAGAAATTCTCAGCCCAGTTATACAAGAAGTTGAAAAAAGAATGAACACCAATTGTTCTAAAATTATTTTATGAAATAGAAAATAGAAAAACCTTCTAACTTCCTTCTATGAAACTAATATCAACCTGATGCAAATCCAGATAAAGACAAATCAAGGAAAGAATATTTCAGACCAATATTCCTGATGAACAGAGATGTAATAATTCTCATTAAAATTATGCCAAGCAACATACAAAATCCTATTAAAAAGATATTCAACATGATCAGTGGGGTTTGTCCCATGGATGCAGGGTTGGTTCAACACATGGAAATAAACATTTTTTAAGTAAATAGATGTAAAGGCAAGAATCAGAAAATTATCTCAATAATTGCAGGAAAAGCATTTCACTAAATACATGGTCAAAACACTAGAAAACTATGTACAGTAGAGATATATCTTAACACTATAAAAGCTGTCTATCCTAAACACAAGGGAAACTTATACTGAAAACAGAAAACTGGGAGAACAAAGGATTACAAACAGGAATGTGGACCCACAGCAAAACAAAAACAAGAACAAAAGAACAAAAGGGCAGGGGGAGGGGTGTCAGAAGGACAGAAGGGGGGTAGCCAGAGCAAGGAAAAGGCATAGTATTTTTTTCTTCCTCTCATTTCTTTCAAAAACAAACACAAGAAAACACACATGCACACACAACTGTTTGTTCCCTATTAGAAACATAAATAGTGCGAAACATAAATAGTGGAAAATCGAACACTCTGTTCTTCTCTCTTCCAAAGGCAAAAAAAAAAAAAAAAATGTAAAAGAAAAGGCAGGCTGGAGGCTGCTCCCCAAGAGCCCGCTTACACAGGAGCAGCCAGGGCGCTCAGGTTTATGCAACACAGGGAAGCGTGGGCAACAGAGGCAGCTCAAGGGGGAACAGAGGCAGCATGAAGGGGGCGTCATGTGCTCGACCCCTAAGGAGCAGGGGGCCCAGCTTGTCCAGGGTGCCGTCTCCAAGTTCTGGGAACCCCTCAGGTATATCCCTGGGGACCATGCCCTCTCCATGTCCTGGGCATCCTCAGGGAGGGGGTCGCCAGGGCCACACCCTCTCCAAGTATTGGGAGCCCAAGCCCCCCCACCAACCCGCCCCTCAAGGAGAGGGTCAGGCATGCGCCCCGAGCTCAGGCTCAGTATTCGGGCACCTGGTGCTGGGGCAGAAGCTGGCAGCCACTGTTGACGTGGCTGAGGACTTTCTGCTTGAGCTGCGCCACCTGCTCGCGCAACAGGCTCACATGGGAGGCCAGCTCCGTGTTCTGGCTCTTGAGCATCTTCACATTTTCCTCCAGGCACAGATGAGCTCCAGATTATGCTTGCTGTACTTGCAGGCTGCGGTGCTGTTGAGCAGCTGCTTGGGCTCCGACTTGATGCGTTGCAGCATGTCCATGTGGATGGATGGGCGACAGCAGAGGGCTCTCACCAAAGCTTGGCACAGGGGGCATCATCTGAGGCTTGTCATTGAGCATGGCCAAGCATAGAGGCCCCAGAGCACCAGGGAAGGCATGCTGGGAAGTGAATGGGCCAGGCAGCAAAGGCGGGCCTTGCAGCGCGCCCAGCACCAGTGGTGCCACCGGCATAGCTGCTCAGTTTTGCTTAAACCCGAGCCTCTGGCGCGCCCCTGGCTAGGGCCAGCTCTCTGCATTGTGTGGGTGCCTCCAATACCTTGACGGAGGGTTCTCCTGCAGGTGGCTGCGCCAAGCTGGTTCTGCTTGTGCAAATCCTCCAGAGCCTTGACAATATCTTCATGAACTCCTGCTCCTGGCTGCCGCCATCTTGGAGTAGAGGAACTGCGTGCTCATCAGTGTGGTGGTGACCAGCCCTTTGAACTGGATGATGAGGCGCTCCAGCTCAGGAGAGGCGAGCTTGAGCAGCTCCACTTCAGCATGGAGAGCAGGCCATGGGGGGCACCTCGCTGGGGGCGCCATTTGCACGCAGGGGGCCCATACGTGGCGCTGCTGCTTCTGGCCCCTCCATCAGAGGCCTCAGGGGAACAAGCGGCCCCGCTAGGTTGCCGTCATTGCCACTGGCACAGTGCCTCAATGCCCTAGAAAGGTGTTTCCATCCTCAGTCTCCCCCACCAAGCTGGCCCGAGTGGTGGTGGGGGAGTGGCCTGGACTCCCTGAGGATCCACGCCCCCCACCACCTTACACTTGACCCTGCTCCCACCCAGGCAGCAGCAGCTGCGCCTGGACCTCCAAGGGCAGAGGCTCCTAGGAAACATTATTCCTAAGGGAGAAAAATTTAAAGCATTCCCTCTAAAAGTTAAAAAAAAAAGAAAGAAAGAAAAGAAAAAGAAAAAGAATGCCCTTTTTTACCACTTCTATTCTACATCATCATTGAAACACTATCCAAAACAATTAGATGAAAGAATTAAAGATAAATGAAGAGAAAATGAGGAACTCAAAGTACCACTCTTTTCTAATGACATGCTTCTGTATTTAGAAAATCCAAAAAAATTCACCTGAAAACTTTTTTGACTAATAAATAAATTTAGCAAAATAGCACAATATAAAATAAACACCCATAAAACAAATGCATTTCTATAATTAAGCAGTGAATCCACTGTAAAAAAAAATTAGGAAAACCACCCAATTAACAATAGCCTCAAAAAAGAAAAAGAAAGCATGAAATAAAATACTTCAGAATCAATCTAAAAATCAGGAAAAATACTTCTACAATGAAAACTAAGGAACACTAAAGATAGAAATTTAAGATCTTAGAAGAGGTAAAGATGTCCCGTTCTCTTGGAAAAGCAGAATGATCAGTCAAAATGGCCATTCTAACAAAATAGTTATACAGATTCAATGCAATTCCTTTTAAACTCCCAAAGACATTCTTCATAAAACTAGTAAAAGTAAACACAAAATTAACTTGAAAAAATTAGGAGAGCCACAATAGCCAACACAGTTCTCAAAAAAATGAGTGAATCAGTAGGCATTATAATACTAGACCTTAAACTATACTACAGAGAAATAGTTGATAAGAAAGGTATCAAAAGACATGTAGACCAATCTATACTAGACAAAGGTGCCAAAAACATAAATTGGAGAAAAGATAGCCTCTTCAACAATTGGTGCTGGGAAAACTGGAAATCCATATGTAGAAAGATGAAATTAAAACTCTGCTCAAAAAATCAACTCAAAGTAAATCAAAGACTTAGACATGAGAACTGAGACCCTGTGCCTAACAGAAAAAAAAGAAGGTCCACATCCTCAACATGTTAGCTTAGGATCTGAGATCTTGAACAAGACTCTTAAAACACAACCAGTAAAATTAGGAATCAATAAATGGGATGAATTAAAACCAAGAAGCTTATTCTCTGCAAAGGAAACAATCTATAACACGAATAGAGAGCCTACAGAATGGAAAAATAAATCTTTACCACACACACACACCAAATAGAGCAGTAATCTCCAAGATATATGAAGACCTCAACAATCTTAATGCCAAAAAAGAGACATAACCCATCAATAAATGGACTAAGGAACTGAACAGACACTTCATACAAGAAGAAATACAACTGATCAAAAAACATATAAAAAGACCATCATCTTTACCAATTAGAGAAATCCAAATCAAAACTATTTCAATACTTCATTTCACTAGAATGTAGTCATAATGGCAATCATCAAGAATACAAGCAATAATAGTGTTCATGAGGATATGGGAGAAAAAGTACACTCATACATTGCTGGTGGCCACATCAATGTAGAGTAGGTCATTTCACAATGTCTAAACTAGGGAACCAACCTAGCTCCCTTCAACAGAAGAATAGATAAATAAAATGTGATATATGTGTGTGTGTGTGTGTGTACAGAATATTACTCAATCCTAAAAAGAATGAAATTATGCCACTTGCCAGCAAATGAATGGAACTTGAGAATACCATGCTAAGCTAAATAAACCAACAGAAAAGTTCCAAGCGCTGAATATTTTATCTGATGTGCAGATGCTAATTCACAATCAAAGGGACTAGGGAAGATTAAATGCACTTTGGATTAGAAATAGAAAAGAAGGGCTGGGGATGTGGCTCAAGCAGTAGCACACTCGCCTGGCATGCATTTGGCCTGGGTTTGATCCTCAGCACCACATACAAAGATGTTGTGTCCACCAAAAACTAAAAAAATTAATATTAAAAAATTCTCTCTCTCTCTCTCTCTCTCTCTCTCTCTCTCTCTCAAAAAAAAAAGAAAAGAAAGAGAAAAGAGTAGGGAGGAAAAGAGGTATGAGGTTTTGAAGGATAACAAAATGGATCAGATATTATTACCCTGCATGCTTACACAAGTACATGACTGGTGTAATTCTACATCATGTACAACAAGAAAAACATGAAGTTATACTCCATCTATGCATGCTGTGCCAATGCATTATACTGTTATGTATAGATAATTGTAACAAATGCCAAAAAGATAGAATCAAACAAATTGCAAACTATAAAAATTAAAACACTGTTGTACTGAAATAGAAAGCAACGTACAGACCAATGCACAGAAAAGAGAACAAGGATAAGCCTGGACATTCACTTCACAATCATCTTTGAGGAGGGGGTCAATAATACAGAATGGATAAAGGGTAGTCTCCTTAACAGATGGTGCTGAGGACACTCTATGTCTACATGGGGAAAAAAAGAAAACCAAAACCTTTCCTACACCATATCAAAACATCAAGTCAGAGAGAAAAAAAAAATATAACAGTGAGATGAGAATCTGTAAAATTCTTGGAAAAAATACTTGGGTTCCATTTACGAATCTCTTCCCATCCTACTAAGGTGACAAATATGATATTTACTCTGATTTGATCACTACACAATGTTGCATGTATCAAAATATCATGTTATACAACACATGCAAATAAAGTTGCTGGTTTTCAATCTAAATTAAAAAAAAGAAGAGCATAAGTTTGTGAGCAAAATATAAAAGAAAATACAGAAGAAACACTTTGCAACATTGCTTTAGGAAATGGTCCTCTGGCTATGACAGTAAAACGACAGAGGACAAAAGCATAAACAGACAAGTATAATTTTATTAAACCAAAAGTTTCTGCACAGCACAATAATGCATGAACAGGGAGAAGATTTAACTGTTAGAATGAGAGAAATTACTTACACATCACCTGAGAAGAGTATAAAGTCTAACACACACACACACACACACACAAATCCCTATGAAAAACCAGTACACAAGCTGGACACATTGGGACATACCTTGAATACCAGTGGTTTGAGAAGCTGAGGTGGCAAGACCACAAGTTAAAAACCAGCCTCATCAAGTTAGCCAGGCACTAAGCAAGCAACTGAGTGAGACTGTGTCTCTAAATTAAAAATAAATAAATAAATAAAAACTCTGGGGATGTGGCTCAGTGGTTAAGTGTTGTGGGTTCAATCCCTAGTGGCAAAAACAAAAGGAAACAGAGCAGCATGTTGTTTCCAAGAAATGTGGTTCAGGTAAAACGGGTGCTAATCTTCAATGGATATGAAAGTTTAATAGTATAAGATAAACAACTTCTAGATATTTGCAGAATACTTCTGTACTTACACTTTACAATACTATAATGTTCACTTATATGTTTTCAGAGTACATATATCCTACTAGTGTTCTTACTATTGTGCAAGAGAGGAATGAAGGAAGCAAGCGATGGAGGGAGGGAAGAATGATGGAGAGAGCGGAGGAGGCAGAAGGCAGAGAAAGGAGGCCTAGCCCCATGATGCTCTTCT
This sequence comes from Marmota monax, assembly GCF_021218885.2. Taxonomy (NCBI): domain Eukaryota; kingdom Metazoa; phylum Chordata; class Mammalia; order Rodentia; family Sciuridae; genus Marmota; species Marmota monax. The sequence continues at coordinate 1,140,055 of NW_026694427.1, read as the reverse complement.
ACACAGTCAGGATTCCTGCTGAAAGTGGACCTGTCCTTTATTGAATATTGTGCTACTGCTATCATAATTTTTATTGATTATATCTTACTACTTACTTTTCATAAGTAAATTCCAAGAAGACAATGGACGACAGGTATGAACACAGCACACAAATGTAACCTGCAGATATATCACATTTGGCCACCTCATGCACACTGAGATTTCATTCCCATTACCATAGAAGTCCAGTGGGCCAAGGAAATATGGGAGCTAAGAGAGAGTTTGGTACAATGTAACCATGTCCTATCCACACATAAGTTAAAAAAGGGAGGATTATAAAATCCAGGGAGACCACACATTAATGTCCAACCAGAATTAGACTTAAATATAGAAAGAAGAAAGCTTTGTCACTCAAGGTACTTCACTCTGTCAGCCCATGTCTCCAGCTGAGGATGTGAAGGGAGAGGGAAAGTAGGGTGATCCACAGTCATTTTTCTTCCAGTTATTTCAAACTCATTAACAAACAAGGTGGAGAAACTTTCACAGTTATCAAGGTGTAGTAAAAACAATTGCACTGGTTCTGTGTAACATATTCATTTCTTTGGTATTAATGAACACAACATGTATGTACAAGATCTACAATGTGACTTGTTAGTAAGTTTGCATTTAGAATTGATATGGTATACTTAAAGATGAATGTTAGAAGTCTTGCTAATAATTAAAAATGTTATAATTAAAAGGACAATTAAAAGACAGACAAACTGTACCATGATACGTGCAGAGATCACAGAAGAAGGAAATAGATTTCTGTGGCATGATGTCAATGGCACAGGTCACCTGCTTTTAGACAGGGACTCTAAGTTTTCATTTTGCATTGGACCTGAAAAATTACACGTTTCCCTAAAAATGCCAGTAGAAAGGTGTATATTTCCTTGGAGAAAGTGCTGATTCTAGGATATGGTAAGATAAATTAAAAAATGAGCCTTAACATATGAAGGAGGAAGAGAAGGAAGAGTAGGAGGAGAGTCTCCCAAGGGCATATGTGGATTTCTGAAAAGTGACATAAGAACTAAGGTAAAAGATCCTGAAATAGTTAAAGTTGGAAAAATATGAGCAATAAAATAAAAAAATATTACAGTAAATTATAAGTGAAAGCAACGAATGAATATATATTTACTGATAAAACATAATTCACTTCATTGATAAAAAAGTGATGGAAACAGACAAATCTTTGATATAGAAGAGTTCAAAACAATGCAGGATAATAGCATCCCATCCTGCATGTGGAGCTTAGTATCCTTGTCATTTTATGGATGGGCAGATTCAGTGACTTGATTGTAACAAATAATGAAGGAATAAGGAAAAAGTATTACATTCCCAAAGAATGAACCTGGCACAAAATATTTTGACAATGGATGGACTGTAGCACTTTAAATATTTCAGTGACCATCAGGTAACCTCATCATGCTGTGACAACAAGGCATTACAAATCCATACTATTCCTTCCAAAATTATTATTATTTTTTAACAAATAATATAATTTTATTTTCTCATAGTTCTGGAGACTGAGATGCACAAGATCAAGATGCTAGCAGGTCCAGCTGTCTGGTGAAAACTTGAATACACATTCTTCTCATCAGTGCATGGAACATTCTCCAAGATAGATCATAGGATAGGCCCCAAAATAAGTCTCAACACATGTTAAAAAATCGAATTAATATCACGTAATTTTTCAGTAAAATGTAATAAAATTAGAAATTGATAACAAGAAATTCTTTGGTTTACTTTTCATATATTTGTATAGTTTCCAGTGTTCGACCTGCATTTGACTTGATTTTTTGCTTCCTGCAATTCTGTTGACAGTAAGTTGACATCATTAATATAAGACCTTGATTATTTGTGCCACTGTTACCTTGAAAACATTGAAAGTGGTTTAAAGATGAGCTATTTTTACCCCACTGGAGAGAATTAACTCACCCAGTTCAAGGAAATAAAGATTTGACCTGGAATACAAACTGATATGTATAGCTTTACTTAAGATTAAATTTTATTTTTTTAATTATTGCTCAAGACAATACAATGATCTTGACATATCACACATTTGATTCAAATAGGGTATTAATTCTCATTTTTCCACGTGTACAGATTGCAGGATCACATTGGTTATACATCCATATGTATACATACAGCAATCCTAGTGTCAGTTGTATTCTTCTGCCCTCCCTATCCCCCCTCCCCTTCCCTCCCCTCCCATCACATCTCTCTACCCATTCTACTGGGACACTTATCTCTCTCTCTTTTTTTCTTCCCTTCCCTGTCAAACCATCGTATATGTATTTTGTGAAACCATTCAGATCTCCCTCCATCTTCCATGCAATTGCCCTTCTCCCTCCCATTCCCTCCCACCTCTTTTCCTTGATTCATGGTAATCTTCTTCTCATGCTCTTCCTCCCTACTCTGTTTTGAGTCACCTCCCTTATATCAGAGAAGACATTCAGCATTTGATTTTTAGGGATTGGCTAACTTCGCTTAGCATAATCTGCTCTAATGCCATCCATTTCCCTGCAAATGCAATGATTTTGTTATTTTTTAGTGCTGAGTAATATTCCATTGGGTATAAATGCCACATTTTTTTTATCCATTCATCTGTTGAAGGGCATCTAGGTTGGTTCCACAATCTAGCTATTGTGAATTGTGCTACTATGAACATTGATGTAGCTGTGTCCCTGTAGTATGCTCCTTTTAGGTCTGTTAGGTATAGTCAGAGAAGGGGAATAGCTGGGTCAAATGGTGGTTCCATTCCCAGCTTTCCAAGGAATCTCCAATTATTTAATTAGTTCTCTTTATAGGTGATTGAAAGTGACCATTTTCACAAGCAGGAAACAAACCATAAGGATACTCTATTCCTCAGTGTTGAGTGCCTACCTTTCAGTGATCAAATAGAATAATTAGTTTTAATTTGTTTTTAATTAACAAATATTTATTGCATATGTTAATGGAATTGAGCATAATAATTCCAAATTATTATGTTACACAGTTATCATATCTAATTATCTATCTTCTACTTTCATCCCTTGCCCTGCCTCAGCACCCTTCCTACTATGCAGAAATTACTACTGGGCTTCCTTATTACTTTAAAAAAAATCAACTCTAGGGTGTAGGTAGCAGACATGGTAATAGAAAAAAAGATTTCTGCAGCCACAAACAAGCAATTGCAGGAATTATCTCTCCACATCTCAGAGATCATAAATGTTAACATCTGACTAAGTCTCCCTTTATCTCATTGTGCACAATTAGAAAAACAATCTCCAGCTATTGCTTTCACTATGCTGACCTTAATTTTTCCATAAATCATCCAATTGGCCTCAGTTCCCACAACCTAAGAACAGGGATTTTACTGAGATCATCAGAAACCACTATGGTGCCAAATCTCAAGGTCTCTCCTTTGCCACCCTGTAGTTCACTTTTAGTGGTTTCCAAAACACGAGGTTCTGCCTTTCTTTTTAAATTCATCTCTTCCAGAAATCCATGTCATTACATTTCTCTGGTTTTTCTATCTCCTTAACTGGATGCCCTCACTCTCTGCCTTCTTCATAGACTTTTCTTCTCCATTGCTAAATACAGGTTTCTCTGAGCCCTAGCTCAGAGAAATGCTCCCTGTACTTCTATATATTCACTCACACCCAGGGTCATGCTCAGTCTCATGGCAGTATTTTCCAAATCCCTTTGCCTCCCAAATATTCATTTTCTTCCCAGTCCTCTCCTGTCACCTTCAGACATGTTCAAGTGGATATCTAGGAGAAATCACAACATCAACAAAAAAGCCTTCCTCAAGACTAGCACTCTTTTCCCTGCCTCATGAGGTCTTTCTGCCCCATACAGGATTGGGTATCAGCAACTACCCTAGAGTGCTCAAGTCAAAAAGTCAGCAATTGTCCTTGGTCTTTTCACCATTACACTCACCCCAATCCATCCCCAAACCCTGCTTATCTTAAAGACAATATTATAAACATATATGTGTGTGAGAGAGACAGAGAGATTTTTATATTTAAAATTATAAATATATAAGTATACAATTATATGTATATTAAATATCTATAAAATATATAATTATAAATAAATAAATCAGGTTAAACTACTTTTATTCCTATTACCAAGTCATGCCATCATATTATATCATATATATTCTATTGGTAATCATATCCATGGGGACAAGTTCTGCTAAATGGCCACAAATTCTCATATCAAGGAACTTAAAAGATGCTTTTGCCAAAAAAACACTGATTATTCACTTAGGCTTACAGATGCCAAATAAGTGAGATAAAACTTGGCATCTCTGAGATATATTTATTCTATTTTTTGGCTTATAATAATCACAGCATAGAAAAGAGAAAGAAATACCTGCAATATTAATAAGGACTCCTGAAACATCCCAGGCATAATAGGTGTAGGAAGAGGCCATGACTGAATTGAAACCCTTTCCGTACTTCTGAATAAAATTTTGAAAAAAAAATACACATGCACAAATACACAGACACACACACACACACATAAACACACAAAAACATAAATATATACACTGGGTAGTAAGTGTAATACTCCCTTCCTTAACTGTATGATTAATTTCATACATGCAATTAATGAAGATTTGTACGAAAAAAATTTAAAAGCTGCTTGTAAAACAAGTAGTGAAGGGCTTTCTATGTGTTTCATAACCAAGCCAGCCAATAAGTAGGCAGACACTCTGGTGGACACTAGAAACCTAAATGGCTTTGCAGATGTGTAAATATTCATAATCAGTCTCATTTAATCTCTTTATACAACAACAACAACAACAAAAAGCTACCACCACAATGTTCTACCCTTTGTTTGATGCTACAGTAAGCTAAAGCCTTAACAGTATTTTTACTTCATTAGATCATTAGAAATTAGGCACTCTTTGGAGTTAATCTGCAAATTAAAAAAAAAAAAAACTCATAAAACTAATGTTTTTTTCATTTTGTATCCTTTCACACTTTTTGAATAAACGTTATATTAAAAATGAAGCTAGATTACAAGTTAATAAATTTATACATATTTATTTGCTATCAAGTTAGAATGATTATTTCTCCATGAATTATGCTGTAATTGATAACAATTAAGAAGAAGCTTAATTTAATCTACCTCCCCATCCCTAGTACAAATTTCTCTATAGCACTTCTGACACCTTTATCTATCATACTGTGTTCAATACTGCAAACTTCTGGAACATTTATGTAAAATGCTCCAGAAGTTTGGAACAGTTTCTTAGTGGTATATTCCAGAATGGTTCTATGAAACTCTGCATTACCATTTGCTCAGCCTAACAATTTCTTAAGACAATGAGATATTGATTCTTCATTTTTTTTGTTTCACCCAAACTTGAAAAGCATATGTTATGATTAAAATCAATATAAAGTGAATATATAAATTACTTTTCATAAAACAAATGAAAAGTGATAGCAGCTGTCACATTTTCTAATGTCATTAGTAATTTTAGAATTTTAAAACATGACTTTTACATATATTTCATGTTTGTATTCCTGTTTCAATAACAAAAGTAGAAATACTTGCTAAATAGCTTAAAAACAGTCTGCATTAAAACAGTGTTTTTGTAGACCTAGTTGGACAAATAAAATAGTGGGCTTAAAGAGGAGATTCCATCGGTTTTAAGTTAGGGAAGAAAAAAAGTTTATGCCACAATTACTTACTTAATTTCAATTCAAATCTATTTAGCAAATTTTCTTAGAAATATCTCTTTTGAACATCAAAACAAAAAAAAGCTTCTTCTTATACTTACAAAAAAATTATTCATAAATCTTTACATAAGTGCAGCCACTTGGCAGCAAAAATATATTTTACCCCAAGCTTACATCATTTCATAATTTTTTTGAAATTATCATCCTTGACATCTTTGCATTCAGAATATTGTCTTTAGATTAAATATAACTAGTTTTTAAAAATACCAAATATTCTTGTTAGCCACTTAAATCTCCAAACAAAGAAAACCTGTCTACCATTATACAAATATATTGAATGTAAGATAGGCAATAACACCTAATCACAAAGTGATGATTCTGTCATAGATTGCTACTATTAGACAAAACTAAATAAAACTGTCATGATAAGATAAAAGAATAAAGAAAAATAAGCAGTGATTACCGTTTTGTCATTAGAGAAAGGAATATCCATCATAGCTCAATAAAAATCGGACAGAAAGCCCACAGCTGCACAAGTAGAATACAGACCTGAGCAAATCACTACTAGAAGCTAGACACAATTTAGGGATAAGAGTGACACCTAAACATCTTTTAAAGAATAGAACAATGGGCTGCAAAGAGAACGCAAGTGTTTTTTTTTTAGGTTCAGGGTATGCAACATACTGAAGAATAATATTACATGTGACTGGGTGAAAAATAACTAAGCTATTCTCAAAACAGCTCTTTATTAAAGACTGAATTAGGACTATTAAGTGAGGATATTCTTTTCAAATCATTGGTAGTCTTAATTTGGTCACTTAATATGCAAATGGTCCAGGCAAGTATAATCAAGTGTGTCTCAAACTTTAATGTTTAGAGCAAATTAAATTCTAAGGACACAGAGAAACCAAGGAAAATGTCATGCAAACATGGAGAGAGAAGATGGCAATCTACATGTCAAAGAGTGCACCTCAAAGGAAATCATTGCAGCAATTACCTTGATATACAAATTCTAGAATTAGGACAAATAAATTTCTATGTAACCCCATCAGTGCATTGTCTTACATCAGCCCTGTGAAACTAATGCAGCCCATTTGGACACACATACACTGACCCTCCCCCTGGCTGAATGAATGTACAATTGTATCACATCTCCTTTCAACAGCATTGAAAGGCTGACCTGCTGCAGGAAAAGACGTTTCTTACTAGAATATTCTTAATGTATGCAAAAAGATAGCTCCTTACCTGATGGGGATATAGAGATTTGTGGTATGGCACAGTAATGCAAAATATATACTATTTTACCTCCTTAATTAATGTAACTCTCACTTCTCTTTGTGTCAAAATGTTCCTGGTGAGGATGTTTGTATATAATTTTCATAAAAGAACTAGGAGGACAATGGAATTTACTGGTACATGGGCAACCTGGGGTAGATGGCTAAAACAAAAACAGTAACATTACAAAAGAAATATTCAGTGCCCCCAAAATACTGACATTGATGTGAAAGTGATTTTTCTGTTATTTCTACTTGTATGTAATCTGAATATCACACCTATTATGTTGACAGGAGAAATAATACAGTCCAGATTATTTTGGAAAGGGAATTTAGGTCATTCAAGTGGTAAAGTTCTAAAAGTTAGAGGATTCCCAATCATGAGTATTTGTTCTGGCATATTCTGACCAACTCCAGATTTTTCTTGTGGAGACAATTCTCCAGAAGGCTCAGCTAACCTCAGACCACAGATATCACTGTGGGTTTTGTGGTGCACTTGTTCTTTCCACAGGAGACAGAATTAAAATGTAACTTCTTGATGGTCTACAAGAAGCTCTGCAAAGAGTTTGTCTTACATGTAAGACAACAGTTAACCCTAACCATCATGGCTGTTTCCACAGGTGAAACTCCCACTGAAAATTTTTATACACAGATTAGAAATAGATGAATATATGCATAGGTCTCCATACATTGGATTACAGAATAAGGTCTTTGGATAATTATTTCAGTAGAAAAACTAGAATCCAATATTTAAATATCCACCCTACCACACATGTCCCAATATAACCTAATTCTGCCATTGCAGGTGCCTGCAATTACTGCCCACCCCTACACACACAAAGAGAAGGGGAAGGTCAAAAGACTTTCCAGCTGTGATCCAAGATGAGGATGTGCCTGGATTGCTCTTCTCTGGATTGCTCTCTTTTACCTGTAAATAGCCTGATATCCTGGTGTGAAGGCTGAGACAACATGTAAATATGCTCAGGACATTTTTGTGTATAGAACCCTGGAAGGTTTGCATACATCATAAAAACATATTTTTATCTTGTGCATCTCCATTTAAATGAGAGGAATAATGCACCCTCTCTGGAATGTGTGTGGCTGGTTACCAGAGTTCTAAGTTCTATTTGGTTCTAATGCTGAATAATTGAGTTTGATTCTTCAAAGTTTCATCACCTTGGCCACTTCCTATACTAAGACCACGACAAAACATTCTTTAGAGTGCTGAATTTTGTCTTTCTATCTGTGTAAAAAGAACATAAATGGATATGGTCTTTTAGTCTCTTGGGAAGTTGTCAATACATCTTGTAAAAGAACTATAAGGCCAGTGGAGTTGACTGGTACATGGGCTACCTAGGGGTGGGAGCTAAAACCAAAACAGTAGCAACAGAAAAGAAATGTTAAGTCCCCAATAAACCCTGACAATGATGAGTGCACCCATTGGTGAAGGCTTCCAGCAGGCTCGGCAGGTGCCCTAGAGTAGACTTGGATCTGGATGGCAACATTAGAGCTTGATTTTTTTCTGAGTTTAATCTGGAGGCAGAATAAAAGGATCAGAACAGAAGAGACATCAGACAGCACATACATGTGTACAACCCAGCTGTCTCTGGGCTCCCTTGATCTCTTGTGAGGCTTTTTTTAAAGAGAAATACCTGTGGTTGCCATATGATGGCAGCATTGCACAGACCAAGGCAAACCTGTGCACTTTGTCTGCCCCCCCACCCACCTGGAACTTGGGCCCTGGGCGCTCACCTGCCTTTCCTCAAAAGTCAAAAAGAATCTGCCCAGGGGTGCATCCATAATTACAGCTGGACACTCTGCACTTTACAAAGAAAAAAAACAGCATTATTAACTGCCCACCTCTGCCTGTTTGTTTTGATGCAAACAGAGCAGATCTGATTCAAAGCAGAGTTCTGTATCTTACTCCCCAAATATCAGGGTTGCAAAAAAAATCACATATTACAGACAAGACTAATTGTTAAGAGAGGCTCAAGGGTCTCTCTCTTCAAAGAGAAAAAAAAAATATTTGTCTTTCATTGTGAATTCAGGAAAACTAATTCCAGATTTTTTCTAATTCTCTGAATAACTCCATATATATGCCAATAAATAAATAGCTGAGCTTAATGCTAGCACAGACCCTTGGTCATGGCACCCTGCTCCTCTCTGCCCTAGTTAAACCATTGGCTGCCTTGAGATTACCTGCGTCCTTGGATTCCTTCACCTGCATATCAAAGCAACAGGGGTGTAGTCCCTTCTGCTCCTCTTTGCAGCATTCTGAACTTCTACCTTATTTTCAGGCCTGAACACTTTTGCATACTCTACTTGGGGAGAGATTGAGAAAATTCTGGAATAAACCTAAAGACATTTCATCATCAGACTATGATGCTATCAATTTATTCCTATGTTCCTATTCATTATTTTTAAATTTACATTATTTTAGTTGTTCTTCTTAATTAAATATGACATAGAATTTATTTTGGTAAAATTAACAAGCATAGGAATTCCTATTTATGATTCATAATTGCCACACACATGTGAAGAACTGCATTCGATCCTCAGCACCACAAAAAATAAACAAAATAAATAAAGGTATTGTGTTCATTTATAATTATTCTAATTCTGAATCTCATTGTTGTGGGTGGATATGATGGTGGAATTTATTTATATATTTTTATATGCATACAATCTAAGGTATGTTACATTCATTCTTCTGTCATTTCTATTCCTATCTATTCTATCTTTCTTGAATGCTTCTTTGGATAATCTACTGAACTTCTCCTCTTTCCTTACCTCATTTATTGTGGTTTAGCCTGACCATGCCAGCAAAAACATTTCACCTATGGTTTTTTGGGATTCTCTTTTTTCACTTAGCATATCAGTCTCCATATCCATTTATTTACTGGCAATGTCATACAGTCATTCTTCTTTATGGCTGAGTAATATTTTATTGTGTGTATATATACAACAATTTCTCTATTCATTATCTGTTGATGGGCATCTAGCTTGGTCCCATAGCTTAGCTATTGTGAATTGGGTTGCTATAAACATTGGTGTGGCTGTGTCACTGTAGTATGATGATATTAATCCCTTTGTATATATGCCAAGGCATGTGATAATTGGTTCAAAAATCCTAGTTTTTTTTTTTGTTTTAACCTGCATACTGCATTCCATAGAGGTTACACAAATTTGCAGTCTCACCACAATTTTTGAGTGTTTTCTTTCCCCCACATCCTCACCAAAATTTGCTTTTACTTATATTCTTGATAATTGGCAATATAGTTAGAATGAGATGGTATTTAGTTTTAATTTGAATTTTTCTAATTGCTAGTGATGTTGCCTTCTCAGTGTTTTTAACTTTTGCTTCTCAGTAACAACATCCATTGTATTCTGGGGACCAGTTTTGCTTTATTCATGAAGTGGGGACAAGATTTCACTTGAAAGATTGACTGGGAAGTTTAAGGCACATGACCATGAGTCCAGGAATGACTTGTACACAGTTGTCTTGCCCATGATTATGAGAAAAAAATACATATGGGGAGAGAAGGGAAAAGGGAGAAGGGAGCAAGAAAGGAATGAAACATATTTGGGCCCAAAACCACACCTTTCCCAATGAAGTGTAGGTGAATGGAAACCAGGCCTTGTCCTAAGATCTTGGGGAGAGAGATGGGCCATTTCCCCAAAGACCAGTTCCTTAGCTAAGCCAAGCTTAGACTGGTAGCAATGTGCCCAAGATGCTCCCAGCTATGGTGTGCCATGTATCTCTGGAAGTAAAAACTTGAGGTAAGTATCTTCTTGAATTTTCAAGGTTAAATTAATGCAGCAACCCTTTTGGGGCACATTGGTCCAGGAGCTGAGCGTAATGCTGGCACAGACTCTTGGTCATGGCAGACATGACCCACACTACCCTTGTATTTTCTGGCCAGTGGAGGAAGCAGCCCCAACAAGGAAGGGGACCAAAGCTCTAGTTTTATCCCAGTGTTAACAAGCAGCATGTCAAACTATGGCCTTACACAGAGCTGATGAAGGAACTCCTTGTGTGATTCTGCTGGCAAAGTGAGCAGCAAGAAGAGAGACAGAAAAACAGACACAGAGAAATGTGCCTGTGGCACATGGCAGGTACTAGTGACCTTGAGTTCTCTTACAATACTGAAGAAGGAGCAAGATGTAAAGGGTTAACCTGTGAATAGTCATCCTGAATTGTAAACCCTCTGAGGTCAGGGTCAGAGCTCAACCCCCAAGCAACACAAACACATTCATTCTCATAGGAATGTCCATTCTAAGCCTTAAAATTAAATAAAAAAAAATTCTCAAGACCACATGCACTCTGCAAAATACAGTGTCATTCTTCTTGGTGTGGCACCTCCTATGAAGCAGAACAGGTTAGGCACCTGGATGAGCTTCCTAGCATAAATTCTTAGGGACAGCTGTTTAGGGCATGCAGGCTGGAGTTGGGTATCCCAGGCCACTCTGAGGCACTGAGTGGAAACAGAGATTATACTTAGGTCATATCTTTCTATATTTGAATGCACTAGTCCAGAAGTTCACTAGGTCCACTATAGTTGTATATGGGTTTAAACATTTTGCTCAAGAAATGTAGCATCACCTACCACAGTAGTAATCTCATCACACATGCAATTAACTATTTTTTTTTTACACATGAACATTATCTGAATTAAACCATCCATATTTTTAAACCATCATTCTTAGGTCTGCATAAGAGCTTGCAGAAGATTTGCACCATAGATACCCAGCCCTATTGCTATCTTGCATGATTGGGTTACTTATAATTTTTAGCTATTCAAAAAATAATCTGTAAAATATAAACATTTTACCCCAAATAAAAAAACAAGAAGTGAGTGTAGAGGAAGTATTCTTGGTTGGGGAATGATTTCTGTTCTCTCCCATCCCTTTTCAACAAGATCACACTTTCTTGGAATTCTAGGTTTTTGGGAGAATATCTGTCTTTAAGTTGTTTGGACCTCTGCTACTTAGACTCTTTGTGTCTCTCACCCATACTCAGCTGTCTTTCTGGTTTAGTTGCACTGAGTTTGAATAGGTGGGATGCATTGAGCCACTAAGGATGACCCTTACCAAACTGAGAGAGGAGCCAGACTTAAACCCAGTTGTGAAACAGGGCTGAGCAAAAGGAAGCTGAGTGGCCAACTGTGAAAGAAAAGCCACAACCTGCCTTCTTGAAGACACAATGACTTCATATTGATTTCTGAGACAGAGTAAATGTCCTTTATGTGCAGCCTTCTGTTTTAAGCAGTTACATGAAGCCTTCTCCACCCACAGGATAAAAAGACTTGGAGTCTTCAGGATGAGGGCAAAGTGTGGTGGGTTTCTCTAGATCCTTTTGATTTTCCAAGTTTTTTTTTTTAAATTTCTATTTCTATAGGATCATTAGCTACTAGGATGTCATGTGGTTCATCTGCTAGGTGAGAGAAAATCATTATGACTACATGGCTGTTCCACAGAGACTAAACAATTTTAAAATGAGAAGTTTTCACATTCTATCCTTAGAGAAAGGAGATCAATGTCATTTGTGATAGAAATAATCTCAGTTGAATAAAAGAAAACCTTGTGCAAGGAATCAGGGAATATTGATCAAATACAGCTCTATCACAGCTGTTTGTGCAAGATAGTTAGACCAGGTCCCTGAGGACTGACTTTTTTCTCTTCACGGTGACTGGTATTTGTTCTTACTCTCAAAGGCCCTCCTTGATTTTGGAGTTGGTGGCCTCTGTGTCTTCCCCTGAAATTTGGACTAAGACAGACATTTGTGCAGCAGGTAGGCAGAAGAAAAGTGAGCAAAGATGTGTATGGCCTAGCACTGCCTGGCTTCCTGGATACACTGTGCAAACATGGTGACTTCTTCCCAGGGCACTTAAAGCAATAATCACACTAAAGGTAAAATGGGAATTATAACATGATACAATGTTCAGGCAAAATAGTGCTAGAAGAAACCAAGGCCCCTGAATAAATTTATACACCTATAAAACTATGTGTTCAGAAACTAGGGTTGCAGTGGCCAGGACCTAGAGCCTGATGATAAGGTGTGGAGACTTGGCCACATTTTGGGTAGGATAACCGGGCATCCTGGTTTAGAGGAGCTGGTACTTTCTTAGACTTGCTCTTAGAGTGCAGAAGAAAGTGCAGGAATGGAAAACTCCATGTGGAGGAGGATCATAGGGTTCAAGTGTGTTCTGGTGTGACCTGGTAACTCTAATTTTCCAAGTTGATTCTGAAGACCCCACCTCAGTTGTGGGATGATATTGAATGGTGAACAGATGGCTAGCCTTTCATTTAATACTTTTATTGAATTTTAAAACTATTTTTTATTTGAGGCAAGCATTACTCATTTTGATTTAAAACTGCCACAAACACTTAAGATTTTGAGGACATTTCTGTAAGTATAACAGGCAAGTTGACTTAAGAAAAATAAGTGAACAAAAAACAATACTAATGCCCAAACTGCAAAGGTGATGTGGGAATATATATGTGTACCAACCACTAGAAGGTATTAGTAGGCAGGAAGCCTCCCAAACTCAGGAACAAACTCACCAGTACAGGGCCTATGTGAAATTATATCAAGGAATCTTTATCCTTCCTGCAAAACCTCTTCCTCCTCTATGCCAATGAGAAGCTTCTTGTACTTGATAGAGACTAGCCTTGAGCTGGGATTCAAAACAGTCTGGATTTGTCTTTATATTCAGGTCTACCACTTTCAAGACCAGTGGCCTTCGACAGGAATTTTAACCCCCTGTGAGTTCTGGTTTCCTCATTTATGAAGTGGGGATGTCCTGAGCCCTGAGTGCTTGAACAGTGTCATGAACTAACATAGACTTCTCAGCTCCACAGTATAGATAATGGCTTCCCTGAAGATCAGAAGGGAGTCTAATGTGTTATTTGTCTCCAGTGTCTGTTTTCTCTTCTTCCAGAAATTGCTTGTGTTTTTTTTTCCTGCGAATCCCCTTCTGCATTCCACTCTATGTGGGGTGAGTCAGGTTACCCAGACCAGGAAGTCTTAGCATGAAGCCCCCTGAACAAGCGGCTCTTTAACCTGCCAAGTTGGTTTGAGCTGGTCTGGACATACTGTTCCTGAGGCCACAAATAACTGTAGAAAGAGAGCATGAAAACCTTATTGGCAACTGTGGCTATAGGGAAGTCCCTGTAATGAAATGGGAAAATGAAATGGGAAGTGAGAGATGAAAGGACACTGATTCCTGAAATCAGCTGTGCCTCAGTCAGAACTACCTACAGATATTTTACTTGTAAAAGAAAACAAATTTGAGGCCAGGTGCAGTAGCACATGCCTGTAATCCCAGTGGCCCTGGAGCCTGCGGAAGGAGCATCCTGAGTTCAAAGCCAGCCTCAGCAATACCACAGAATTAAGCAACTCTCTCACTAAATAAAATACAAAATAGGGATGGGGATGTTGCTCAGTGGAGAAATTAACTCTGAAAGTGTTTTTTTGTTTGTTTTACTGTATTATATATACATGTTTATAAGTGGGCATACATTTATAGCCAATAATTTGTTTCTAGTTTCAGGCAAATTCTTTTTTTTTAACTAGTTCTGTATTGCATATTAAAACAACATCAACTGAGATACTTTTCTTGAGTGAGTAGAACAGGTAGAGCAAGGTTATAGTTTCCAGTTTCTTGAGTGTCCCTTGAACAGGTATAACTTCTGATTGGCTCTATGTACTAGTGGTTTGAATAGACTGAACAGAATTTGTGGGTGGAGATCAGATCATTGCTTACTTCTAAACTAAGAATGATTTCTTGAGATAAGCATTTACCAGAGCCCATTATGCTGGAGATACAGGATGGAACTGATCCTCTGATGGAATTCTTCTGGTTATACAGTGCAAAGCCTTAAGATTTGTTTTGGTGACTTTCTAGCATAAAACACCTCACATGCAAATCTTTATTTGAAAGTGATGAAAATGTGCATGTGTCTTGTGGAGACATCTCATTCCTGGCCTCATATACTATGGATGATGACCATCCTTACCTCATTGGTCATTTGGACACAGAAGTGGGAACCAAAGATCTTTGCTGCACAGAAACTGGACTCAACCTTATCTCCTGGTGGTCCTAACCACTAGAGTGTAAGGAAAGACAGTCACACCATTTAGCTTTATCTTAGCTGATCTTAGCTCTATCTTTTGGCTTTTCCTGAAAGAGCTGAAGACTACAACTCTGTAAATATTGAAAGTGTAGCTGGAGCAAGCTTAATGTAGATCATGAGAACTTTTTAAATGCTTAATGATACAAGGTTGGTGACTTCATATAAACTGAGACAGTAAGAAGGCCCCCCTTCAAACTCTAATTCTTGTAACTAAGTCAGAAAGATTTCAGACATTTCACTCAGAAAAACAGGCATTAGTTTATTGAAGGGATAAACAGGGAAAGGGGACACTCTCATAGTAGATAATGGGTCCTCTGAGAGAGGAGAGAGACAGTGTGCCTTTCATGTAATCCACTTTTTTTGGGTATCCCAGAGAAGTTTCCAAAGAGTCCCACCCAGGCCTACTACTTGACTTTGAACTGACAGCTGGATGACATCCAATTGTCAAGTCCACACTGCTATGATAACATTAGGTCACCTTGGCCAATGCAACTGATTCTCATTGGATTCTTAACCATAAATTCTTGCAGATTTTAGAGCTAGGAAAAAATATTTTTTATCTCTCTGGGTTTAAGAATGTGGTACATGGAAAGAGTTGCAAAAGTTCCCTTCTTAAGGGTAACATAACTTCCTCTTACGGACATTATTTTATACCTGATTTTCTCCTGCAGATAACAGTTTACTGAGGAATGTGATATACCCTGACCACTTAAGGCAGGCCGGGTTGCAGGTTAATTTCTTCATGATGGAAAAGCAATTGGGGGTCAGCACAGTGACACCCACTTTTATAGAATTATTCCCTGAGCCTCATGCTCTCACCACTCAAAACTATCCCCTATCATTTAGCAAGAAGTAGTTTAGCCTAAGTCATACTATGGTTGATCCTGCATCCTAAAGACTGGGCCCCAGGCAAACATCAGTTTTACCAGAGAACTGGATAGAAATGTGAATTCTCAGGCTGCAGTTCAGCCTTATTATAAGAGACTCAGAGTGGCTCAAAAATCTTAATTTTTATTATCCATTCAGTTGCATGATTGGGGCTTAGAATCTGTGCCCTGATTTAGTCTCTCCTCTAAGAACTATTTTTTTCTCACCACTTTACAAAAAAAAAAAAAAAAAAAAAAAAAAAGTAGTATGACCTCACTAACTTACAGCTTAATGACTTGCATCCAAAATTGTCTAGTTTCAGCCCTGGTGGACAGACCCTGAGATTCAAGGGGCT
The DNA here is from genome assembly GCF_021218885.2 of Marmota monax. NCBI lineage: Eukaryota > Metazoa > Chordata > Mammalia > Rodentia > Sciuridae > Marmota > Marmota monax. The sequence continues at coordinate 1,123,727 of NW_026694427.1, read as the reverse complement.
GGGTGCATGGATCTCTACTGCTGAGATGTTCAGGGAATCCTGTTGCAATGACCCCATTAAGACCTTAAAACACAACACCCACAGCTAAGAGTTAAATCACTGTAAACATTTTAACTGTTACTTCTCTTCCAGAGATTAAAGCAATACCCAATCTCTTGTTTAAAAACTCTAAAGGGGTCTGGATTTGTGACTCAGTGGAAGAGTGTTCTCATAGCGTGCATGAGGCACTGGGTTTGGTCCTCAGCACCATATAAAAATAAAATTTATAAAAAATTGCATCCACCTCAAACTAAAAACAAATTATTTTAAAAAATAAAAAAAAAGAATCTATAAAGGCCATGTTACTGCACTATAACCATGGTTGGATGGACCATGGTTTTCTTAAATAAAGATTCTGGGTCATGATGTACAGATTCCCACAGTTGCCCGATAAGACCACTAGATGGTGAGTGTGGTTTTTTTTTTGTTGTTGTTGTTTATTTGTTTTGTTTTCTTTTGTTTTTGCAAGAGGAGGGCGCTCTGCAGGTGGCTGGGGGCTTCTGTTGGTTGCTTCCATCAGAGTCCCTTAAGTATCCTGTGCTGAGGCAGGTTTTACTGCAGATTCTAGGAAGTGATATGAAGCTAGGGTCTTTGACTACAATACTACTATAGTACTGTAGCAGGAAATTTATTTAGAATGGCACAGGGCCTCCTCCCATACAGGACAGGCAGACTATTTCCCCACAGACTGAAGTCCTGGTGGTGGCAGATATACGGTCATAGGCGCTAATAGTACCAATCTGGAGGAGAAAAGTAGAGATAATATTTTCTTCTCCTGAAAAGTGTACTCTGGTTTTATGAACACCCAGAATATATGGCCTGCCTTTTTTGATGCTTTAACATGTTTATAAGGAAGGTAACTGAGAAGGTGGGAAGGTATCTTGAATTTGAATCTTGGGGTACAAGCCTAGCTCTACTCCAGACTATTGTGGACTTTATCTGCTAATGTACCTCTTCTGCAACCCACGTTTACAACAATGGTGGAAGAGACTGTATGCAACAGAAACAGTGCCTGCACAATTCCCATATTCCAGTGCCCCTCCTTTCCACTCACCTCTGATAGCCCTTTGTGCTCCCCAGCTCTAAGAGGGCGAAGGCCTTACAGAAAGCAGGGGCTTCGGTGCCTCCCCATGACAAAGACCATGTGGTACAGGTTACAGATGTAGTTGCTCTGGCCCATTTGAGATTTATAGATTTTCCATTGCCCTAAGAGTGCCTTGGGTTTTAAACATATATAGAAGATGCACATAAACACATGCACTGTCACAGAGAAGAGTTTTCTATAAGCAGTACTGAAGAGCCATTTGGGAAGCTCCAGGGTTGGTCAGGAGATGAGGGTGTGGGAGATGATGGAGAAAATGGGAAAGAGATTTTCTTGTATTTGTGCAGGAAGAAAAAATGAGACAGCATAAGTGGATTTAGGGTTAGTATGTTATTATAATTTCAGTGAGCTGTAGGGGGCATGAGCCATCTCTGGCATTATGGTACCTGGACATGCCATGATTATTAGATCAGACAAAGACTGACATTGGATGCTGGGAGCATAATAGGAAGGATATTGGTAGTATGGAAATTATATTAGTTAATTTTCACATGGACAACTTGGGAAGATGGCTAATTATCTCTAAGAATTAACTGTACAGAAGGTCATGACTGGGTGAAGTAGAGCATGCCTGGGTGAGGTGGTCCATGCCTATAAATCAAGGGATTCAGGAGACTGAAGCTGGTGGATTTTAAGTTCAAGGTCAGCTCGAACAATTTAGCGAGACCCTGGCTTACAGTAAAATTTGCAAAAACACATCTAGGTATCTTCTTCCGGTATAGTAGAACAGCTGTAGAATGCTCTTGAGTTAAAACTTCAGTACCTTCCTCTGCCCCCAACATACACACACCCACCCACAGTCTAAGAATTTATCCCCTTCATGGTAAGCAAAGCCCCATTGTCAAAGAAAGAGAGTCCAGGCTGTAAAAGGCTGTGGTAACACAAGTACTTTCTATTCCCAGAAAAAAAAAAAAAGGAAATGACTCTGTAGGTCCTTCTAGAGGCTTCCTCTCTACTCCCTCATGCAAGGACCTGTGTTTGTGATCATTTTTTTTTTTTTTGTGCTTCATTGACTCTATAGAGCCTTGTGGGTGATTGCAGAGCAGCAGGACTTTTTGTTTTAATTGAGTATCTTCCAGTGAGGCATAAAGCTTAGCCAGCAGAGCAGAGAATTCTGATGCCTGTCAACAGTCTCTCCTCTGTCTTTGATCCTCAATTTATCACCAGGTGATACTTGCCTGGGGCAAGCTCAGGATGTTTTGGACAAGGCAAACTACTCAGGTAGTGAGATGAGGGCAGGGACCTGGCTTTGAATCTCAATGGACCTTTTTTTCCCTCTGGTTTGGAACCTTGGAAGGGGAAAGTGAAACACTGCACAGAAAATTCTGGAATGTGCAGGAGCAGAAGTCAAATGTTTTTCTTGTAGATGGTAAGATAATGTCCCAGGCCACCAGCTCCAGCATGGGGTTGCAGATTCTGATCGCCTGAATATTGATATGTGTGTGTGTTTGTGTGTGTGTGCACGTGAATGCAGGTGAAGTCCTCAATGACTCACTATTCATTCCTGGAATAGAAGAGCTGGAAAGACTACTTCCTCAATGGGGTTTCTGCTAAGGAAGAATCTTGTCTGTTGTTCAAGTACATGCATCTGGCTCAATATTGACAACCGACCTGAGACTTGTAAGGTTTGGGAAGGATGGTAGAACTCTTTGACAGAGAGTTAGGAGCACCACAATCAAGCCCAAATTAATAATTCTCCTGCCTGCAGGCTTTAGGTTTCTTCTGATAATATGCTGTGCTTCTCCTTTTGCTCCTTCTTTTGTTTCTTTCCTCCTTCCTCACTACTTGAAGACAATCAATGTGCTTAAAGCACTGGGGAGAAAATAATAAATTAGAAAAACCCCAGTGTTTTTTTTTGTTTTTTTTTTTTTTTCCCAGCATGTATGATCTACCCCAGAGTTCCTGAGCCTAAGCATGGTTAAACTTAGAGACCAAAGACTTATTTTTGGCAAGGGGATTGCCAACCATGATGATGTTTAGTAATCCTATTCCCTACCTTGAAAATAAAAAAAAAATGCCTCTAAAAGGCTCAATGTCCACTGGGTGTAACCACTGCCATGGCTGAGAACTTCTGAGCAGTGAGGTATAAAGCTAAGTTCACACCTGCAGTGGAGTTTGAAAGGATGTCTCTGTGTCTTCTTGGGGTCTGTTTTACTTAGAGTTATGATCTTCCTAACTTCCTAAGCTTTGCCACATTATTGATATTTGTATGGTTTCTCCCCAGTATGAATTATCTGGTGTTGGTCTTTTATTAAAAGCTTTGTCACCTTCTTTACTTTTGTATGGGTTTTCTCCAGTGTGAATTCTCTGGTGTTGATTAAGTCATGATTTTTGAGTCTGAATTGTGATCAAGAAGTAACTATAGCTATTACCATTTTTTTAAAAGAAAAGCTTTCTAAATGCTGCAATTGTTCAGACTTATGCACATCGAAAACCTGAGTCTGATGACCACAAAACCCGAGTCTCTCTTGTCTTTTTTTTTTTTTTTTTTTTGTACTTGGGATCAAACCAAAGTGCTCTCTACCACTGAGCCCATCCCCAAATCTTTTTTATTTAGAGTTTAATGCCTATAAGTGTTACTGGCAAGATGACTCATCAGTCCAAATGCTTTTCATTGACACCATTTTTAACAATTATTTTTTTTTCAAATGTAACACAATTATTGATTTAAAAAGTGTGCAGGGCTGTAGTTTTCTTTTAAGAGAAAAAAGGGCAACTATGTTTCATCAGGAACTGGCTCAGTGTTCTCAAAAACATATATTAGATATATGCAAGCAGAGCCACACATTGGTACAAACACACACAGTGCTACCCCTGGTCTGCTAGTAAATGCTATAGTAGGTTCAGGGGTGGGAAAAGGTAGTATGCTTCTTTCTCACTTGTTCAAACCCTCTGGAGGATCAGGGGCTCAAAGTCATTGATGGAGGCTCAGGGCTCTCATGGTCATACACAGGCCTCCTGCTGTCTATTCAGTGTGAGCATTCACACCCACTACATGTGTGGCTTTAACCACAACATATATTGCATTTTGCTGTTCAAAATCTTTGTTTCTCAGCCACCTGGTTTCAAACGTGTAAACTCTACATTTGATGTAGAAAGATAAGATGTATCATTTTAAAACCTAGAATCTGATGCCTGAAGTGTGACAAGAAATATTTTTAATGCTTTTTATGCCCATAAAATCCTGAGTAAAATTTAACTAACTACAGAGCAAAAGACATTGATATGCATGCTTTTCATCCAAGCAGCACAGGAGGCTGAGGCAGTAGAACCACTAGTTCAATCCCAGCCTGAGTACTAAAAGTGAGGCCCTAAGCAACTCAGTGAAATTGTGCCTATAAATAAATACAAAACAGGGCTGGGATGTGGATTAGTGGTTGAGTGCCCCTGAATTCAATCCCCAAAATAAAATAAATAAGTAAAACATTGACAAAGGAACATGCTGTCCATCTGAGTTTATGGGAAAAACATTGATGTGATCATAGACTTCAGGCATAAGATAGTTTTATTAATGTGTCAGTTTGATACAAACGAGGCCTTTAAGTCCAGAGATAGCTTTGGGAAAAAAAAAAGATCATTTGAATTTAATCAATTAAAACAGAGAAACTGATGAAAGGACAAGTGAACATGGAGAGGTCCACAGAAGGAAAGAGGGCCAAGGATCCAACCATGCTTCCTGCCCACTTCTATGGGCTCCTGTGTAATGGCTAGTTGGGCAAGGGTTGGGGTTTCATAGAGTGAGCACTGCAGAGCTATCTCTGGGTAATTGTAACTTTTCTTTCCAGTATGATGTTTCTGGCGACCAATGAGGTGTGATCTTACAACAAATGACTTTTACATCCTATTCTTTACAATAGTATGGCTCTTCCCAAGTATTAATTCTCTGGTGTCAAATAATGTATGATCTTTGGTTAAAAGCTTTGCCACATTCTTTTCATTTATATGGTTTTTCTCCTATATGAAGTCTCTGGTGTTGACTAAGGAGTGACTTTCAATGAGAACCTTTGCAACATTATTAATATTGGTATGGTATCTCCCCAGTATGAATTCTCTGGTGTTGAGTAAGGTATAATCTCTACTTAAAAGCTTTGCCACATTCTTTACATTTTTATGTCTCTTGTCCAGTATGAATTCTCTGATGTACAGTAAGATGTGATTTTTGAGTAAAAGCTTTGCCACATTCTTAACATTTGTATGGCTTTTCTCCAGTATGAATTCTCTGGTGTTGATTAAGGCTTTCTCTATAATTAAAAGCTTTGCCACATTCTTTACATTTGTATGGCTTTTCTCCAGTATGAATTTTCTGCTGTTTAGTAAGGCATGAATTTTCCTTGAAAGCTTTGCCACATTCTTTACATTTGTATGGCTTTTCTACAGTACAAAGTCTCTGGTGTCGAGTAAGAAGTGATTTTTTTATTAAAAGCTTTGCCACATTCTTAACATCTGTATGACTTTTCTCCAGTATGGATTCTCTGGTGTTGAGTAAGGCATGATTTTTGATTAAAAGCCTTGCCACATTCTTTACATTTGTATGGCATTTCTCCAGTATGAATTCTCTGGTGTTGAGTAAGTTGTGATTTTCGATTAAAAGCTTTGCCACATTCTATACATTTGTATGGCATTTCTCCAGTATGAAGTTTCTGGTGTCGAGTACAATGTGATTTGCAATTGAAAGCTTTGCCACATTCTTTACATTTGTATGGCTTTTCTCCAGTATGAATTCTCTGGTGTTTAGTAAGGTTTGATGTTTGATTAAAAGCTTTGCCACATTCTCTACATTTATATGGCTTTTCTCCAGTATGAATTCTCTGGTGTCGACTAAGGCTTTCTCTATAATTAAAAGCTTTGCCACATTCTTTACATTTGTATGGCTTTTCTCCAGTATGAATTTTCTGGTGTTTAGTAAGGCATGAATTTTCATTGAAAGCTTTGCCACATTCTTTACATTTGTATGGCTTTTCTACAGTACAACGTCTCTGGTGTTGAGTAAGAAGTGATTTTTTATTAAAAGCTTTGCCACATTCCTTACATCTGTATGAAATTTCTCCAGTATGGATTCTCTGGTGTTGAGTAAGGAATGAATTTTCATTGAAAGCTTTGCCACATTCTTTACATTTGTATGGCTTTTCTACAGTACAAAGTCTCTGGTGTTGAGTAAGAAGTGATTTTTTATTAAAAGCTTTGCCACATTCCTTACATCTGTATGAATTTTCTCCAGTATGGATTCTCTGGTGTTGAGTAAGGCAAGATTTTCGATTAAATGCCTTGCCACATTCTTTACATTTGTATGAAATTTCTCCACTATGAATTCTCTGGTGTTGAGTAAATTGTGATTTTCGATTAAAAGCTTTGCCACATTCTATACATTTGTATGGCATTTCTCCAGTATGAAGTTTCTGGTGTCGAGTACAGGGTGATTTGCAATTGAAAGCTTTGCCACATTCTTTACATTTGTATGGCTTTTCTCCAGTATGGATTCTCTGGTGTTCAGTAAGGTGAAATTTTGAATTAAAAGCTTTGCCACATTCTTTACATTTGTATGGCTTTTCTCCAGTATGAATTCTCTGGTGTTTAGTAAGGTTTGATGTTTGATTGAAAGCTTTGCCACATTCTCTACATTTATAAGGCTTTTCTCCAGTATGAATTCTCTGGTGATGATAAATTTGTGATTTATGATTAAAAGCCTTCCCACATTCTTTACATTTGTATGGTTTTTCTCCAGTATGGATTCTCTGGTGTTCACTAAGGTGATATTTTGAATTAAAAGCCTTGCCACATTCTTTACATTTGTATGGCTTTTCTCCAGTATGAATTCTCTGGTGGTGAGTAAGGCTTTGTCTATAAGTAAAAGCTTTGCCACATTCTCTGCATTTGTAAGGCTTTTCACCAGTATGAATTCTCCGGTGTTGAGTAAGGCATGATTTTCGATTAAAAGCTTTGCCACATTCTTTACATTTGTATGGCATTTCTCCAGTATGAATTCTCTGGTGTTCAGTAAGTTGTGATTTTCGATTAAAAGCTTTGCCACATTCTGTACATTTGTATGGCTTTTCTCCAGTATAAATTTTCTGGTGTTCAGTAAGGTGTGATTTTTTATTAAAAGCTTTGTCACTTTCTTTACATTTCCAGATGTTCTCTCCAGTATGATTACTGTAGGGTTTAAAAAGATTTGAGCAACACTTAATGACATTTTCACATTTTTTCAATTTGTAGGGTATATCTCCATTGTAAAACCTATGGTTTTTAGTAATGGATGGAATTTGAGTAAAATATTTTTCACATTCTTTACTTATGGAAGATTTATTACTGCTCTGATAAACAATTGAGGAAGCTTTAAATGCTTTTACATATTTTTTAAACTTGTAGGGCTTCCCACCAAAATTTATTCTCTGGAGTTCAGGAATTCTTATAGTTGTATGAAAAATGCTTTCAAATACCTTATATCTGTAATTTGTCTCTTGATTATGAAAGCTTGGATAAATAAATTTTGGGCATGGATTAAAAACTTTTTCACTTTTATCACTGTAAATCTCTGTTAAATGATCACATGAGTGTTTTCTAGGATTTAAAAAAAAGAGGGAAATTTTAATGACTTTCACAGAATTTACATTGTTTTACACCAAATCTAATATACTGCTAATTACTTGGGGTTGAGATTGTCTTCAGGTCCTGAACAGAAATATTTGTGGATATTTACAAAATGGTGCATTTCAAATTATTCCACTTACTAACTAAAGTATGAAATTGACTACATAGAAAATTTTGTATGTTTTAGAGGAAGGGTATAATTACAAAATGCTGTGCAAATATATTTAAAAGCACACATGAGTCCTCAAATACGACTGCCATATGTGCTGTTGTCTCTTTCCAGCTTAGCCAATGCCCCATACCCCTACAGTTCCAACTTGCCTCAAACACACTATTGTTTGGTTTTAATTTGTGGGGAATCCTGCAGGCACTGGGACACAAATATGGTGCTTATGTGCCAGAGCATTTTTCATTAAGCCAAAGACCAAACTGCATCTGAGCTGGGCTGCTCAATTTTCCAGCAAAAATATATATCACTGAGGGTGTTGTTAAAATTCTTTCTATGTAACTAGCTCACTGAAATCCGTTAGAAAATACTTTGGATTTGTTGAAAACATATTCCTTGAGATGCACAGATGAGTAGTGCTATGGCCTCAGATTTTGTTCACTGGGGACATGTATTGAATCCAGGAAGTCTCTGGATTTCCCACTTGGAAAGTTTTTCTCATTCCACCCACAACCACAGAATGCATAGATATTTTGAGTATTCACTTGGAGTTAGGTCAAAATCCCTGTTGATATGAAAGATGAAGCAGTGCATGTCAGATGGATCTGCTGAAAGATATCTATGAACTGTGCATGAATTTTTTTTTTTAAAGCATGGAATCCATTAGGAGAAAAAGTCTGGTATCTGGGAACTCACAGTTGAAATCCAGCTAGTTTGAGACTATCCATTACATGTTATATACTACCTAGTTTTGCCTAAATTCAGCATGACACTGGAGATAGTATCATCCATTGGAGCCACATAGCCGCAGCACCCCAGAGATGGGTGTGATTTGCCAGAATGCAAATCTACATGTCTAAAGAAAGAATCTTACTGTTGAAATTTTATTCCTACCATTGATGTACACTCCCTTAAATAAAGAATGGAACAATTATCTAGTCATCTTTTTTTAGATCCTATGTGGTCTAGAGAATATATAAGATGCTTTACGTATTTTACCATAAGTTATGGGGCCCTGTATCATATTCCTTTATTATTCATTTCAGATATTCATTTTTTTTCAGGTGACTCATCACTTTCCAAGAAGGAAATGACTCAGGTGGAATGCTTGAGGTCCCATGACATGGAGTGATTATGCTAACTTGTGAGTCATAAATAGATACGTAACTACACAAAGACTGCTTCAAGTTGAATTATAATCATAAATATTTACAAGCACCCTTGACTCAAACCATCAAGTTTCAAGGAGAAGGGTCTACAAAAAAATGGTATTCTGAAACAGTAGACAGAATCATGGATCGACAAAGACATTATAGATGTTTGTTCCCTAAGGAGGAGAAATTTCATGGTAAGACATGCCCCATTCAAAGGTGGTCTTACCTCACCAATGTGGCTGTTTTAATTTTCTTAAAGGTTTTACAATCACAAGCTTTAGTCCTTCATTGATCTTCATTAGCCCCACATCTTCCCTACTGCTTATGCACCAGGCATATTTTCTACCCCTCAGCATGAGCCCAGAAGAGTGTCAGAAGACTTACATTGTTCTCATAAGACCCTCATGTCTGCTTTTGAGGTGTGATGCATTCCTGCAAGCCATTTGGGCTTTGGGTTTTCTGGGAGACTGTGCTAGAAGTTCCTGAGTCTTTCCTTTGTTTCAATTGCTGTACATGATAGATGAGCTGTATGCTTACTTGATGTGTTTTAGAAGGACCTCACTGCTTCTCTTCACTTTTATTAATTATTAATGCATTTAAAAAGCAATGCTTACCAAACTTTTACCTTAAACATATTTAATTACTCAATAGTTCTTTTCAACAGAAAGTCCTAGTGAGGCTTATTGCAGCATTTCCATTTCTCCTTAATCTGAATATTTTTCTTGTCTCTAAGTAAAAATACTATACATGTGTTTAAATGATGAGACAATTTGTCTATTTTGTGTAGAAACTCACCTTGTTAGAACATTGCAATTTTGTATTAGTGATCTATAGACTTTTATCTAATGTGCAATCACATAGAGATCATTAAAAGTTAAAACATAACGAATTAATAAGCATTTTATTACTATTTAGATTTTTTTCACTAAAATGCCCATTTCTATTCTAGTTTTATTTCTAAAGCTTACTAAACTGGTTGAGTCTTTATTTTCCTGAAGGTATTATAAAGACTCAGCTTTATAATGGCCTGTAAACATTGAATATATATGTAGTTTGATACATGTTTTTGCATTTGAAAATACTGTGCATTGTAGTGGTTTTATAAAAAATACTGAGTAGTATATATTTTAAAATTACAATAATGTACTTAAAATTTTTAACCGAACAAAAAGTGGCTGTCACAAGTTGAGCAGTCAGTCTTCTGAGATGTTTGTAATAATGTAACCTGATAAATTTGTAATTTTCTGTATAAATAATTTTCATTATTTTTTCTCTTTATTAAAAATAACAGAAACCCTCTCTGATTTTTAAAAAAAGTATGAGCTGAAGTACTGAAAACATGAGAAACCACAATTGAAACACCACGAAGAGGAAAACATGAGAATGACAACCTCAAACCATAATCTTAAAAATGCGCCAAGCACATACATGGGTTATGGCTGCTCAACTTTCCCTCTCCCTTCTTCAGGTAATCATACCTTTTTATTTCTGTGAGGAACGACCCTCCCCTAACCTCAGGAAACACTATGAGGGACACTCCTGCACCTGAAGCAGCTATTTACAGTTTTTACCATCAGCATATTCCTTACCTATGCCCACAGTGATTAGTGCAGAGGGGAGCATATGACCCACTCTGACTCTGATTATCAAGCCCAGAAGTTCTTGGTTGAGCTAAACAGGAACCCAGAAGGACACAAACCTGAAGTCACGATGGACCATCATAAAAGGGAACATCTGTGAGTGAAGCCATCAAAAGAGTAAGTGAAGAGTAAGACTGAGTACAGATGAATTTGAACTCCAGAATCCAGCCATGCCTCAAATCAAAATTTTGCATAGCTTTTAAAAAGTGTAATATAATCTATTTTAAATCTTTCTTTTAAATTAATATCAGCTTAGAGGTAGGTCCTTTATAACCAAAATGACCCTGAGTAGTATACTTCAAAAGAATGAATGTGAACCATAGTGGGACTTCGAATGTAAAATCTGAGTCTATTGTTCTGGTAGGCAACACAGAAGAACTCCCATCTGTGCCCCAGATGAGCTGAGACCCTTTACTCATTGAGTCTATGTGCCAAACACAGAGGCAGTCAGAGGCACAAGGACACTAAAAAAGATCACAATGGTGATGCTGGGAACGTCTCCAGGCACAATTGAACTGAAGTATGAGATGACACAGGTAAACTCTAGTTTATCTGCTACCAACACCAAATGAAGACAGGAGAAGACATAAAATGGAGACCAGCTGGTGAACATAGTTTGGATTTGCAAAGCATCAGCACAGTCTGCAGTGAGGGAGCAGGATGCATTGTAGAGCTTCCATGTATGCAGACCAAGCACAGATTTCCAGGAAGCTCCGTTAGTCAGATTTCCCTGGGTTGCTACCACCATCCCATCAAATTTCCTCTAAACCCTGTCTGATATGATTGACAGGTATTCAGAATTTTAGAGTGGCAGAGAGATGGACCTGTTTTCTTTTTATCAATCAAATGTGGTTTTATAACAATGTGTTTGTGTGTGTTTGTGTGTGTTTGTTTGTGTGTGTGTGTGTGTGTGTGTGTGTGTGTGTAAGGATCCCTGGTACAGGACCTTGCACATGTTAAGTACTCTACCATTGAGTTGTGTCCCCAGTCCTATAACAATATATTAAGAAAGAATTACCTTATAAAATACAAGCAGAATTCTAGTTTTAAATACATATATGCATATGTAAAAGAACAAAGATCTTTTTAGGAAGAATTGGAGGCCAGGCTAAGTGCATCAAAGAACATCCTATGTAAAGAATCTAAAATCAATTCTTAAAAGTTAACAATCCACAAAGGAAAAAAAATGGAAAGGAAAATAAAAGAAAAAAAATAAAAAATTTCTGAACTTTCCTCTCTTTTAATTTCTATTTCTTGTTTAAAATTAAGTATCAACTGTCTTGGTATCCATACCTGCTCTTTATAAAGTTTTGCAAAAAATATTTTATTTCTTGTTCTTCTGAAAATTCTTGGTTTGGATTAGAAGTCATACCTGAAATAAATTAAAATAGCAAGTTATTCCACTTATGACACTATGGTGAATAGACTCTGAAAATATATAAAACCTTATCAAGGTGGGGGAGGGGAATAGCCACAGAACAGAATAATTTAAAGCCATTATTACTCAAGAAATATATGTAGAGAGAATTTACTACAATATGCTGAAAAAAGCTGTGAGAACTTTGAAAATCATCTTAAGAATTTGTAGCACCACAGATGAGGACAACATTCAAACTGACTGATATCACAATCACAGCCCTTCACTTCAATATATTTGAATGCCACCTGTGACTCAAATGTTGCAGGAAATAAATTTCTCACTTAGTTTTTTTTTTTTTTTATCTTTTTGGGGAGTATTTTTTTAGGATTAAACACAGTGATATTCTATCATTAAACTACATCATAGACCTTTCTATGTTTATACATTTTTTGAGACAGTTTATTACAACAATGCTAAAATTTATTTCAACCTGGCATTCCACTGCCTTAGATTCCCAATTATATGGAATTACATTTATATATCATTGCACATGACCTGTTTTTGTTTACATTGTAAATTCTAAATATTTTCCAAAATGACTATGATGATCTAGTTTAAAAAATTTTAAATAGAAAAATCCCAATGAAAATAATAGCTCACACAATAAAGGGTATAATCTACTTAAGCAAACAAAAAGTTGAGAGTTGGAAAATTGATGTTGTTAATTATCTAAGCAATGCCCAATAACCATTTCAAAGATATTTATTAAACTAAATAAAAATGTAGAAAATTGAAAATAAATTCAGAAAAATAGCAACAGAAAAAGTATAAATTATATACTAGAAATATTCTTTAAAAAATGTCTCAGGCTGGGGATACACTGTAGATGACAGATTGCTTGCCTCACATGCAAAAGGCTGGGCTTGATCCCCAGCACCCACCCACACACACACACACACAGTCTCATGAATTAAAAATTTGAGGAAGAAAATATATCAAATGCTAGAATTAATTAAAAGACACAGGTAGTGCTGGGCACAGTCGTGCATGACTTTAACCCCAGCATCTCAGGATGCCGAGACAGGAGGATCAGGAGTTCAAAGACAGACTCAGCAATGGTGAGGCACTAAGCTCCTCAGTGAGAACCTGTCTCTAAGTGAAATATACAATACTGATGATGTTGTAAGTCAATGGTTGAGTGGCTCTGAGTTCAATTCCCAATAAATAAATTAAAAAAGTTAATAAGTTTATAATCAAACTTGTAAAACTCTTCAAGAAAATAATTGATATCAAAAGATATAAAAAGAGAAATTTTATTTACAAACATATTCTTTTATGATTAACAGTTGATTTCTTTGCAGAAAACTTCCAAAGAGGAATTGGGATATATAGGTATGTATGTTGAAAGAAAAAGAAAATATGAACCTAGAATACTTTATCTACCAATACCATTTTTTTGAACTTTATGAAAAATACATCTTTAAAGACATGAAAATATTCAAAAATTGCTTTACTTCTTGACCTGCTGCAAGAGAAATAATCAGTGGAATATTTCCAATAAAATATTCTGCACAACAGAAATCATATAAAATTTGAAATATCTTGTGGAAAAGAAAAATATATACAAATATATATTTTATTATACTTTCATTGTTGTATGTAAAACATTTCATTCTACAATAGAATGTGGAAAACTAAAGCATAAAAATTATCATAAATTTTGCTAATTAGTATAAATTAGAAAAGCAGGAGTGACATCAATAACAAATCATGGCAACACATGTAAAGACACTGATTGTTTTAGGAAACCAAAATTAACTCAGATTAAAATGTAGTGCAAACTAAGTACTTTATTTTTTTCATTAATTTTCCTTTAGTTATACATGACAGTAGAATGTATCTTCATATATCATACATTCATAAATTATAACAATCTATTCTTTTGTTGGTAAATTATGTGGAGTTACACTGGTTGTATATTCATTTAAGAATATATGAATGTTATTTCCAATTTATTCTACTGTTTTTAAGCACTTAAATAATTACAAAGTAATGACAAAATAAACATCAAGGATAAAAACTAGAAAAAAAAATTATCACCATAAAAATGTATGAACTACAAATTAAGGCATATTTTAATAGTACAAACATTATAAGAAATCATCAAAACGTGAAAACTATAGAAGTTTTTCCTCATCAGTAATTTAAGTATCAATAAACAATTTTGAAAAAAAAAACTAATCAAACACAATATGACCAACAAGATTAAACTTAAAAATATGTTAACTATGTCAGATTTAAATCTACAAAAATTCTCTTTAGATATAAGGTCAGAAAAAGATTAAAAACAAAAGGATAAAACAAATATTACATTCAAAATGGTTGATAATATTTATATAAATAAGAGACAAAGTAGAATATTATATAAAAATAAATATGCCAAATCCTTAGATTACAATCATAGGGAATATATTTGTAACTCAAATAATGTTTTTCATATACAGAAAGAAAAGACAAATTCAACATCATAGAAAGCAACAACGTAATAATAGGAGACATCAATCCCCAATTAATGCAAAGAATAAAAAAATAGAATTGCATTATTCCCCAAGGAATGAAAAAAAAAAAAAAAAAAACCTTCAAAAAACATTAAAAACCATTTTGGTTTACAGAGGCAATAGTCTCTGTAGTCTCTGGAATATTATTCCAAAGAAATCAAGTTAAATGCACAAAACAAATATTAACAGATATTACAATATTGAAGTTGCATTCTAACAAAACATAATTTAAGACAGAAATCAAAAGCAAAAGTGATATTTAAAATTTATGAATATGAATTTAAAGCCAAATTCAGCAATTAAGCAAGGCCCTAAGCAACTTATCTAGACATTGTAACAAAATGATATATAAAAATAGCTGCCAGCCAGGCGTGATAACACACACTTTTAATTCAAGAAGCTTGGGAGTCTGAGACAGCAGGATTGTGAGCTCAAATCCAGCCTCATCAAAACAAGATGGTAAGCAACTGAAGGAGACCATGTTTCTAAATAAAATGCAAATTGGGGCTTGGGATGTAGCTCAGTGGGCAAGTTCCCCTAAGGTCAATCCCCAGTACCCTACCCCAAAAAGGGGTGTAAATGTGGCTCAGAGGGAAAATACCTCTGTTACAGAAAAAAAGCCTAAAGCACCCAAAGTAATCTATGAAGCCCATGTAATTCCAATCAAAAAAATCAATATTATTTTTGCATGTACAAAATAAGTTATTTGAACAATTCTATGGAATCAAGCCAATCAAATTACATTTCCATGACTACATGTAGGCGATTTGGAATTAAATATGAAAAGTTTTAAAACTTTACAAAGATAAGAAATTGTATAATATTTGCAATGATCAACTTTTAAGATAGTATATTAAGTGAAATAGTAATACCAATAAAAATAACAAATACCAGGTAATTCTATGTATGAGAGATATCTATTGTAGCCAAATATAGACACCAAAAAGAATGGCATCAGGGATGAAAAGGTGAGACAAAGGATCACTTGTTTGGAGGAAAAATAAACTTACTTTTTATGTGATACATACATTCTAGAAAAAAAAATCTTACAAAACAATTTATATGAATACTACTGAGCAGTAAATTCAAAATATATAAGACAGTAAGTTCAGGAAAGTTATACAGTATACAGTTTTTATCAAAATTAAAAATTTGACAAATACATAAAAGATAAACAGAATTGGAAACATCTTTATGGTACCTTTAAAATACTAAAGTCTTACTCCTAGACAAAAGAACAGATTCATATAGAGAGAGATAATGAATATGCCATTAATTCTAGCAACTTGGAAGAAAGGCTGAGGCATGGAAATAGAATTTCAGCTTCAGAAACTTAGCAAGAGTCTATTGTAAACTAAAAGTCAAAAGGGGATGATGATGTAGCTCAGTATTATAAGAGTTCATTCCACAGTGTGTGTGTGTGTGTGTGTATAAATATATAAACTTAAATACATTATATGATTAAGCACAAGAACTGAGTATAAACAATCAATGTACTATATAAAATCATATATAAAAGGGGTTAATATTTATATATGTAAGATAAATCATAGAAAACTTGATTGAAAATTGGAACATGGTTTACGTGCAGTTTAACTTCAACTAATGTTTTCCTAAAGTGACAAATCATGATAATTTCTATTCAAATATAACATATAGGTATAGAAATAAAAACAATATCATGGATGTGAGAAAACCTAATGAACAACACTGAAGCTCTCTATAGAGTGAAACTGGAAAAAACAAAAAAACAAAAAAAAAAAGAATTAGAAAAATGTAACCCACAAAATTCTGGATAATTATATTACAATAGAAATATTTCTTTTTACATTTTTTGTAGTGATAGGTGGACAGAATACATTTATTATATCTGTTTATTTTTATGTAGTGCTAAGGATTAAACACAGTACCGCACATATGTGAGGAAAGCCCTCTGCCACTAAACTACAGCCTCATCCCTGAAAATTCTTCTTTAAACCACATTGATCAGCTATACTTGCATAACCATTAGGAGCAGGTATTATGAAATACTGCTATTTATTACATGGCAGAAAAAAAATTCACAGAATATCTAGTATAAGCATTCATATAAAGATCTGAATATTTAAATTATATTAAAGAATATTTAAATATTTAAATTATATTAAAGAAACTCTACTATAATTCTAATATATTACAATGGTTTTACCTAGATATATTTGAAAATGACCAAGTTTTCTAGGGATCCCCCAAATTCCAATAAATGTCAGGTCGTAAATATCCTCACAGGCATTGTGAAATACTCTGTAGGGATTCTGATTGTGGAAATATACAGTGAAGCATTCCTCTGGAGAGAAAACTCCCAGGGTAATAGGCACTCTGTTTCCCACCCTTAGAATGCCCTGCAATTTCCCCAGGAACTAGTAAAATAATAAAATACATGTGCAATGTTAAGCTGCTATGGCAATTCCCTGCTTGAAAATGCTCTGCACTAGAGTGTTATCAGCCTCAAATATAATCTCTGGCACACAGCTCCTGGGAATAAAAGAACTCTCTTTATAGATAAGCACAATGTTTCACTGAGCCTAAAACTGTCCACATAACATTAAGTTTATACAATGGACTTTCTTGAGAGCTACACAAAACTCCTAACATTGCACATTACAATTTAGTATATAACTGAGGAATAAGGTGCATAATGCTGATAAGTTGCTAACCTGCCTAGTAATAAAATGAATAATATGTAGTAGTGATGCCAATGAACTAAATTAACCTATTTATATGAGGCAGCTTGGCCTCCTTGCCATTATGCCACCTTTCCTGCATTTTGACTCTGTCTTTTTTTTTTTTTTTAAACAAATGCTTTGTTTATTTGAGTGTAGGGAGAAGGGAGATCACTGGAGAACAAGAAGGAACTTAAATAATTGATATGCATGATAAACATAGAGCATTGAATGCTCTTTAATTATTGCAACAGAAATAAACCTACGCTTGAAAAAATTAATTTTTTGTGTCAGATTTTAGCTTATCAATTAACATTTTTAAATGTGAATTCCTCTTTGACATTTGAACCTCTTATCTGTATTCTTTGCTTCATTGATTTCTACCCACTTTGATATATGTCTGCTGTCAATTTTCTCTTCAAATCGCAAGGTTATTTCTTTGGGGGAAAGAAAGGTGACCAAGGATAAATTATAGACAGAAAGATGTTTTTGATGGAAAATGGAATATGTCACATTTTGTTATTTTCTTGATAAATACATAAGTCTTTTTAATATTTTCCTCCATAGGAAAAAATAAAGAGAAAACACCCTATAAGATTCTACACAATCATTTTCCAAACCATTTTATCCAGATAAAAACACTAAAATACTTTGAAACCACTTTTATTCTCTACATTGTGAGAACTAATTAGAAATGATAAATTAAACATAAAGAAAAATATTTAACACTTTTTTTTTCTACATAAACAAATGCCCAATCTTTGTCCTAAAAAACAAGAAACTAAAACTTTTTCATGCAAAATAGAAGCTGGCATAAGATACTCTATACAGTTAAAAAATTAAATATTGGTTTTGAATTAGATGTTCTGAATAAAATTTAGGCTCACCAATAAAGAGTAGGTGTCTACAGATCTCTAACATCACATCTCCATATAAAGTCTGCTGAGAAGGGTCCAGGCATTTCCATTCCTCTTCTGAAAAATCAATGACCACATCCCTTAATGTCAATGGTTCCTGAAGTAAAAATGAATAAATACACATCACATAAACCATATGATTCATGACATAGTATTTAACTTCAGAAAAATTTTAATGAGAGTTAAAAGAGGTGGTTTTCACATATGGTAGTGATGTCAACCGTTCAATAAGATACTTTTTTTTTTATGGTGCTGTGGATTAAACACAGGGCCTTGTGCATGAAAGGTAAGCACTCTACCAACTGAGCTATAACCCCAGCACCAATAATTTGTTATAAGCAGTAAAATTGGTGGACAAATTTGGTATAATGAAACCCAGAGAACAGCACATGAGGAGCAAAACACTGAAGCAAAAAAGTGAAAAAAAATCCAACATAATTCCAAAGGATAAATAGTAGTTGCAATTAGTTATTGAATATTCAAAAGAAGCACAACCAAACAAAGCAATGATACTTGAAACATACTTAGAAAAATTATAAGTATACTTATACAACAGTGGTCACCTTAGCATGTTGAAGATATAAGAGATCACTAAAGACACACCAAAATTTTCAATTGTCCACATATTTATTTGAATGGTTACCTCCAAAGTTGTCTATCTTCTCATTATTTAAACATACCATAAATCTATATGATATTTAAAAAAAAAATACTTTTACTTCTGCAGACCACAATATCACAACTCACTTCTAAAACAATAGAATAAAATTTTTAACTATCAAACTATTACAAAACACTTAGGTACTTGGGTCAACTTGAACTACATGGAACAAAGTTATAACAAAAAATAAAAATAAAAAAGCAAATTAAGTGAACAGACTGTTAATCTCTCAGTTCATAAGGAAACTGACACATCAGGTTTAACATTCCCAGATTTGTAAAACCACTCTCACGGTGAAACTGTATCCTCACCTGGCTCATTTCAAAGTAGAAAGTGAGAGAATACTAAGCAGTTAAGAAAAAAAAAATTCTGAAAGGTTCTGGCACCCTAAATGCCTCCCTGACCACATGGAAATACACCTTTTTCCAGGTTCTCACTTATCACTAGTGAACCAACACATACATGAAGTTAGTTTAACATTCTGTGTGATGTCTTTCTTCTAAAACAGCATTATTATTTTTTTTAATTACAGATTTATCCCAGGAGCTCTGTACCCCTGAAATGCATTTCAAGAATTTTTTTTTTTAATTGTGATAAATGGGCTTAAAAAGTTGCTTAGGGTCTCTATATTACTGAAATTAGACTCAAATTTACTTTCTTCCTATCTCATTTTTCCACATCACTGTGATTACAGGTGTGTGCCATGACTCCTGACTCTGCAACCACTTTTGAGACCAAATGTGCAAACAACAACCAATATTTCAACAATTAGTAGTCTAATAATTCAATTCTGATAACATCTAGTACATATCCCACAAGGTTGGTGTTATGCCTATAAAATTTTCCTAAATGAAGTGCCAGTTTCAAGTCCCAGAATAGAATAATATTTATATTTATGATTAATTTCCTATAAATTAGGGGTCTCTACATCTACACACACACAAGTTACTTATTCTGATAAAAAAAGAACACACTTATGTATACCAGCTTCTTATTATTTATATAAATAGGGAAGTTGACAATTGAAACCTTGCATAGAATATAAAAAAATGTCCGATGAAAATGGCATACCTTATAGGCCATTTTAGGAAATAATCGGTTGAAGATATTACCTCCAATTTTTCTGCTATGCTACAGAAGAGCTCCCTTCCCAATATGATTTAGAAGATCCTCACTATTTTAAATATGCTGGTTCAGAAACTCAATCAGAATATTCCCATTGTTTGCCATAAAAGAAAAATAAGTGAACACTTTTATATTCAGGGGTAAGAACAAAATATTTGTTTTTAAAAAAAAGGAATCGTAAGTCTCTCCTTTAGGTGAAACCCTTAGAACATTAAGCCATCTCATGTTCAGCCCAAAACAACATACACGCAATTTTCTTAAAACTCCTAAGTATTTGTTGGCTTCAGGGTAAAGGATACTTCATCTGGAATTTTGATTTATTTTTTGGTAAGGGGGCATTCTACAACTAAGATATATTATAGGCCTTTTAATTTTTTTTCTTTTTTCTTTTTTTTTGAGACAGTGTCTCATTAAGTTGCAACACTAAGCTTCAGGTTTGATCTTTCTTTTTCAACCTCCAGGTTGTTGTGATTACTGGCATGGCCTAATATGCCCAGAATTTTATGAATTTTCTAACCTCCTTTGGTCCATTTTCCTTTCACCTTATTTATTTGCTATTTCTTCATTAAAAAAAAAAAAAAAAAAAAAAAAAAAAAAAAAAAAAAAAAAAACCTTGACAGCCTAAGATTTTGGATGCATCCATATTTTTCTAACCTGAAATTCTAGAAATAGCTCCACAGCAAGGAAAATTATAGCCATAGACACAACTAAGATCTTACTTAACCTTCAATGATGTTCTTTTACAGGCTCAAAAAATTACCTTGGTTTGAATACAATTTTATTTGAAATTTAACTCTATCTTTTCTCTTTGGAAACTTTTTTTTAAACCTTTCAAATATTAGTGACAAATTACATTTTATATGTAATAAAAATATTAGAATAAGTGAGAGATGCTCAATCCATATAGAATTTACTTAAATATTTAGTTACCACCCCAAACATGAGGCAGTACATTATGTCTTCCAATTAGCATATAGTGAGTTTTTCCTTGAAGATATCTGCACAAACACAGTAGGATTTTTTTTTTTCCTAAATCCTTGCTACAGTTTATTCTCCTTTCAAATTCTGGCACATTATAAAAAATCTTCCCTAGATGAGTAAGAAAATGGAAGTCAAAACTCATATTTGCCTTTCTTTTCAGTTACAAAATCAATGGATCTGAGCAGCAATGTATTTCTGTGGAGCTGAACCTAACATTTGGGGAAAATAATATTAATATTCCAATATTTGATGTTTACATGAATCCTATAAAAGATATTTCTGTAATCTCTAGAGTATCTAGAGTATTCATCTAGTCCAACAAGATGCTCCATTCCCTGACCACAAGGTACTCTGTAGGAAGAGAGGATTACACCCAGGTTGGTATTCTCTAGGTAATTCAACATGGGAGCTGTGGGCACCTTGGGTTAGCTTCATGTAATTTTTACACCATGGCCACTCAAAGACATGGCAGATACTTAGGAGACATCATACTCTAAAGTTTCTTAAGGGGACCCCAAACTTGCTATCTATGCTTATAAAAGAAAAATAAACAAAAGATTCAAAGATTTTTTTAAAATTTTAATACTAAATATTAAACTCAGCAGTGTCTACACACTGAGTAACATCCCCCTCCCCTTTTTATTTTTTATTCTCAATATATTGATCCTCTTGCTTCAGCCTACTAAAATGCTGAGACTATGAACATGCATCTTCACACACAGCATTAGGTATAAATACTTTTTCATGTTATAACCCTATGTTCCTCTCATGTAAAAGTACAACCATATACATGCATATATGCACTCACTCACTTTTAAAAATTCCATCCAAAACCAAGGAAAAGATGAATTAAAACTATGTGATATTTGAAATGTTTCAGGGAACCATACTTCATAATATAGTGAATTCGCTTAGAAAAGATGACATTTAGGAAAATCATGCTTACCACACATTTGGAAAATGCACTTAAAAAAGTGAGTGCCACCTGGTAAGGAAAGAGAAACTGAAAATTCCTTGGACCACAGCTCCTCCCAAATATGCATTATTTACATGAGTCAAAATTCTCATGTTCTGATCCTGTCTATAACATCCACTCTGAAGGGGTGTAGGCAAGAAAACACAGAGTTACTTTCAGGCCAGGAAGAGGTCACCAATCTGGAGCAGGACAAAATTTAGAATCCTCACTGTCAACCCCATTCTTAGGGCCAGAGGTGGCAGTATATTGAGCTTTATCAAATTTAGAGTAGGGTTAAAAGATTACAAAGGTGACCTCAGGAAAGCCTAGGTTCTCAAAATTAGTTCGGACTACTTTTACTCAACCCCTTTCTTCTGCTTCATAATGTCAAGCCCTGCAGACTTATCATTTTTAAAAATACTCAAGGGCCTGCGGTGGTGGCTCTGGTAGACTACTTGCCTAGCATGCATGAGGCAATGGGTTCGATCCTCGGCACCACATAAAAACAAACTAATTTATCCACCTACAACTAAAGATACATAAATAAATATTAAAAAAATAAAAATACTCTAAACCCTGAGAGTCAGAGGGAAAAGGCCTGTGACAGAGCCACCCAGGCATCACAAAACCTGGAGATGGATCAAGAGATTTGCCTGAGACAGAGATGAATTTTCTCCCAGATTTTGAAGCCTACCCTCTATTCTTTGGTTGTTGCTCTGATTTAATAATTATTACCCCAATCAGTTCTGATTGAATAATTTTTACCTGCATAGAGAAAATACCAACATCAGACTCCTCTGAGTGCCAGGTGAAACAATTTCAACTAAAGCTTTAGGACCCCAAAATAATGAAATATTAATTATATTCCTTCTCAGACAGAGCCTTTTATGTCCTAGAAGACCTGGCCATAGAACAGGACATACATATTTAATGTTGAATATAATGTCACATCAATTATCAGTGACAATAATGCCAATAACAGATTGACAAGTGAAAATAATATAGTGAGAATTACTTTACATATTTCGGTTTCAAAACCTTCGTACTCTGTCTAAATGAGGCTTGCTTGTTTGTTTGGTTGGTTGGTTCCAGGGATACACCCAGTGATGAATCACTGAGGATCATCTCCAGTTGTTTTCTTTCTTTTTTTTTTTTTTTTTTGCCAAAATCTCACTAAGTCTTTGAGGCTGACCCTAAGCTTGTGATTAACTTTCTTTAGTTTTCTGAATCACCAGCATTACAGGTATGCAACAACACACTCAGCTCTTGTTCAGGAATTTTGATGCATCTAGATTTTAGAAAAAGTAGATAATCTTCTATAGCATCATGCATAGTTGAAAAAATAAAATGATAAATATGTATAACTGAGCTTTTAGATGTCACAAGTAAAACAAATAAATAATTATAATAATTTATAAATAAATGTCTATAAATTCTTTTTTTTTGACTTAAAATCTTTATTTTATTTTTTTTTTAATTTTTTTATTGGTTGTTCAAAACATTATAAAGCTCTTGACATATCATATTTCATACATTAGATTCAAGTTGGTTATGAACTCCCAATTTTACCCCAAATACAGATTGCAGAATCACATCGGTTACACATCCACATTTTTACATAATGCCCTATTAGTAACTGTTGTATTCTGCTACCTTTCCTATCCTCTACCATCCCCCCTCCCTCCCCTCCCATCTTCTCTCTCTACCCCATCCACTGTAATTCATATCTCTCCTTGTTTATTTTCCCATTCCCCTCACAACCTCTTGTATGTAATTTTGTATAACAATGAGGGTCTCCCTCCATTACCATGCAATTTCCCTTTTGTCTCCCTTTCCATCCCACCTCATGTATCTGTTTAATGTTAATCTTTTCTTCCTGCTCTTCCTCCAAGCTCTGTTCTTAGTTGCTCTCATTATATAAAAGAAGACATTTGGTATTTGTTTTTTAGGGATTGGTTGCTTCACTAAGCATAATCTGAAGGGCATCTGGGTTGGTTCCACAGTCTAGCAATTGTGAATTGTGCTGCTATGAACATCGATGTAGCAGTATCCCTGTAGTACGCTCTTTTAAGGTCTTCAGGGAAAAGTCCAAGAAGGGCAATAGCTGGGTCAAATGGTGGTTCCATTCCCAGCTTTCCCAGGAGTCTCCATACTGTTTTCCAGATTGGCCGCACCAGTTTACAGTCCCACCAACAATGTACAAGAGTACCCTTTTCCCCACATCCTCTCCAGCACTTGTTGTTGTTTGACTTCATAATGGCTGCCAATCTTACTGGAGTGAGATGGTATCTTAGGGTGGTTTTGATTTGCATTTCTCTGACTGCTAGAGATGGTGAGCATTTTTTCATATACTTGTTGATTGATTGTATGTCCTTCTCTGAGAAGTGTCTGTTCAGGTCCTTGGCCCATTTGTTGACTGGGTTATTTGTTTTCTTATTGTTTAATTTTTTGAGTTCTTTGTATACTCTGGATATTAGGGCTCTATCTGAAGGGTGAGGAGTAAAAATTTGTTCCCATGTTGTAGGCTCCCTATTTACCTCTTTTATTGTTTCTCTTGCTGAGAGAAAACTTTTCAGTTTAAGTAAGTCCCATTTGTTGATTTTTGTTATCAACTTTTGTGCTATGGGTGTCCTATTAAGGAATTTGGAGCCCGACCCTACAATATGTAGATGGGAGCCAACTTTTTCTTCTATCAGACGCAGAGTCTCTGATTTGATATCTAGCTCCTTGATCCACTTTGAGTTAACTTTTGTGCATGGCGAGAGGAGGGGATTCAGTTTCATTTTGTTGCATATGGATTTCCAGTTTTCCCAGCACCATTTGTTGAAGATGCTATCCTCCCTCCATTGCATGCTTTTAGCTCCTTTATCAAATATAAGATAGTTGTAGCTTTGTGGATTAGTCTCTGTGTCCTCTATTCTGTACCATTGGTCCACCCGCCTGTTTTGGTACCAGTACCATGCTGTTTTTGTTACTATTGCTCTGTAATATAGTTTTAAGTCTGGTATCGCTATACCGCCTGATTCACACTTCCTGCTTAGAATTGCTTTTGCTATTCTGGGTCTTTTATTTTTCCATATGAATTTCATGATTGCTTTATCCATTTCTACAAGAAACGCCGTTGGGATTTTGATTGGCATTGCATTAAACCTATAGAGAACTTTTGGTAATATCGCCATTTTGATGATGTTAGTTCTGCCTATCCATGAACAGGGTATATTTTTCCATCTTCTAAGATCTTCTTCTACTTCTCTTTTTAGGGTTTTGTAGTTTTCATTATATAAATCTTTCACCTGTTTTGTTAGGTTGATTCCCAAGTATTTTATTTTTTTTGAGGATATTGTGAATGGAGTGTTTTTCCTCATTTCCGTTTCAGAAGTTTTGTCGCTGATATACAGAAATGCCTTTGATTTATGCGTGTTGATTTTATATCCTGCCACTTTGCTGAATTCATTTATTAGTTCTAGTAGTTTTTTTGTAGACCCTTTTGGGTCTTCTAGGTATAGAATCATGTCATCTGCAAATAGTGATAATTTAAGTTCTTCCTTTCCTATTTTTATGCCTTTAATTTCTTTCGTCTGTCTAATTGCTCTGGCCAGTGTTTCGAGAACTATATTGAATAGAAGTGGTGAGAGAGGGCATCCCTGTCTTGTTCCAGATTTTAGGGGGAATGCCTTCAATTTTTCTCCATTGAGAATGATGCTAGCCTGAGGCTTAGCATAGATAGCTTTTATAATGTCGAGGTAAGTTCCTGTTATCCCTAGTTTTTCTAATGTTTTGAACATAAAGGGATGCTGTACTTTGTCAAATGCTTTTTCTGCGTCTATTGAGATGATCATATGGTTCTTATTTTTAAGTCTATTGATGTGGTGAATAACATTTATTGATTTCCGTATATTGAACCATCCTTGCATCCCAGGGATGAATCCTACTTGATCATGGTGCACAATTTTTTTGATGTGCCTTTGTATCCGATTCGCCAGAATTTTATTGAGGATTTTTGCATCTAGGTTCATCAGAGATATTGGTCTGTAGTTTTCTTTCTTTGAGGTGTCTTTGTCTGGTTTCGGAATCAGGGTGATGTTGGCCTCATAGAATGAATTTGGCAGAGCTCCTTCTTTTTCTATTTCCTGAAATAACTTGAAAAGTATTGGTATTAATTCTTCCTTAAAGGTTTTGTAAAACTCCGCTGTATACCCATCCGGTCCTGGGCTTTTCTTGGTTGGAAGTCTTTTGATTGCTTCTTCTATTTCATCTATTGTTATTGGTCTGTTTAAGTTGTGAGTATCCTCCTGACTCAGTCTGGGCAAATCATATGACTTAAGGAATTTATCAATGTCTTCACTATCTTCTATTTTATTGGAATATAGGTTTTCAAAATAATTTCTAATTGTCTTCTGTATTTCTGTAGTGTCTGTTGTGATATTGCCTTTTTCATCCCGTATGTTAGTGATTTGAGTTCTCTCTCTTCTTCTCTTCGTTAGCATGGCTAAGGGTCTGTCGATCTTATTTATTTTTTCAAAGAACCAACTTTTAGTTTTGTTAATTTTTTCAATAGTTTCTTTTGTTTCAATTTCATTGATTTCCGCTCTGATTTTAATTATTTCTTGCGTTCTGCTGCATTTGCTGTTGTTTTGCTCTTCCTTTTCTAGGGCTTTGAGATGAAGTGTGAGCTCATTTATTTGTTGGTTTTTCCTTTTTTTGAGGAATGACCTCCAAGCGATGAATTTCCCTCTTAAAACTGCTTTCATTGTGTCCCATAGATTCCGATATGTTGTGTCTGTATTTTCATTTATCTCTAAGAATTTTTTGATTTCTTCCTTTATGTCTTCTGTAACCCATTGATCATTCAGTAACATATTGTTCATTTTCCATGTGATGTAGGATTTTTCCTTCCGTCTTTTATCATTGATTTCCAGTTTCATTCCATTATGATCAGATAAAATGCATGGGATTATCTCCACCCCTGTATATTTACTGAGGGTTGCCCTATGGCATAATATATGGTCTATTTTTGAGGAGGATCCATGTGCTGCTGAGAAAAAAGTATATCCACTTGATGATGGTTGATATATTCTATATATGTCAGTTAAGTCTAGGTTGTTGATTGTGATATTGAGTTCTATAGTTTCTTTATTCAGCTTTTGTTTGGAGGATCTGTCCAATTGTGAGAGAGGTGTGTTGAAGTCACCCATAATTATTCTGTTGTGGTCTATTTGATTCTTGAACTTGAGGAGAATTTGTTTTATGAACGTCGCAGCACCATTATTTGGTGCATAAATATTGATAATTGTTATGTCTTGTTGGTGAATGGTTCCTTTTAACAGTATATAATGTCCTTCCTTATCCCTTTTGATTAATTTAGTCTTGAAGTCAATTTTATTCGATATGAGGATGGCCACCCCTGCTTGCTTACGAGGACTGTGTGCATGGTATATTTTTTCCCAATCTTTCACCTTCAGCCTGTGTATGTCTTTTCCAATCAGATGTGTCTCCTAGAGGCAGCATATTGTTGGATTTGTTTTTTTAATCCATGTTACCAGCCTATGTCGCTTTATTGGAGAGTTTAAGCCATTAATGTTTAGAGTTACTATTGATATATGGTTTGTACTTCCAGCCATGTTTGATTAT
Source organism: Marmota monax (assembly GCF_021218885.2). Lineage (NCBI taxonomy): Eukaryota > Metazoa > Chordata > Mammalia > Rodentia > Sciuridae > Marmota > Marmota monax. Next base: position 1,096,148 of record NW_026694427.1, on the reverse strand, counting down.
TTATCTTCTTTTTTTTTTTTTAATTTAGTTTGTTTCTCCATGGTTAGCTTTCCCCCCGCCCTCTGTCTTTATAGAGGCACTTCCCACTGATGGTTTTGGTTATTGTTTTTCATTTCTTCCTATAAATTCTTATAATTTATAAATTACAATAATTTGTACTATACAATAATTTAAGATATAAAATAATTTAAAATTTTTATTACATAAAATTATAATTACTAGGAAAATATTTTTATTTTAAACCAATATATCCATAATTTTATTATTCTAATATAGAAACAACGAAAATTCTTAGCTAACTACATGTATTTTTCATTAAACTTTCAAATCTCACACTTCTTTCCACTTCTAATACTTCTCAAGTTAGACCTGCCATATTCCAAGAACTCATTAGCCACATATGGCAAATGGCTGCCACATCAAAAGTATATATTGAGTGCTGAGGTTCCCTACACTGCAAAAAAATTGAATGACTGAAACCCTCCTTTCTTATCAGAGTTGAGAAAACATGTTTTCCTTAAGAATATTTCTCCTTTAAATCAAATAAGAAATAATATTTTTAGACTCAGGAGGCTGCTATGAGAGATGCCTAAAGCCGGCCATTCTTTCAAAATGATAACTGTTATAATAACTTTTCATATATTAAAGAGCAAACAACTGATGATGCAAATCCAGGGGGAAGTGTCCTCATATATCTTCATGTCTGTATATACTTTTTAGTTGTGAACAAAAAGATTATTATTTTTTTTTTAATTTTTCAATTGGGCCTTCATCCTAGTGATCCAGCTATGGTTGTCTGGCTTATCTTTTTTTGTAGAGTATGCTGTGAGTTAAAGTACTAATAACATTTTCATGTCTATATGCATTTTGGCATTACTCAAAATTATTTTATAGATCTTTTAACATTAAATCAAGAAAAATAAATTCAGTGCTCCTTCCATGCATAAATCTATACAGTTAATTTGAAATTATTATGTTTTGAATTCTGGCTTCCTGTTTCTATTAAATGTATTTTAAGCTATCAAGTATTATAAACTACAAGAAAACTTACTAATTCATGATTCAAATGAACAGTTTTTGAGTAAGCCAAAATTATATTGACTTATCTGAGCTATTCTGATTTTAGCAGAAATTTTACATGTGTATGCTCTGCTATTTGACATGGTTACCCTGTTCCTGGAAGAGAGATGACTGTCCATTTTGGTCTTTTCATTCTCATCCACATGGTCTCTTCTCCTTTATAAGCCTAATATGAGCTTCTTCTTCTTCTTAAGATGATGAAGTTTACAAAGATAAAAACTGGAAGAATTCAACACACTTTAGGTCTAAGCAGAATACCAGTACGTTTCTATATTTACTCTCTTCTACTGGATGTAATATAATAGACATACTTTTTATTCACATATTGGCAAAGATATACTACCTCTTGATAAGGAGAGCTATAACAGAGAATTGCCAATTTACTGGGATACAGGGAAGTATATGGAACTGGAGATATTTTTGCATTTTATAATCTTTTTTTTCTTTACTTTTAGAAAATATTTGCATGTCTATTGTAAATTAATACAATTTTACAATACTACAGGTAGTAAGAGTCTATTCAGGTTTTGAACTCAGAAACAAAACTGTCTCAAAAACTCAAAAGATTTTTCTAGATTATATAGTCATGCTACATTTCTATGGCTCTTAATATAGTTCAATTGATAATGCTTGCCTTGAATGCAAAAGACCCTGGGATAAATTCCCAGCACCAAAAATAAATAAATAAATAAATAAAACTTTTGTAGGATTCTGTGAACTAAAGAATTACACCTCTGCTATAGAAGCACATTTTTTAGCTGCATATCTCCAACTACTTTTTACTATTCAAATACTTTCAAGAACACTCAAGTATTTTTTTAAATAGAGTATAATTTGGGTAAATCAATTTGGACTATGTTTTGAAAATTAAGCTAAATAATTCATTTTTATTTCTCACCATGACATAATAGTAAAAATGTGCATAACATACAGTATATCTTCAACTTAGTTTATTTATTTTATTTTTTTGGTATTCGTAGTCTATTATAATTTTGAACCTAGTCTAAACCTAAACATTCTTTTTATGAAACAGTCTCTTGATATGAAAGCAAAAGAACAAGATAGATCTACTGAAAAAATACTTCCTCACCAAACACTTTGAGTAAATACCTGAAAATTTAAGAAAATCATCCTTTTAATTTTTTCAACATGGCAAATCTGTTTACTGTAAACCCCCACATGAAAGGGTGAAGTGGACAAATCCACACAGCACACAAGGAAAACACAGAGACTTAATGCATTTTTAACTGGAAACCAGTGGTTTCCAATTCTGACTTAAGTGTACCGGCACTTGAAGGGCTCTTTAATTTTAAAAAGAAAAAAAAAATGCATTAAAATAATGTAATCCATAACCCTGGAATTCATATCCCTGGAGACAAACCCACCCATCAGTGTTCTTGAAAGATTGGAAAAAAAAAATTACCTTTTAGAGTAAAACTAAAAAACACGACTTTAAATTAACATCTTTTAAAAAATGAGTTGCAAAGACACATAAGATATATGCTCATGAATTTAGCTACACAATTTTTCAGTTTTTTGTTTTGTTTTGTTTTTAGCTATGAAAAGTACTTGTGATAATCAACTAACAAATAGAAAAAATCATATTTTAAATAAAAATTCTGGAGATTCTTGTTGATATGTTATTGGTATTACAGCTTTATGTTTGAAGTGAGTAAGCACATTATGGCAGGAACACATGGCATAAAATTGCACCAGGTGTCAACAATTTGGTCCAAATACATACTCTACAAAGAACTAAACAATTCCCAATAGGCGTTATCCTTCTAATGTTTTCACTAAATAAAACAACCTTAGGAACAGACCTCTAATACATGGACCATTATGAGGCAGTTATTTAAACCACAGAACCTGTATTGTATTATTGATGTCCTTTGCATACACTGATCTTTGATAGTCATTTTTGCCCAATCAACTCAGTTAAAAATTACTGGTAATACACCAGGCACAGGACACAGTTATAAGTGTCTTGATCATGAAACACATCATTTTATCAAAGAATTTAATAGGAGACAATTATTAAAGAAAATTTCTTAAGCCATGGGTTGTGTTGCATGCCAATAATCCTACATTGAAGGTGTCTGGTACTGCTGTATTGCAAGTTCAATGACAGGCTTGGTAACATAGCAAGATGTCATTTATGGATGCACTTCAAATTGTTCATATAAACATTCAAGAACATTTGAGTTACCTCTTATATTGGACCATTAGGACTAGTGGGGCCATCAATAATTTTAAATAAGTAATTATTCCACTCAACATATTCTTTCCTAGTATTTCAATGACACTATATTTTATTTTTACTGGTTGCTATGAAAATCATAATTTCCATCTTATCATTTCAACTTAATTAGAGTGAATATTACATATTTAACTAAATACAGATTAAAAAACTTACCACATACTGTTTATTTTCGTGAACCCTTTGTGCAATTACTATAAATATTTATGTTCACATATTTATTCCAAAATACACCATATAATTTTTGTACAAAATAATCATAGATTATTAGAAATCAAAGAGAAACAAGTATCAATCAGAAGACTGATAATGTATGCTATCCATGGAGATACACACCTATAATTCCAGTGACTTCAGAGGATGAGGCAGGAAGATCACAACGACAAATATTGCCTCTGTTACTTAGCAAGGCTCTAAGTCATTCAGCAAAACACTGTCTCTAATAAAAATATTAAAAAGGTGTGGGAGCTCAAGATGCAGCTCAGTGCTTAAGTGTACCTAGGTTCAATCAATGGTACCAAAATAAAGATTTCTAATATATTATAAAACTTAGGCTCTGTGGTAAAACTAACAGGATATACTATTCTTTGTACTGATTGTTGCATGTTCTACAAGATACTTTGCTCTCAGCTTTCTAAAGTTTTTAGGAAAGTGAATTCAAGAATTCCAAAGTCACTAAACACTACACAATATGGAGTATAGAGATCCTTTAATACCCCTGGTGAAAACCTAAAACAGGTCAGAGATGAAAAACAGTTCTTTGTGACCATTGTGAAGTTAAGTCTTCACTCTCAAAATTTTATCTACACAATGACAACACACTTTAGATAACATTCAGCCAGAAATTCACCACATAATACACATTACTTAGAAGCCCAAGTGCATATGCTTTGTTGACTTTTCCATTTTCTCTAAAGTTTCCTATTCTTACACACTTCATTTATGAGGACCTTGAAAATATCTACTTTTTAAGTTCTGTCATTACTCATTTGAGGAAAGAACAAAATTAACATAGCAAGAGATAAAAAGATCTTATTTTCACCATATTAAAAACACTGGTGAGCATCTCACAAACCTACAATTCAGAAACAAACAAAAAATAACAAGACCACTAAAGAGACACAAATACATCCACTCAGAGAAAGAAGTGAAAGAAACATGAAGCAGTAAATTTCCTGTTCTCAATTAAGTAGATGACAGAAGCAATAAAGAAATCTTCCAATCTTTAAAAATAAAAACAAATATTTTAAGAAAGTTTGTCAGAATCAGCCCTACACTTGAACATTGCAAAATATAAAATGTATTCAAAAGTATTTTATAACAAAATATTTTATAAACAATAAGTAGTGAGAAGTTATATAAAACATAGAATACTTCCTAAAGTCACATCTACAGTAAGCAGAAGTTAAGAAATTAAAGGAAAAAAATTTAAATACTGAAAAACTTGAAGAATTTGCTTTACCAAACTGTTTCTCTTTCTGAAAATATGATAGGCAGCTTTCAATTATAATTTGCAAATATATACACAACCTGAACAACAACTATTTATATTTGATACCTACCACTTTATCATCATTAAGTTTGGTCACATCATCAATTAAACTTGCAAAATATCCGTAGATTCTCATTGCTACCAAAGGAAATAATCACAAATATAACAGTTTAAAATAATAGAAACTCATTCTTTTATAGACATGGATGTTTTTATTATCAAAACAAAGGATTAATATCAAAGTATTAGCAAAGCAACACTATTTCCACAAATTCTGGAAGAGAATCATTTTAGCTTCTAATGGCTATTGGTCTCTTTTCTGTGGTTACATGTTTCCCTTCTTTTTGTAGTGATGCACCCATCAAAAGAGTAAAGAGAGACAAACTATCTCTATCTATATCTATTTATCTATCTATCTGCATAAACATTTGTAAACACAGAAAAGATACCAGTAGCCATTAGAAGCTAAAATGATTTTAGATAGATAGATATACATATGGGTAGATACAGATAATAGAGTGTGAGAGAGAGCACATGGTGCTGTCACAGTAAGTTACGACATTCAAACATCATAGAATCTGAGAACTGTAGAAATATAGAATATAAATGCTCCATTGAGCTTATTTTATTTTTGCAGAGAATAATTGAAAGAATCACACAGAAGGATATTTTATGCACAGTGGATGAAAAAAGAAAGGGAACACAGAGCCAGGAGAAATGTAGCAAAGACAGGTTAATTATGCACAAAAGTGAGTGTAATGGGTGAAAAATGTGACATTATACACTGTCTCCAGATGCAGATCAAAGGACAGCGCCATGTTCAGAGTGCCGGTCTTATTTGTTTTTTCTTGGAATTCTGGAAACTCTCTCAATCCCATGGGGCATTGGATTATTCCAACTAATACTCTATTCATACTTTCTGCCTGTCCTAGTCATCCTCTTACAATAAGGATGCATGATACTTATTTGAAAACTGGTAAAGGAGAAACTACATCAGTGAGCTCTTTTACTTAATTTTTAAAAACTTTCCCTGTATATTTCCATGGATTTATGTACTTAAAGGGCATTTTTTAATATTTTAGAATGAGGAACACTCAGTGATCAAAGCTAAAATATAAATTGGGAGAAAATACTTGCAAAGTACATATGTAGCAAAAAGATGATGTGACAGAATGAAAGTGGTGTTATATTTGTGAAAAAAAAGACATACCAAAAGAGTATGTTACAGAAAAAAAAAAAAATTCTAAATCCACTTAATGAAAGAAGAAATATTCAACCATCACATAAATTTACAAAAAAAAAGAGTATAAATCACTACAACTGAGACAAGTTAACACTAAAGCAAATTCACTATTGCGTACCAATCAGGAAGGAAAACATGAAAATAAGGTAAAAAAAAAAAAAAAAGATTGAAATTACAAACATGCCAATTTATTAGAATTGTCAAATCCTTTTCTTTGCCATGCAAAAATTTAGAGCCTTGTGGAAAAAACTGATTTGGTACTGCCTAAATAGGTATACATTAATGAGTCATCAGTTCTATTCTTTGGCAACAAAATATTCTGAATGCATAAACAGGTAATTGCGACTGCAGTTTTCATCATGAAAATAGACTGCATCTGCCATGACCTTCTACATTCCAGATTCCCTAAGTCAAGGCCCTGGTTACCAAGATTTCCATAAGCCTATGCCCAGCACCACAACAATGTCAGAGTAAAGCATAAGGAATGTGGCATAGTTGAGAATCAAGGATCTGAACCTAGATCACAATGGAAGAAAATGCAAACTAGAGAGAGTAGAAGAAAAAGTGGTGAGGGAGTAAAAGAATGGATTTGAGGAGGAAGAAGAAACTGTAAACTGTGTATTAGATGAGAAAATCATTCATCCCAAGTGGGAGAAAACAAGAAATATTGTGGCAGCATAATATTTACCCCAGTGGCCTCATATTTAGAAATTCCAAAAAACTAGAACTTAAAGGTGTAATGGTGCAATCAAACAAGTATGCAACACATCTGTCTTCCTGCCCCTACCAGAGATGTCACACTCTTTTTCTTTTAAGACTACTAATTTCTTCATCTCCAGGCACTGCTCACCCAAATTAAATCTGTTGTTGCTCCACTTCTGGACCTGTTCCATTTAAGCTCCTTCAGATTGTCTCCAGTAACTCATACCTATTTTTTTTTTCTTTTTCTTTAACCAATCCCACCAAATCCTTATACTCTTGTAATGTCTCATACCTGAACTCTTAATGTTCCATCCCTGACATTTTGAGCTACCCCGCTTTTTTCTGACTCCTGAATCACCCTCCAATTTTTTCCACCAACAAAGTTTTAAGCATATTTGGTGTAAGATTTGGTTTCCTACACAATGCACTACACATTTTGCTCATCTTTTATATAATTAAATAAATAAATGGTACCACTCCTGTATATTTATTTATTTTAAAGAATAACACATTAAAAAAAACAAGTTGAGGGAGAGAAGATGGCCGCAAATAGAATGCATCACACCCTGTGTACCGCACCACTGCACAGGTGAATAACGAGTTAGAACGACAAAAAACTATCTTGTTAGGAAATTACAGCAAAATGGGGGTGCACCGAAACCTAGAAGAAGGATTTCCAGCACGGAGGTCCGGTAATTGTGTCTCAAGCACGAGCCAACTGTGCGACTGGTGATCCGGGCTGACTGATCCGCAGGGCCCGCCCCGCAGCTACAGACGGAGGGGCACCACCGAGAAGCAATCAGCAAGAAGGAAGAAACACTGCTGCAGATTCTGTGGAATCCTGCAGGCTGAGCACCCACTGAGCCACGGGCTGAGTTCGGGATTTCAGATGGGGAAGGAAGCGGTACAGTTCTATCCCCCACAACGGAAACTCCACCAAGGAAACCAGCGGCCACTATCTTGGAGAGCTGAAGTAACCACCGCCACTCTCTGACAGATTGCAACAATAAAACAGGTGTGTGTTACTCAGCTCAGCTCACATACAGCGGGTAATTCGCATAAAATCTTTCCTAGGCTTTCCGGGGGTGGGATTATCAGAGCAAGCCTGCATAAAGATGCGGGGAAGAGGGTTACAGTGATGCAGTTTCTGCCAGCCGCGCAAGCACCGTACTCAGGGCTGAATTCTGGGTTCGAGACGGGGGAAGGAAGCGGTCCATCTCGGTTCTCCACACCGGTCAGACCACAGAGGAGGCCAACAGCCACCATGTTGGTAAACTGACATCACCTTCCCTGTTTTCGACTGACCGCAGCTCAATCAGCCATAGAACAGGTAATTTCAGGCTGCAATTCGCCTGCGGCTTGCAGACAGATTGCTAGGGTTCAGCGCCTGTGTGCTTCTTAGAACCTGATCTTATCAGAGCGAACTCCGAGCGTGGAGCGGCCGAGTTCTGGCTCCCGGAACCATCCCGGAACCGCCCTGGCTCAGGGCTGTGGAGCCTGCAGAGGCTGCTTCTTGGACCCTGCTACTTTCAGAGCATACACCAAGCACTAAGCAGCCGAATTCCGGCTCCCGGAACTGAGCCCGCGGGGACTGCTTCTTGGAACTTACACTTATAGGAGCTTACACCGAGCATGGAGCGGCCGAGTTCTGGCTCCTGGAACCGTCCCGGAACCGCCCTGGCTCAGGGCTGCGGAGCCTGCAGAGGCTGCTTCTTGGACCCTGCTACTATCAGAGCATACACCAAGCACTAAGCAGCTGAATTCCAGCTCCCTGAACTGAGCCCGCGGGGACTGCTTCTTGGAGCTTACACTTATAGGAGCTTACACCGAGCACAGAGCGGCCGAGTTCCGGCTCCCGGAACTTCCCTGGACCGGGGCTATTAGCCCGCGGAAACTGCGTCTCGGTCCGGGTCCTCCTGAGGGCTGGTCAGGACTCACCCGTTGCTTGGGTTGCCCGGCAAGGGGAACGAAATGCTGCCATTCGCATAGGATACCAACATGGCAGAGATCTGATGTCAGCAGAAAGCGGTGGAGGAGAGATCTTCATCAATACCAGTGGTGATATAAGCAGTTGGTCTCCTGGTAGGGGGGGAGAGGCACAGTCACCCGAGTCTCAATTTGTCCTCGAGCCAGAGGGGGGGAGCCGGGCCGCCGCCAGCGCCCGGAGCAGGCCCAGCGGCTCGCCAGCGTGGTGACCGCGTGACCCCAATTGAAGATGGGGCGGACCGGAGCTGCCACCCACACCCGCCAGGTGGGCAGACCCGCGACCCAGTGGTACATGGGCGTGGTAGGAGGGGCAGGGCAGAGCCGCCCTTCGCGCTTGCAAGGTAAACAGACCTGTGACAGCCTGGCGGGTCAGGCCCAGTGGCCTGCCAGTGTGGTACACACGTCACCCCAAATGGAGTAGGGGCAGAGCAGATCCTTCTCCCACGCCCGGATCAGGCCCTGCCGGTGTGGTGGTAACGTGACCCCAATTGGAGAGGGGGCGGAGTGGAACCGCCACCCGTGCCCGCAGGGTGAGCAGACCAGTGATCCACCTGCAGATCAGGCCCAGGGGTCCGCAGGCATGGTAGGAGGGGCAGGGCAGATCCGCCGCCCGCGTCTCCAAGGTAGGCAGACCTACAACAGACCGGCGGATCAGGCCCAGGAGCCTGCCGGCGTGGTACAAACACCACCCTAATTGGAGTAGTGTCAGAGCAGAGTCACCTCCCGTGCCAGGAACAGGCCCAGCATCCTGCAGGCGGGGTAGTCACGACACCCCAATTGGAGTAGGGGCAGAGCAGAGCCTCCACCCGTGCCCGAAAGGTGGGCAGATCTGCGACCGACCAGCGGGATAGGCCCAGTGGCCTGCCGGTATGACAGACACGTCACCCCATTTGGAGTAGGGGCAGAGTAGAGCTGCCGCCCGCGCCTGCAGGGTAGGCAAACCTGCAACCGACCAGCGGATCAGGCCTGGTGGCCTGCCGGCGTGGTACACTCGTCACCCCAATTGGAGTAGGGGCAGAACAGAGCCACCGCCAGCTCCCAGAACAGGCCCAGTGACCTGCCGGCGTGGTAGCCACGACACCCAAATTGGAATAAGGAGAGAGCAGAGCCGCCGCTCGCACCTGCAGGAAAGATACGCAAGCAGTATGAAAAGACAAGGAAAGAAAGGACCACAAGCAATGCAGGTCAACGCAACTTTAGAAGAGGTAACAGTTGCAGCAGATGGAATGTCAGATAAAGAATTCAGGATATACATGCTTCAAATGATCTGGAGTATCAAGGAAGACATTAAACAGCAAAATCAGACAATGAAAGATCACTTCGACAACGAATTACGCAAACAAATCCAGGAAGCAAAGGATCAACTATACAGGGAGATAGAGGTTATAAAAAACAAGCAATCAGAAATCCTAGAAATGCAGGAAGCAATAAACCAGCTTAAAAACTCAATGGAGAATACTACCAGCAGAGTAGAACACTTAGAAGACAGAACATCAGACAATGAAGACAAAGTATTTCAACTGGAAAAGAACATAGACAGCTCAGCAAGACTGTTAAGAAACCATGAGCAGAACATCCAAGAAACATGGGATAACATTAAGAGACCAAACTTAAGAGTCATTGGGATACAGGAAGGTACAGAGCTCCAAACCAAAGGAATGAGCAGTCTATTCAATGAAATAATACAAGAAAACTTCCCAGACTTGAAGAATGAGACAGAATCCCAAATCCTAGAAGCCTACAGGACGCCAAATGTGCAAAATCATAAGAGATCCACACCTAGACACATTATAATGAAGATGCCCAACATACAGAATAAGGAGAGAATTTTAAAAGCTACAAGAGAAAGGAAGCAGATTATATTTAGGGGTGAGCCAATCAGAATAACAGCTGATCTTTCAACACAGACTCTGAAAGCTAGAAGATCCTGGAATAACATATTTCAAACACTGAAAGATAATGGGTTCCAACCAAGAATTGTGAATCCAGCGAAATTAAGCTTCAGGATGGAGGATGAAATTAAAACCTTCCACGATAAACAAAAGTTTAAAGAATTCGCAGCTGGAAAACCATCTCTTCAAAACATCCTCGCCAAAGCATTACAGGAAGAGGAAATGGAAAATAACAATGAAAACCAACAGTGGGAGGTAGGACAGTAAAGGGGGGGGGAATAATCAAAGAGGAAAACAAACAATGTTTAGTAACAGAAATAAACAAATATGGCTGGAAGAACAACCCATATCTCAATAATAACCCTAAATGTTAATGGCTTAAACTCACCAATGAAGAGACACAGGCTAGTAGAATGGATCACAAAACAAGACCCAACAATATGCTGCCTACAGGAGACGCATTTGATAGGAAAAGACATACATAGGCTGAAGGTGAAAGGTTGGGAAAAATCATATCACTCATATGGACTTCGGAAACAAGCAGGCGTGTCCATACTCATATCAAATAAAATAGATTTCAAGCCAAAGTTAATCAAAAGAGATAAAGAGGGACACTACATACTGCTTAAGGGAACCATACACCAACAAGACATAACAATCATACATATTTACGCCCCAAACAATAGTGCAGCTATGTTCGTCAAACAAACTCTTCTCAAGTTCAAGAGTCTAATAGACCACCACACCATAATCATGGGAGACTTCAACACACCTCTCTCGCCACTGGACAGATCTTCCAAACAAAAGTTGAATAAGGAAACTATAGAACTCAATAACACTATTAATAACCTAGACCTAATTGACATATATAGAGTATACCACCCAACATCAAGCAGTTACACTTTTTTCTCAGCAGCACATGGATCCTTCTCAAAAATAGATCATATATTATGTCACAGGGCAACTCTTAGACAATATAAAGGAGTAGACATAATACCATGCATCTTATCTGATCATAATGGAATGAAACTGAAAATCAACGATAAAAGAAGGAAGGAAAAAGCATACATCACTTGGAGAATGAACAATAGGTTACTGAATGATCAATAGGTTATAGAAGACATCAAGAAGGAAATCAAAAAATTCTTAGAGATAAATGAAAACACAGACACAACATATCGGAATCTATGGACACATTGAAAGCAGTTCTAAGAGGAAAATTCATTGCTTGGAGTTCATTCCTTAAAAAAAGAAAAAAACAACAAATAAATGATCTCATACTTCATCTCAAAATCCTTGAAAAAGAAGAGCAAAACAACAGCAAAAGAAGTAGAAGGCAAGAAATAATGAAAATCAGAGCTGAAATTAATGAAATCTAAACAAAAGAAACAATTGAAAAAATTGACAAAACTAAAAGTTGGTTCTTTGAAAAAATAAACAAAATCGACAGACCCTTAGCCATGCTAGCGAAGAGAAGAAGAGAGAGAACTCAAATTACTAGCATACGGGATGAAAAAGGCAATATCACAACAGACACTTCAGAAATACAGAAGATAATCAAAAACTATTTTGAATCCTTATACTCCAATAAATGAGAAGATAGTGAAGGCATAGATAAATTTCTTAAGTCATATGATCTGCCCAGATTGAGTTAGGAGGATATAGAAAACCTAAACAGACCAATATCAATTGAGGAAATAGAAGAAACCATCAAAAGACTACCAACTAAGAAAAGCCCAGGTCCGGATGGGTATACAGTAGAGTTTTACAAAACCTTTAAAGAAGAACTAATACCAATACTTTTCAAACTACTTCAGGAAATAGAAAAGGAGGGAGAACTTCCAAATTCATTCTACGAGGCCAACATCACCCTGATACCTAAACCAGACAAAGACACTTCAAAGAAAGAAAACTACAGACCAATATCTCTAATGAACCTAGATGCAAAAATCCTCAATAAAATTCTGGCGAATCGGATACAAAAACATATCAAAAAAATTGTACACCATGATCAAGTAGGATTCATCCCTGCGATGCAAGGCTGGTTCAATATACGGAAATAAATAAATGTTATTCACCACATCAATAGACTTAAAAATAAGAACCATATGATCATCTCGATAGATGCGGAAAAAGCATTCGACAAAGTACAGCATCCCTTTATGTTCAAAACTCTAGAAAACCTAGGGATTACAGGAACATACCTCAATATTGTAAAAGCAATCTATGCTAAGCCTCAGGCTAGCATCATTCTGAATGGAGAAAAACTGAAGGCATTCCCTCTAAAATCTGGAACAAGACAGGGATGCCCTCTCTCTCCAATTCTCTTCAACATAGTTCTCGAAACACTGGCCAGAGCAATTAGACAGACGAAAGAAATTAAAGGCATAAAAATAGGAAAAGAAGAACTTAAATTATCACTATTTGCAGATGATATGATTCTATACCTAGCAGACCCAAAAGGCTCTACAAAGAAACTATTAGAGCTAATAAATGAATTCAGCAAAGTGGCAGGATATAAAATCAACACGCATAAATCAAAGGCATTCCTGTATATCAGCGACAAATCCTCTGAAATGGAAATGAGGACAACCACTCCATTTAAAATATCTTCAAAAAAATAAAATACTTGGGAATCAACCTAACAAAAGAGGTGAAAGACTTATACAATGAAAACTACAGAACCCTAAAGAGAGAAATAGAAGAAGATCTTAGAAGATGGAAAAATATACCCTGTTCATGGATAGGCAGAACTAACATCATCAAAATGGCGATATTACCAAAAGTTCTCTATAGGTTTAATGCAATGCCAATCAAAATCCCAACGGCATTTCTTGTAGAAATAGAGAAAGCAATCATGAAATTCATATGGAAAAATAAAAGACCCAGAATAGCAAAAACAATGCTAAGCAGGAAGTGTGAATCAGGCGGTATAGCGATACCAGACTTCAAACTATACTACAGAGCAATAGTAACAAAAACAGCATGGTACTGGTACCAAAACAGGCGGGTGGACCAATGGTACAAAATAGAGGACACAGAAACTGATCCACAAAACTACAACTATCTTATATTTGATAAAGGGGCTAAAAGCATGAAAGGGAGGAAGGATAGCATCTTCAACAAATGGTGCTGGGAAAACTGGAAATCCATATGCAACAAAATGAAACTGAATCCCTTTCTCTCACCATGCACAAAAGTGAATTCAAAATGGATCAAGGAGCTTGATATCAAATCAGAGACGCGCCGTCTGATAGAAGAAAAAGTTGGCTACTATCTACAGTCGGTGGGGTCGGGCTCCAAATTCCTCAATAGGACACCCATAGCACAAAAGTTAATAACTAGAATCAACAAATGGGACTTACTCAAACTAAAAAGTTTTTTCTCAGCAAAAGAAACAATAAGAGAGGTAAATAGGGAGCCTACACCCTGGGAACAAATCTTTACTCCTCACACTTCAGATAGAGCCCTAATATCCAGAGTATACAAAGAACTCAAAAAATTAGACAATAAGAGAACAAACAACCCAATCAACAAATGGGCCAAGGACCTGAACAGACACTTCTCAGAGGAGGACATACAGTCAATCAACAAGTACATGAAAAAATGCTCAACATCCCTAGCTCTCAGAGAAATGCAAATCAAAACCACCCTACGATACCATCTCACTCCAGTAAGATTGGCAGCCATTAGGAAGTCAAACAACAACAAGTGCTGGCGAGGATGTGGGGAAAAGGGTACACTTGTACATTGCTGGTGGGACTGCAGATTGGTGCAGCCAATTTGGAAAGCAGTATGGAGATTTTTTGGAAAGCTGGGAATGGAGCCACCATTTGACCCAGCTATTCCCCTTCTTGGTCTATTCCCTAAATACCTAAAAAGAGCATGCTACAGGGACACTGCTACATCGATGTTCATAGCAGCACAGTTCACAATACCAAGACTGTGGAACCAACCTAGATGCCCTTGAATAGATGAATGGATAAAAAAAAATGTGGCATTTATACACAATGGAGTATTACTCTGCATTAAAAAATGACAAAATCATAGAATTTACAGGGAAATGGATGGCATTAGAGCAGATTATGCTAAGTGAAGCTAGCCAATCCCTAAAAAACAACTGCCAAATGTCTTCTTTGATATAAGGAGAGTAACTAAGAACAGAGTAGGGACGAAGAGCAGGAGAAGATGATTAACATTTAACAGGGATGAGAGGTGGGAGGGAAAGGGAGAGTGAAGGGAAATTGCATGGTTATGGAAGGAGACCCTCAGGGTTATACAGTGGAGGGGGTAGTGAGAGAGGAGGGGAGGGGAGGGGAGAGGTGGGGAGGGGGGATGGTGGAGGATGGGAAAGGCAGTGGAGCACAACAGACACTAGTATGGCAATTTGTAAATCAATGGATGTGTAACTGATGTGATTCTGCAATCTGTGTATGGGGTGAAGGTGGGAGTTCATAACCCACTTGAATCAAAGTGTGGAATATGATATGTCAAGAACTATGTAATGTTTTGAACAACCCACAATAAAAAATTAAAAAAAAATAAAATAAAAAAATAAATAAAATACAGTCAAGATCCCAAAAAAAAAAAAGATGCGGTGAAAACTAGAGACACCTGACCTTCAACTCCCCGTCCCATTAGCAGCGAAAACGAAACCTGTCTAGCCAGCACTGGGGGAGGGGCAAGTGGAAAAAATCAAAACAATAGAGTGCTGGGGTTCCCAATGGACACCCTCCACACCCAACAAACGGCAAGCCCAGAGTACAGTTTGAACTGCCGAGATGCATCACTCTGGGGAAATCTGGTCTAGCAGGAGAAACCAGAGGACTAGAGGCCAGAACCTCGTGACTGGGCGGCTGGAGACCTCACGCCCGCCAGCAACAGTCCACCAGCTGCCCGCACAACTGGGCGGCTAGAGATCGCCCTCCGGCGACAGCCGGCCCGCTGCCCGTGGGACTGCGCGGCTGGAGACCGCCTGCCCGCTGGCGACCTATTGCCCGCCAGCTGCCCGCGCGACTGGGTGGCTGGAGACCACCCAACCGCCAGCGTAAGCCCACCCGCTCACGCAACTGGGCGGCTGGAGACCCCCGCCAGCGACCGACCGCTCCACTGGGTGGCTAGAGATCGCCCGCCCGCCGGCGACAGCCCACCGGCTCGCGTGACTGGGCGGCTGGAGACCGCCCGCCTGCCGGCGACTGACCGTGCAACTGGGAGGCTAGAGATCGCCTGCCCGCCAGCGACAGACAGCCCGCCGGCGACCGACGGTGAGACTGGGCGGCTAGAGATCGCCCGCCATCCGGCGACAGCCCACCCGCTGTCCCTGCGACTGGGCGGCTGGAGAACGCACCCCCGCCGGCGACCGATCGCTTGCCGGCTGCCGGCGTGACTGGGCAGCTGGAGACTGCCCACCCGGCAGGGAGTGGGAGCTGAAACCAACCAGAGACAGTCCAGTCCCACCCCCCCATTCGGACACCCTGGCAAGGAGCCTGCGGCCAGCCATAGCAGAGAGGTGATGTCACTGGAGCTCGGCCGTCGAAATTCCTTCCCAGCGGATTCCACTTTAGCAGGCATAGTCTATCAACACAAAGGAGAGACAACAGAGATATAAAAAATCAAAACAAATCTATAGAAGAGAGCAGAAACACAGCAATCAAATACAGCTGGAAAGTAACGTGAACATCATGAAAAAACAAGGGAAAAAAGGAGCACAAACAATGCAGGACAACTTAATTGTACAGGAGGACCTAGAAGCATCAGAAACAGGGATAGGGAAAGAACTCAAGGCATACCTAACTCAGATGGAAAGGAATATTAGAGAAGACATGAGGCAGCAAGTCCAAGCAATAAAAGTATATTTTGAAAATGAAATAAACAAACAAATTCAAACGGCAAAGAACGAGCTTTACCAGTAGATAGAGATCTTAAAAAAAAATCAAACATTAATCCTAGAAATGCAGGAAACTATAAACCAAATTAAAAACTCAAACGAGAATATTACAAATACACTAGATCAAGTAGAAGTCAGAATATCAGATAATGAAGACAAAGTTTATCAACTTGAAAAGAATATAGTCAACACAGAAAAGATGCTTAAATCCCACGAGCAATCTATTCAAGAGATATGGGATGTCATAAAAAAAAACAAATTTGAGAGTCATCGGGATAGAAGAAGGCATAGAGATTCAAACCAAAGGAATGGACAACATATTAAATGAAATAATTCTAGAAAACTTCCCAGAGATGAAAGATGAAATGGACTGCCAAATCCTGGAAGCCTACAGGACCCCAAACATTCAAAACCATAATAGACCAACTCCAGGACATATAATTATGAAGATAGCCAACATACAGAACAAGGAGAGAATATTAAAAGCTACGAGAGAAAGGATGCAGATTACATTCAGGGGTAAACCAATTAGGTTAACGACTGAATTTTCATCACAGACTTTGAAATTGAGAAAATCCTGGAACAATGTATTTCAAACACTGAAAAATAATGGATTCCAACCAAGAATACTGTATCGAGCAAAATTAAGCTTCAGATTTGACAATGAAATTAAAATCTTTCACGATAAACAAAAGCTAAAAGAATTTGTAGCCAGAAAACCAGCACTGTAAAGCATTTTGAGCAAAATACTACAAGAAGAGGAATTGAAAAATAGTGCCCAAAACTAACAGCGGTAAGTATCTCAGTAAAGGGGGAGGAACATAACGAAAAAGTAAAAACTAGCCAAACTAAAATAAATAAATAAATGAACATAACTGGAAGTACAAATCATATTTCAATTGTAACCTTAAATGTTAATGGCCTAAACTCACCAATCAAGAGACATAGGCTAGTAACCTGGACCAAAAAAAAAAAAAAAAAAAAAATCCAACAATCTGCTGCCTTCAGGAGACTCATATGATAGGAAAAGACATACACAGGCTGAAGGTAAAAGTTTGGGAAAAATCATAGCACTCGCATGGCCCTCGAAAGCAAGCAGAAGTGGCCATACTCATATCAAATAAAATCAACTTCAAACCTAAGTTAATCAAAAGCGATAAAGAAGGACACTACATACTGTTAAAAGGAACCATCCACCAACAAAACATAACAATTATCAATTTATATGCACCAAACAATGGAGCTGCAACGTTCATAAAACAAACTCTCCTCAACTTCAAGAGTCAAATAGACTACCACACAATAATTATGGGTGACTTCAACACACCGCTCTCGCCATTAGACAGATCCTCTAGACAAAAACCGAATAAAGAAACTATAGAACTAAACAGCACAATCAATAACCTAGACTTAACCGACATATATAGAATATATCAACCATCATCAAGTGGATAAACGTTCTTCTCAGCAGCACATGGATCCTACTCAAAGATAGACCATATACTATGCCATAGGGCAACTCTTAGTAAATATAAAGGCATAGAGATAATACCATGCACCATATCTGATCATAATGGAATGAAACTGGAAATCAATGATAAAAGAAGGAAGGAAAAATCCTACATCGCATGGAAAATGAACAATATGCTACTGAGTGATCAATGGGTTACAGAAGACATAAAGGAGGAGATAAAAAAAATTCTTAGATACAAATGACAATACAGACACAACATACTGGAATCTATGGGACAAAATGAAAGCAGTTTTAAGAGGGAAATTCATTTCTTGGAGTTCTTTCCTCAAAAAAAGAAAAAAAACAATAAATAAATGAACTCACACTACACCTCAAAAATCTAGAAAAGGAAGAGCAAAACAACAGCAAATGTAGTAGAAGACAAGAAATAATTAAAATTAGAGCAGAAATCAATGAAATTGAAACAAAAAAAACATTGAAAAAATTGATAAAACTAAAAGTTGGTTCTTTGAAAAACTAAATAAGATCGACAGGCACTTAGCCATGCTAACGAAGAGAAGAAGAGAGAACTCAAATTACTAACATACGGGATGAAAAAGGCAATATCACAACAGACACTACAGAAATACAGAAGATAACTAGAAAGTATTTTGAAACCCTATATTCCAATAAAATAGAAGATAGTGAAGATATCAATAAATTTCTTAAGTCATACAATCTGCCCAGATTGAGTCAGGAAGACACACACAATTTAAACAGACCAATAACAAAGGAAGAAATAGAAGAAGCCATCAAAAGACTACCAACCAAAAAAACCCTGGACCCGATGGGTATACATTGGAGTTCTACAAAACCTTCAAAGAAGAATTAATACCAATACTTTTCAAGCTATTTCAAGGAATAGAAAAAGAAGGAGCTCTTCCAAATTCATTCTATGAGGCCAACATCACCCTGATCCCAAAACCAGACAAAGACACTTCAAAGAAAGAAAACTACAGGCCAATATCTCTAATGAACTTGGATGCAAAAATTCTCAATAAAATCCTGGCGAATCAAATACAAAAGCATATCAAAAAAAAATGTGCACCATGATCAAGTAGGATTCATCCCTGGGATGCAAGGCGGATTCAATATATGGAAATCAATAAAGCTATTCACCACATCAATAGACTTAAAGACAAGAACCGTATGGTAATCTGGATAGATGCAGAAAAAGCATTCGACAAAGTACAGCATCCCTTTATGTTCAAAACACTAGAAAAACGAGGGATAACAGGAACAACATTGTAAAAGCTATATATGCTAAACCTCAGGCTAGCATCATCCTAAATGGAGAAAAACTGAAGGCATTCCCTCTAAAATCTGGAACAAGACAGGGATACCCTCTCTCACCACTTCTATTCAATTTAGTTCTTGAAATACTAGCCAGAGCAATTAGACAGACAAAAGAAATTAAAGGCATAAAAATAGGAAAAGAAGAACCTAAATTATCGCTATTTGCGGATGACATGATAATATATTTAACATACCCAAAAGGGTCCACAAAGAAACTGCTAGAGTTAATAAATGAATTCAGAAAAGTGGCAGGATATAAAATCAACACACATAAATCAAAGGCATTCCTGTATATCAGCAACAAAACTTCTGAAATGGAAATGAGGAAAACCACTCCATTCACAATATCATCAAAGAAAATAAGATACTTGGGAATCAACCTAACAAAAGAGGTGAAAGATTTATATAATGAAAACTACAGAACTCTAAAGAGAGAGATAGAAGAAGATCTTAGAAGATGGAAAAATGTACCCTGTTCATGGATAGGCAGAACTAACATCATCAAAATGGCATTATTACCCAAAGTTCTCTACAGGTTTAATGCGATGCCAATCAAAATCCCAACGGCATTTCTTGTAGAAAATAGATAAAGCAATCATGAAATTCATATGGAAAAACAAAAGACCCAGAATAGCAAAAGCAATTCTAAGCAGGAAGTGTGAATCTGGAGGTATAGCGATACGAGAGTTCAAACTGTACTACAAAGCAATAGTAACAAAAACAGCATGGTACTGGTAGCAAAACAGGCAGGTGGACCAATGGTACAGAATAGAGGACACAGAAACCAATCCACAAAATTACAAGTTTCTTATATTTGATAAAGGGGCCAAAAACATGCAATGGAGAAGGATAGCATCTTCAACAAATGGTGCTGGAAAAATTGGAAATCCATATGCAACATAATGAAACTGAATCCCTTTCTCTCGCCATGCACAAAAGTTAACTCAAAATGGATCAAGGAGCTAGATATCAAATCAGAGACACTGCGTCTGATAGAAGAAAAAGTTAGCTACGATCTACATATTGTGGGGTCGGGCTCCAAATTCCTTAATAGGACACCCATAGCCCAAGAGGTAATAACAAGAATCAACAACTGGGACTTACTTAAACTAAAAAGTTTTTTTCTCAGCAAGAGAGACAATAAGAGAGGTAAATAGGGAGCCTACATCCTGGGAACAAATTTTTACCCCTCACACTTCAGATAGAGCCCTAATATCCAGAATATACAAAGAACTCAAAAAATTAAACAATAAGATAACAAATAACCCAATCAACAAATGGGACCTGAACAGACACTTCACAGAGGAGGACATTAGAATCAATCAACAAGTAAATAAAAAAATGCTCACCATCTCTAGCAGTCAAGAAATGCAAATCAAAACCACCCTCTGACCGTGGCGAATCAAAGATCCGGGACCCCTTCATTCTATGCAAGAGTTGGGAGAATATACTTTTTAATCAATGCTTTTCCACAAAACCAAAGAGCAAAAGTGGCACTACCCTCAGAAAGAGAAGGAAGACAAAACAGACAGGGTCCAAAAGATAATGATTTTATTTCAAATTGATGCTGAACACAAACTTATTCCCATTTCAGATGTCAGACAGCATAAAAGAGAAGAGAGAGTTCCAAGAGTTGGATGTACCATTTTGGTATATCTTTTCACAGCCTTGACGCTAAAACTTAAATATGTTGAAGACAAGCATCTTATTTTGCAACTTAGCCTTTGACCTAATGCCTAGGATGTGATAATAATGTTTCCTCATTTGATATGAGGTACTGTAAGAGTTTTAGCATCAATGTGATGTATACATGTCTGCATAAGCTAATAGCACCTCAATAATGGTCCAGACTTAAATTAGGGAAAAAGGAAAACAGTACCAAAAAGGCAACTGCTGTTTTCCACAGAATTTTCTCAAAGTATATGACAGAATCCTGGTTTCCAATTATAATTGATAGATGAGTCAGCCTAGAGCTTATTAGATGATGATTGGACTTCTTATTAATTCATGCTGGTCTTATCTGTTTTTTCCTGGTAGAAACAGTTAGCTGATGACTGCTTAACTTCAGAGGGTAAGCTATCATCCTCACCAGAAGCACCTTAATTCTCTACACAACAGGATGTGAAAAGCAAAATCAAAAGAAATAAAGACCTTTTGATTGTAGGTACCATACTATCACTTTCATCTTTACTGGTTCCTATTAGCCATAATAAATTAAAAAAAAAAAAAAATGCCAGGCACAGTGGTGCATGAACATAATCCAAGTGGCTTAGGAAATGAGGCAGGAGGATTGTTAAAAAAAAGTTTAAACTGAGCCTCAGAAATGTCAAGGAACTAAGAAACTCAGTAAGACCCTGTCTAAAATAAAATACAAAATAGGGCTGGGGATGTGGCTCGGTAGCCAAGTGCTGCTGAGGTCAATCCCTAGTACTCCAAACCCCACCAAAAAAAATGGACAGAAAGAAAGAAAAAAAAGAAAGAAAGAAAGAAAAGAAGGAAAGAAAGAAAGAAGGAAGGAGAGAGGGAGGAAAGAAAAGAAAATAAGGGAAAAGAAAAGAAGAAAAGAAAAGAAAGAAATATTAGATCTTGGTCTTGGAAACAGATTCTGCATCTTAACAGACCAAGATAAAAAACACAATACCTAGTTTATAAGTACAGAAAAGAAGAAATAATTGCTTATATCATGCACTCTATATCATACTACCCTATTTTATACATGAAACTTATATAATGATTTGAAGAAAAGAAACGTGTCCAAATATCCACAGCTATTAAGCAGACTAGGTAGAATTCAGAATCAACTATGCATAACTCTAAATCTCCAAAATTTCCACTAGACCACATACCAATGCAAATTATCTTACTCTTTGAGGTTTTGTATAGAGACATATCAGAAAAACAGGATCTCTGTCCATATTATGTATATCACTGATGGAAATAATATACTCAAGAGTGTTCTTCTGAACCTTCTAGAAAGGACTTGGAATAATTTTGAGTAATGACTGAAGTCTCAAATTAGAAAATCAATAATCAACAATACATTTTCATGAAAATACTACAATGAATTTGACAGGAATAGTGATAAAATATTCTTTAGAAATTCTAGAAAGCATACTTCATCTGTTTCCCAAAAGTGCTAAAAATGAAAATTTGAAAACCCACAAAAGGGAGTATAGCAGAACCCAGGGCTTTTAAATAAGATACCAAAAAATGCACTAGAACTCTCTGATGAGATTACTATCTGGGTCTTTCTATATAAGAACATGAAGCTACATGGAACTTGTGCCAATACAAAATGATTTTTAAATGACATAAATGGGAAATAAATTCCATGATTATGATATTTATGCATTGATAGGATAACATCTTAAATTTAATTGAAAGAATTATTCTAAATATTTAATGGAAAGAAATCCAAATATTAGTTTTAGTTAAAAAATATGAATACAAATTAATGGAAAACAAATAATAATTTAAATAAAAATCAATTCTAAAACACACCTGATGTAAGTGAAGCCACCTGTGTCACAAGAGTAGACCCTGGTATAGGGATGAAAATTCAGTTTCAGGTATCAACTAAAGAGGCCACATTTATCCTAAAGTTTTTTGATTACTAACACTTCTGTTAATAAGTAAGAATAATTTCCAATAATACAGGTGAACAATATTGCATCATTGTGAAATACTTAATGTGAACAAGAATGGTGGCACAAACCTAAAATTCCACTGGCTCAAGAGGCTGAGATAGAAAAACAATAAGTTCAAAGATAGTATCAGGAACTTAGTGAGGCTCTAAACAACTTTGAGAAATTCTGACTCTAAATAAAAATAAAAAGGTATGGGAATGTGGATCAGTGGTGCAGTGCCCCTGGGTTCAACCCCAGGTACAAAAAAAAAAAAAAAGAAAAAAATTTGAAATATTATACTTCAATTTTTCTCACTAGTTGTTCTTGTTTACGTCTCATAAAATTAAGTAAAAATTATCTATTGTTACATAGTATATCTTATTGACATTGACATATTCTATCACCTTAAGCATCATAATTACTTGAATATTCAGGTAGTATATATAAGAACAAGATCGGACAATACAACAATGAAGAAAAAAAAAAAAAAAAACTGAAAGCCTATAAGTAAACTTCACACTTCCAGTCAATTTAATTTTGAAAATTTTGTTAGAAAAATTAAATGGAGAATAAGTAGTCTCTGCCTTAAGCAAGATTGATATAAATGCATACTTATGTTTCAAGTTATGTTATTGGATTTTAGATGACATATGTACAATATTTAATATGAAATGTATCTTACACAAGAATATGAGTTAAAACTATAAAACTTAAGAAGAAAACAATTACATATTTCTAAATTAGATTTAACTGTGAAGTCTTGGCTATGCTTCCAAAGTAAAAATAAGAAATAAGAAATAGGACTTGAAACAACTTCTGTACAAAAAATCACCTCAACATGAAAGTGAAGACATAATTATGAAGTTTTCCTTTTTGTTTTCAAAGAACTATTTGTTCCAGTTTTTCACATTCGCTAGAGGGCAGTCAATCCTCCTTATTAAGAAGCTGATTGAGCCCACAGCCTATAAATATATATTTTTTAGTTTCTCACACTCCAGTGCCAAAATGCACCCTTCATAATTACCACACAATAAGAGACTCAACAATTGAAAGATGTTATACATCCCAGCGACCCTCAATTTTTTCAAGCTGCTAAGTCAATGATAAGTCTTAAAATTTAGATGACTTCATAGCACTTGACATGTACAAATTTCTGTCACAGTTCTAATTTGTTTTTGTGAGACTGTGGAATAAACCACTATGTGTTTATTTTCGGCAATATTCTTTTGTTCCTTTTGCCTATCCAAATGCAACTATTTTACATTATGTAAACAAAAAATATTAACGTTTGCAAAAAATACCCTAAAATGGATCAATATGGAAAAGAAAAATAGGTCATTATGCAGAAAATTGAAAATCTCATTCCTCTTTGATACAAAAGTAAAATTAATTACCTTGGTGATTTTTTGGTACAATAAAAAATTACTAGATGAACAAGAATTTACCTCTGAAATATACCAAAAGTAATTAGAAATGTGTTGAGACTGTTATTCATATAGGAATATTTATTGCTGGAGTATTCATAAGAACCAAAATGTAAGATCAATGCAAGGTAAATAGATAAATGGAAACATGTAAATCCTTACAGTAGAATATTACTCAGCAATATTATCTTTCTGTTACTAGGAATTGAACTCTGGGCCTCACACAGGCTAGGAAAGCACTCTAGCCTCTGAGCTGCTATCCCAGCAATATTGAGCAAGTATGTTTCATGAGAGCACTAAATGTTATAATAAATGTGTACATGGAAACCTTAAGCTAATTGAAAGTAAGCAGAAAAACTGTAATGTGTTTAACAATTAATATTATATGTAATTTTCTGAGTAAGTGAATTCAAGAAGCAAAAACACATATTAGTCATTGCCAAGAGCTTTGTGAAAAAGAAAAAGAAAAAAACTGCTAGTGGGCACTAATTTCTTTTCATCTAAAATAGTTCCTGAAACTAAATTTTGGGAATGGTATATATGTGAATATACTACATGATAAAGAATTACACCTTGAAAATATTTATAAAGTTAGTTTTATGTTCACATGTGCTTTGCAGGAATTAAAAGATAAATTATTTATGGAATGCATAAAGCAGTCAAAATTCCAGCCAGAAAAATAGAAAAATAAAAATGTAACTGATTATTGTTCAAAAAAACACTGAGTTTTCATTATGAGATCCACTTACATTTATGTGAATATACTGTGGCTTTTAATTTTCATTTTTACTTTATTATTTGTAATAAGTATATAAGAAAACTATGTCTACACATCAACCACTATTGTAAAGTTGTCTAGTTTTTAATATTCTTATGTTAATAAATATTCATTTTTTGTAAGTGTGTGCATGCATGCACTGATGGAGATCAGACCCAAGATCTTGCACAAGCATGGCAGGTGTTTCACTGTTTTGCCACAACCAATGTACAAATGTATGTTTTTAATCTTGGCTCTCTCTTCTCCCTCTCTCTCTGTCTCTCTCTCCCGCCCCCCAACCCATGTACAAATGTACATTTTTAATCTTGGTTGCCCCCCCCTCTCTCTCTCTCTCTCTTTTCTTCTCTCTCTCCCTTTCTGTCTCTTTGTCTCTCTCTCTCTCTCTGCCCTTCAATTTCTATTTTTTCTCTCACTCTCTCTGTTTTGCATTTTTAGACACAGATGGCACCTTGGGCTCATTTACCACTGAACTACATCCCTAGTCCTTTGGATTATTTTTTTTAAGTGGCAGAGAGTTTTTCTAAGTGTATTAGGCTGGCCTCCAATTTATAATCATCCTGCCTCAGCCCTCAGTCCTGGGATTACAGGCATGTCTTGCCATATCTGTCTATCTATTTTTAACGGATATCTAATGCCAATTTTTAACTTTGTATTATATATATTTCTTATTGCTAAAATGAACATTTATTATGTTCTAATGAACATTCTGCTAATAATCTATTGATTGCTGTTGCTGTTTTATGAGTGAATAAATATTTTACATAATTGACTACTATCTTCTAATATTTCACACATATGCTTTCTTGTATTGCCTATTTATTTTATATAGAATATAAACTGGATCTCCCTGCTGATTAGTGTTCTCAGTCTCACACACTCCTCAGTTCTCTGGGTTCCTCAGCCTCCTCACTCCGGCTTTTGCTCCAGTTCAGTGTCAGCAATCTTCTTATCTATGCTTGTGCATATGTCCTGGGTCTTATTCTAACATAGCAAAGCACAGGTCTGTGTTAAAACAAACAAAAATCATCTATATATCATGGCCATGTTTTCAGACAGAAGAAACTATGCACAGGGACAGTCAGATTTATGAAAAAGGAGTCACAAGGCATTTACTAAAAGACAAAATGAAACCTGAGAAATAATATCCCAAGCATAAAGTTCCCTGACGTTATTTACACATATATGAGTAATACACAACTTATTATCATACATCTGTAAAACTGGCAATTTTGGAAGCTGAGGCCAGAGGATTACAAATATAAAGCCAGCTAAGCAAGGTCATTCTATTTCCAATTGTGCTCTCTTAAAATCTAATAACTGTAGGGGGGCAGTGGAACACTACTGTAATCACAGAAATGTTGAAGGTTGAGTCAGGAGGATTGCAAGTTGGAGTCCAACTTCAGCAACTTAGTGAGGTCCTATGCAACATAGAGAGACCATGTCTTAAAATTGAAAATGCTCAGGCTGTCACTCATTAGTAAAGTGTCAATGGGGTCAATCACCAAAACCCCTAAAACAACTAATACCTGAAATTTACTAAAAATGAATTAATTATCTAATAGTTCTTTAAATTACAAAAACAGCACTTAGTTTTTAGGTGAAAAAAATCTCAACTACACATTGTTTAGCCTCAATTTTAATTTCTACTTGAAGGAGATAACTTAAAGTTGCAAATCAAAGGCATATGATATATATTGTAAGTAACTGAAGAATTGTAATCCCCTGAGACCAGGACATATACATTACTTTTAGTTCATTATCCAGATTCATGAAGCCTAATTATTATAATAGTATAGGTTTATAA
Source organism: Marmota monax (assembly GCF_021218885.2). Lineage (NCBI taxonomy): Eukaryota > Metazoa > Chordata > Mammalia > Rodentia > Sciuridae > Marmota > Marmota monax. Next base: position 1,069,165 of record NW_026694427.1, on the reverse strand, counting down.
CCAGTGTTATTAACAAATATTAATTCAGTAATAAAATAAAAAAAGAAATTTGAAGTATGTATCTTGCTATGCTCTGTGGATGGACTTTTATTTTTCATTTATTTATGTATATGTGATGCTGAGAATTGAACCCAGTACCTCACACTTGCTCAGCAAGCACCAGGCATGATGGTGTACTTCTATAATTTTAGTAAGTTGTGATGGTGAGGCCAACCAATAAGTACAAGACTCCTTGTTATGATGGTGAATTTCCAGTAGCTCAGAAGGCAAAAGCACGTAATTCTCAAGGTTAACCTCAGAAATTTAACAACAAAAAAAAAAGTTTTTGAAGTCACTCAGTGGTTAAGTTTCTCTGGGTTTAATTTCTGATACTAATGAAAGTACAAATCTAATTGGACAACTTAGGCAGACATGATTTTGCTCAATTATAGAGCACTGCTAGATTTGATCCCCAGTACAAAGAAAACAAAAATAAGAAGAAAATAAAGAGCCACACAATTACTTAAGTCAATCCCAGAGTAAAATTAAAAATTAACCAATTAATTAATCAGTGCCTTAGTTAAGTTAGTGGGCTTACAGAATTCACAACAGAGCATTGCTCCTACATATTCAATAAGAGAAAAACTGGATTAATTGAGATTGAATGATAGTTTTTCCTCAGCCCATATGAGGGCTGATTTCCACTGGTGAATAACTAATGTGGCACTAAGTACATGCTAGACTAGAAGATACACATCCTGAAGCCTTTGGTTGCACTCTGAAAAAAAAAAAGTTGGGTAAATTAGTAGAATTAAACCAGGATTTTTGTACAAAGCCAAATGTGTGTGTGTGTGTGTGTGTGTGTGATGAATAAAAATGTTAAACACTAAAGTCTGAAGACACTCTCTATTTTTTACATGTTTTTCTTTAGAAACCCCAAAATATGTGTCAAAGAAGAATACTTAGAATGTTTCCCACATAGTGTGAGTTGATTTTTTTTTTTTAATTTTTGAGGTACTAGAGACATATATTCTAAATATACAGTTTTATATGTTGCTTTCAATATCCATTAAGAAAGTAGAAAATGTGTATTTCTATTGCCTTTTATACTTTTGTTTGTACCTTTACTTATCTATTTTCGTGAGCTACATTTCTGGACCAGCAATTATAAATAGTTGGATTTTTTTCCTGTTCATTAGTTCTGCTGGGCTAAACGTTCATATATATCATCATGCTTTCATGCTAAAGGTCTCTCAAAAGTTCATATTTTAAAGAATGGACACTGAGTAAATTATGAGCCATTTCTAATGGACACATTGTGGTAACATACTAATTACTAAAACAACTCAAAATCGCCTATGAAGTAGGAACACTACTATGTTCTTTATAGGCTTATCAGATGTAATGATAACCTGAATAAATACAATTAAATGTTTCTATTTTGAATGAATCTAAATTTTTTCATTGGCCTACTCATCATAAAATGACAAATTTGAGTACAAACACTAAAAAAGTGTGTCTGAAACTAGCTACATTGGGGTCATAAAAGAATGAAGAAATATGAGCTTATTCATTTTTAGGTACTGGATAGCTACAAAAATATTAAATGTTGTAAAAAACTGTCAATAACATGACATTAACATGATATATATTTAATTTAGTAAGTACAAGAGAAAAATTATAGAGAAACATTACCCCCCCAAAAAAATTGTTACCACAATAATAGTTGCATAATGAATATAAATATATTTCTGTAAGTGCAACAAAACTGTATTTGCAAGTTTAAAATGACATCAAATTAAAACATGCAAGATCTAGCTGGGTAAGGTGGCTTAAGCCTAGAATCCCAGTAGCTCTGGAGACTGAGGATGGAGGATTTCAACTTCAAAGCTATCCTCAGCAACAAGGCACTAAGCAAATCTGTGAGGCCCTGACACTAAATCAAATACAAAATAGGTCTGGGTATGAGGCTCAGTACTCCAGTAGCCCTGAGTTTAGTTTCTAGTTATCCCCACCACCAATCAGAGAATTTTGATGGAAAACTTTGAAGAAACCAATATCAATGAGGTAGAAAAGTAGAGAATGGGAACATAAAATTGATCAAACTACATTCACATGATGAAACAAATGATAGGAAACTAGCCAACAAATTGACCAAGTTTAAATTGAGTTGGTTAAAAAGCTGAAAATAAAACAGCCAATCTCCAAAATATAAAACTAAAATGATCAGAATATATATAACAGTAGAAAACCTCCTTTTGTGAAAATCAGTTTTTTTAGTTCCAAATAATAAAATGTATCCCTATTAGCTTCATAAGAAAATAATAGTTAAGGCAGAAGTTATCAGAAGTAACTAAAAGCAAAGAGAACATGTGAGTATCTAACATGAAGAGAACAGTTTAGCAAAGAACACCAATAAGTTACATCACAAAGAAACTGGTATTTCTTTCTTTCTTTCTTTCTTTTTTATGCTCGGGATTGAACCCAGGGCCTTGTGCATTCAAGGCAAGCACTCTACCAACTGAGCCATATCCTCAGCCCTGGAAACTAGTACTGAAAATTGAATCACAAATAAACTTACATACTATTCAGAAATTTAAAGTTGCTTTATCAACGTGTTTCTGACACTCAGAAAAGGCAGGGGAGTTTCAATCATGCTTTATAGCATCTTTGTTCAATGTTCTCTTAATTCCTACTTAATTCTCATCACATTATCATGATGGAAATTTGAATACATAGATTTAATTTTCAGTAATTTCTGATTTTTAATATGGATAAAAAAATTAAGTCACTTATTGGAAAGAAATAACCAGAAGTTATTTCTTACAATTATGGATTATTTAAATACAAGACTTTCACAGTGTAAATGACTTTGAGTATATAAATTTTTATCAAAGTAATGAAATAGCCATACTTCCTGAAAAAGTCTAAGAGAAAATTATTCCTTGCATTTTCTCAAATCTTGTAGCTTCTAGGGTTCTTTAGCTTGTGACCACAAATATTTCTCTTCTGAGTTGGTGGAATACTCAAAACACAGAAGACAGATAAGCCTTCTCATAGGGAAGATGATAGTAAAACAACAGGGCACTACCCTCAATTCCCACAGGGTCTGAGAACCATATTATATGATATGGAAGACCCTCCCTAGACTGACTATTCCAAACATTGTTTGCAAAGATAGAAAAAAGTCAGTTCATTGAACAAAATGAGTGAAGTGGGTCTGTACCCCTGCAGATGAGAATAAATTGTAAAAGAGCCACAAAAGTGAGTTCAGTGAGTTCAGGACTGGGCATTTCAAGACATACCTGACAAAATCCTGAAAACAAAAGAAAACAAAAATTCAGAAAGCACTTTACACACCTAAGCTCATTTGAGAGAATCAAATTCAGATGAACAGCAGAGGAAAGAGGCATACCAAATGGTGTATAACAATATCTACTTTTTTAAAAAAATTTATTATTATTCCCCACAATTATAGAGTTCTGAATCACCTCAATTACTACTTTCTTCATCTTTTAGGTGTTATCATTACCTGTACATACAACTCATGTTGTTATCATTACCTTGTACATACAACTCATGTACAGTGAATTTACCCCTGCATTTATGAGCTTATCATTTATCTTTTTCTCTGTTTAACTATATGTGTATATTTTTATCCCACATTTCCAGGGTTCTAGCATTAAAATTTCTTTGATACCACCTCCATGAAATGCATTTTTGTCATTTCAGTTCAGTACATCTAAAATGTTCTATTCCATGTAGTTGGGAAAGATGGGGCTATTGCAAGGTCTTTCTTATTTTACTAATTATCCACTAGAGGTAAAGACCAACCTTGGTGCCTCCAGAGGATTTAATTCTCATTCACCTTTCTTATACATAGTGTTTTATTTTTTATGCAAGCAGCACTAACTGTATTTAAAAGGTGAGTAAAAGATTCTGATATGGAAATGGTGCTTTAGAGGTCCCCAAATCCCTAGGGTGGTGGTTCTGACACCACCTTACCACTGAAGCATCTTGACTGCGTTCCACGTTGGACACTGGTACTATGCTTCCACTGAAAGTGATTCATTAGTTATGAATATTGTTCTTTTTCTGCTCTCAACACTCTTGGAAATGTGGGGATTCGTGATAGGTTTGGAATCATAATTTTCAACACACGTATCAGACCCATTTGATAACAAGAGACACACACATATCTAAGAAGAAGAAAGAAGAGAAAGAAGACCATTTATCAATCCTAAAGAAGTAACAGAATAAACTCTGGGAATAAAATAGTAGTCATCTTATAAACTTGTTTCAAAAAATATTTTAGATGGTAATATATTAGTGCATTAGAAAAGAGTGATGTAAATGCAATTTCAATTATTAGAGTTGTGACTGATTTTTTAAAGAGAGTATCAAAAGCTGCATGCAGTGGTGCATGCCTGTAATTCTGGAGTCTTCTGAGGCTGTGGGTGAAAGATCACTAGTTCAAAGCCAGCCATCCTCAGCAACTTAGTGAGGCTCTAAGAAACTCCACAAAACCCTTTTTCTATATAAAATATTTTATAAAGGGCTGAGGATGTTTCTTAGCAGAAAAGCATTCCTGGGTTCAATCTGTAATATGAAAGAGAGAGAGAGAGGTGGGGGGTTAATCAGTGAAACTTTCAGGGTCAAGGATTTACACAATTTAAAAACAATAGTGGGTTTGTTGATGAAAACTCATCTACATTTATTAAATGCTGCATTCAGAAATTAGTATGTTCTCAAACATATACAAGTGAGACAGGAGTCCTATTTTAAGGTGTAAATAGGAACAAAGAGGAGATTTGACACAGCTTTTAATTGACCCAGATGCCCACTTTAGTTTGTGATTGGAATTATGCTCAGGAGATAGATCCTTAAGCTGTTTAAAATAATGTGTTTTTATCAAGTATTTATAAAACAAGATTAAGATCTAATATAAATCAGGCTTGGCAAGGGGGAAATTGTTCAAATAATAAGTATATACATAAACACATAAACCAATATTAGAGAAGTTAACATTTAGGATATTTATGCCATTATATAATCACTAGGAATGTAAAAACAATGACAAGAAAAAGTGAGTAAATGAAGAAACAAATAAATAATTGAATGAATGAATGAATGAATAACTATAAAGTACAAATACGTAATGTGACTGGAATTGTAAAAGAGAGCTTGTAGCCTTGAAAAAGTGTAAAGGTACTCGATATGGTGTTCTACTGCTTACTGAGGTATACCTTATGAACTGTCAACTCCACTTCTAGATGGGAAGAGTTAAAAACAGAACCCACTCACCTGACTCTTTCACTTGGGAATAGTGCAACAGTTACCTTTTTCTTTCTCCCCAAATTTTATTTCTGCTTCCAAGAACACTACCCCTGTAACATCATACTGCCATTGTAGACTTGTTACATCTGAACCCTTCTGATGCTCAAGATTTTTTTTGTCATTGATCTTTTTCTCCCTACCCCCATATATTCCACAATTTTTAATGTATTTATTTTCAGTTGTAGTTGGACACAATATCTTTACTTTATTTATTTATTTTTATGTGGTGCTGATGATCAAACACAGGGCCTCTTATGTGCTAGGTCAAAAATCTAGAGCTGAACCAAAACCCCAGCCCCTCCACCAATATTTAAAAAAAAAAAATAATGTCACCTACATACTTAGCATCCACCAGTCTTACATTCTACTCCATCCATTTCCTGCTTTGTGCATGAATAATTTTGAGATTTTTTCCATTCAGACATCAATAGTCCAGAGTGCTCAGAATTGGGGGTAAATTTTACAGAATATTAGAGGTCAATTACACAACATTAAAACTTTATATAGTGGGATGCACCTAAAGCTGAGGATAAAAAGAAAATCTACAGACTTCACGAGTTAAAATAAAAGGTCTAAAATTCATGAAATGAATAATTTTGAAAGGAAAATTTCATAAAAAGGAGAGTAAAGGGCAGAACATACTAAGCAAAAGCAAAATTTTCACACCACAAAAGATGTACATCTGCATAGAGTGTCATGTGTGGGTGCTTCCAAAAGACAATTTAAATTGAAAGAGATATGATTAATTTGAGATGTAGCAATAAAATATTAATTTTATATAATAGTAATATATATGTACCTGTACCAAATATACCTCATTTAATAATAGGTATACATTGCAAGAAATGAACTATAAACTTTTTTAACATTTTTTTAAATTTATCTTATTTATTTTTTATGTGTCATAGTGAATATTGACATCTAGAATTTTGTATTGCCAAATGTTCAAGCTTCATTTTATATTTACTTGAAGTACATCACTGAACAACAGATGGATTTTACCACACATTGTTGTACAATATGAACTTATAGAAATAATTAGATACCTTATAATAATATGAATAAATAGATGTGTGTAAGTAACACAGAACCTTTATTAAGAAAATGAAACAAAACAAAACAACAAGAAACTTGAAATTTAGAGAAAGTTTGCAGTGCTTTGCAGAAATAGGAATATGACATTCTTTCCAAAAAAATCATTGGGACAAGGAATTATTTTTGGAGAAAACTATATTATATGCTTTCTTAATACCAGAAGAAACTCATTTTTAGAAGTATTATATACTTCAATATAAAAATAAAATATAGCTGTGGATGGTATTACACAAATAATCTCAATGACTTGGGAGGTAGAGGCTGAAGAACCAAAAGTTCGAAGAAAGCCTCGTCAACACAGGAAGGCCATGACCACCATGAGGAAGTTTCTGTCTCAAAACTAAAATATTGAATGGTCTGGGTATATGGCTGTGGCTTAAGGGTATACCACCCCTAGATTCAATAACCCATATATATCTGTCAAAAATTACTATAACAAGGAATTTATGCTAGGTGTGGTGGCACATGCCTACAATCCCAAAACTCTGAAGACTGAGGCAGGAGGATTGTGAGTTCAATGCCAGCCACAACAAAAAGAGTCACTAAAAAGCTCAGAGGGACCCTGTCACTATATAATATATAAAATAATCCTGGGAATGTGATTCATTTGTCAGTTGCCCCTGCATTCAATCCCCAGCATGAATAAAAGGGATTTATATTGAAAATGTCATACTACTTGCCTCTAATGCCATCTATTTGGAAGACTAAAGCAGAAAGGTTAAAATTTCAAGGTTAGCTTGGCTACTTGCCAACAACCTGTCTCTATTTAAGATTTTTTAAAAATGCCTGGGGATGTTGATGAGTGTAATGGCAACTTTGGTTTAAATATCAAGAACCACAAACAGAGCAGTTATTTATTTTTAGAAAGTTACATAAATATGTTAAAAAAATTATAAATTGGGCAACATTAAGAAATAAACTTTTTTTCGTTAAGTGGTACAAAGATGGGCTGGAGTTCTGGATCAGTGGCAGATCACTCACCTGGCACATGTGAGTCCCTTGATTCCATGCTCAGCACCACATAAAAATAAATAAATAACATAAGAGTATTTTGTCCACCCAAACTAAATAATAAAATAATTTTAAGAAAAGGTATAAAGAGAAGTGGGAGAACTCATGAACTCACATAAAAGTAAAGAATATTTAATAAAAAAGAAAATGACACTTATGGTAGGAGAAATGTTCAAAAATTAAAACCTCTCAACATCTTAACAAATTATAAAAATGCAAACTACCATCTGATGCCAAAAAAATTACACAGTATTGATGAGGACAAGAAACAAATTCTCTTGAATTAGAGAAAGAATATAAATTGCTATTATTTTTTGTGTAAAGTGTTTATTTAATATATATGATACTCCTCAAACAGTAGCAAAGCCTATATAAAATATTGTGTTTCTGATCCTGATAATATGTAGTTATATGATAGCATAAGGCTACAAATATATGTTTGTCCATGCTGTTGAAACCAGAAAAACAGGTGCAAAGAGGAGGTACATTCAAAATGAAATAAATACTATAGTTGGAAAAAACTGCTCTCTTGGGATCAAACACATTTTTAGTTTCATTGAAGTAGCTCCTGTTTTCTCCACAGAAATTTTTAACTGGGCTTCTCCAGAAAACTTCAACTTGGCTGATTTTTGGACTGTCACCAAAAGAGTCTCTAAAAAAGAGTTCAATGTAGATAAACTTCCAATTTCAATGTTGCCCTGTTTTAATTGGCTGGGAAAAAATCAGCACTCCAGGTACTGGACACCCACATACTAGTTTCTCACAAACATGTATCCAATAGAGTAGTTTGTAAAAAAAAAAAAAATATGTAAACAAGGCCTCTTGGCCTGGAGCTGGGGCTTCACACAGTTGTTTACATTTCTAAGATAAGAGAAGTTACCAATTGGACTCCCTAAGTGGACAGGAGGAGGAAAGAAAGGGGAGAAGAGTCTCTCCCCCTCTCAGGTGCTATCCTTAAAGGGTTAACTTGCCCAGAAGAGTGAAAAAAAAATGCTTTTATGTGAACTTCTGCAGACTGTGAGCTTCTGAGCACTCCACTTATATGCTGGGTATAAAACTTTGAAGCTACCCAAACTTGGGGTTCAGGAGTTTGATTGATTATACCAAAAGCTAGGCTCTCTGAACCTAGCTGCAGCCAAAGAAAACTGTTTCCTGTTATCTTCCATGACTTGCATCATTTGTCCCCACAACAAAATTTTATTCAGTTTAATTGACAGAACAAAATATTGCATAATTATTACATACAGGTTATATCTGTGTAACACATGATATATAGAGAGGCTTTCAAGGAAAATATGTGCAATTTATCACAAAACAAAAATTTACAGAGGACATAAAATGATCCATTATATACACCACGTGTGTATATAAAACTCATAATTAAAAAGAAAACCCTTTATCTCAGGTTAATGTATAATATTTTCCCATTAAAATTTTAGTATGCATGAATTGTTTTTCTGAAATTTATGTAGAAAAAAATATGTAAAAAAGCCAAAAACCTTCTATTTTTAAGACCAAATAAAGTTGCTATTGTTTTCTGACATTAATGTGTACTATGAAGCTGTATGGCAATAATACAAACAAATGAATCATAAATTAACCAAATCTGAATCCACAAATATGTCATCTTTTGGCATTGTTAAGAGCAATAGGAAGGCCTAAATAAAAACTATCAATATGAAAAATAATATTAGACATGAATGGTAAAATTATCCAATATGAAGTTGGAATTTGGGACTAGTAGCACAATTTACAAGTAGAGTGTGTGTGTGCAGAATGTGCAAGATACTTGGTTCCAAACTTAGAAACACAATAAAAATCATATGTTAATGGGGTAAGATGTTGAAAATAAGGCAGAATATTAAAATTATAGAGTTTTCCTTCATCAAAAAATATAATTAATAAAAAGCTACTCATGTTCTGAGTGTCTCTTTCACAAAGTTATAAATGGATAGAGAGACTGAAATACATTCAGCAATTTAGAAAATATTTACCTTCAATCAGAATGAAAATCTGGGGTACACTGAATATTAGCCCAGTCTTGAACAAATTACCACATTTGAGAACAAATCCGCAATATCACCCACAGTAAACAGAAGTGTGGAAATAGTGATACAGAAGTGTCTAAGCCACAGAATGTATGGTGATTTCCAGGGGCAATGAAAGCCTCTGCAGTGTTTTATCAGCTGGGATCAAGGCCAAATATCAAAGTTGTTGTTTATCTCAAGAAAACATTTGCCAACATATTTTCCCAATTGCTGTTGCTGTCAGAGGATATTCTCCCTAGATTTTATTGTGTATGTAATAGGAGGAAATACAATGAACCACTGGTACCCTGAGTAAGATTCTAGCAGTTCATGAGCCCAGCCCCAACCCTGCTAACTCCAGTAATAAAGCCAGAACTACCAATTACTCCTAAGAGGAGTTTGCTTGTATACTAAATTTCTCAACTTAAACATCTGTTGTTCAAGTTACTATGTCCTGAACTTCTAAGATCTGGAAGCAAAAGAGACTGAGAATGTGCAAATCTACATAGATTGAAAATCAATAAATGACATTGTATTTCTCTCACCTTTATGGACTATGATAACCAATAGTAGAAGTCAAAAACCACAAATCTCTGTTTATCCAAATAAATCTTTACAGAACACTCCTACACTGGCTACTTCACATAAACTTGCCTCAGAAATTTAATGTATGAATTCAATCAATTTTCTGTGCCCTCTGTAAGGCTCTTAAAATGTCTTTAGGTAAAATCTGAGAGCCAGGGGAGGTGGCAGAGGCCTGTAATCCCAGTGGTTTATAATTGTGTTTTGAAAGACACTCTCAGCATCTTAGCAAGTCTCTAAGTAACTTAGACATTGTCTCAAAATAAAACATAAAAAGGACTGGGGATGTGGCTCTGTGTTTAGCACTCCTGGGTTTATCTCCCAGTGCCAAACCAACTAAGATGAACAATTTCTGAAAGATTACAATTATGCCAGTGTATATATACTTGTAAAAATATTAGCGAAAATTTAAAAAATTAATAAATATATTTTTTTGAAAAAGTGTTAAGGTTCTTCAAAAGCTCAAGATAAAAATGACATATAATCCACTAATCATAATTTTGGGTAGCAAAGCAAGGCTGCACATGCCTATGCTCCAGTGGCTCAGGAGAATAAAAAGGGAGAATGTCAAGTTCAAGACCAGTCTCAGCAATTTGGCAAGGTTGTAACCAAATGAGTGAGATGCTGTCTCACAAAAGGGGTACAGGTTGGTGTATAGCACAGTGACAAAGTGCCCATGGGTTAATCTAGAGTGACTCAATAAATAATAATAATAATAATAATAATAATAATAATAATAATAATAAAATCTGGCTAAAAAATGAACATATAATCCAGTAATAATATTTCTGGGTATACATCTAAATGAATGGTAAAACTTTTCTCAAAGAAATAACTGCAATTCCAATTTCATTGTAGCTTTATTCACATTATCTAATAAAAAAAAAAAAATGAAATGCCAGCCAGGCATGGTGGGAAATGCCTCTAATCCCAGGGGCTTTGGAGTTTCAGGCAGAGGATGGAGAGTTCAAAGCAGCCTCAGCAATATTAAGACACTAAGCAACTCTTTCCAAAGAAAATGTAAAATAGGGCTGGGGATGAGGTTAAGTAGTGGAGTGTCTCTGAGTTTAATTCCTATTATGCACCCCCCAAAAAACATCCTTTTAGATGAAAGGAACATCAAAAGATTCCTTCCAGCTTCACAGCATCCAACTACTCCCCTTAGATGCTACACACTTATAGTTCAAACTGATCTCTAGAAAACAAGACTCAGATAATGATATTTCCTACATAAGCTAAGAGACATTGATATCTGTGGACACCTTATGTCAGACTGTTCTAAAACTAAGGACTGGGCAAATATGGGAGGTTGGAATGAGAACACAACACAAAGTTAAGTTCTTCAAAGGGGAATCTTAACTCACACACTGTGATATCTGAAACCACAGTTGGAGATAAAATTAGATTCTTTGCTTCACTGATTTCTGGGTTATTAATTCAATCCAAACAGATATTGAAAAAGTATTAAGGCTACTGGTTAATGTCTATGTAAAACAGGTTATTAAAATGGTATCAAGTTAGGGCTGGGGTTTCGGCTTGGTAACAGAGTGCTTGCCTAGCATGTTGAGGCACTGGGTTCGATCCTCAGATCCACATATCACAATAAGTAAAATAAAAGTCCATTGATAACTAATTTTTTTTTTAATGTACCAGGTTTCTCACATGGCTTTTGATGTTCAGATTCACTATGTACTCTAGCCCATGTGATTAAACTTCCTTATAGTTTAAATTAAGTCCAGTCCCATCTTTATTTTCCTCCATATTAGGACAAAGATGTTTGCTGGAAATGTTTGGAATGCTTCTACAGGTCATTTTAATAAAGTGGTCTTACATATATGGAAAGAAAAACCTCAATTAAGGTCCCATTACATTTTTAAAAAGTCTTTAATTGGGACTGTGAGGATGGCCTTAGCCCTGAGCTTAAACAACTCCATTTTAAAAACTCCAGTTTGAAACATGCAGTCACAGCAGGCACACCCACAGAGTCCTCCAGTATGGCCTAAAAAAAAAAAAAAAAAAGTTACTTCCCCTTAACCTGATAAACAGAGTAAACATCTGGCAGGCTATACTTGCCTGATAAGAGAGAAAGACAAGAAAATCAGAGTGGAGACCACAAGACCAGAAGTTTCTGAACCCAGGGTAAAGGATGTCATGGAGAAATCCCATGATAGATAATAAGAATTGAAAGAGAGGTTAAAAGACCCCAAATTTAGTATAAATAATATAGCTATTGAGCAGGGAATTAGCCAGCAGAAACTAGGATGCACTCAAGCTGAAGAGCCTGATGAGGACCCGACACCCCATCACTTGTCATGGTTCTTTTGATCCTCTGCATGATTTTCTCATCTCTCAAACTCTACCATTTCATCTGAACTTTGGTGAAAGTAACAACTTCTCCATAGGTTCGCTCCTCAACATGTTGTCCACTCCAAGCCAGGATAAGCCTGCCTTGGTTCTGGACCTGGTCACCATGGTCTGAGTGAGTGTGCATCTGCTGGACTAAAAGCCTAAGGCTTAAGAATTTTGTTCTGACATTTAAACTTAGTACACAGAGGGAATGTCTATCACTAGCCTGTCATGATTAAGTGACTTTTGCAGTGTTTAGAATTAATCTATAATTCTTAGCAGTGAATTAATCAACCTTTTTTTTGCTGTGAATGGATTATGTCTATTGCAGTGCCTAGCATTCAGGATTGTTATTTTCTTGAGTAAGAACCTATCGAGTATAAATGCATTCAGCAATTTGAGTGAATAAAGCATTGAAAGGGGCAGAAGCATTTGGACATTTTTTATTTCTCTCCTTGACTGCATATGTTGCAATTTTGCCCCTGGCGACTGGGACACATTGACCATATTATGTTATTAAGAAAAAAGTCATTATTCTTAATGTCATCTAATTTTTCCCTACTTTTTTCTTATGTGAAAGTCTCACAAGGATAAAGCAAGTCTTTTAAAATTGCCATCCAGTTCTTGGAGAAAAAAAAATACAAATAAAGCATCCCTTTAAAACAAAACATGGGAAAAAATAATTATGTTGAAACTGAAGTTTTGAGATGAAACTAAATTTCCCATTTAACCAATATTCTCTGGGATCTTGTCCCACAAGTTTTGAAGAATAAAATCTATGGACACTCAGGGAAGGTTTTAGTAAAAAGAATAGGATTTATTTTAGCAAGAAGAAATACAACTCCCAAAATGTGGGAGAGGGCATGATAGCAGAATAACCCATTTTATTTTTGTGTCAGGTTCAAAGTTTAAATATGGTTTTTGGCAGACCACTGGTTAAAATCTATTTAAAATGAGTATTGAAAAAGGCATTCTTATTACCAACTAGCCTCAAGTTTGTCCTTTCTGTATCCCATCCTCCTTCCAGTGACTTCCAACTGGGTTCACCCCAAGGACAAAGAATTTGGTTGAAGGTATTCCCACAAGTGAGTCTCAAGTGTTCTTTTAATTTGAATAGGCCTTAATGGTGCTCATTAACATATCTATCCATTAACCTTCAGGTGTGGTTAAACAAGATGTCCATTATTCAGCTGCCTTGTCATTATGCTATCTATTTTATTTTATTTTTTCTCAATCAAGTTGAGCAAGAAACCATGCCTTTGAGAATGTGAAGAGAGCTGGAAATTTGGGATTTAATCTCAGATCTACAAATAGCTAAACTATCAGATAGCCATTATGGATTTGAGATACTTCTTAGTCTACATTTAGAAAGCTCAGGAGGCATGAGGATGTTGAGTTCAAAACCAGCTTGAGCAAGTTAGTAAGGTTCTAAGAAACTCGGTGAGACCTTGTCTCTACATAAATATATAGAAAAAGGTTGAGAATTATTCCCCCCGGGAATAATTCCTGGTCTAAAATAAACAAACATATATACAACAATAAAAAACACTTAGGGGGAACAAGAACAGGGTCCCTAAAAAAGCCACAGCTTCTCTCACACAGGAACACTACTAATGAAGTTGAGGTCCTCTTCTGATGATTATCCCAGTCTTCACCACATATTCTGGGGACATGCTGAGCTAATGGCACACAGATGCCCACATAGGAATTCAGGAAGGCCCTGAATATACCATACAATTATGGAACAAAAGACTTGAGGTCTCAAATACTGATCTAAGCTCCACTATACTAGTCAGAGAAAACTAAAGGCTAAGCTGCCAAGGAGAGACCTTCTACCCACCAGACTCTGGAGACAATTATGAGGAGTTTCCAGCCACCATAGCCAATCCCACTGGCTTCAAACAGCCTCCCTACCCAGTCTCAAAATAAGAACACACACTTACCATTTTCTGGATTTCAGGATGCTTAGTGTTCCCCTTATATTTTTTTTCAGCTCCAGTATAGCACAGAAACCTGGAAGCATAGAAATGGATTCAATGAATGGCAGACTCCAAAAAAGAAAGGAATAGAAGACTTTGGAAGTCTGCCCCCTCTTCACTGGCTGTGTCTTGATTGGACAGTTCTCACCCAAGAGACAGATTGGAAAGGGCTTCAAGAACTTCCTCCAAAATTGAGGCCTGTAGTGACACCACTGGTAACTGGTGACAAGTCTTCCTTTTCCACATGTTGAAATTTGAACATTAGAGAAGCATGTTGAGGCAAGCGTACAAAGCAGGGTTTATTTGGAAAAGAGTAACATAGACCATAGCTGGTATCAGGGTATCTCAAGAAGCAAGGTGTTCTGCCTGTAAGGGTAAAAGAAATTGAAGTTAAAGCGTAAAAGTTAAAGGGTAAAAGACCGGGTGTTGTAAAGTTTCTAAGCTGCAAGGTCTGAGTTAAAATGTAAAGGATTAGGTATTGTTAGGTTTCTATGTTACCTGCAAAACCTGAAATCCCTGTAGCTGTTAGGACAATACTGGAATTGCCCAGTAAACATTTCCCCTGGCTGTTTGGTTATTTAATAACTGAAGGGCTCTGTGTAACTGGTCACAGAGTCCTTTAGGCCCTAAAACCAATCAGTTTGAATGTGTACCCCATTTAGAAATGACCTATCACTCCAGCCTGACCTGTTCCCGCCAATGAATGAACTAATCATGTTTAGAAGTTGTTGTTCAATTTTCCCGCGCCTCATGATGATTTGTTCTGATGTATACAAAGCCCTCCGCCCTCCCCAAAAAGTGTACTTAAGCAGTGCTCAGCCCCTGCTCGGGGCTCTGGGCTGCTTTCCCTTCTTGAGTGGGCACAGAGCCCCAGCATGCTGGTTCAATAAATCACCTTCTGCCAATTGCATGAGTGGTCACTTGGTGGTCTCTTTCTCCAATGCTTTGCCTGACCCTTACACTGCCCTTTTTATATGTCCTAGGCTTCCTTTGTTCTCCTGCCTTTCCCCCCTTATCTTTCTCCTTCCTGAGGACATGTCTAGGCCCAAAAATGCTTGGTGGGATGGCCTAAAGTTGGGAAATAGGTGGGTTTAAGGGGGAAGGGCAGGATGGAGTACAAGGACACATTAACATTCTTATAGCTCTCTGTAGGGAGGGGAAATTCCTGGGACAGGTTACCTTGGTAGCAGGTTGGAGCAGGCACAGGTTCCTGATAATATCCATCAGGGGACAGTCTCCAATTTCCCAGATTCACTCAAAATTGGCTTCCTAGATTTAATCTGACTTGATTTACCTCTCTACACTGACAGGCTGTCTAAATCAGTAGGCCTACTGTTTGAGTGATAGTAAACTTCATCCAGATCAGAATCAAATAAGGACACAAAGACAGGTTTTTGTCTGCTCTGATTTGTTGATCAAACACTGGGGATCTACCACTTGCAGGGGTGCATGCCTGTAATCCAAGCAACTGGAGAGGCTGAGGCAGGAGGACAGTGAGTTCAAAGCCAACTTCAGCAATGGCAAGGCACTAAGAATTTCAATGAGAGATGTGTTTAAATAAAATAGAAATAGGGCTGTGAATGTGGTCTCAGTGGTCATGTGCCCCTGAGTTCAATTGTCAGTAGAAAAAAAAAATACTGAAGATCAGATCCATGGGTATGATTCATTAAAAAGTACCAGTGTTGGGAAAAGTATAAATGGCAGCCATACCCCAGAGAAAAAACCCCAACATGGCGCCTAAGCACCTCTTCTTCCTACCTTCTTCTTTTCTGCAGTGGCGCGAAAAGTTGCCGCCCCTGTGAACTCTCCCGCAGGCACCAATTTCAAATCTCGCTGGCAGGGAACCTTAGCCCCAATGGGAACTAATTCCTGGGCTCCGGAGCTGATATCTGAAAGAACTTGCCAATAAACGGGTTGCCTGCCATTTATCTAAGCCCTACCATCTACCCCTTAGTTCTATATAAGCACACTGCTTTTTGCAATAAAATTGGAATTCTCCCGGCAAAGTGTCTTTGTGTGGGGAATTCTTTCACCCAGGAGCACAGATGAAAGGATTGATGGATTAATAGAAACATAGATAGAGTCCTGGGGAAGGGTCTCAAATACTCCTCTAATGTATTTTCAAGTAACTGATATTACAATATTACAGGCATGCTCCACAGCCTTGGAATCTTTGTATATATTTTATTTTTTGTTTTTTTTTTTTATTTTTTTTCGCTGTGAATTGCATTAAATGCCTCAGGATAAATTTATTTCATGGAAGAGTTTCCTCCCAATATTTAGATCTAGCCCAGACAGAAGTGCATTTATATAAAAGTTAAATATCACAATTACTTTAAAATTTTATTTAATATTTCTGTTCTCTGGCCTTATGAGAAAAGACCTTGAGACTTCAACTCATAAGTAATTCCCTGAGGCAGCATTGTCCCTACTCCCCTACAAAAAAATGGGGCAAAAATAAAATTTTAAAGTTTCTAGTTTAATAAAATAAACAAGAGGTGAACAGTGCCAGGTCTCTAGATCTCTCAATATTCCAGAACCTAGAGTATAAGGAATTAAAAAATAAATTATTTGCAATTTTTCCTTGAGCATAATAATAGAATTATGATGTTTGTTTTTTCTTTGGTTTGGGGTACTATGAGAATATTGGCACAAATCACAGGCATTATGTCTATATACATGTTTTTCTATAATTCAATACAGCCCATCAACAGAGTCAACTTCAAATTTAAATGAAGAAAATTTTAATTATTATTGCCAGTGTCCAGCCCTAGCAAGAAATCAGGGGTCCTTAAGTATGAATGGCATTGGGTACTGAAGGATATGTGGCCTCAGAAAAAGAAGAGTAGACAGGATGACAGGTTGCAAGTTACAAGTAGCCTTCAGAAGGATCTGATGCCCATAGAGGGGCCTTTATTTTTATACCTTTTTTTACAGGAATTTATAAATGTAGTTAAAATAGCATCAAAGCCCAAAACTTCTTTCATTTACATAATTTTCCATAGTTGTAATCTTTTCTGACATATATTAACTTCATAAGATATTGAACACATTGTTTAAAATCTGCTCCTGTAACCTTTGCCAATATGATTAAGCTTTTACATTTTCACTTCAATCACTAAGTACTAGACTATGCAACTTGACTACCTGTATCATGACCTATTATTAACTTTTAACTTTAAAGCATACCTATGATTATTGGTAAGCATTTTTGCTTCTAAACTAAAGTCCTAATAATACACACTTAAAAGAGTGAAAGCGTATTACTTAAAAGCCTACTACTCTGAACTGACTTTAAAATATATCTACATAAAATTTTACATTATTCTGTTTTTCCAAAGTAATTTTCTTTATTCACATGACATATTTAACTGCTTTTTTAAAGAGTTTCTTTGATCCTTCATCAAATTATGAATTTTTATGTCTTTATAAAATTTAATTAAAGAGCAGGCTCTGCACTTCAACTCATTTGCTATTAGTATTTACTATGTGTTTCCTATTTTCATCATGAATTCCTGTGTAGGGCAAAGAAGGCTCTGTTAGTAAAGGGAATGTATGTTGGACAGGTTGTGGCTTTAGAATGAGGGGCTTAGTGTAAATTGTTAAGCTTTTCTCAGGAACCTTGATTTGCAATCATTTCCCTGTGAATTTCTTAAGAAATAACACTATTGTTTGTATTGTCAGAGATACTAAAATACATCTCAGGACATATCTTATTTGTATCCTTAATCTCATTCTGGGAATTTTCCTGCAATCTCAGGCAACATGTACTTTTATTATTGATTGTTGTATGCCCTATTATCTATCTCATGAGTATCATAAACAAAACACTTAACATTACCCATGGTGGTGCAGCCCTGCCACAGAATCCCCCATACTGTGACCCAGTCAGACAGGAGGTGCAGGAACATCTTCACCACACTGTCTATAAGATACCAGCTATTTTCCACATAGAAACTAGCTGGTATCTTGTGATTGAATTGTGGCATCCAGTCAACAGTGAGTGGATTATTTATCTGTCATAGGATAACAAGTCATTCTAAAATGTATTCACTCACTGGACCCCTGAGTCAAATCCCAAGCCCTACTTTGTATTTTATTTTGAGAAAGATTCTCACTGAGTTGCTTAACACCTCATCTTTGCTGAAGCTAAAATTGAACTCATGCTCCTCCTGCTTCAGCCTTCCAAGATACTGGGATTACAGGAGTGCACCATTGCACTTGGCTCTGTTCACATATTTAATGGCAGTATTCCTTCTTTGCCTTGTCAACTGTTTTCTTTTTTCTATTGTACATTTCAAATGAATGCAGTATTTCTAATTTTTCTCCAAGAACTGGATGTCAGATTAAAGATTTTTGGTTTCTCTTTGTGAGCATTTCACATGAGAGAAAAGCAGAAAAGTGTAACTTGACAGTTTGAAAAATAAGAACAATTTGTCTCTGCTCTGTGTCTTCCCAGGTACAGACACCTTATCACAATATCTGATTTAAAATTCCTCCTTTAAGAATTTCTGGTGTGATGTGTCCTCATTCTAACCTCCTATATTGTCCTATTTGTGGGTTTCATAACTGCTTAACAAAAGGTATGAACAGCCACCATGTATAAATTCTTTTGGAGTGTCTAGTGAATATCATTCCCTGGGTCTTTTCCCTCTAGAGAGCAGTATAAACTATGAAGTGAAGGCACTCCAGGGACTCTCTGATAGCCCTTCAGCTGGCATGGATCTTTTAGTGATACAGGGCTGGGACACTCTGAAAAACTGAGATAGAATGAAGACCACCCCCTTCAAATGCAGACTTTTTTTTTTTTTCAGTCAAGACATAAGTTTCCAAACTTATCAATCAGAGTGGGAGGCAATGAGTTTATTAGAAGTGATATGAAGAGGAACTGGGTGACACTCTGACAGAAGAAAGTATGTTCTCTCTGAAAAGATAATAGCATGGCTCTCTTGAACTTCAGTTTTTTTGAAGATCTAAAAAAAGTTCCCAAAGAGTCTTGATGAGGTACACTTCTTGACTTTGGACTGACAGCAGGATAACATAAAACTCTCAAGTATCCTCTGCCATGACAACTTTAGGTTAATTAGGCTCATGTTCACCATTTGTAATTGAATTCTTAAGCATAAACTCTCACAGATTTTATGGTTAGTAAGAACTATCTTTATTTCTCTGAGTTCCAGAATCTGGTGTATAGCAGGGTCACAAAAGTCTTCACTTCAGGGTAACTTAAGTTGTTCTTATAAACATTATTTTGAAACTGCATTTCTTCTGTAGATAACAGTTTGTTAAGGAATGTAACATATCCTGTGCAGTTAAGCCAGAATTTTCTTGGAAAATAAAGCATGGGGTAAACATATTGGGCCTATTTATTTATATTACTACATGTTGAAAACAGAGCTAGTCTACCACTGAGCTACATCAGTGTCACCCTTGCCAGAAATAAAGTTGCATGGAGATGCAAATCTCTCAATCAGGCAAAGGCAGTATCTAATTGAAATCACATTCTGGAGATAAATATCATAGAAGAGGGTTTTTTTCAAATGTGCTATGCCACCTTTTCATTAGTTGTGGTTTATTTACTATTTTCACTAATTCCAGGAAACCCCTTTGAAATAAAAAATTTTATTTACATTCCAGTCCTCAGAACCTCATGTTCTTCTCCTGTAGATCCTCAGCACCACATAAAAATAAGTAAATAAATTAAAGGTATTGTGTTCATCTAAAAAAAACTAACACTGGAAAACTGGGCACACAGGTGCAAACCTATAATCCCAGCTGCCCGGCAGACAGAGGCAGTAGAATGATAAGTTCAAGGCAAACTTCAGCAACTGAGACCCTGCCCCAAAATAAAAAGGACTGTGGATGTAGTTCAGTGGCAGAGCATTCCTGAGTTCAATCCCTGCCACTGCAAAAAAGCAAAA
Organism: Marmota monax; assembly: GCF_021218885.2. NCBI lineage: Eukaryota > Metazoa > Chordata > Mammalia > Rodentia > Sciuridae > Marmota > Marmota monax. Next base: position 1,048,888 of record NW_026694427.1, on the reverse strand, counting down.
GAAAGTGACAAAAAAAAGTAACACTTAGGATTTGCTCTCAGAATTTTTTCCACAGATTTCAACAAAGTAAGGTACCTCACACATTAGTTTCTGCTAGTTCCTCTTTTTTTTTTAATCTTTATTTATTTATTTTTATGTGGTACTAAGGATCAAACTTAGTGCCTCATATGTGTGAGGGAAGCACTCTACCATTGAGCTACAGCACACTTCTCTGTGCCTCAATATCGTTATGTCTCAGGGAGGAAATAATTTAAATCACAATCTTCAAAGAAGCATATTTTATGTAAAAAAAATTTTAAAATATGGTAAAAGAAATAATTAAATCACATGCAGAGAGTAAATGAGAAAAAGAAGTAATGAAGAAAGAGCAGAAAGATCAATAAATAAACAACAGAAAAAAGTAGAGAAAATAAACAAATTAAATGCTGGTTCTTGGGCTGGGGTATAACTCAGTAGTATAGTGTGTACTTACCATGTGTTAGGCCCTGGCTTGATCCCAAAGACACACACACACACACACACACACACACACACACACACAAAAGAAATAAAAAAATAAAAATAAATAAATAAAACACTGGTTCTTTGAGAAGACAGAAAAAAAGTGGAAACCTCCAGTTGGGCTAATGAGGGAAAAAAGAGAGAATATACATATTACTAATATCAGGAAAGAAAAGATGATATCACCATAGTTTGTAGAGATATGAGAAGGACATATGCCAATAAATCCATCAACCTAAATAAAAAGAACAAATTTCTAGAAAGATACCACCAAACTCACCTACAATGAAAACCTGAATTGAATAGTCACAGGTTTATATTTAAGAGAATTTGTAGCTTGAAAATCTTCCCTTAAATTTTTTTTTCAGATCCAGATAGTTTCACTGGCAAATTCCAACAAACATGTAGGGGGAAAAAAAATATACCAATTCTATAAGAAAACTGAAGAGGGCGAAATACTTCCTAACTTATTCTGAGGCCAGCATTAACCTGCTATCAAAGCCAGACAATGACATTACAAGAGGTTGTGATACCTCTCATGAACACAGGTGCAAAATCCTATACAAAATTGTGGGGAGGGTGGGGGGTTGTAAAAAGGGATAGCACCCAGGGCTTCACACATGCTAAGCTAATGCTCTAATATGGCTAGGCTAATGCCACATCCTCAGTCCTTTTTATTTTGATACAGGGTCTCACTGAGTTACCCATCCTAGCCTTGAACTTGTGACCCTCCTGCCTCAGAGTAGCTGGGGTTATAAGTGTATGCCACCACATCCAGTTCCCAAGCAAAATTTAAATGAATTAAATACAATAATATATAAAATGAGTAATACCTCATGACTAAATGAGATTCATGCTAATATTTCAAAGCTGGTTTGCCATTCAAAACACAATGCACATCATTATATTAGCAAACAAATAATAACAATCCAATACCCATTCTTAGTTCAAAAATAACAATATTAAAAACCTTAGGAATACAATAGTCTCATTCTGATAAAAGGAATCCACAAAATAACCCTATATTTAACAGCACACATAATTTAAAAAAGATTGAATGTTTTTCTTTTAATATAAGGAACAAGATAAGGAGGACCATGCCCATCATTTCCATCCAACAATATACCAGAGATTCTGCTTACTTTAATAAGGCAAAAAAAAAAAAAAAATTGACTTTCAAGTGAGAAAGGAAGAATTCAAACTATATTTTTAAATGATGAGATTATCTATATAGGAAAATCCAATGAAATATACACCCAAAAAAGCTACTGCTAGAAGGTGAGTTTGGCAAAGTTGCATGACACAAGAGCTAGATACAGAACTGAATTGCTGTTCTATGTTAGTAATGAAAAATTTTATATTGAATTTTTTAAACATACTATAATAATACCAAAAATGTCAAATATTTAAGACAAATTTGAAAGGGATATGCAAGACTTCTACTTTAAAAGATTGCTGAGAGAAATTAAAGAAAATCTAAACAAATGGGAAGAAATAACATGTTCATTTGTTCCAAGACTCAATGATGTTAAGAAGTCAATTCTCTCCAAGTTGATTCATAGATCCAATATCTCAGAATCCCAGCAGGCTGTTTTGTATAAACTAGTAAGCTGATTATAAACTTCCAATGCATATGCAAAGGACCCAGAACAGTCCAAAGTACTTTGCAAAAAAAAAAAAAAAAAAAAAAAATCATAAGACAAACACTATTACAAAGGTAAAGTAATTCAGTCAATGTGGTACTGATATAAAGATAAACAAGTAGATCATGCTACAAAATAGAGGCCAAAATAGACCCATGTACACAGAAAACTTATTTTGGCAATGGTACAAAGGCAATTCAGCAAAGAGACAATGTTCATTTTTAACAAATGGTGCTGGAACTAAATACCCATATACAATAACTGATGAATTTTTACCCCTGCCTTATACCACATACAGAAATTAACTCAAAATGGGTCATATTCCTAAGTGTGAAACCTAAAACAATAAACCTCCTCAAAGAAACAGGAGGTAACTTCTGTGACTTGGGGTTAGGCAAAGAGTTCTTAGATATGATACCAAAAGTGCATTAAAGAACAATTAGTAAATTGAATTTCATCAAAATTAAGAACATCTGTTCTTTGAAACACACTGCTAGGGGAATGTAAAACATGTCAGACTGGGACAAAATATCATAAATCTGATAAAGAATTTGTATCCAGAATATATAAAGAACTCTTAAAACTTAATAAATAAGAAAACCAAATACCCCAATAAATAATAGTATACAAGATTTGATACTTTACCAAAGAATGGCAAATAAGCACGTGAAAATATGCTCATCATCAGCAGCAGCAGGTAGGAAAATACAAATTAATATCACAATGAGGGGCTGGGGCTGTGACTCAGTGGCACAGCACTTGCCTTGCACATATGAGGCACTGGGTTCAATCTTCAGGACTGCATTAAAAATAAATAAATAAAATAAAGGTATTGTGTACATCTGCAACTAATTTTTTTTTTTAAATCACAAGAGGTAATACTATGTATCTATTAGAGGAATAAAATTTAAAAAGACTACCACAGTAAGTATTTAAGATACAGACTTGGGGCAACTGATTCTTCATTCACTGCTGGTAGGAATGTAAAAGGAAATGATAACTTGGTAAACAGTTTTGCAGTTTTAAAAATTAAAAATACCCTACCACATGGTCTACTTATATCACTTCTGGGTATTTTCCAAAGAGATAAGGGAGCATAAATCCACAAAAAGATCTGTAATACAGCTGTTCAGATATATTTAGTTCTAAGAGCCAAAAGCTGGAAACACCCAAATGGCTGTCAATGTTGAACAGATACATCCATACAATGGAATACTTTGAGCCCTCAAAAGAATAAACAACTGATATAATCAGAAACAGAGACAAATCTCAAAATAATTACACTGAGTGAAAGAGCCAAAAAAAAAAAAAAAGAGTACATGTGATATAATTTCATTTACATAAAACCCTAGAATAAGTAAACTAACCTATAGTGACAGCAGATCAGTAGGTTGGTGGTTGTCCAGAGAAAGGGACAGAGGATCATGAGGAGAGAAAAACAAAGAAATTTAGGGGGGGGGGGGTTGATGGATCTTTTCATTCTCTTCATTGTTATGATGGGTTCTTGGGTGTGAACATGTGCCAAAAATGATTAAATCATACACTTTAAACATGAAGTTTCCTGGATTGAATTATACCTCAATAAAACTGTCTTTAAAAAGGGCTACCTGAAATATATAATATCAATTTAAATTGTCCCTTTTCCATTAGCATACCGAAAATTTTTCCTGTAGCAAACTTAGTCATGTAACTGCTTCAAATACACCTTTCCCTTTGACATTTACTCTATATAAACACAACTGTAAAAGTAAATTACTGGACTATGGATGTGGCTCAAGTGGTAACGTGCTCACCTAGCATGTGCGGGGTGCTGGCTTTGTTCCTCAGCACCACATAAATGTTGTATCCAACAAAACCTAAAAAATAAATATTAAAAAAATCAATCTCTCTCTCTCTCTCTCTCTCTCTCTCTCTCTCCCTTAAAAAACACTAAATTACTATTGGATAGAAAAATTAAAAAATTGATCTCCCTGGATTGCACAGTTGTCTGTTTACTGGCTTCAAATGAAGTCTGAATGTTTAGCTAAACTACCAGTACTGAAGGCTCAGTCACTGAATACTGAAAACACAACGTTTGAAAGCAGCCCTAAAGCAATTCATTAATTCAAATAAATGTTTACTGCACAAGTGCTCTCTGTATGTTATGGTTAAAAGGGCTGGATTTTATGCAGAATGGACAGTACCAAATTACAAAGTAATTCCATGTGTCTTTTGGAATAATTTGTAAGGTTTAGCAATGCTTAAATCACATGATGAAAGAATAGCAATGGAAACAAACCACAGACAGCCAAGAACAGTGACTCTTCTAATTAAAGGTTAAAATAATAAATTTCAATAACATGACTAAAGAACTGTATACTAACAGCTTAGAATTCCAAAATGACAAGTATCTCTCATATCTTAAGTGAACTCAGAACAAAGATTTAAAATTACTTCCACACACAGCAAGTATGGAGTCTGCCAGCTCTAAGTAGTCATTCTGGCTTAGAAATATAAAAGGATGTGAAAAGACAGACCCCAAATTATTATTTTTTTAAATACCAATAACAAATAGGAAGTTTTAAGTAAATCCTCTAATAGCTGGTATCAAAGATAATATTCTGTAACAGCATATTCTTCATTACTGAACTCAGCTAACTGGACCAAGAATGGAAATTACTATATCCTATAGAAGATACAAGGTTAATTATTCATCACAAATAAAACCATCCATAGCTCTGCCATAATATACAGGACCTTTTACAGCATAGCAAGGGCAGCCATTTGAAAACCTTCCACTATCTTTTTCCCTTACAATGATACTACCCTTTAAGGTTCTTTATCTAAAAGAACCCAACATCTCCTCCATTTGTGTATAATGAATTGAAGCATTTTCTTCTGTCATGTATAACTGATTACAACTAATGAATAATTTAAAAAAAGAACCCAGGAACTCATGCCAGGCACCTAAAAATCTATAAAAATCACTTGTTAGTGGTAACTGTGGATGGTATGTGCTTCAGATTCCCTTAAAAACCTACTCTTCTTCTAAATTTGTTCAGGTTCTTCAAAACTGTCATGTTTTGTGTTCTCAAAGGTACAATTTTGCTAAACAATGAGCTTTTAATGAATTTGGACTGACATGATTTCTCTACATGTCTTTCAAACACATCATACCCAAATTCATATCTACATTAAACACTACTAATACTGAGTGTTCAGTAACCATGGAATCTAGACAATGAGTTCTGCAAGCACAATATCCAAGTATTCTTATCTTCACTGAGAAGCAATATCCACTAAACAAAAGATGAAGACAACCATAGTATTCAGTTATTGCATCTTCTATTTATTGATTTTTTGGAGTTTTACAAATGAAAATGGTTTGCTTTAGGTAAATTGCTGAAAAAAAGCAAAGACATTTAAACACTTATAATTAAAATTATGAAATGTTACATCTCATCTCTGATACTGATTGTAATTAATATTGTGAAATAACAACTGCTACAGCTTGAGTTCCATTGAAGCTAAGAGCCAATTTGTGGTTCCTCGACACCTTCACTGTCAATTACTGCCCTCCTGTAGCATTTTAATTTGAAGAAAACCACTGTATCTTACAGTAATTTAAAAAGCTGAGAGGATATAACTTAATTTGAATCCCTAGAAATTTCTATTACAACTTGCTAAAAGACACTGCTGCATCTGAAAGTTTTTTGGCAAAAAAAAATAAGTAAAATTTTTTAAAAGACTCACATATACTGCAGGGAATAGGAAGATTTGAGACAATAAACATAAATGTTAAAAACACATTGGTGGGCTGGGGTTGTGGCTCAGCAGTAGAGCACTCACCTAGCACATTCGAGGACCTGGGTTCAATCCTCAGCACCACATGAACATAAATAAATGTATTGTGTCCAATTACAACTAAAAAAAGAAATAAACATTTTAAAAATTGCTCTTCTATATTCCAGGGTTCTACATGCATGGATTTGACCAACTTCAGATAGAAAATATTTTGGAAAAAACATGCTTTTGTTCTGAACATGTACAGACTTTTTGGAGGGTCATTATTCCCTAAGTAATACAACATCACAATTATTTACACCATATTTATACTATATGAGACATTGTAAATAATTTAGAGATGATAGAGAGTACTTGGAACAATGGGTATAATTTACATGCAAATATTATTTCATTTTATATAAGAGAGTTTAGCATCTGCAGATTTTGGCATCCAAGGAGGGTTCTGAAGCCAATTTCCCACATACACTAAGGGACAAACAAATATGCAACTGACTATGACATTGTGTTATATGAGGGTGGTAGGACAAAAATATTTAGCCTCTAAGTTAATATAACTATATTTTTGCCTCAAATTTTTAAAAGAAACAAGCAGACTCTCCCAAGTAGGAGAGTAATATTACTAATTTATATAAACACAATTATGTTTTTATGAAATTTAAATAATAAAAATTATGGCATACCCAAGCTAAAAATACTTTGGCTTTACTGAATATGGAGTGAAGACAGAATTAGAAGCACAGTCATCTCAAAATTAAAGAGTAAAAATATCAAAGTTGAATTCCATTTTAGACTGGTATTCCAATAACTATTAAGAGATAGGAATCAGGAGTCAGATTTCAAGATGCCAAAATCTGAAATCTGTAATCATTTTATTTTTGAATAAGAAATGGAACTACATTAACTTCTGCTACTCAGAATATACAATATTGATATCAACTGAATTCTTACTTTTAAGGTGAATTTTCAGTCCTTTCCATTCACAAATAAGACCTGATTTATTAAGTTCCCTGATTTGTATCTCTGGAGTAGATCACAGCACATTTTTTTAGTACAATATATATTGTTCCAACTGTTTTATAAACATCTTTTGTGAGAGTTTACAGGAGTAATCTGAAATCACTTCCAAGATTTCATCCTATAACTCAGTTATTCTTAAAAGAAAATAGAGTTTCTCTGCCTTATCACTTTCATTTCGCTATTTATCACAAGTCTGATTCTAATATGCCCCTCACACACACACACACAATCACTGGCAGGATTATCAACAGATAATTACTGGCATTAAATTCTAGGCAGGGCAAAAAGGCACAATTTTGTTACTTAGACATGAAAATTACAGGTCTACACCACAGCTGAACTTTCATAAAAGTCTTTTAGCCAATAAAAATAAATCTCAAGACTTATCAACAACCTAGCTCTACATAGGGCTCCTAAATCTATATTTCTTGATTAAATGATCCATCCTGTGCCTGCTATGCATGGCCACCTATATGCATTCATTCACAGATGTGCCAAGTACAGTAATGCTAGACTCTGGAAGTCATAGCAAAGAAAATAACCAGTCCCTAGAGAGGCTTCTATTAGTGAATGGAGTCAAGTGAATAGTCACAGGAACATAACATCTGGACAGTCACATCCCAAACTAAGGTGGTCTAAAAGTAAACTCGGTTTACTTCCTGCATTCTAGTCTACTCACTTGTGAACCTTGATCTTGCACAGAAATGCTATCATCACAGGCTATTCAGGCCACAAACTTCTGAGGTATTCTCAACCTTCTGCTTCAAATCTTAATAACTGCCCAAGCCAGCTTGAATTACAAAAAACAAACAGATGGCTCTGCTCCACAATGCTTCCCCAATTCTGGGAATGCTAGTGATGATAACAGGAGTTCCTAGCAAAGCTTCTGCTATAGCAGGAGGCAATAAAACCAAGCCTAAGAGTAATCTTGGGGGCTGGGGTTGTGGCTCAGTGGTAGAGAACATGCCTAGCATATGTAAGCCACCAGATTTGATTCTCAGAACCACATAAAATAAACAAAAAAAGTTCATTAACAACTAAAAAATATACATACATAAAAAAAAAAAAAAGAGTGCTCTTGGGATTTTAAAAAGCACAGCTGGGAGGAGACACTCTTTCCTCCCTCTTGTTGGAGAGCCTGAGGATGACCCCTGCTCTGTCACTTTTAACCCCAAGGGCCTAAAATCATGCTGGCTTCTGTGGCATTTCATTCCTTTGAAACCATCTTCAGAATTCTTCCTTCATTAGTAATCCTCCTTTTAACTTATGATGATTGATTGCAGCCAAGCATCCAGATTTGCACCTTCTAAAAATTTCCAGTCCATGTATCCACCTCAACCATCAGTACACTAGCTCAGATCTTCATTGGCACTTATCTGGACTAGTCCAACAGCCCCACGATTCTCTTATTTCTAGTCCTCACAACCACCATCTGTGATACAATAACAGGAATAACCATGTTCCCCCCACACACCCAAACTCATCAATAGCTCTGCGTTATTAAAGAAAGATCTAAAATCTTTAACAGGACTCACCCCACTCTCTATACACAATCTTCTCTCCAGCCAAACAGCTGTTCCTCCTTGACTCACATTTTAGCTCTGATTACCCAGAACTGCTTGGCTTTGGGCTGGACCTCAGATATCCACATCCACCACACTGAATTAATTAGTAAGTAGGAAGTTCCCATTCTTGAAAACCTGAAGAAATCAAAGAAAAGTGGCTTTCTTTAGGTTTGCTTCTAGGTATCAAAGTCATCACAATGATGTATACATTTCATTACATCCATATCCATAAATATTGCTGTTACAGATAACTGGTGCCAATGTACACAACACATAAAGCAGCAAGTGTCTGAAAGGAAGAATCAAAGATTATAACAAAAGGTTCTGATCATCCATGCATCTCTGCAGACAGAGCACCAGCACTGACTCCCTGTGAGGATTTCTCACCCAGACAGTGCCCCTTATCCTCCACTGGTGCCACTACCCTCTGTAGAAATCTGTAGCCTGGCACATGACCTCTTGTTTCTTAAGGACAGGACCATGTTCCCAGCATCCCTGGATCTCCAAGCCCAGTCAAGTCCTCAGAATACATTAGACACCTATAAATATTTACAGAATAATATGTGCATTCTGAGCTAAGCAGAACACTCAAAGACATTTTCTGATTTTAAAAAGGGCACTAGATACCAGGTTTGAAATCTTGGGCTTCTCCCATTAAATTTCATGAAAATATTTGAAAACACAATTTTTTTTTAATATCTCTAAACCATTGGGCTTCTCCCATTAAATTTCATGAAAATATTTGAAAGCACAAAATTTTTTTAAATATCTCTAACCCATATTAAATTTTTTTAATATCTCTAACCCATTTCATTAACCATTGTGTTAATGAAATGACCATTATTTCTGTAGAAAAAAATTAATGGGAGATTTGAGAAATAAGGTCTGTTGTGGTTTTTTTTTTTAACTTATAGAAAATTTCAGAGAAACTGCATAAGGAGACAAAAAACTGGTAAATTAGACTCCAACAAAAAATCTACATGCTTCATAAGATGTGAAAAGACTACAGAATAAGAAAAATTTTATACTTCACATATCTGGTAAGAGTACATCCAGAATACATCAGAACTATTACAACTGAACAAGAAAAGAACAGCTCAATTTTAAAATGGGCAAAAAATCTGAAGAGTCATCTGTCTAAGAAAAATAAACAATAGCTAACAAGTACATCAAAATATTCAATTTAATTAGTTATCAGGGAAATCCAAATCAAAACCACAATGAGATGCCACTTCATACCCATTAGGATGACTACTATGGAAAAATACCATGGCAAAGTGTTCGCAAGGATATGGAGAAATGGAATCTTCAAACATTGCTGATGGGAATGTAAAATGGTAGAGTCACTTTATAAAACAGTCTGGCACAGTTACTTATGGCCAATAAATTTCACTCCTAAGTATCTACCCAAAAGAAAACATAAGTCAACCTAAAAATAAAAATATTCATAGCAGCATGATCATAAGAACCACAAAGTGCAAGTCACCCAAATATCCATCAACTGATAAATGGATAAACAAACTGAAGTGTATCCATATAACAGAACACTATTTAGCAATAAAAAAGGAATAAAGTTCTGTTATGTGCTACCTCAAAAACAGGCTAAGAAGCCAGACACAAAGGGCCATATACTGAATGATTACATTTCTATAACATGTCCAGAACAAGTAAATCCACAAAGAGAGAAAGGAGATTTATAGCTACATGGAGCAAGAGTGAGTGGAGAGTGATGACTGAAGGGTATGGGTCTTCTTTGGAGATGACAAAAGTGTTTCAGAACTAGACAGCAGGGTAGGCACACAACTATGTGAATATACTAAAACTCAGTGAAGTGCACATTTCAGGAGTGACCTTGATGGTAATGTGAATTATATATCAATAAAGCTGTTATTTTTTTAAATGGCTGCACAAAGTCATATAGTAACACCTCTGCACAAGGCTCTGGTGAATCACTCTGCCTGTGACAGAATAATCTGTTATAAAAACATACAATCTGTTCAAATGGGGAAATAATCTATGTTCCTACCAATAAATCCCTATTGCAACCAATCACAAAACCAGATCCAATGTAAAAAGAGCAAAGAACAAAAGAGCATGCAATTCACAATTAGCTGGCAGGTTACAGAATGAAACTAACAAAAGACTACAAAAAGAAAAATGTTTATTAAGACTATCCAGTTCTTATCAATTACACGGATATAAAAAAAGTCAAAATCCTGTATACTCATAAAAAAAAAAAATCTGCCAGCTTCTTTATTAGCACATAGCAAGGAAAAACAAGCATACTCTCCTATAACCAAACTAACATCCCACAGAAGGTCTGTTTGTACTTGGCAGCATGAACCTTTTATTTTGGAGTGCTGCTAAATTAAACAAGCCTATGTTGTATTGAACACAATGAGCCAGACACCCTGTCATGCTCCTAGAGTTCATTAGTTGATGCTGAGGAACATTAAAAATAAAAAGGATAGTATGAATGAGGGCAGGGGTGGTGAGAGGATAGAGTTATTGTCAGTCTTTTCAATATTTCCATTATCTATAATAAAACAATGCAAACAGTCTAACAACTTTCTTCTTTTTTTTCTTTTTTTGTGGAACTGAGGATTGAATGACACATGGATGTACTATAAAGGGGCTACACCCCCAGACCTTTTTATTTTAATACAGGGTTTCATTAAGTTGTTGAAGCTGGCCTTATACTATTGATCTTCCTTTTGCAGCCTCTGAAGTCGAATACAACTTTCTAAGATTCTACCAATACCCTTCTTTGTATGCATAAGAAAGCACTGGAAATTAGAGATAGAAAAATCTGAATTCAAGTGATAATTTTTTGTTTTTATTTTTTTAAACCTGCTAGCTACATGCCCAAGGACAAATTTCACAATTTTACCAAGTCCTTGTTGTTTTGAGAACAAAATGAAGTAATATTGCACACAAAGAGCACAGTGCAATGCTCAATCCACAGCCCACCACCAAAATCCTGACCGTTCACAACTCTTCACAGCAAATACTCATTTCAGAATTTATACCAGAATAGGGGTAATTAATATTGGCCATCCTTCTACCTTGTAAACATCTAAAGATCTATGAAGATTTCACATTGAATGAATAACCTTCCTCCTCTATTCCCCTCCCACAGAGGTTTTTTGAAAAGCTATCAATACTCTAAAAATATTAAATCACAGCATGAAACAAAGCATTTATTCACCTAAAAGGTATTTAAAAGTACTGAACTGAGAGACAGAAAGACGTGGAGAGAAACACTCTATTAGAAAGAAATGCCTATTTTGCAGTGCAATAATCTGGTAATATGGTAATCTTTCCATAAAGATTGATGCAATATAATTTCCAAGTGTCAGTAATCTGTTTTTAAGGTAAAAGAAAAAAGAAGTGGGATGGTTTCAAGCACCAAGAAAAGATGTGGGAAGATATACTTTCTCATCGACAGCAATTAATGTTTGAGTGATGGCTTCTTGAATGTTCAGACTGAAAATTTGTTATATTAGAACAGACTCAAATATATCTAAAACAAAACACAGGGGGTTTAACATACACAAACACAACCTGCACCTAGGTGTCCTCTCTAAACAAACCAAAGAAGGAAAAGCTTGTGTGAATTTCCAATTGCACTGCAATAGATAAGGTGTGGGGAAGGGGATAGTGGTTTTCAGCCATATTCCCATGCTGGATGTCCAATTAAAGACAGCATCTAGACTCTGTAGTAATAGACTTGCTCTGCCTAGCTCCACACAAATTTGCATTATGTCACACACTGGACAAAACTTTCAGGGTTAGGAGGAAGGAAATTTCTCAGGGGGATGGCATGTTCAGAACTTTGGGAGTTTCACTAAGCTCTGAACTCATTATGGACCTTGTGCCCCAAAGATACTGTTATTCCCTCTCCTTTCTAAAACTCCACTCATAAGACTTTGAGTTAACAGTGCCCCTTGGGGAGATCTGGTCAGTTGCAGAGTCCACAGAAGGAAACCCTGAGTGGCTCTCATCTACACTGTACACCAGCACTTGGCATCTCTCCTCCCACTGCAGCTCAGTACTACCACCCTGATTGCAAAGCTGTTTTATCTCAAAGAGTACAAAGTCTCAAATTCTGCACAGGAAGACTGAACTTCTCTTTCTACCGAACTTTCCAATCAAATGATCACTTACTATGCCAGTCTAAACTAAGCTTTATGCCTAATATAGGAAGAAAGTGTTTCAAATGCACAAAATCCAACCCATGTAATATGTAATGAAGTCTTTTTTTTTTTTGATAGTTGTAGAAGAACATAATAGATTGATTGTTTGATTGATTGATTGATTGATTTTTGTGCTGAGGATCAAACTCAGTGCCTCACACATGCCAGGAAGGCACTCTATCACTGAGCCACAATCCCAGCACTGTAATAACATCTTAATATCTATTTAAATGTAGTATAAAAATTTTAACAAATGGAGCTAACAGGAGAAATAAAGGATAAAGCCTTCATTTTAATTACAACTTCTATTTAATCCTTCACTTTCCAGGAATATTTTTAGTAGGCTTTAGGGCACACAATTAAAAAAATGAACTCATCAGTAAAATAAAAGGCACCGTATAAACAAATTCCTCTACTGCCACAAAGAAAAGAAATTTAAAAACCTCAAACTTCAATATTTTAGAAAACAAATAAGATTACATCATTAGCTACAATAAGATCCCAGAAGGAAAACCTCAGGAAAACCTCATTAATTTTGCCCAATAATGAAGACTCAATAATTTCAAGTCTGCCTTTATTTAATTTTGTACTATGTATTAAGAAACAATTACTAGGGGCTAGTGTTGTGGCTCTGTGGTACAGTGCTTGCCTGGCACATGCAGGGCCATGGGTTCAATACTGAGCATCACATATAAATCAATAAAATAAAGGTATTGTGTCCAACTACAACTAAAAAATTAATATCAAAAAAAGAAACAATTGCTAGGCAAACTAAAGTGCAAATAAAAATTGCTAGAGGATTATTTGATTTTAAGATTTTCACATGAAAAATTGCTTCTGCAATAATACTACTTAAAACTAGTTACATTTATTCTTTAGAATCCTGTATTCCAATAGAAATAAACTATATAAAATAGAGAATAAAACACTGGTTAAATTTATTAGATCATTAATTTTTCCATCTCTCTGTTTACTTTAGCTGTCAAAAACTGGTTTAGGAGTCAGAAAAACTTCACAGACAGGTCCCAGACAAAGACTTATTCATTCTACTCAAATACTGGCAATCTAATTCTCTGCTTTCATTTTAAAAAAATGTGAACCATACAATTACATTTACTTTATTTGTTGGGGGTATTTACTTTATCCTTATTTTCAAACAACATATTGTGAAAAATATTGCCATGTCTATACTGGGAAACATAAACAGATCTTAAACAAGATCCAGCAGCATACCTAGTTTAAATACTTACTCTGCCCATAATGGAAAAAAAAAAAAAAAAAAAGATTTAAAATACATGGCTTATGTGATTTTAAAAATTAACTAGAATATAGTCCAAATCAAATTTTGAAACATAGTACCATCAAATGAAATAGTAGCAAGTGCCATAGAGTTGTGCACATCTAAATTAAATGAAACTATGTTAGTCTTCTCTAAATTAAAATGTATGGGTATTCATTTTCACATCTTTAACCTAATAATAACTACATATCAACCATTGGGACATTGAGGCTTAGGCAGGAGGATCCTTAGTTCATGGCCAGCCTTAGGAACTTAGTGAGGCCCTAAGCCAATTTGGCAAGACTCTATCTCAAAATAAAAAATAAATAAATAAACAAAAGGGCTGGAGATGTGTTTCCCTGGTAAAGTGCCCCTAGATTAAATCCCCAGTACCAAAAAATTAAACAAATAAGTAAATAATGATTTGGGTGTCTGTGGATGCCCACCAGGTAGGTAGGTATTCAGTGCTGAATAAAAACTGGTGAATAAATCACCAGTTGGACCATATGGTCCCAACCTTAGGGTACTCTGTAGACAAGGTTAATTGAAGTGAAAACAAAAGCCCCCTCAGGAAAGGCAATTGAGATGTACTTTATATATAGAAGAGAGTTTAATGATTTTTTATTAAGCCAAAGAATAAACAGTAGGTCAATGAAAAGTTGTGAATCTGCTTCATGTGAGGCCATCCTTATATGTAACTCTTACTTGATTGAAATAAAATCTAAAGCAAACATAAAATTAAAAATCATATTTACATAAGGAAGTGATAAAATCTTTTGTACAGAAGAAATACACATAGGTTTAATACACATAGGTTTACACATGAACACACAATCACATAGTTTATATGACTCAAAAACACCATATTATCAACCAATTATGGAAATAATATTCTGTATGCTATTCAGCCATTGGTATCCATGTTTGAAAATTGTTAAGAAATTTATTTTGAAAGTTACTTTAGGCTTCGCTTCAGGTGAATAAAAGACAAAAGTACTGCTCTTTGCAGAGGAAAACATTCTGTATTCAAAACAATTATACCTGGTTGATCAAGTTTTCAATATTTTTTTAATATTTCTTTTTTAGGTGGATACAATATCTTTATTTTATTCTTATGTGGTGCTGAGGATTGAACCCAGTGCCTCATACATGCCAGGCTAGCACACTACCACTTGAGCCACATCCCTAACCCTCAAGTTTACAAATATTAATAATGAGTTAAAATCAAGGCAAAAGACAAAAAAAAAACAAACAAACAAACAAAAACTCATATATATTTAAATATTTGCATCACATTTATGCCTAAGAATATCTGACACATAAGAGTCACAAGTATGTTCTTAAGGAGAGAATTCTCTATTTATAATAATATTGACTGAAAGAAATCTTTGAATAACACAAAGTTTCCTTCAATAGTTGAATACAGTGGAACACGCCTGTTATCCCAGAAACTCAGGAGACTGAGGCAGGAGGATCACAAGTTCAAGAACAGCCTCAGCAACTTAGGGAGGCCCTGTCTCAAAATAAAAAAAAAATAAAATAAAAATAAAAGGTCCTGGGAATCTAATTTACTGATGAGGTGCCCCTGGGTTAAATCCCCAATACCAATTAAAAACATGTTATCTCAAAAATGTACTTTTTCTTCCCTATTGGATTAGCAAAGATTAAGAAGATTAACAAAATGTGGTATGAGCAAGGGTTTTGAAAATAAGATTCTCATGGACATTGAAGGGGATAGTTTTTACAGATAACAGCTTAGCCATATTTATCAATATTTAAAACATATATAATGTTTGACCTGGCAGTTATACCTCTAAGAAGATAAATGAATAAGTATACTATCATCAAAGTACCATTATTCACAGAAAGAAAAACAAGTAAAAATGTAAATGGTTATCAAAGGAGTAGATAGATAAAGTATGATGCCTCTAAATGATGGAAAACTAGGCAGCAAAGGCTGGGGTTGTAGCTCGGTGGTAGAGCACTTGCCTGGCACCTGTGAAGAACAGGGTTTGATTCTCAGCACTGCATATATAAATAAAGATCTACTGACAAATAAAAAAATAATTAAAAAAATAAAACTAGGCAGCCAGTTAAATGATCACCCATGATTATGCACATCAATTTCAACTCACAAAAATGAGATATATTTAACATATTAAAAATGACCACATAGCTTCATATAGAGAGAAACTTCTATTTATTTAAAGTCTTTTATACTGCTATTTATTTAAAGTCTTCTATATACTTTCATATCCATCAATAAGTTTCCAAAAGTGAGTTAATGGTGGCCATTTCTTTGTGAAGGAATTGAGGGCTTACTTTTGTCATTATGCTGTTTTTATGGGTAGAATTTTTTTTCTAATTATTATAATAAAAAATCACAACAAACTTTTAAGATAAAGAAGTGCCTCTATATCACCAAAATTACTTCAAGTCTTTTCAACTTCCTATTTAAGAGGAAAGAATTCATTGAATTTTGCTAGTAGATATAATACAGGACCTCCTTCTCAGAACCACACATTAAAATGACAAGATAATAGAAATTAAAATATTAGAGTCAGAGAGATAGGGAAAGACAAACATCATTATTCAGACAGCCCACATTATTGGCATCTACCTTACCACCCACAGGTTCTATGAACTCAAACACTCCTAAAACAATATCCCTTTTACAACTTAAAGAAGCAGAATAAAAAAAAATAATGATAATTAAAGTATTTTTAAAATGTAAAATTATAAAACACCACAGTGAAAATATTTAATTATTTTCCTGTCTTACATTCTTTCTTAGCACCTGAAAAAAAAAAAAAAAGTTTAGAGAAGTTAAATAGATTTTAAATGTATACATTTAATCTGATGTTTATTTTGTTTAGATTTTTGTTTTTCTGGCACTAGACAAAATAGTTCAAAAGTACTCATGGAAAAATAAGCAAGCAAGAATTCCCAGGAATATGAAAAGCAACAAGGGGAAACTAATTTTAAAAGATGTTAAAACTTTTACAAAACCAATAATGTGATGCTGGTGTATGAAGAAAAAGACTAATAGAATACAAACACCAGAGACACCCCAATACATCCAAAAGTTAACAATACCATAAGAGTATTCAAAGAAGGGCTCGAAAAGCAACAGGTGAAAATATCAGGCACGCAGAAAAAGATAAAGTTGAACCTATGCATCATTCTGAACACCAGAAAAAAATCCTAGTTTGAACATTTAAATATAAAAGTCATACCACAAAAGTACTTAAAGAAACCATGAGCAAATTCTAAAAATCTTGGAGGCCTTTCAGTGACTTAAAATCCAGATACCTGGACTGGAGCTGTAGCTCAGTGGTAGAGCACTTGCCTAGCACTTGTGAGGCACTGGGTTCAATCCTCAGCACCACATAGAAATAAAGAAAAATTTTAAAAAATATCAAGATACCATAATGAGTAATATAAACTGTAGAATTCAAAGAAAAAAATGTAAGACTCTGTATATCAAAATATGTGAAGGTAAATAAAAAAATAAGTGAAAATTTGGGGAAAAACTACAATTTATATCACATAGGGCTAATCTCTACAATTTATAAATTTCTAGAAATTGATAAGGGAAAAAAAGCAATTCAAAACAAAAATGTGAAAAAACATATGAACAGAGATTTTACAGGAAAAGAAATACAACTAGTTTTTAAGCATAAGAGCTCAACCTCACTAATAATGATAGCAATGTATATTAAAATGACTCTATATTGATAATTCTCATCTATCAAACTGTTAACAAATTCAAGGGTTGTAAACACACAGTACATTGGAAAGGCCCCAGAAAAACAGGAACTCTCTCAAACACTGCAATCTGCCCTCCTGTATCTGTGGTATTAAGACTGGATTTGAAAATCATAGGTAAAAATATTTTTTTAAAAAATTATCATACAGAACACATACCAACTTTTTTCCTTGTGATTAGTCCCTAAATAATACAGTGTAACAACTATTTACATGGCATTAATATTGTATTAGGTCTTTTAAGCAATCTAAAGATGATTTAAAAGTATGCAGATGTGCATAGATTATATGCAAATACTATGCTTTTTATATAATAGACTCAAGCATCCTTGAATCTCAGTATACACTAAGGGGTCCTCAAACCAATCCTCCAAGGATAAGGAGGAGCAACTGTACTTTGGGGAGTTTAAAATGGTGCAACACTTAAGAAAGGAAGTATTTAACAAAACCATAAATGTCCTGCCCACTGGCTCAGTGATCCCACTTCTAGGAATGCATCCCACAGATGTACCTGCATATGTAAAATGATATATATATACAAGCTGTTTCACCACAGTATGGTCTGTGATAAACCTAGAGAAGACCCAAATACCCACAAGGGTGGCTGGTTAAGTAAACAAGACACTTAATAGATGCTGTTTAAACACAGCTGTTTTGTTTTAAGTGTTTTCTATAAACAAAGATTATATTCTTTCTAAATAAATACTAATAGGAAAAGATCTCAAGAGCATATAAAGAAAAATCCATGGGACAGAATTAGTTACATATTATGCTACAGTTTATATAAAAAGAATATAGTACACTGGCATTTCTCCAACTATAAAAGGAAACAATTGACATCTATGGGAAATAAATTAAAGGAGGTTATCTAAAAAAGAGGGGTGAAGGGGGTGGGGGGCAAAGCCATCGGAAATCAGATTTTCCCAAGCATGGCTGTGTCATTTTAACTTTTAACCAAAAGAATATTAAAAAGTTTTTTAACATTAAAGTTTTTTAAACATTAAAAAGAATACTTACACAAAGAAGAGAAAGAGACACCTATAGATAAGACTTAAAAACAAGCTTTAAATAGATTTTTATATAGATTTTTTTGCTCTGAAATTACATGCTGAAAAGCAATCTTGGTGTGGTTATCACAAAAAAATTGCTTTTTCCCCCTTCAATCAAGTTAAAGGATATGATAATCTGTTTTTAAAAAGCTATTTGAAGGAGTAAGAAATTAGGAAAGCAGGAGGATCCCAAGTTTGAGACTGCTTCAACAGCTTCAGAAGATCCCATTTCAAGAAGGGAAAAAAGGAGTATAACTCAGTGGTAGAGTGTCTATGGGTTCAATCCAATCCCTGTAAGTAACCCAGCCCCTAAATGATGACATGAATGTATATTCTACTCAACTCAGACCTGCTATAGTACACACTGCTGTCACTGCCCAACTCTCTTCTCACATCAAACTGCTAAAATGATTCTAGTGTTTACTTGTTAACATTTCTAATGTGAATTCCCATCAAACACAGTCAAAATTTTGTGACAGGAAATAACCTTGCCTCCCAAGATTCTAGAATAATTGACACAAGTGTCACTAACCAAGACCATGTCTATGTTATATGTCAGACACTTCAGAAAAAAAAAAAAAATTCCTAGAAAAAAGTTGTTTGTCACCCCTTTCTTGTTAAAATTAAGTAGATAATGGATATGTTCTTAATAGTATTCTCAGAGTCAGAAATGTCCTTAAGAAAAATTTTTAGTTATCAAAGAGTTTGGGGACACGCTGGGGCATTTGTGTTTTGGAGCAAGGATCTAGGCTTCACACAATGCTTGGGTGGGATGGATCTGTATCATCAAGATTCATCCTGGTCACAAGAATTTTGATCTTAAAATGGTTTAATCAAGCCCACTTTAAATGAGCATTTCTTTAAGACATAATATTTAAAGCTTTTATAGGAAACCCCACAGCTTCCCTGTAATTATGTAAGAGAAAATAGTAAGGGATGATTCAGCAGAATAAGGAAACTGTCTGAAAATTAGTGCTCATTTCTTTACACTACACATTAACTCAACATAAATTTAAAATTACAACGAGTATACATAGAGTAGTATATATGCCAACAGTATGAGATAGCAGATAAATCTCACCTTAATGAATCCAAAAATTTCAATCTTGTTAATATTTTACTGTTATTACTAGCAACTGAAGGAACTCATTACTGTTCCTTCAAGTAGTAGTACCTCAAAGCACAAGACACAAAGGATGTCCTGTGACATAGTGGGTAAAGGGATCCATGGAAGGGCCATAGTATGACCTGTGGGTAGACTGAAGCACCCTGTAATTGACCTTGACATGTCATCCCTATTTCAATCTAGCCTTTCCTTTTTATTAGCTTAAATAAAGTTATCCCAACACTAAGTGTTTTCTCCCTAGTTTCCATCTTCATCTCCCTCTTTGATTTTCTTGTTTGAACTAGATCCTAATACTTTTTTTTTTTTTTTTTAACTAACTCAAACTCCTTCATTAGCAGCAGGTGCAAGCATTCAAAAGCATGCTGTCTTCCACCACAGCTGAAAGTTCTGGTTATAAGTGAGACAGCACTGCAGATCATACATTGTTATCCCTTTATTTCTCTTTTACATGTAAGTGAAAGTATCATACTCACTTTCACTTATGTGTGTAGGTAGATTCTCAGTGAGGTTTAGGAACCTCACTGCTCAGTAGCGAAGTGGGCTCTACAAATGCTCAAAACCAAAGAGAAGGGCCTTGTTTCTGTGGTTGACAACCAACTGTTCCAGGCTAGAATCAAGTGCTTCAATGGGAATCAAACTTTCTTTTGCCTGAAGCAAGCCTTGGGCTAGTGACCCCACCCCTAGTGTACAAAGGTCACTCTACACCCACCTCTTCTCTCTCACACAGGACCAAATGACAGGTTAGGGGTAGAAGACCATCCAGAAATTGGGCAAAAGGCTTGGAAAAAGCCTTTCCCAATGAATTCACATACCATGCTGCATCCAATTTCAGAGTGGGTCTGACACACCCTCTGCAGCCCCACCAGGACCCCAGGAAACCAGCTACAAGCACTGCTCCGAGAAGAACCGGAGGCAAAAAAAGGGCAGAGGCCTGTGCAGGTATTGGAAGCCCCATCCCACCACATCCCAGCAGTGCAACTTTGGGCAGGGCGCTGCACCTCTCTGTGCAGCGCTAGCATGGAAGTGAACAAGTTAAATGCCTGGCATACAGCAAAGTGAACCAGCCATGGCCAGCAGTGCCAAGCCCACCGCCCTGGGATACTGAGGCGGGTCCGGGGTCCCACCGAGCGCGAGGTCTGACTGGCCAGGGGGAACTGGCCCAAGGCCCAGCCGCCCCACCCCGCATGGTCCGGTATGGCGCCGACCAGGCGGCGCCGCTTCAGCCGCAGGCCCTGCTGGACTGCCTCCAAAGATCTGGCCACCCACCTGTCCCGTTCTTCTTGCCAGGGGCTTGGGTCTCTGCCGCTTTCACCCTTTTCAGCCCCCAATAGCCGCCGCCGCCGCCGCCGCCGCCGCCGCCACCGCCGCCGCCACCGCAACCGCCACCGCCACAGCCACCTCCGCGCAAAGCACGCTGCTCACCTCTCCGACTGTCTCCTCTGCAACCAGCGCTGTGAGATCTCGCGAGACTTTGGTCCTCACCTCACTACTCCGCCCTCACCACTGTGCAAACCCAGCCTGGAACTACCTTGGCCCCTCCCCTTTACACTGCCCACCGCGCCTGAGGGTCAGTACTAGCCATTCTTGGGACCTTCTCTCCATATCCCCATCCCTGAATCCACTCCGCCCACCCCATGACCCTAAAGGATTAAAACCCAGGTGCTATGCAGCACCTCAGTCTCATGTGGCCCATTGGGTGTTTTTGTGCATGCGCCTGCCCAGGCCATGAACCTGGGAGCCTCAGCCCCCATGGTAAAATAGTAATCATAGCAGCTGAGAACTTTAACAACACCCCTTGGATCCTCACAACTGCCCTAAGAGGGTATTACCATCCTCCCTATTTCACAGAGGAAAAATTCGCGTGGCAAGGTTAAGCAATGGGCTCCAAGTCATACAGCTAGGAAGTGGCAAGAGCCCACCTTGGAATCTGGGCTCCTCTGGAGCCCAAACCAGTGCCCTCCATGACAACCCCCAGGCCCTCTCCCTGCTTGCACCAAGGGCACTGCCTCTTAGCCCCAGTCTTCACTCCCCACCCCGTCCCTGGCCCCAATGTTCACCAAAGTAAACAGACACGCCTAGGAAGTCATCTGGTACAATACCTCCCCCATCTCGATAAAATTGTTATCAATAAAATGTTTCAGCTTCATTGCATGAATTTCCTAAGGCCTCCCTGTGACATTTTTTGGGCAGGACCCAGAAAACGATGAGACTGTATTGAATTCTCTAGTCTCCTTGAGTAACATTTTGCTGATACAAAGTACTATGGAATGGCATAGAGGACATAGAATATACATGATGTTAGGGAGAAGACACATGGCATTTCTTCCCAGGGGAAATCGTAATAATTGTTTCTAGAGAAGAGGAGCTAAAATTTATTGAAGGTATATATTCTTCAAGTCCTGGAGATGAAGAAACTTGCATAAGTGTTCATAGTTAGTCAGAATTTGAACCTGAGTCTGAGTTTGATCCTGTTCCACAAGACAGCATAGTCTACTTCTTCTGGGTCAGGTTCTGTAAAATCATGAGCCTTTAAGGTTCAATTTACCCCTTTATTGGAGTCTTCCTGGGCTACAGCAGCTTACATGATAGTTATGTCTGTTAGAAAATGCAGGCCCACTCACCTCCAAGATAGTTCACTCTCCAGGAAATAATTCTGCTATATGAGCCAGAGCATATGAGTCCCCTTCTACATATCAACCCAACCCAATCCACCAGCTGAAAGAGTAGGTCAGGAGGCAAAATCACATCAAAGGGGCAGCTACAAGGTGCCTAGCACAGCTCCAAGTGCTGTCCAGTCACTAACACATTTAGTCTGATAATTCTGTATCAGTTAGGATAAGCAGCACTGGGCTGACAGCAGTAGGAATTGAAGCAAGGGAAGACTCCTGGCCCTTGGCACTCCAGGGAAGCAAGGGAGAAGCCATCCTTAGTTCATCTGGCCAAGCCTCTATGTGGTTTGGGGCATTTTTCTTTGAAGCTTAGCCTCAAGTTCTTTTCTCCAGCCCTACCAATGATTCTTGGGATGCCTAACATCCTCTAGTGCACTACCTTTTCTACTTAAAGCAGCTAGTATTTCTACCCAAGAACACTGGCCTCTCATAAGCCATTAGAGCCCAGGATATTTTGGGGAAGCTTGCTAGAGACAATGGTAATAGAAAATTTATCTGCTTTAAGAGAGAGCCCTGGGCAGATGATGTGGAACATGCCTGTATTCCCAGCTAATTGGAAGGCTGAGCTACGAGGTTAGCAAGTTTAAAGTTAGCCTATGCAACTTAGTGAGACCATATCTCAATATAAATGCTTTCCAAAAGGGCTGGAGATGTAGCTTAGTGGTAAAGTGCACATGCAAGATCCTGGTTCAATCCCCATACTGCAAAATGAAGTTGAGAGAGAGAGAGAGAGAGAGAGAGAGAGAGAGAGAGAGAGAGAGAGAGAGAGAATATGCAGGAAGCCTGTACATCTCCTTTACTTAGCTTATTCATGTGGTTAAACCAACTCCACTTGGCTTCTCTGTTTCTTACAGCCCAAACATTCACACTGGGTCAGGCAGGAAGACAGCAATTTGTGGGGGATAAACATGCATTCTCCCTGCCACCTGGAGCCACCCCAATTCGTGTGCTATCTTCTAAAGTAGCCCTCTTCTCATCAGTCCTACTCAGGTAAGTGCTGTCTGGTTCTAAGCACTCGATTTGAGAAAGAACCTGTTTCCTTGGCCTCTCACATCTTTTGATTACCTCTTTGATGGGTATAAATGGTCTTTTTTTTTTCTTTTAAAATACACATTTCTGGCTAAAACCAGAGCTCCTAAGATCAAATCAATTAAAAAAATGTGAAACAAGAAATCATGGTATGGAATTTGTCCAACCCACCTCATGTGTTTCCTCCTTCTGAAATTTTTTTTATTGGTTGTTCAAAACATTACAAAGCTCTTGACATATCATATTTCATACATTAGATTCAAGTGGGTTATGAACTCCCATTTTTTCCCCAAATACAGATTGCAGAATCACATCGGTGACACATCCATATTTTTACATAATGCCATATTAGTAACTGTTGTATTCTGCTACCTTTCCTATCCTCTACTATCCCCCATCCCCTCCCTTCCCATCTTCTCTCTCTACCCCATCTACTGTAATTCATTTCTCTCCTTGTTTATTTTCCCATTCCCCTCACAACCTCTTATATGTAATTTTGTGTAACAATGAGGGTCTCCTTCCATTTCCATGCAATTTCCCTTTTCTCTCCCTTTCCCTCCCACCTCAGGTCTCTGTTTAATGTTAGTCTTTTCCTCATGCTCTTCCTCCCTGCTCTGTTCTTAGTTGCTCTCATTATATCAAATAAGACATTTGGCATTTGTTTTTTAGGGATTGGCTAGCTTCACGTACCATAATCTGCTCTAGTGCCATCCATTTCCCTGCAAATTCCATGATTTTGTAATTTTTTAGTGCTGCATAATACTCCATGGTGTATAAATGCCACATTTTTTTTTTTTATTCATTCATCTATTGAAGGGCATCTGGGTTGGTTCCACAGTCTAGCTATTGTGAATTGTGCTGCTATGAACATCGATATGGCTGTATCACTGTAGTACGCTCCTTTAAGGTCTTCAGGGAATAGTCTGAGAAGGGCAATAGCTGGGTCAAATGGTGGTTCCATTCCCAGCTTTCCCAGGAATCTCCATATTGCTTTCCAAATTGGCTGCACCAATTTGCAGTCCCACCAGCAATGTACAAGAGTACCCTTTTCCCCACATCCTCGCCAGCACTTGTTGTTGTTTGACTTCATAATGGCTGCCAATCTTACTGGAGTGAGATGGTATCTTAGGGTGGTTTTGATTTGCATTTCTCTGACTGCTAGAGATGGTGAGCACTTCTTGTAGAAATAGATAAAGCAATCATGAAATTCATATGGAAAAATAAAAGACCCAGAATAGCAAAAGCAATTCTAAGCAGGAAGTGTGAATCAGGCGGTATAGCGATACCAGATTTTGAACTATATTACAGAGCAATAGTAACAAAAACAGCATGGTACTTGTACCAAAACAGGCGGGTGGACCAATGGTACAGAATAGAGGACACAGAGACTAATCCACAATGTTACAACTATCTTATATTTGACAAAGGGGCTAAAAGCATGCAATGGAGGAAGGATAGCATCTTCAACAAATGGTGTTGGGAAAACTGGAAATCCATATGCAACAAAATGAAACTGAATCCCCTCCTCTTGCCATGCACAAAAGTTAACTCAAAATGGATCAAGGAGCTGGATATCAAATCAGAGACTCTGCGCCTGATAGAAGAAAAAGTTGGCTCCGATCTACATATTGTGGGGTCGGGCTCCAAATTCCTTAATAGGACACCCATAGCACAAGAGTTAATAACAAGAATCAACAAATGGGACTTACTTAAACTAAAAAAGTTTATTCTCAGCAAGAGAAACAATAAGAGAGGTAAATAGGGAGTCTACATCATGGGAACAAATTTTTACTCCTCACACTTCAGATAGAGCCCTAATATCCAGAGTATACAAAGAACTCAAAAAATTAGGCAATAAGATAACAAATAACCCAATCAACAAATGGGCCAAGGACCTGAACAGACACTTCTCAGAGGAGGACATACAATCAATCAACAAGTACATAATGGTCTTTACTTGCCCAGCTCACACATCTGGTAAGTGGCAGAGCTGAAGGTCTGGATACCATCCAGATTCCAGGCTTTTAACCACCAAGTTGAATGCCATATACCATCTAGCCTCATTAAATTAAAAAAAAAAAAAAGGCAAAACAAAACAAAAAAAAAAAATAGGGCCCTGAGCCTACCCAAGAAAACAAAAAAATCTCAAATTCCACTCCATATTTTCTATTTGGCTTTGAACTCACCTCATAAGTATTGCTGAGAAATAAAGTTGATGGTGTCAATTTTGTAGAGTCTAGTAGTCATTTGCACTGCTCACCAATGACTTCTGGCTCTCCACCTTCTGGGCACCTGCAGGATTGCACTTCCTGCTCAAGTGACTAGTCCTGACCAAAGAGTGTACATGGAAGGAGTTTGTGACATTTCTGGGTGGAGCATTTAATGCTACTGAGAGACGAGCCTGAGATATGTCTCTCTGATAGGACAAACAATAATGCCCGTGATGGTGTTTTCTCCATTAAGAAGAGTCCTCAACCAAACTATCATTGTCATATAATGTGAGCAAAACACAGACCTTTTTGATTTTAAGCCATTGAAATTTGGGGGTTAATAACTATCATAGCCTACTGTAGTCTATCCTGACTGATTCAGCTGGCCTCCTATATCCATAGTTCAACCAGTTGAGGATCAAAAACTTTTTAAAAAAAAAACTGCTTTGAGGCCTGGGGCTATAGCTCAGTGGCAGAGTGTTTGCCTAGCATGTGTGAGGCACAGGGTTTGACCCTTACACTGCATAAAATAAACAAACAAAATAAAGGCATGCTGTTCATTGACAACTACAAAAAATAAAAATATTTTTTTAAAAAACTGCATTTATGGGATGGGGTGGTGGATCAGTGGTAGAGCACTCGCCTAGCATATGTGAGGAACTGGGTTTGATCCTCAGTCTCACATTTTAAAAAAATAGATAAAACAAACAAATAAAATAAAGGTATTGTGTCCATATGTAACTAAAATATTTTAAAAACTGCATTTATACTGAAAATGTATAGACATTTCTTCTTGTCATTATTTCGTAAACAATACAGTATAACAACTAGTTTCATATAATTTACATTGTACTATGTTTATAAGTAATTTAGAAGTGATTCAAAATGTACCAAAAATATGTATAGGTTATACAAATATCCACTTTGTATAAAGTGTTGAACATCCATGGATTTGGGAATCCAGGAGAGGTCCTGAAACCAGTCTCTCAAGGATATCGAGGGACAATTGTACATACTGTATGATTGTTTACTAATTGATTCAAACAATTTTCTGCCCAGCTGGTCAAGAGTAAAAGCTCAAGCCACAGTCCTGAAGGTCCTAGTTTAATACATCTGGGATGGGGAACAGACCTGTGCAGCTGTCTGGCATGCCCAAGCAATTCTAATGGTCCAGCAAGGCTGAGATTCCTGCATGGCTACATCTTGTGATGGTAGATTAAAATATGGTGTCTACACTTGAGGGATACCTAGACTGGGAGGACAAGCCCAAAGCCAGAAAAATTACACTACTAACAGGGTAAATAACCTGAAATATGCAAAAGTAAGTAAGAATATATAACAATTGATGATCAATAAAGTTTTACATGTAATAGAAAGTAGATATGCTTCTTGGAAAATCCATTCATCACATGTAATAGAAAGTAGATATGCTTCCTGACAAATCCATCCATCAACTCTGTGACCACAGACCAGGTACCCAAGCTGTCAGCTTCACATGGAGACTATTATCTGTCACTATGCTTTTCAGTTATGTAAAACAAAGCTTAGAAAACCTCTAAAGATGTGGCCCAGATTCAAAATAGTTAGCACATGGCTAAATTGGACTCCAGATCCAGGCTTTTATCTATCTAGGGCCCAAGGCCTTGGCTGATTCATGTTAGGTCCCTGCTTCACTTCCAGATTTCTTTCTTGTTTCCCCCTTTACCTTGAACCATGTATTCTGACCGCATTAAACTGCCTGTCACTGCAGGCCCATACCATGCTACTTACTGCACACTGCAGTGCTTTGGCTCCTGCTATTGTGTCTGTCTGGCATGCCTCCCCTCAATCCTCACCACCTTGTTTCTGAACCCTAGCCAGGTTATTGAATACTTGGTTGGGTGGCCCCATCCTTGGTGCTATGACTGCCCCAACAGCAATTCCTCTACTGGCTGACTGAGCACCTCCATGATTAGATTGCAGTTGGGTCTCAGTTTCCTTTCTCTGAGTCATGTAACTAGCATTGGGGACACTGTGCTAAAGCACCAGCCATGACCCCATGAATGCTTAACTCAACTAAATCACATTCCTACAACCAACAAGACAGATCCTTTCAACAAGACCACACAGTGATATATTTATGAAATGCCTTTGTTTTCTGGTAATTTTGTGACCACTGTACAATTTTCCACCTTTGTGAATCTCAGTTGTCAGAAGTAAAGTAGACTAATGGGAGTAACTGCCTCACGGTTGTGAGAATTTATTAAGATGTAAACTTGAGTGCCTTGCCTGGTTCATAAGGGAGACATGAACTAAATCCCAACCATCTTGGTTGTTACGCATATCTTCTTATTACATCACTGCTATTATCCCTATTCAGCATACTCCCATAGATGTCATCATTAATATTATCACTCATACTTTCAACCATGTCTAAGTGACTGTGCTAAACATTCCTTCCTAGAATGCATAGTATTCTCAGAATCCTCAAAATGTGTTCTTCACAGTCTTGTAATGGTTGGGTATCCCAATCATAAATTATCTCCCTGGTACCTCCAGGAATCTGTCCAGTGCATCCTTGGGAAGTCTGTGGCTGCCAGACAGCTCCATTCAGGCTTTCTAGATATGGCTAAGAAAACATAGGTTCTCTTTATCCTCCCACTTTCACTCACATTCTTCTCACTATGGGTGTTTCCAATTCATTTATGGTCATCCCAGGCCACTGTTGAGGTGGCCCCTATGTCTCCCTATGGGAGGATCAGGATGGCAGTCAAACAGGCCTGTGGGCTTCTGGAATCATTGATAACTCTAAAAGGAATAATACCGGCACAAAGCTTATTTTTTTCTTACTAGAAGGAACTCTAATAATGGGGATTTTAGTTGGAAATAATAATGCCCTCAGAGTGATCTAATCTTGTCCCCCTTCCCTCCTCATCTTTCACATATCTGAAGCACAGTAGGCAAAATTGGGGTTTTGGTGAGCATTTCCAGTTGCGATTGCCTGTTGAATGAGTCTGGGCTATTATAAAAGGACAGGAGAACAGATCATTTCCCTACACCCCGAATGTAATCAGAACAGGAAACCTTTGAGGGAAACCAAAGCTTAAGCTACAAAATAAAGAAAAATGGAATCTTGACTTTTCTGGTTGAAAAGATTCTGAAGACCCAAGCTTTGAGGGGGTGTTTGCTGAGACCCCACACTGAGATGAACACCCAGGGGGCATGTGGAAAATAAAGGAGAGCCCCATTTGTAGGAAGAAAAGGAAACAGCAGGTATGTTGGCATTGTTGGTAGGAGAAGAGACCAGAAATCAATGAAGAGATAAAGAGGTGGCCCAAGAGGCAAGTTGCCTCCAGGGAGGCCAATGACCAAAGTGAGAAGGCCTCAGATTGGGAATTTTTCCCAGAGGGATGGAGTGAGAAAAAGCCTTTTTTTTCAGAACCATGTTGACACACAATGGCTTAAATAAATGTTCATTCCCATCTCATCTGACTCATTTGGCTGGAACAATGAGCTTACATTCCACAGCCTGGACTGACCCTCCTGTACCCCACTACTGATAAAGCATAAAGGGGGTGATTAGTGCTTTTTTGCATGAAGAAGGACCATGAAATCAACTGGCTTCTCTTTTGTGTAGCTTCTGACAGCAATATATAGCAACCTATCTTGTATTCTTGTGTCAGCCATTTCTAGGGGAGAAAAAAGTTGGGGAGGCATGATCGAGGAACATTTTTCACAATTTAGCAATATGTAAGCAACAGCCTTTCAATATAAAAAAGAAAAGGAAGAATGAATTCCACAGTTACAAGTAAGGAAAGAGGACACTAGCTGGGTGCAGTAGTGCAGGCCTGTGATTCCAACTACTCAGGAAGCTGAGGCAGCAGGATCGAAAGTTTGAGACCAATCTCAGAAATTTAGTGAGACCCTGTCCCAAAATAAAATATAAAAGGCTAGAGAGGTAGCCCAGTGGTATTCTATCCCTGAGTTCAATCCCGAGTACCAAAAAAACAAAAACAAAACAAGAAACAAAAAACAAACAAACAAAAAAAAAAAAAAAAACACATGGCATTAGGATGAACACTGTAGTAATGAACTGAAATTAGTAGTATCATTATAAACTAAAGCTTTTTAATGAAAGGAAAAAGAAAACAAGGAAAAAGAGATGTATGTGTATACATGCATTTATAGACATAACATAGTTCCAAATTCTGAACACTAAGAGGACTTAGAACTCTTGTTCCATAGAAATGAGCAGGACAGATCTCCACCCAGATCTGAATTCTAAATACTATTCTCCAATAATAGAGACCAAAGCTCTTGAAGAAATGGTTGCTCCCAGAACTGGAGCAGGGAAAATGTAAAATAATCCTGGAACACCTTGTGGTGGCAGAAAATAGAGTGATACTTAATAAGGAATAGGGGCTTATTTAAAAAAAAATGGTACATTATAATTACATATATCAGGAGGATTTCTTGTGACATATATGTAATGCATGCAGCATAAATTGGTTGATTTGATAGTGACTTATTGAAAAGATACAGGAACCAATCTGAAAGAGTTTCCAACAGCCAAAGTTGGAACATTTTGAGCAACTAAATAATGATAGTATTGGACTATAAGTCATAGAATTAAATAGATAACCATAAGCCCATATGAATAGAAAAAAAATAAGAAAGAAAAGAATAGAGAAAGAGAGAGATGTTTTTTAAAGTTGTTTTTTAATTACAGTTTATAAATAAAGAAAGGATAAGTGAAATAAACATAAAATAACCTTTAGGAAACCATAATAATAAGTGTTATGGGTAAAATCTATGAATGGATGCCAAAAATGTAAGTGAGCAAAACAATTTTTTTTTCCTCTAGTATGGGAATTTAATCTAGGGCCTCTTGCATGACACGCCAGTATTCTACCACTGAGCCACATCCCCTAAATAAGTAAAAATTGAGAGAGAAATAAGATATTTTCAAGGTATCTTTCCCAAGATATTTATTAATCACAAAGGCAGAAATAGTAAATTTATAATAAGAAATCCAAGAAGCATCACATGATTGAAATTAATATCACTCCTAACCAGTCATGTTGTTGTATCCCCCTTTCCCACCAAATAATCCCATAAGGACCTTTCACCTCTGTGGCATCTCCCTACAAAACCAATAACCCGGCCAAATCATAAATAAACACCAAACCCAAGAAGAGAGATCTTGTGCAAAACATCTGACCAGCATCTTTTAACAGGATCATGGTCATAAAAGACTAGGAGAGACTGAGGCATTGCCACAGACTTGAAGAGACTAAGGAGTCTTTATGACTAAATGCAACTGCAACACAAGAACACAGACAGAAACAAGACCTTAAAGGAAAATTGGTGAAATTCAAATAAAGTCTATAGATTAGTTGATAGTTTTGTACCAGGTTTTTGTCTTTTTTTTTTTTTTTGATCGTTATACTATAGTTATTTTTTTATGTATTTGTATTGGGGATTGAAGCCAGGGGTGCTTGGCCACCGAGAGACATCCCTATCCCTTTTCATTTTATTTATTTATTTATTTATTTATTTATTTATTTATTTATTTATTTTATTGAGACAAGGACTTGCTAAGTTGCTTAGGGCCTTTCTTACTCGCTGAGGCTAGCCTCAAGCTTGCAATCCACCTGCCTCACCCCCCTGAGATTCTGGGATTACGGGAATGCACCCTTGTGCCCAGCCTAGTTAATCTTTTTAAGAGTCAGTATTAGAGAAAACTGGGTGAAGGGACTGCAGGAATCTTCTGTGATTTTGTAGGGGGGGGGAAATACTTTAAACAACACCAATACAAAACCCTTGGTTAATAATGATAAAATCGAGAAGTGAGCTCCACGCCAGCATTTTAGGTTAGGTCTGCGTGAGGGCATGTGACATAGTTCACATCAGTGGGCAAATAAATGTCTCTCCTGCTCTTTTTCCCTGGCAAAACCTGGTGTGAGGGCAGGAGACCAAATCAGAGGGTGTTTCTCAGCATAGCTAGATCATCAGAAGAGAGAGGTGCAAAGAGAAGTCCAGAGCAGACTTTGAAATTAGGGAGTTGAAAAGAAACAAATTGTTCTGATAAGGGAAAAAGTGGAGGAGAATATTGGGGAAGGGCAGGGAATATAAAAGGTGGAAAGGGACAGAAGTTCAGGGAGCTTTGAAGGAACATTCCTAGCATTCATGTATAAGTTGTTTGCATTAAAAACTCCTTTCATATCCCCAGACCTTTGTAAAGTCTGCTGCACATACAAGCTTGGTATCTGTGTCCATGGGTCTCTGTGTCTATCAATTTGTATGTGTGTGAATATGTCTAACTATGTCAGTGTCTATAAGTATGTATGTCTATATTTTTATGTTTTTTTGTTTTTTTTTTGGTTCTGTGAGGCAGTCCATATCTGTGTGTGTACATATGTGTGTCTTTATTTCTATGTGTTTTAGTCCATCCATAAGAGTGCATCTCTGTGTGTATATTTTTGAGCTTGTATGTCTTCTTTTTGTGTGTATTGGAAATCCCAGCAAAGGACTGATTTCTTGTGACAATGGATTTACATACAAAGTCACAGGACTCAGAGGACCAACAAGACATCAGCCAAGACAGGAGGAAATTGAGCCCTAGGTATCATAAGAATGTAAGGTCCTAGGAATTCAATGACATCTTTGCACAGGCATTGGAATTTCCCCCAGGCACTTGGAATGCTGGTGGGGCTGGAGTTTCATGTCAGTAATAACTAAAGACTTCAGAGGGCAGGATGACCCTACTCCAAGTCAGCTTACTCTGTATTATCTCCATTTTGCAGGTGGGGATACTGAGTCTCACAACAGCACTTTGATGAGACTGAAGAGAAACAGCCAGCTGATGAGCCAGCAGAGGCCTATGGGTGAATTGAACACAGTGAATGCAGTGAGGAAAATCAGCATCCTATCTCTTTGCTTTCAGTCTTTCTGATGATAAAGTTTCTTGGGCATAGTCCATCTGCAACACCTCTCTCTCATTGCTAGTATCTCTTTATTATCAGTCAACATATGCTAGGAGCATCACAATCTCAGGATACAACCAAACATATTCTCCCATGAATGTGCAAAATGACAGTTCTGCAGATATGTGATGTCACAATCATAGCACACCCTGCCTCACCCCCCCCAAAAAAAGAACAAGTCTGGTTGGATTCTTAGATAACTTGGCTGTCTTATCTACATAAACTTGATGACAGGGTAGATACTATTTTTTTTTCCATTTAAGAGACATTTTAATTTTGGTAATAATTTTGGGAATAAAACATGAATCATTCAATTCACTAAAAACCATTTAACATCTGAAGGCCTCCTGAGCTCCTAATAAAACTTTAAAAAATTTTATTTATTTTTTAGTTGTAGATGGACACAATACCATAAAAAAGGTATTTTTTAATTTAATTTTTATGTGGTGCTTAGGATTGAACTCAGTACCTCACACATGCTTGGCAAGTGCTCTACCAGTTCTCCAATTTTTTTTTTTTTTTTTTTTTTTGAGATTTGTGCCATGAGAAGTAAATTCAAGAGAGTTTCTGTTTGTTTGTGTAATTTTTATTTTGGAAATGTTCGAGGCTATGAAAGAGTTACAAGAACAGCACAATAATCTTTTATACACTAGATTTGACAGCTATTATTTCTGCCCAATTTACCTTGTAAGCTCTTTTGTGTGCATGCCTCTCTTTCTGTATGTATTTATGTGTATAGGTATGTGTTTATTCACATGCATATTACACACACACACACACACACACACTTTTTTTAAAAGCATTGAGATTCCAATGTTTAGGATCTTTAGTTCTAAATATTTCAATTGTTTCCTAAGACCAGGGACATTCCTTTGTATAACCACAATATGGTTACCAAATTCAGGAATGTAATGTGGACACCATGATATTATCCAACATACAATCTATAGTCAAAGTATTCTGGTTGTCCCATGAAGTCATTTTCAATAATTTTATTTTTATTTTTTTGGATGCACAACCAATTAGGAATCAGATTACACATATTTTTTTATTTAAACTCAAATAGTTCCTCAGTCTTTCTTAATCCTTAGGACCTTGATCACAGCCTATTTTTGACAAAGAGAAAGCAAGCTTCAGGTTTGGAGTCTTGAGCTCATCACAATATCCAGCTAGAATGCCATAGATTTTAGTTTTCTGAGTATGTATCTTCCAATTATCATCTATTTATAGAGAGTGACATGAGTTTCTACTTTTGGGGAGTAATTTATGGTATCTTTTAAAATTCCACTTTAAAAGTAAAATATTTAAAGAAAAATACTAGAGAAATAAAAAAGCAGGCATGTAAATCAGCCACATTTTCTCAGCCTCAGCACTATTAGCACTTGAGGCCACAGAATTCTGTGTCATGGAGTGTCCCTCACATTGTAGAATGTTCTTCAATGTTCCTGCCCAATACCTACTAGAGGCCAGTAGCATTCCCCCACTCTCTTTCTCTAGTTATGACAGCCAAATATGCTTGCAGATATTACCAAATATCGCCTTGGAGGCAAACTTACCCAGCTGAGAGCCACTGACCTAGCCAAAATATGTGAGTGGAGGGTGAGTTGATGCAGCAGCTCATGGATCTTGGAGAAAAGTACTCGTTTCTGTCCAGTTCAGTTCAAGCCATGTTGATCAATCATTGGCCAAATGTGTGGCCCTGTACAAAGCCCTGGAGAGACAGATGGGCAGGAAATAGTCCAGTTCTTCAGGAGCTGCCCTGAATTAAGCAGGACACATGGGGGTGTGTAAGAGGAAGAAAAAATTAACCAAGAGAAAGGAGCTGTGAAAAACTATAACATAACCTGGAATTAGATCTTCTTATTAAGCCTCATCACTCTCAAAAGAGCTCTTCTGCCCAAGTAATTCTTTTTAAAACATGAATCAGATCATGACAGTCCTCTGATGAAAAGTTTTCACCTTCCCACTACACTTAGAACCAAATAACTTTCAATCTCCTTGTGGGACCTGCACCATCTAGCTTCTGTCTCCCTTTTGGCCTTAATTTTGTTTGCTCTCTTTTGGTCTTGAGCTGCAACTACCCTGGGCCTCTCTATCCTGAGATGTCCCCATGATCATTTCCAAACAAAGATCATTGCATTGTGATGTTCTCTATGTGGAAAAGTGTCCCAAGTATTTTCAGGGCTGGCTCCTGGTCACAGAGGTTCAAATGTCACTTTCCCTGACTACCTTCTGCACTGAATCCCTCTAACCAATTACCCCATGTAAATTTCTTCCATGGTACTTTCTGTATCAGGCACTGTTGGTAGTGGACATGACTTCCAGTGTAAATGCTCTTCTTTTTTGTGGCCAGCTGGGCAGAAGTGGCCCATAAGAGATGCAGAAATCTGCTTGCCCTGCCTGATATAGACACTGTCTCCACCTCTTTACCTCCTGCTGAAGTACAGGAATGAGGACAGGAGGGGAGATGTTTGAACACTGCAGGACCCCAGGGAGGATGCAAATGTCAGAGCCACATAGCCAGTACCAGCATCCTCCTATCTTCTGCTCCAGTGAGAAAATCAAAGGCCTAGGGTGTGAGCCATGGTAATCAGGTTATCTTCTACTTGCCTCCAAAAGCATGCCTAACTAAAATACTATTTGAAATTATTGTGAATTTTGTTGCTTGCTTTCATATGGGTGTATGCATTTAATAAATATGTGTATATGAATTTTAATTGGCACATGTTTATGGGGTCCATATTTATGGGGTCTAGTGTGACATTTTGATACATGTATACAATGCATGGTGATCAGGTCAGGGCAATTGGCATACCCATCACCTCAAACATTTATTATTTCTTTGTACTTGGAGCATTACAATTCCTCTCTGGTGGCTATTTTGAAA
Organism: Marmota monax; assembly: GCF_021218885.2. Lineage (NCBI taxonomy): Eukaryota > Metazoa > Chordata > Mammalia > Rodentia > Sciuridae > Marmota > Marmota monax. Next base: position 1,013,198 of record NW_026694427.1, on the reverse strand, counting down.
TATGCAATTGAATGTGGTCAAGCATAGTTACCCCACCATGTTCTAAAATATTAGAAGTGACTGTTGCTGTCCTGCAAGCCTGTACCCATTAACCATCCTCTCCTGTTTCTTGCCCCCAGTTGTTTGGCTTTTGTGCATATCCCACCCCTAGGCAGGATGAGGAAGACCTGTCTTACTTATTCACTGCTACATCTTTGGCCCCTGGGCACAGAGCTAACTCAGGATAGAGTTCCACAGCTACTAACCTAGATGTTCTCTAATTCTTCTCATGTATAAAATGAGAATCATCACAGCACCTTGAAATATTGTGAGGACTGAATGAACAAATCTGCATATAGCACTTAGTGCAGCACCTTGCACCCTATCATTGCTCAAAGAATTGCTAGTATTTGTTGACTTAATGAACTAATTAATGCATGGAGAAAGGTTTCTTTCTCTGCTTGCTTTTTCAGCCATGTCCTTTGGCTCCCTCTTTCTCTTCAAATCAAAGTTGTATTACTTGGTGCTGACAAGTCAGGCTATTGATTAAGAAACATGACCACACAGTGAGGAGAAATTCACACCTCTTACTTTGAGCTGCTGGATTAGCACTTGCTGGAGGTGGAGAAGGGACAGAAATTGCACATAGAAGGACAGGGTCCATAAAGCCTAGGCCAGAAAGTGCTGGAAATGAAATTCAATATGCTGTTTTGCTTTTGCACACCATGGGATGGGTAGAACCCAGCCAATAAGTGCCTGACAAAAATCACTTGGAGGTCAAGTGAAGGTTATAGGGACAGAGATTCAAAAATGTACTGGGGGAGGCTGAAACCCATCTTAACCTAAGAGATATATTTATTCATTAACTCAACAGAATATTAAGCACCTACTGTGTGTGATGTAGACAGGGATCTGGCAGAGAAACAATAAGGGGATTCCCACAGGGATTCCCATGGACTCCACTGACTTTCTTTCATAATAGCCTTGCCACCAAGTAGACACTAATTCAAAATTTTAGATCCCATGTGGCTTAGTTCATGATCAGTATTACTGCCACTAGCTAATAGTTCCAGTACTTACTCTGTACTAGGCACTATGCTGAGACAACTGTACCAACTGTGGTCAGGGACACTTGCTAGGAACCTAACCTGCATCTATTTCCTTCTTCCTTACTAGAACAAAAACTCACTTTTATTCAGGGTGGCACCAAAGAACACATATCCCTCCAAAACTGGCATTCAAACTTTGTCACTCGCATCCAAACACATGTGTGAGTGGGACTCAGACATGTTATTTCAACCCAGGAGTCAGTGAGGTGAGGGTTAATGTTATTCATATTTCACAGCCAAGCACACTGAGGTTTAGAGAGTTTAAATGAAATGTCAAAAGTCATACAGCTTCCTGCTGGTGAAGGTCGGATGTGAATCCAAGCCATCTGTTCTTCTGGTCTATTCTTATTTGAACAGATAGCATATATATGCACAATGCCATTTAATCCTCTCAAGAACCTCGATGGGCAGGGTAACTGGTAAAATTTTCTGATACCTGCCACCATATGTTCTCTGATCATCTGGCATCTTCCCTTGGGTCACCTCTCTGGCAGTTTCAAAGGCTAGCCCCTCTCCAGCCCAGTGGAGCCTGGAGTATGGAAGAAGAAGGAGAGACAGGTGGGGAAGTGGTCAGATTTTAGATGTGCATCCAGGCAGAACTCCTAGCAAAAGATTTCAGATAGAGGGCATGGAAAAGTGAGAAGCAGAGAAGATTTGGCATCATTTTCTATGTGAAATTCTGACTAGGGACAATGTCAAAATATAATCAGCATACAGTATGGTTAGGCAGAATGAGGGTTTGGAGTTTGCATCCAGAAATTTCTAGAAAGGTCCATGTGTCCTGAAGAGGGACACAGAAAGGAACTGATTGTGGTAGTGAGACTAACAGGAGTTGCTGTGGGAGGGGTGAAGTGGCTCTGAGACTGAAAGTTACAAGGTGACCAGAGATGACCAAGGGAAAATGGGTGGGGCAACAAGTTTTCTAGCAGAAAATTAGCACCAGAAAGGTAGGGCTGGTCAACTGGGAGGTGCCAGGAGTGGACTGGGTGGACCATCACTGTCCAGAAGTCCAGCAGCTGTAGGCCCTGCAACTGTAGCCTGCTGAGCCAGTGACAGAGGGCAAGGAGGTCACTGCCCCAGGGACTGGCTAGGGTTTACAGAGCAGTAACTTGAGGCATTGGATTCCCTTCCACAGCCCCATACCATCTTGGTGAAACTAGAAAAGAGGAAGAAATTCTGAAACAATGAAGTCTTTTGGTGAAAAGACCTCTTGAACCAAGGGAACATGGGTCATGGAGTAACCATTTCCATGCAAGTTCTAGTTGCTCTTAACAGAGTGTTTATTCTGAGAGGTATACTGGGGAGTCACAGACCTCCAGAAGTAGCTTAGTTCCACACACTCAAGCTGTGGGGAGAGCGTGCTTATGATGGGTCCTGCCATGGCAGATACTGCCTTCCTCCAGGTTTCCTAGACAAACAAAGTGGAAGGCACCATGGAAATACACAACTGTCTCTGGGCCTCAATATTTTCATTTTTCCAATGGGAACCGAGGTAACCTCCCAGTGTTAACAGAACTGATGAGGGGCAGAGCCATGGAGCAGGTTGGCAAAGGTCACAGGCTAGACAGTGAAATTCCATCCCTTCCATCCTTTTGGCTTCCTATGGACACTGTCACAGTTGTGCCTGGAGCCAGCTGGGACCAGGGAGGGGACTCAGTGACTGCAAAAAGATTGACAAGCTTCATTTTAATGCTCAAGTTGTATCATGTCACCAGGAGGTGTTCATGGATACTTAGTTGACTGATTGAATGAATGAATGAATGAATGAGTGAATAAGTGAGGGACTATGGGAGTCATAGACATCAATGATGTCAAGCAAGGCTCTGATGTGCTTTTGGTGGTATTGCCTAAGTAGCAAAGGCAGTCATTTTTCAGCCTCAGTTTGAATATCACCTTCTGCAAGAGGACTCCCCTGATACCCTCATCAGGTATAAGTGCCCACTTTGCACTCTTCTCTACCCCTCCCCCCATACACTAGATGGTTCATTGTGGCTTTCACTTGACCTTGAGTTCTTAGAGACAAGGTTACATCTCATTTAATCTTCCTGCATCCCTAGCACAGGGTCTAGACCAATGAAACAACAAGAGCAATTTATTAAGTGTTTTCCAGGTACCAGGCATTGTTCTAAGTTCTTTAGCTATCGATATGCTTGACTACCTGAATATCAGGTTCCAGGGTGACATTATGCCATTGTGCAGGGAAGAACACTGAGGCTCAGAGGAGGTAAGAAGCCTGATATTTCTTCCTGCTTTCTGCATCCTTCTCTATCAGACAGCCTGGCCTAATTCTTGAGGTTTGAGAACAGTATGAAAATCCCAGTGATGGGGCAGTCTGTCTATCTGACTGGGTAGGTGTATAGAAAGAGAGAACAATGAAGAGACAGCACATGTTAGCAGCTGACAATCCTGTGACATGCCAGACACAATGCATTCTCTGTCACAGAACTACAGCACTGAGACCACCCCAGGAGCAGTGCCTCATGGATGGCCTCTGAATGGGGAGTGTTTACTTTGGGCACTACAGGAACCATCTGCTAGTTGATTCAGAACAAATGGGTACATGTATGTGCTGTTAGGTGCATGACATTTCTGGCAGGAAGACCAGGGAAAACAAAACCAAGGAAATGTCTCAAAACCGCAGCAACACACATGGAAATGTGCAGAGGTGAGCTGATGTGGAATACAGACAGTAACACAACAATATCGACACTCACAACCAAGGGTAAGGAAAAGTTCAACACCCCGTTGGCACATCCAGTTTCAAAAATAAAACAAAATAGGGCCACAATCTTGCTTTTTGAGGGAACTCCAGAAGTCTCCCAGAGGATCTGTTCTTTTGTAAACCTTTCCTGCCCACACTCCCTGTTACCCATAAATCTTACTCTCTACATGGCAAGGGGGCCTCAAGAGCTTGGAGATTTACTGGAGCAAATAACTTTGCAAAAACAATGTATCCCATAAACAATGCTGGTGGAAAGCATCCAGCCCCATACAATGGAGCTAATCTTCTGGTCACACATTTCCCATCTGGGGTATTAGGTTGGATGCCGCTTCCTTCCAGGTGGAGGCAAAGGCCATTTAGCCCACATGTCCAAGAACAACAATGCTTGGCAGGTTCTCTACTCGTGTGGAGTTCAAAAGGCAGGGATTCAGAAGCATGGAACAGCTCTTTCTCCCTTACTTTCTTTTCTTAAAGAATCACTGCAAATTTGAGGGCAGGGTGACATATTGATGCATATAGCTTTGTGGGCCACGACCCTGACTTCTACTTTAGCTCTATCACTGATGAGTCCTGTACTCTGGGACAAGGGATTTAACTTCCCAGAACTATAATTTCCCATTGTTCAAAAGGGATTGTGTATAGATGCCCAAACCCACTGGTGCTTGGTAAGGTATAATGAAAATGTTGAGTGGTACTGTTAGCACAACAATATCAAGTGTTGATGAGAATGTGGAGAAATTGGAAAATTTGTCCCCTGGGTAGTAATGTAGAAAGGTGAGTGCACTTGAAAACAGCATAAAGGTTCATCAAAGAATTAATAACAGAACTGCCATGTTGCCCATCAGTCCTATTTCTGGATATATGTTTGGAAGAACTGAAAAAAAAATTATACACCTGTGTATATAGCAACATTTTCCAAAATAGCTGAGGTATGGAAACAACATAAAATTCCATCTATAGACAAATAAGGAAAGAAAATATGGCATATACATACAATGAATTATTATGCAAACTTGGAAAGGAGGAAATCCTGTCACATACCACAATTTAGATGTACATAGAGTTCACTATGCTGAGATAAAGCCAGATGCAAAAAATACAAATATGTACTATATACACATCTTTATGTATCTTAAGTAGTCAAATTTACAACAAAAAGAATTGTAGCATCCAGGGACTGAAGAAGGCAAATGGAAAGCTATTGAATGAATGTGGGTTTCAGTTTTGCAAGAGGAAGAAGTTCTAGAGATCTGTTCCACAACAATGTGAATATAGTTAACACTACTGAACCGGTCACTTTAAAGATGACTACATTGGGAAATTTGATGTGTTTTTTTAACCACAAATAAAAATAATAAAAATATTTTTTTTATGTTTCAGATTGGCAAAATTTAAAATACCTGGCTACAGGGAGAGTTGGTTATATCGAAGAGAAATGGAAACATTCCTACTCTGTGGATAGCTGTGAAATCCATGTGAATATTTTAAGGGGCAATTGATAATTAGATATACACATTCTACAACCCAGCAATTTCTCTTCTCATTATTTATCCTAGGGCAGGTACAAAGATTTTCATTGTTATAAGAACAAAAGTTGGAGACAATCTAAATGACCATTAATAGGGCAAAGGATAAAGAAAAATGGCATATACTCACAAATTAATGAAGGAATCAGATCTATACAAATGTAGATCTCAAAAACATATTATTGAGTAAAGAAAAGCAGGTTATACAATAACACAGACAGCATGCCACTCAAAAGAATGCAGAAGATAAAATTTATAAATTTCTAGTGTACCAGTCTTGAGATGCTCCCAGTGATCCCTGATAATTATGCCTTTGTGGAGATCTTTCTACAATGAATAAAGTTCAGCTGTATCCTACTCATTCCACAGAGTCCTAACAGGGTTCTATGAAAGTGGCTTCCAAGGCTAAATATAAGAAATGCTACTACCATCTTGCTCTCTGGTTTTTCCTATTGCTCATTCTGAAGGAAGTCAGCCACCACACTGTGAAGATACTCAGGCAGGCTGGGCAGAGGCCTGGAAGATAAAGAACTGAGGGCTCCTGCCAACTGCCAGCACAACTGGGAGCCACCTTAGAGGTGGATGCACAAGTACAAGTCAAGCCTTCAGATGACTGCAACCTTAGGAGAGAGCATGAATCAGAAACACCCACCTAAGTCATTATCGAGTTCCTGAACCTAGAAACTGTGGTATATCAAAGGTGCATTTTTTAGGACTTAGAGTTTGAGGGTGATTTGTCACACAGCAATAGGTAACCAATACATTTATGGTTACCACCTAAGGGTCTGTGCCTGCAGCCTGCTTTCCATTTGTACCAGTAAGTGTCAAAAAGATGTTAAAGACACATTACTATCAAGCTGAACACTTATTTCTTCAAGTACTCAGAAAAATGGATTGTTCTCCAAGTTCTATTTCTCTTTTGACATGAAGTCATCTTCACCAGTAGCAGCAGTCCATGCTTTGGGCAATGCTGATCTGCTCTGTTATTGACAGAATTCCATGCCCTTAAAATTCAGATGTCAAAGTCATGACCCCAATACCTCATAATTTGGAGACAGTGTCTTTAAAGAGATAATTTAAGTAAAATGAGGTCATCAGAATTGGCCCAATACAAGTTATCAGTATAAGAAAAGATTACGGGGCTGGGGTTATTGCTCAGTGGTAGAGCACTTGCCTCACAGGTGCAGGACCCTGAGTTCAATCCTCAGCAACACATAAATAAATAAATAAATAGATAGATAAATAATGAATAAATAAATAAATAAAGTTAAAAAAAAAACCAAATTATTAGTACATAGGTAAACTGCAAGGGAAAACTCTGTGAACACAAGGAAGATGCTTAGAGTACCTGTAAGCAGGGTGAGAGGCCTCAGGAGAAACCAACACTGCTGACCCCTAGGTCTGGGACTTCTGGCTTCCAGAATAGTGAGATAATAAATTTCTTTTGTGTAAGCCACCTGGTCTGTAGTCCTTTGTTTATGACAGCCCAGACAATGAATGCACAATCCAACACCCTTCCTTCACACCTGATGACCTTAGGTCCAGAGGTAGAAGTGACTTAGCTAAAGAAACAGAGAAAGCAGGAAGCAGAAGCACAGAGAGCCCATGTTTTTTTTTTTTTTTTTTTAATCTCAATTGTGGTTCCTCCATTAGGTGAGCCCAAGGCCCCAAATGTGGAAAAGATATCTCAGGATACACTGTCAGCACCAATTTAGCTCCTCATTCATTCCTATTCTTGATGGCAAAAATTGTTCCAAATGTTGAAGCTGTTGGGTCCCCTATGGGCACATGATGTGGACTAACCTTGTTAAACACAGTCAGGTTCCCATAGAGAAAATGAAGGGGAAAAGGAGTAGAAAGTCATGGAAAAATCAGAGAAGGAAAAACTGTTTTTCTTCCTTGCTTTCATGAAATATAGCAGCAGAAATGAGAGAAATAAGGAGAGAGAGAGTGGACACTAACTTCCAGTTGTATAGGTAAGTCTCCAGAGGTTCTGAGATTCTCTGAACATACCAAAACACCCGCGTGCAGAGTCCTGTGACAAGTTCTGGTTTTATTTTGTGCTTCTTGCAGCTTCCAGTCAGGTCTTCAGGTACAAGACTTCTTGCAGAAATAGCACTGTGTTTGCCCATTTGTCCAGTTGGAGGAGCCAGCCTCCACCTCCTCACTTTTTGGGAGAACGGCAATACTGAAAGATGTCAAAAACATCTCACCACCATTTTTTATGGCCTGGAAAGTGCAACTCCTGGTCTGTCCTGCATGGATTATTAATTAAATAATAATAGTGGACAACAGTCACTCTGGGCAAGTAAGAAGGTATATTTGGAGACTGGGGTGAGCAAGTACACACCTGGACTGTTTGATAAAGCCATTTGTAGCTCCCAGAAGGCTGAACAGTGAGTTTGAAATGAGCAAATGCTCCTCAGGAAGAACCCAGACTCCCTTGCCTGACAAGTGTGCAGACAGGCCTCAGATCCCTCCTAGGCCAGAATACTTGATGAGATGGGTATGAGTTCCATGCTGAGGTTGAGGATTAGATTCAGCTGGGTGAACCCCTGCTCTCCCTGGTTCATCACTTTTAAGCCCCTTCTGGGACAGTATCTCATCACCAGAAGCATGATCTGCCCAGAGAACACTTCCCTGTCAAGCACCTAGATAGTGAAGATGGTGAGGGAGTGGGGAGTGAGGTCGTGGTTATGCAAATAAAGTGTGACAAATAAAGTGTTTCTATTGTTGTTTTCTTTTTCCATGCTGAGATTTGTCCTCAGGCTTTGTATTTGCTATGCAAGTACTCTACCACTGAGCCTCACCCCCTTACCCTGAAAATATTGTTTTATTGGAATGCCATCAGGCATTCAGTTATTATATATTGCAGATTTGAGGCTATGACTACAGAAAATTTTTGGTTCACAAAGCTTAAAGTCTTCATTATATGATCCTCTGAAGAAATATTTTGCAAATTCCATTGGTATAATTTTAATATCACCAAATATATTGACAGGTTGGTGGAACAGCGAACTCTATGTGCAATTCACCAGCAGCATTCGGGTTAATTTGAGAGTCAAATATTTTGAGCACTTATCAACTGGTATTGAAAATTAAAATTTAATTATGAATACAATTTCTGTAACCAGGTAGAGTGCCAATGTGGCAGCCAGCTTCTTTCTGCAACTTGGCAAGTTGTTGGAAGTATTAGAACAAAATGAACTTAAGATGTGTTAACAAAATAGAGCTTTAAATATGCTTTGTATTTGAAATAATACATATTCTATAAATCTCACCTTATTTTCAAAAATGATTACATACTACATTATTTTACAGATATAAAAACAGAATTCTTAAAGAGTACTTAGACAATTTCTAAGAAATTCTGTAATAAATATTCTTTACATGTGTATATGTAATTTATCAGTATACATCTTTTTATATATGAATATATACAGACAAAATCAGAATATATGCAAAAGATCCTTCTTCCTGTTTTTTTTAATATAAAATATACACATTTGGGGCTGGGGTTGTGCCTCAGTGTCAGAGGGCTTACCTCGCATGAGTGAGGCACTGGGTTTTATTCACAGCACCATGCATCAATAAAGAAAATAAAGGGTCATCGACAACTAAAAAAGTATGAAAAAGAAAAAAATACACATTTTTATATTATAGATACAATACATGTCCTTAACATGAAAACCCCAAAGGTAATAATGAAAACCACCACAAATACTGGTCAGATATTTCTCCTCTAACAGAAAACAGAGCTTCCAGCTAATTCTAGCTCTGGAACAAGAAAATAAATGATGTGCTTGAAACATTTTGTTGTGCAAGAAAGTCAAATGTACTCCAGGATGAATTGGACACATCAAAAAATGTGTAATCAGCTTGAAATTTCAGTTGCTGTCTACATCTGTCTGGGGTGTGAGAGTACCATAATGATAAGCTTTTTCTTTTTGCCCACTTTTGGTTGGTTTTGCTATTTTTGGTTATGTAGAATCAATGAAAAAAAATCATCATTTGGCTATCACAATAGTAATAATTTGACACAAGGAGGAATCATCAATGAAATATTAATTCTAGTGGGTGAAATTTTAAGGACAAAGGATATATTTATAAACTCCCAAAGTATCTCCACACAAAATTTTTATGAAATATAAAGGGTAAATATATACTATGTTTACCATGGACCAACCTGGCAGATACTACTTAACCAAATAATTAGTCAATAAATAACCAGAGATGGAACCAAGTGACACTGTATATCTCCATAGTTTCTTCTGCCTGTGTGATTGAAGCCCCAGATATGTGCTTACATTTAAGTAGAGGTTGACTCTAGATCCTAGAGGATATGTCCAAAATTACTAGAGGCTGATCATAATTTTTTACCATGTTTGCCAGTGCTTCCAGAATATGCTCTAGTGTAAGAACTAGGCATTGTTTGCATGATGGTCTTCCTCTAATGACATAACCTGAATCCACTCATGAGAAATCATCATGATTATAAATTGAAGGAAAATCTACAGAACTACTACTGAAATACACCATTCAAAAATCAATAGGTGTCATGAATAGCCCATAGATACTCAGGAACCATCCCAGATTAAAAAAAAAAATAGAAGAAAAAGACCACTGGACACAGTGGATAATTGATATTCAAATTTCCCAAAACTCTATTTATTTTTTTCCAAGGACAATTGTTAAAATAACGTCAAATTTTGAATAAGATTTGTAGAGTGAACATTCATAATACAGTTTCCCTATTTTGATCATTGCACCATATTTATAGAAGATAATTTCTCATTTTTAGAAAATGTGAATATTTAGGAATAAAAAGACATTGTGTGCATCTTGCAAATGGCTCACAGATAAAAACTGTTATGTACCTATACTTATCTAGAAATGGAAAAGAAGAGATAAAACCAGTTAACAAAATAGTAACATTTGGGGAATATTTCTTCAGAATTCTTTTCACTACTGTTTTAAATCTTCAATAAATCTGAGACTGTCAAAATACAACATTTCTTAAAGAAAAATAAATTTTTAAAATATTAACAAGTAACAGCATACTCAATAAAATAAACCATGAATATTTATAGGTATAATAAATGAATAAATTTTGTGGTGAATAATTAACAAAGATATTTATAGTTTCAAACTATTTCCCCACAAAAAATAATTACAAAGTAAAATCCTGAAAATACACCTTAATGACTAATATTAACATCAGCAGTAATGACGATATTATAGGTCACATGATGTGATTCAAAGAGAAAATCACAGAATTGATTCTGTGATACTCTTGCCAAAATCATGTAATCTCGTTCCAATCATAAAGAAACCAGAGAATGTATCTTAAGCACATTCTATGAGCTTTCTCCCTGAAAAGGTTCAAGGTCGTGAAAGTTAAAAAAAGACTAAGGAATATTTAAATCTGAAGGCATCTATAAAATACAATTAAGATAATTTTATGGCTCTGAATGAATTTTTTTTTATAAAGAACAATATCAGGCTACTAGAAAAACATGAAAATAATCTGAGGATTAAGTGGTTGAAGGCATTATGATAGAATGTATGAGTATTGATTTGAAAAACAGCATTTGCATAATGTTTTTTTTTTCCTTTTTCTCTTTATAAAATCTTGGAAAATATTAGTGAAGTTATAGGTTCTCCTAATATGGTATATATTAGTAATTTATTTTAAAATGCTTTGTCCACTGAAGCATTTTAAGGTACATTACTAATATATGCCATATTTCATGATGTTTATTATTTCCTACAAGTCAGAACATGCTAGATAACAAAATAACCTTTATAATGAAACTGATATGATTAACAAGTATGCTGTTACTTGTTAATATTTGAAAAATTCATTCATAATGAATGAAGGTTGTATTGCCGTTATCTAGCACGTTCTGACTTGTAGAAAATACTAAAAATATCATGAATGATAGCATATGTTAGCAATTAAATTTAAAATGCTTCAGCAGACAAAATTACTCTATATTAGAACCTGTAAATTTACTATTATTTCCCAAGATTATGTAAACAAAGGAAATGGAAAAAAAAAACATTAAGCTAATATTGTTTCTTATTAGGAAAAATTCTTAAGTCAGTGCCTCAAATTAAAATTATAAAATATTAAAGATTGTATGTTTGATGGCAGAATAATAATTCTAATACATTTATCCACTAGTGAATATAATAGTAACCAGTATGCCAAAATAATGTTGACTAATTCTCTGGATCCATATTCAGTGATATATTTTTATAATACAAACAATCCATCATTAATGTGATATTTAGATCTATTAGTGTTGACTATTTGGTTGTTGAATTGAGCTTAAATGCTAGCATTTAGAGAGTTTGAAAACACATCTCAGTAAAAACTGGGTTTGCAATTGCATTTCAAATTTTCTTATAGATGTAAATAATTTTAATATTTTGAATATTTCATCATATATATGATACACACATCCATTTCAATAATTTTTTATATCATACATTTCATAAACAATTTAAATATTATATTAACAGTCTAAAGAACACAATATTAGCTTTCATATATTTTTTATTAAAATCTTTGTATATCCTTATGATGTTTCCAAAAGTACATCTTGTCTTGGCTTATTAGTAATTTTTAAAGCAGAAGCTCCCATGGTCAGGATTCAAATTCTGCAGCAAGTGAAGAGAAAATAATTATATTTTTGCCTCAGAGATTTTATAATTATGAATCAGTGAAGAAGTTGAGAACTTTTTTCATTGTTTATAAGAATGAAAAAATAGATATGTAGGTCCACAGTACAAAATTGAAAAGCATTATACCCATATTTTCATACCCAGTTATCATTATAACCAAGTATCAGAGCTTTGGGTTTTCCACCCTTTATGCATAAATTTGAAAACCATATTCTAGGGTATTCTGGCAAGTACTGGAATGACAACATGGAGATGATAATGCATACCCCTCAACAGTCATATACCATAGCTTGAAAAGCAGGCAAGCAGGCAATTTCCATACAGAGTCATTGGCATTATGACAGGGATAAAACAGGATACTACTGGAACACTTAGAAGGGACTTCTGTCCCAAAATTGTTTCAGTGTTTTAGGTCCTTTAGTGGAAGTTATATGTGACTTAACATCTGAAGGAAAAGGAGAAATTGTGACAGAGAGGTAAGAGGTGCATGCAGACACCAAGATGAGAAAGAACACTTGTGGAATCACAGTGGAACAGTGTCACTAGAATCTAGAGCAAAGTGACAGTAAAGCAAGTGAGAGGAGACAGGCTTAATAACCTGACAAAAATCCAAGTGATTTGAGTATTTTAATTTTTGGCTAAGAAATTTCATACTTTTCTTGAGGGCAAAATGTAAACTAATGATGGAGTCAGGACAGGGTATTTTAAATGCATGACTGTTACTAGATCAGTATGGGTTTTGGGCCAGAAACAACAGAAAATGGGTGATGCCATTTTTTTTCCTCACAAAAAAATTCAGCCTATAGGCTGACAGTTTCATAGTGGGAAAGAAGCAAAAAAAAAAAAAAAAAAGGGCAGTTTCAAACTTAAGGTCTTTGATTTTGATTTTCAGACTTGGAAAAAAAATACATAGCTCTTTAATTGTAATTGATTTCTTCTCAGAAGTTAACGACTAGCATTTTTTAAGCATTTGGCTCATTTTGGATGTGTACTGTATGAGAAATGTGTGAAAATACTTCCAACTCTTAATATAAATATCACCATGTAGAGTGTTCTTTGTATAAAAGCTGTTTTCTTCCTAATTCCCCCGAAGAGTCTAAAATAGATTATTAAACATGGTAAGTATGTTGTTGTGATAACAATAAGGTGACATCCAACTCCTTTACACTTTTGATGTGAAAAAGAAATGATTTTGACTGACAGAATTTTCATTCCTGTCTTTCTCTTGTTCTGTTCTATTTTTCAAGGAAATTATTTTAAACAAATTTTTTACTGGTGCATTTAATTATACATAATAGTGGAATTGATTATGGAATATTCACAGACGCACATAAAATAATTTATCACTCTTCCTCTCTAGTATTTTTCTCCGTTCCTCTTTTGTGGAATTCTGCAGTGATTAAGGAGACATATCTTTGTATCTTGATAGAAGAGTGTTTTTTAAACTCTCTCATTAATGCTAGCATAATATAGCAAATTAATGTTCCACAGGAAATGTATAACTATTAGATTAATTTTTAAATAAACTAGCTTATGAATAAGTAAAAAAGAAACATCACTTTCTCCAAGAAATACTATGGAAAAAGAGTTGGCCCCCAAAATCTCCCTTTGCATTGTGTCTACATTCATACACAATGTATCATTCTTTTGTAAATAGTAAATTATCTCATTTTTCTGGTAAGAACTAATAAGAACAACTTATACTTGCATCATGCATAACAACTAAATTTCATGCTCTTTTTGTACATAGTCATCCAATTTCATGACTCTGAAGCACTTCAAAACTGATTCTCTCATTTTTTCAGAAAGGTATTCATATAAGCAAAGAAACTAAAATATATATATATATATATATATATATATATATCAGCTATTAAATTACATTATAATTTATATATTAAAATTATTTATGTCACAATATTTAATTTCAGTGTTGTTTTTTAAAGCTTAGATTTGTAATCCTGTGATTTTTTTTAGGTTAAATGGTACATAAAAGAATAACGCTGATGCCACATTTCCACAGGTATGCACGACTTTACTGTGTGCTAAGAAGATGATCAAAAGACCATGGAAGCAGGGTGTGATGACACATTCCTATAATTGCAGTGGCTTAAGAGATAGAGACAGGAGGGTCTTGAGTTCAAAGCCAGCTTCAGAAATGGTGAGGTTCTAAGCAACTCAGTGAGACTCTGAGTTTTGTATTTTATTTCTAAATAAAACACAAAATAGGCCTGGGGATGTGGCTCAATGGTTGAGTGCCCCTGAGTTCAATCCCTTTTACAAAAAAAAAAAAAAAAAGGAAATAACATGGAATCTCTAAAGCAATGTGCATTAAAATGGGTATTCTAACAACAATGAGACACAATGAAAGCAAGATGCTATCTTTAATTTGTTCATTTTTCAAGCAGATATTTCATTGTTGCAATATTACCCTTGAATAAAAAATTTTCAAATATTATAGAAATATCTTCAAATGGGTTCAAAATAGTTGAATATTGTTTTTTTTTTTTCAGCTCTAAAAAATATAGCTCATCATTGCTGGAATAATATTTGACTTGATCAAATGAAGTCTTAGTATATAGAAAATCACCTGGTTGTACTGAAGGGCTCCTGTTACACAATGCAACCCTAACCCTAACCCTAAAACTAACCCAACCCAACCCAGGGAGTTGGGGACAACACTCAGTATGGAATAGTGGAATGAATCTGATCAATTTTTTTCTGTGTATGCATATGAACATACCACAGTGAATTTCATCTTCATGTGTATCCATAATGTATAATTAAAAAAACATTTAAAAACTACAAATATGTATGAGATCAGTAGAACACAAGAAAGAGAACACAGGGATGAAGCAGGGGAGATAAAGTGGAAGTACTGGTCACTGAATTAGAGCACATTATATTTTATGCTTATGTCAAAATTAACCTCAATTTTATCTATATATAAAAACATTTTTGAAATTTTCATCAAATAAAATAATAATTTAAAAAGTTGTCATAAAAGTAAGTGGAGGGATTGTGGCCCAGTGGTAGAGTACTTGCCTACACGTGTGAGGCACTAGGTTCAATCCTCAGCACGATATAAAATAAATAAACAAAATAAAAATATTGTGTCCATCTACAATTAAATAAAATATGTTTTTAAAAAGAGTAGGTGGAAATTCTAAGTAAGTGGGCACAACACTGAAAAGAATCAGAACAGAGGTAGTGCATGCAATTATGGGTTCGTAATTTTTCTAAAGCAGTGTACATATTTCTAGGGGGCTTCAAACTTGCAATTAAAGCAATGTATGTGGAAGACAGACAGAAATCAGAGATGCATGGTGTGGCAGGTAACAATGCTGCCTTCTTGAAAGACTCTCCTTGGAAGACTCTTGAGGAAGCCTTTAGAAATATTGGCATTTTAAAGATAAATATAGCAGATGATGTATACATTATTTTAGTTGACTACAAAAGCCATTTTATTATGTTGGTTTCCTTAAATATATGCAACTAGAAAATTTTACTAAGGCTAGAAAGATTCATATTTTGTGAACCAGTTCAAGGACTTAAAGAATATTCCTTGAAGATTTTTTCAAGCATTTACTACCTTATATGCATATTCTACTTATTACCTAGGTAAATTAAGCATTTGGCACTGAGACAATTCAAAGCAACAACCACTGTTGCAGAACAAGATAGCTGGATTGGTGATCAAGATAGATTAAAGCTGCTGCCAAGAATGTTGGCTCATGAATTTGTTACCAGGGCTTCAAGAGACTCCTGCCCATTTATTCTGTCATTTACAGGCCCCAACACTGACTATGAGAATATTTTTAACCACTTTGCAGTTATACTTCCCTTCATCCCTGTGATTATGTTTCCCTTCATCACAAGTATTACAATGTAGAGAGGAAAAACTATATAGAACATTTTGTCTCTAGGTACATGCAAGGATAATATCAAAGATTAAAATAAAAAGCAGTTAATATATCAGGAATTAGAATGTGCTCAGAGTGTAGTTTATAGCAACACTGGACACTTAAGGTTTAAGTTATAATCTTTCAAAAATTGTTCATGTTTCCACGTAGAAGCAGTTTTGTTTCAATATAACTATCTGAATTACAAAACTTCAAAAATACTTAACTAAAAGTCTAATAGACCAAATTACATATAGGAGAACACTAGTGGAAGAAGGCTTGATAGTTTGCTTCCAGACATAAAATGAAAAGGTGGGTGAAAGATAAACTTTCCTAACATTAATTCCACAAATTATATTAACTAGTTACTTTTGCATGCTACTGATCTCATGAACCTGTCTCAAATTTATGCAATAAAACAAATTAAGGAGACTAAGTTGCTCTCTTTCAGTCTATGTTTTGACATACTTTTGGAATTTGGATTCTTCTGTATAGAAGTGCCTATACTCTTTCAGTTGTATTTATTAGAATTTTCAGTTCAAATTCCAGATTTCTGATTTTCAGTTCCATCTGACTTATTATTGAAGCTCTGAAATTTACACAGCTACTGATTGTGCCTAAAGAAAATAAAAAGAATATATTTTTTTAAAAAATTAGAACCCAATTATTATGTATTTATTTCATTAAGTTCTGAGTAAAAAATTCAGACAGCAATTTTAAATGTGAAGAAAAAAGATGCCAGACTTAAAACTTCAGTATCAATTACATTAAATAAGAACTAATAATTGAGTTCTTCATCTCCTCCTTTCGCTCCTCATTCCCTGCCCTCCTCCTCCTCCCTATCCCCCTCCTCCCTCCTGCCTCCTCCTCCTCCTTTCTATTGTGAATGGAACCCAGGCCCTTGCACAGGCTAGGATGGCTATGTACCATTGGACAGTGATGTCAGTCATGAATCATTCTCATGTTAGTTCTCAGATCATCTGACAATTTAAAGAATAATAGAATCAATTCAAAATATAAAAGTTGAAAAATTTAACCTAACAATTCAAAAGTATGTTATATTTCTGCATCACATTTTTTTCTTTTCTACTCATAGTTTTATTTATGCCCACTGTTATCAAGTATCCAACAGTTATCTGATGAAAATCATTACTCAGATCAAATTAGCTATAAGAATGATGTAAACTGAGGTATTTTAAGGGGTACCAAATGTTTTCTTCCTCTTAGAAATCTACACAACAACTTTCCTCAAGAGTTATGGAATACACATGTAATGTATATGTCCAAAATACAGTTTACAATGAAATGAATCAAAACACATTGCATATAAATAAGATAGCCTATAAAACCAGAAGTACTTATTTTTACTTGTCCTCTAAATTCCATCTTGCTCATTGTTCAATGTCACATTCCTACCATACTCCTTGGCCTCATTTTACTCTAGTGCTCTGTGTGTTCCTTGGGAAGTATATAACATTTTCTTCCAACTTCTTTTGACTTCTCACTTTTTTTCAAATTTATCTTGTATACTTCCCCCCCCAAAAAAAAAACAACAAGTTCTGCATAAAACAGTCATAATTTATTTTCAAATGTAAATGTTTTGAAGATATATTGTCCATCTTTGTAGTGACATCATCCATCTGATTGAATAAAATAAGTATGAAATAACATAATATGAAAATAAGATATTTAAAATATTTGACACAATCTGAACCACAAATTTTACATAAATTCAATTGCAACAAAACATAATTTATACCAGCATTATGATGAGTAGATTAAGTTTCTATAATATGATATATTAGCTTGGTCAAGGATTACAGATCTATAAATTCCAATTCTGGCATAATAAATGTTGGGGAAATCTATATAGAAGGTTTTTTTCCAATACTAACAAAAGTATGAACATTCTACAGATGAATTCACTATTGGATTAAGTTAATTTAATTTTATGTTTTATCACTGAAATAGAATAAAAGTCTTGACAGGTCAATCTATTAACAAAAATTATTGGTTGATATCAAATAATAATTTTTTTTAAAAAAATATTGGTCAGTAATGTTTTCCATTCATTCTAGAATAGGTGAGAACATTAGATAGTACTCTAACCTTGAGTGAATTTATTGCTCAATAAGGTAATCACCATGCAAATACTGTTGGTGAAAGAAAAGTCAGAAAAAGTGCATGAAAAAGAAAAATTTATTTTTATGTGAGCTCTGAGCAAAAGAGAAAAAATCAATAAAAACAGACAATAAATAAAGCACAACATGAGTATGACAGAGATATGGTACAATCAGCACAATTCATGAAGACAACACCAAGAGGCATGATAATTAAAACATGTCCAAACATTAGTTCCCAGCCATGTACTACTAGTGTAGCCAAGAGGTGGAAGCATTTTAAAGTTCACCAACTGATGACTGGATAAGTGACATAGTCATAAAACAGAATTCTATAAGGATCCCTGAAAACAGTTTTGTAAGTCAAAGAAACTGGTTTAAAAAAAGACTTACTGTTGTATAAATCTACTTGTATAAAATATCCATTACAGAGTAATTTTAGAGTTGGAACTATAAGCCAATTTCCTCAACAAAATTCCCAAAAAGCAAGAAGTAATATAAACAATCAGTAAATGGGGGCTGATAGTTCAGTGGTAGAGTGCTTGCCTAGCATGTGTGAAGCTCTGGGTTTGATCCTCAGCACCATATATGAATAAATAAAGATACTGTGTCAAACTACAAATAAAAATATTTTTAAAAGAATCAACAAGGTTCTGAAACTGTAGCTCAGTTGTAGAGTGCTTGCCTTCCATGTGAGGCATTGGGTTTGATCCTCAGCACCACATAAAAAATAAAGTTACTGCTGTCTATATACAAATAATTTTTAAAAGGATCAATAAATGGGTTGGTATCAAACTAAAAAAATTTTCACAGCAAAGGAAACCATCAAGTATATGAGCAGAGAGCCTACAGAATGTGAGAAAGTCTTTGCCATGTGCACCTCAGATTGAACATTAATCTCCAAAATATACAAATAATTCAAATTATTTAACACCAAAAGAACAACAGCAACAGCAAAACCCAAATAACCTAATCAATAAATGGGCAAAGGAACTGAAAAAGCACTTTACAGAAGAACATATGCAAATGGTCAACAGATATATGAAAAAAAATTGAACATCTCTATCAATTAGAGAAACATAAATGCTACACTGAGATTGCATCTCACTTGGGTCAGAATGGCAATTTAGAAGAATACAAGTAATGATAAATGTTCACAGCAGTGTGGGGAAAATGTTCACTTACACATTCCTGGTGGGACTGCAAATTGGGGCAATCACTCTGGAAAGCTGTATGGAGAGTCCTCAGCAATCTTGGAATGTAGCCACCGTTTGACCCACTAATCTAACTCCTTGGTTTACACAAAAAAATCCTTAAAATCATCATACTACAGGGATGCAGCCACAACAATGTCTGTAGCAGCTCAAATCACAATAGTTGAGCTATGAAACCAAAGGAGGTGTCCTTCAATAGAAGAATAGATTATTTAAAATGTGTCATATACACACAATGGAATATTACTCAGCTGTGAGAAAGAATGAAATTATGGCATTTGCCAATAAATGGATAGAAATGGAGATTAACATGCTAAGTGAAATAAGCCAATCCCCCAAATCTAAAGGCTGGAAGTTCTCTCTCATAAGTGGATGCGAACACACAGTAAGGAATGGGGGAGAAAAGAATAGAATTACATTGGATTAGACAAAAGGGATGGGAGTGAGAATGAAAACAGAAAAAACAGTAGAATAAATATGACACGACTACGTGACCAGTGTAACTCTACATTATGTATAAATAAAATAATGTGAAGTTATATTCCATGCATTTAAATGTGAAAATACAGTGTACTGACATGTATATGTAAAAATAAAAATAAATAAATGAGTAAATTACTATTGTTTACATTTATAAATAACTAAAAAATATATTGGTGGTTTTCTAGGACTTTGAAAGTGTAGGGACTAAAAAACTGACAGCTAAGAGGTTCCAGGTTTCTTTTCAAAACATGAAAACGTTCTAAAAATTAACTATTTAAATGGTTATATATCTCTGTTAATGAACTAAGAGACACTGAATTTTACATGTTAAATGGGTGAATTGGATGTGCATTACATATATCATAAAAATGCCTTTTAAGACATCTACTGAAAAAAAAACTTAGCTAACATTTTTTATTTATTAGTTTGGATATCAGTCCAGAAATAATACAAATATTTATATGCTTTCATAATGTATCTAAAATAAAACAAAAAGAAACAGCCCAAGTTTTTCAATAATTAAACAATAACCTAAAACATACCTGTATTTTGAGAAATGCATAAAAACCTTTTTGTACACATTTTTTTTAAAAAAAATTAATTCATCAATATCTGCAGATTCTGTATAGATGCACAAAAATTAAAGTAAAAGTAACAAAATTTTCTGAAACATTCTATTAAATAGTACCTCTGATTTAATTTTTCTTATTGTAACATGAAAGTAGAGATAGCATTAAAAGCTTCTGGTTTATAGAAAAAAGTCTCAGCTTTCCTCAGACTAGATATTTTAATAAGAGATGCATGAGTTTGTAAGAGAAAAATTCCAAAATACAATTTTAAGTGTAAGAAATAAATGCAGTATAAAGATCCCCATATATAATAAAATCAATTATAATGAAAATATAAAGAAAGCTGTTCATTGAAATTACTATCTCAGAACATTTTTTGTTACTTAAGTAGATGTAGATTTACAGTTGACATGTTCAATTTTAGACATACTTGTCATTTGTCTTAGTGTCTTCATTAAATCCTGTCTTTATCTTTTAAATTTATGTGAAAATGTGGTAAATCTTTTAGTGAAAACTCTGAAACAAATGGTAATTTCATGTTACCAGTCTCACAACTACCTGATATTTCTGTTAACGATTTTGTTACTCAGCTCACTTTAAAAGTATATTAATAACATTTTATAATTATGTTTACTCTGAAAAAAATATCACTACATACATCAGTTTATTCTCTTATTTTTATATGTGTGTACACTCCTGTTTATTTCTGAATTCCCTTAGGGAAACAGAAGGTTGTGTACTCCTGCCTAAAAACTATCACATTCCTTAGATAACAGGGTCAAGCCCTGTATCTCTACATACTGCCCTTGATAAAGTTGCAATGTTTAACAACCTACTGAATTCTCAATCAGAAATGGTTACACAGGTCTCATTGGTGGTGGTGAATTCTACAGAGGTTATTATCCCTCTCTTATTAGAAGCTCAAATTAATACCCCACATCCTCACATCTTTAAACTTTGCTAAAATAATTCCAATATACATACATTTGCTACAATAATTCCAATATATTTTCACAAAGAATAAAGAAGACCCTAGGTAACCTAGTTTCCACCTCACTGCCTGTCCATATCTCTTAGAAGTCTCACTGGTACTCACACCACTCCTGCTGTACATAAGCCATGGCACCCTCATTAGTCTGGACATGGGGGTTCAGTGCCAAATTAATGAAATTTAGATGGCTACAATTACCTTTGTACTTAAAGAAACTATATAACTTTCAGAATAGGAAATGGGCCATGAAATGAAGAAAACGATTAGCAAGTTATCATGGATATATGCAATAAATTACAGATGAAAAAAATTTGCGTTTGCTGCAATTCATCACACTAGTCCCAATTTACAACAATGACATATAGATGCTTTTAAAGAGGTGGACAAGTCATGAATGAAAACAAAAAATATCAGGACAGTTATTTTCAGATTTAAGTTGAGTTGAAATGACTAAAAATAAATTTACCAATTAGAAATATCTAAAAATAGCGAAGAAAGTCTATTACAAAATACAGAATCTACATTTCAGTTCAACTGGGAAATCTGGAATGAACTGTCAAAGTAACTAATTTAATTGAAACTAGGTATGAGCATTTCCATTATCTGTTTCATTGTGATCTTAAAGTACGGCAACGAGAACACATTAAAATTGTTATTCAGTGATGGAATGTAGCTCATTGGTAGAATATGTGTAAACTTTGGGTTGAATTAACAGCACCAAAATTAAATATTGTTTGAACATTATTGATACCATATTACTAATGTCAGCATATACATCTACAAAAAATCTGTAACTCAATCTCTTAAATCTTTATAAGAAACATAATTTCTTAAATTGAGGGATCTGTCAGGACCAAGTTTCAAAAATTTCCTCATTTTTAAATATTAAATTCCATTTGATCTAAGTCTTTTGTGTTTAGTTGGCATATGAGTACCTATAGATATTTTAAAATATGTACACAGTGTGTAAGAATCAGAGTAGGGAAATTGGAAGACTTAGCACTTCAAACACAGATTGGTTGTGCTGTGAATGATGCCTAAATTATATTTGCTGGAAAACAGGTTGTACTGTTGGATATAGAAAAGACAGTTATAATATCTATGCTTTTATATTCATCAAGATTCAACATTTAGCCATAATCAGGTATCACTCTGAGTATTCCTTCAAAGACTCTTTATACAGTTAACTTGCTTGATACTTACTTCTTCTGCTTTCTCCTTTCCATATTGATCCGGTTGTTTTTTAAAATGATTGGTTTTATTGATTAATTCCAAATATTTGTTTTCCAGCATGAGATGATGTCTGTCATTCCGAGCTTGAAGTTTTTTTTTTTAATAACATAATAAATTTGGGTTTGGATATTAATAACTCCATCTTTTTATTGTCACCTCTGTTCTTATAGTCATGCAATTGCTCTTCACACAATGTAGTTTCACTTTGAAGTTTAGGTAACTTCTCTCTAGAAGCTTCCTGCTTTCTGAGGCGTTCATCCCTTTTTCTTTGTTCATTTTGATACCCATGTTCCATTACCTTCAGTTGGCGCTGTCTTTGTTTTAAGTGTCTGTTTACCTGTTCTGTAGCCAAAGTCATTACTCTCAGAGTACCTCTTGTCTGACACAGCTTGTTTTCTAAGTCATTTTTTTTTCAGACTTTGGAACCTGTTGGGAAGAAATCTCACAAATAACTTTTAGGATAGATATATTAGTATTATTTTCTTCCTGTGAACTAACGTCTTTATCTCTTGCTTTCTGAAAAGCAAGTTCTAGATTTCTTTTTGGTGTTGGACTTTCACCATGATGGTGTGGATCAGTACCAGGTCTGGTAGGGTGGGATTTGACTTTGTTTCTGGTATTTCCACTCTCCAGTGTACTCTGAGATTTCCAAATATCCAACTGTTTTTTGTCCTGGAATATTTTCCTAAGGGTTTCCTCATTCAATTCTTGTGTCCATGGAAGACTGCTCTTCTTTTCTGTTAAAATTTCAGGATTCTCAAAGCACTTATTTTCCAGGTTCTGATAATTTATTGTGTCCATTCCCCGTCTCTTCATGGAGATTTCATCCTTATTCCTGTAATATTGATGCAATAGATTGTTCTCTGTCCCATCACTAGTAGAAACCTAAATAAAACCAAGGAAACATTTAGCTAGCATTTAATAAAATGTTATTTCATATTTTTCACTGAAATTAAAGAATAACCTGCACATTTATATGTTGAAAGGGTTTCAATAAATAGATAGCCCACTGAATAAAAGTTAGATGTAAACTTCTGAGCCTATAGAAATATAAATTCCCAAGAGTTCAAAAGTTAATTCAAGAAAATGGATCTATGAGAGTAAAAGAAAGTTACAACTTAAAGGATGTAAGAACTGACGGGTCCAGAGGCATATGCCTGTAATTACAGTGTCTCAGGAGACTGAGGCAGGAGGATCACAGGTTCAAAGCAAGTCTTCAGCAATTCAGTGATACCCTGAATCATTCATAAATAAATAAATAAATAAATGGCTGGAAATGCATCTCAGTTGTTGAGCACCCTCATTCAATTCCTGATTATAAAAAAGTATTAAGGATTGAAAAATCTTCATTACACCAGAATGAAAGAATAGATTAAGTGATTAGTTAGTTTTCCAATGTAAAAAAAAATTACAGAAACAGAAGAGAAGTCACAGAGAAAACCCACATATATACAGTTATCTAGTACTAGGCAAACACACTATAAAACATGTATTGGGAAAAGGATAGGTTCTTCAACTAATGGTTCTGGGAAAACAGAAAACCCATATGTAGTAGGAGAAATTTAACCCCTATTTCTAACCCCATGCAAAACTCAACACAAAGTGGATCAAGGACCTAGACATTAGAAAAAAAGATCCTAGGCCTATTACAAGACAAGACAGGCCGAGCACTCCATCATGTTCATGCAGGATCTGAATTCCTCAAAAAGACTCTTAAGGCACAAGAAGTACAATAAAGAATCAATAAATGAGATGGTATCTTTACAACAAAGGGAACCATCAAGAATGTGAGTAGACAGCCTACAGAGTGGGAGAAAATCTTTGTTATTGACACCTCAGATAGAGCATTAATCTCCAGAATATATAAACAACTCAAAAATATATCATACACACAGAAACACCCTCCCACACACAAAACAAACAAACAAATAACCAAATCAATAAATGAACAAAAGAACTGAGCAGGCACTTCAAAGAAGAAGATGTGCAAACAGTTCAAAAATATATGAAAATAAAATGTTCAACATCTTTAGCAATTAGAAAAATGCACTACTTAAAATGATAAATATAAAGAATGCAAGTCACAATAAATGTTGGTGAGAATGTGGGGAAAAGACTCACTCATACATTGCACCAAGCAATCACTCAGGAAAGCAGTATAGAATGGAATGAGCATTTGACCCAGTTATTCTGCTCCTCAGTATATACTCAAATGATACTATAGTGACACAGCCACATAAATATTTATAGCAGCTGTTCACAAAAGATAAGCTGTGGAACCCACCTAGGTGCCTTTCAACATATGAGTGGATAAAGAAAATGTTTCATATATAAACAATGGACTCAGCCATGAAGAATGAAATTATGACATTTGTTGATAAATCGATGGAACTGGAGAGTATCATGTCAAGTGAAATAAGCCAGTTTTCCAAATCCAAAGTCTGAATATTCTCCTTAATATGTGGATGATAACACACCTAAGGGTGGGGGAGGAAAGAATAGAAGTTTGTTGGATTAGACAAAAGGGAATAAAGGGCTGAGAAGGGAGGGGAAAGACAGTACAATGAATCTGACATCACATCCCTATGTTCACATATGAATACATGACCAGCAAAATTCTGCAACATTCTCAACCACAGGAATGGGATCCTAAATAGAAGAAGTTATATACTATAAAAAACCAGCTCTACTGTAATGTATACCTTAAAAAAGTCAATAAAAATAATAATTCACTATTTCTCACATTGATCCACTTTTAGGATCATATGATCTACACGTTAAACAGTTAAAAATCTCAAATATTTTATTATGGACCTATCTGTTGGGATGGCTTCAGTGGCAAATAAAAGAACATTTAAATTTAAGAAAAATAAGTTCACCATCTGACACTTTATGTATTCAACCAGCCCATAGTAAAAGCCTTAGCTCTACATCTACCAAGACATACAAAAGTTCCCCAAGGTCTTTTCCTAAAAATATTCCTAGCATATTTTCTTTTCTAACATTTTGTAGCTGGGAATAAAAATTGCATCTATTGATAAATGATAAATGTAGGAACAGCATTAATCACATTATGTACATCAATGAACAGTGTATCACAATTATGAAAAGGAGCATAAGGCTAAAAACATAGGCAAGTTGCACAATTTCTCCAAGTCTTTTGCCTCTGCTTCTAATGCTAATCCACAAAGTCAGTTATTTCTGTCCTGTGAATGGATAAACGCCAAAGAAACCCTGTGTTTCAAAATAAAAATGACAAATAAGGCAAAATGTGTAAGGCTCTACTCAGAAAATCCCAAGATTGCTACACAGTAGCATTTGTTTCATCTCAGTGAATTTTGAAAGATGAATCTATATGAAATAAGGCAAATAAATGAATCTTATATATTAGGAACAAATATTTACCAGTAATTTATTTCTAAGAACATATTATGGTATGCCATTGTTTCCAAAGGTGTTTTGTGCTGAAGTAGGAGATTACTTGGAGCAAAGTGTTTTTTTTTTTTTTTCTCTTCTCAAAAGTGAGAAAATTATACACAAATCCAGGGTATTTACTGGCCCCACTTTTCCTCCTTACTTAACAGTGGGAGTAGTAATGCATATTAACACAATAAGAGAGTGATGTCACTTCCCCAAACTAGAAGATCTACTATTAGAAGCAAGGGTTTTGAGATCATAGAAAACTCATCTATTCCTGTGGAAAATATGAAAATTCTTTTCTCTTTATAAGGCTACTCTGAAAGTCATCATGGAATTGCTGCAGAGAAATAAGAGTTGAATTAAGAACATTATTTAATTCAATGGGACAAAAAATGCCACCCTCACCTCTAACATATGTGCATTCTAGTTATAAATTTATGGATTTAAATCCCTCTATACTTTTCCATGATTTAATTGTTACTGTTTAAGTATGTTACACACACACACACACACACACACACACACACTCACTCATTTGAAAACAGAAGAAAATATCTCAGGAAACATTTTCTTTCTGCATATGTCTAACCCTTTTTGTTTGTAAATATGTATTACTGAAATTTCATATTATAAATTCTGGAATTCTGGTCTCATGGAAATTGTCTATAGGTTTCATTTTGTTCTGCTAAAATCTACAAATTTATTTCAGCAAGATATTGGCTGTATATCAGCAGGTGATAGAAGTCCAAAAGCTTAATTGTAGAATGGTACCTTCAAGATTAAAAAATAATACTAAAAGGTAGATTTATTGTTTATGAGTCAGTGTCTTATATTTCAACTGCACAAATGACTGATAAATTTGGGTGAATGAAAACATTTCTTAAATACAGGCAGAAATGTAATTGTGAAACACTTTTAAAAAATGTTTTAACTAGTTGCAGAGCTATTTAGTCTGTATCTTAACATAAAAACCCCTAAATTGGTATTTATGTTAGTTATTAAACTAAACATCTTCATTTAGGAAACATATGCTGAACATCTACCAGATGCTAATTTTGCTGTAACTAGTTTTGTCATAAATGTCATAATTTAATTTTTGAGTCAGATAATATTATGTTTTAAATCAAAATAGTAGTTCACACCCCACATACCAAAGATTTGAGAAACAGCAGAATTCATGGAAGTGGAGGTCCTGTAAGTCTGTATTTCCTGGCATTGTGGGAGATGTCTGAAGTGTGTGGATGTACACACACGATGACTGCATGTTGGTGAAATTGCCAAACAGCACATTCCTCAGACCATATTGCCATCATTAAGTGAAACATGGCCACATACAGTAAGTTAAAGTAACCTTATAAATAACGCAGATGAAATAAAGTAAAAACTTGAAACTTTACTGAAGGTTCATTTACCTGATTAAAATGATTTCTTGCAGTCTCCAATTCTGTATCTATTGTACAGAGATTTCAGCTTGCTTTCTCACTTGATCCTCTTTGTTATATTCTGTTTCTTTTAATGGGTTCTTATTTTTTTCATGTAGCATATCATCATTTTTTCTCTTTGCCTCTTCTTTTAAGGTATATCTGAAGTTAAATATGGTTACATTTAATTGAGTTTTGCCAGAAAACAAAAATTTCTTTTTTATTTTCTGGATCTTTGTATGCTGATTTAGTATCCTAATAAAAATTCTATGTTCTCTGAAGAGAACTGCACAATGCTTCCCCAATTCTGAGAATGCTAGAGATGATAGCAGGGAGTTACCAGCAAAGCTTCTGCCTTAGCAGGGGGCAATAAAACCCACCCTAAGAGTGATCTTGGGGGCTGGGGTTGTGGCTCAGTGGTAGAGAACTTGCCTAGCATGTGTAAGCCACCAGGTTTGATTCTAAGAACCACATAAAAATAAACAAAATAAAGTTCATCAACAACTAATATATATATATATATATATATATATATATATATATATATATATATACACACACACACACACACACACACACACACACATTAAAAAAGAGTGCTCTTGGGATTTTAAAAAGCACAGCTGGGAGGAGACCCTCTTTCCTCCCTCTAAAATCATGCTGGCTTCTGTGGCATTTCATTCCTTTGAAACCATCTTCAGATTTCTTCCTTCTTTAGTAATCCTCCTTTTTAATTTATGATGGTTGATTGCAGCCAAGCATCCAGAATTGCACGTTCTAAAAATTTCCAGTCTCTGTATCCACCTCACCATCAGTACACTAGCTCAGATCTTCATTGGCACTTATCTGGACTAGTCCAACAGCCCCACGATTCTCTTATTTCTAGTCCTCACAACCACCATCTGTGATACAATAACAGGAATAACCATGTTCCCCCCACACACCCAAACTCATCAATAGCTCTGCCTTATTAAAGAAAGATCTAAAATCTTTAACAGGACTCACCCCACTCTCTATACACAATCTTCTCTCCAGCCAAACAGCTGTTCCTCCTTGACTCACATTTTAGCTCTGATTACCCAGAACTGCTTGGCTTTGGGCTGGACCTCAGATATCCACATCCACCACACTGAATTAATTAGTAAGTAGGAAGTTCCCATTCTTGAAAACCTGAAGAAATCAAAGAAAAGTGGCTTTCTTTAGGTTTGCTTCTAGGTATCAAAGTCATCACAATGATGTATACATTTCATTACATCCATATCCATAAATATTGCTGTTACAGATAACTGGTGCCAATGTACACAACACATAAAGCAGCAAGTGTCTGAAAGGAAGAATCAAAGTTTATAACAAAAGGTTCTGATCATCCATGCATCTCTGCAGACAGAGCACCAGCACTGACTCCCTGTGAGGATTTCTCACCCAGACAGTGCCCCTTATCCTCCACTGGTGCCACTACCCTCTGTAGAAATCTGTAGCCTGGCACATGACCTCTTGTTTCTTAAGGACAGGACCATGTTCCCAGCATCCCTGGATCTCCAAGCCCAGTCAAGTCCTCAGAATACATTAGACACCTATAAATATTTACAGAATAATATGTGCATTCTGAGCTAAGCAGAACACTAAAAGACATTTTCTGATTTTAAAAAGGGCACTAGATACCAGGTTTGAAATCTTGGGCTTCTCCCATTAAATTTCATGAAAATATTTGAAAACACAATTTTTTTAAATATCTCTAAACCATTGGGCTTCTCCCATTAAATTTCATGAAAATATTTGAAAGCACAAAATTTTTTTAAATATCTCTAACCCATATTAAATTTTTTTTAATATCTCTAACCCATTTCATTAACCATTGTGTTAATGAAATGACCATTATTTCTGTAGAAAAAAATTAATGGGAGATTTGAGAAATAAGGTCTGTTGTGGTTTTTTTTAACTTATAGAAAATTTCAGAGAAACTGCATAAGGAGACAAAAAACTGGTAAATTAGACTCCAACAAAAAATCTACATGCTTCATAAGATGTGAAAAGACTACAGAATAAGAAAAATTTTATACTTCACATATCTGATAAGCGTACATCCAGAATACATCAGAACTATTACAACTGAACAAGAAAAGAACAGCTCAATTTTAAAATGGGCAAAAAATCTGAAGAGTCATCTGTCTAAGAAAAATAAACAATAGCTAACAAGTACATCAAAATATTCAATTTAATTAGTTATCAGGGAAATCCAAATCAAAACCACAATGAGATGCCACTTCATACCCATTAGGATGACTACTATGGAAAAATACCATGGCAAAGTGTTCGCAAGGATATGGAGAAATGGAATCTTCAAACATTGCTGATGGGAATGTAAAATGGTAGAGTCACTTTATAAAACAGTCTGGCACAGTTACTTATGGCCAATAAATTTCACTCCTAAGTATCTACCCAAAAGAAAACATAAGTCAACTCAAAAATAAAAATATTCATAGCAGCATGATCATAAGAACCACAAAGTGCAAGTCACCCAAATATCCATCAACTGATAAATGGA
The DNA here is from genome assembly GCF_021218885.2 of Marmota monax. NCBI lineage: Eukaryota > Metazoa > Chordata > Mammalia > Rodentia > Sciuridae > Marmota > Marmota monax. The sequence goes on along the minus strand of NW_026694427.1, from coordinate 983,274 downwards.
TAAACAAACGGAAGTGTATCCATATAACAGAACACTATTTAGCAATAAAAAAGGAATAAAGTTCTGTTATGTGCTACCTCAAAAACAGGCTAAGAAGCCAGACACAAAGGGCCATATACTGAATGATTACATTTCTATAACATGTCCAGAACAAGTAAATCCACAAAGAGAGAAAGGAGATTTATAGCTACATGGAGCAAGAGTGAGTGGAGAGTGATGACTGAAGGGTATGGGTCTTCTTTGGAGATGACAAAAGTGTTTCAGAACTAGACAGCAGGGTAGGCACACAACTATGTGAATATACTAAAACTCAGTGAAGTGCACATTTCAGGAGTGACCTTGATGGTAATGTGAATTATATATCAATAAAGCTGTTATTTTTTTAAATGGCTGCACAAAGTCATATAGTAACACCTCTGCACAAGGCTCTGGTGAATCACTCTGCCTGTGACAGAATAATCTGTTATAAAAACATACAATCTGTTCAAATGGGGAAATAATCTATGTTCCTACCAATAAATCCCTATTGCAACCAATCACAAAACCAGATCCAATGTAAAAAGAGCAAAGAACAAAAGAGCATGCAATTCACAATTAGCTGGCAGGTTACAGAATGAAACTAACAAAAGACTACAAAAAGAAAAATGTTTATTAAGACTATCCAGTTCTTATCAATTACACGGATATAAAAAAAGTCAAAATCCTGTATACTCATAAAAAAAAAAATCTGCCAGCTTCTTTATTAGTTTGGTGGAATACAAACTTCTTGAGAGCAACATTATAATCCTGAAATCTTTTTAAAGTTTTCCAACTTTAACCAAATAACTCTATATTGAAAATTTTTCAAAGTTAACAGAAATATAGAAAATTATTATTTTTTTCTTTTCTTTTGTTCTCACCCCAATCTTTGGTACCAGGGATTGAACCCAGAGAAGCTAAATCACTTAGCTAGATCCCAAGGCCTTTTTCTTTTTTTTTAAATTTGGAAACAGCATCTCACTAGTTTGCTATGTTGATGAGGCTTGATTTGAACTTTTGATCCTCTGTCTCTGTCTCCCAAGCTGCTGGAATTATAGGTAGATGCCATGGTATCTGAGTAGAAAATGATTTTTTTTTCTAAATTATATTTCTTGAAACATTAATTGTAATAAAATTTAAAAATATAAAGAAATAACAATCCAAAATTCTGTTGCTTAAATAAATAGAATTCTAGCAGATGGGGTTCCATAGAGCCATTAAAAATGTGATGGGGAAAAATGTTCACTTAGTTTTTAGAAGTAATCACATTTAATAATATACTATCATATTTGTAAGAATTTTATAATTTATTCAAGTTTTCTCCCTTGCAAAGTGCTAACAGATAAGTCAGCTGTTAAAAAAAAATCTCCTTCTTATTTCTACTAGAATAAAGGAAAGGATTCATCTATTCTTTCAATCTAGGATATAATACCTCAAATCATGGAGTTGTTGTTTCAATTGTATATTTCTTGCTTAAACTCTGATACCCTCTTTTTAAGCTCACAAATCTCATTTTCCAGTTGTGATTTTTTTTTTTTTTAACATTGTTAAACACTGTGTGCAATGACGTTTTTGGTGATTTATTACTCTTTGAAGTGAAGAAACTGCTTTCTGGGTTTTCAACAGGCTAACAGAATCTGTCAGAAATAAAAGAATATAGAAGTAAAATATGTGACTAATTTACATATATGAATGCTGTATATTTCACATGCATTATTTATACACTAAACCAATGAGTGCATAAAACATGTGACACAATATGCTGTACTCTGCACATATAGCAGATGAGATGAGATCCCTTGTGTTCTTTAGCTTAACGACTAATGGAGAAGACACATAAAAAGATCATTATAATTTCAGACAGATGATATTAGAAAAGAGGTTTGTGATCTAATAGAGGAATCTGATCTACAGAAAAGATTCCCTGAAGAAAATGAGAATACACTGAGAAATGAATAGAAATCAGGTAGAATGTGAAGAACAGTATTCTTTCCAACATAAAAATTCAAGTTTTCCAACACCCCTGTGGTCTATGCATGTCTTGTATAGTAACAAAGAGGGACACTCCCACTATAACCTGCTGCCAGACTTTGGTCTTAAGATAGACAACTCCTTATCTTTCTTGCTTTTTCATTATTCCCTGTTTACTAGGTTCATTTCTACAAATATTAGAATATATCAGCACTCATGTTAGAAATCAATATTCTGCCCAAAGAACTGTGTAAAGTTTGTAGTTCTTATGATGGACATGTTCATCTGCTTTCTCTTTTGGTTTATGAGTTTCTTTCCAGATGAGTGAGAAATGCACATCTGTGGATGACCCTCAGAAAATACCTGGCAAATAAAGGACCCCAATGAGCTGCATGAAGAATTTATTATCACTGTTTTAGACATCACCCAAATTTTGGTATTGAAAGTAGCAAACTAAAATGTAGATGGCTACAGACTGAACAGTTATAATTTCCATAGGGCAACCTAGCATTTGTGCTCCAGAAGAAACTGAACTCTTATCTTCCAATGGCTCCTAATTTGGTTAAAGCAGGACAGATATCATAGAAAAGGCATTCCCTGACAATACAATAACAAAAATTCCTGTACTCTAAGAGTGTAACCAACCACACATCACAACCCCACATGATGAGAATGCATTAAATACTTAATTAAACATTTTTGAGAAATATAATTAATATTATGTTTCATTACATGTTTTAAAAAAATAGACTCATAGAATTCTTTAGTATTAAAATATGAGTCTTGGTGTGATAAGAGAGTTGGATTATATGATGTTGTACAGGAACAAAACCTTGTTGGACTTGCCTCATTTGGTCATCATAGTCTCACAGGATCTAAAGAGCTTTTAGTAATTGTTTCACTGAGAGGAAATCCAGTTTAATAAAATTACAAAGTAAGGTGAAGAAATATTTCTATCATGCTGTTAGAAAGCGGCACACAGAATCTGCGTAAACAACATGTTCTTCTGAGTGAGAACTAAAAAGTACACCAATGAAGAAAGATGACAGCACAAAAATGTACAGAACTTCCTGGCCATTTTTCAGAGCTTCAGTCATATTGGGTCATGTGTGCTTTCTGGTTGAAAAAGAGCAGCTGTGAAAACAAACAAACAAACAAACAAACAAACAAACAAAAAACTGGAGTGGCACTGTAGAGAGCCTCAGACCAAATGAAACCCAGAATTTTGGCTTTTAGAATAGTAAATTAATTCGTAGGATGTCACCAGCCATCCATGGGCTGTGTGTGTGAGCTATGCACATTGGAGTATATGAGGAAAACTGGTCTGAAATTGCTGCTTCATTGGGCTCTGCAATGTATGTGTGTCTTTTCACTCTCTCTCTCAGGTGCCACACAGAACCTGAGATGGGTGTGGTTTTCCAAGATGTCAAACTGCTGACCAACACATCACCAATCAAGACTTCACCCTCTGAAACCTGAGCCCTTGCCTTATTTGGGTGGAATATTCTTTTTTTTTTTTTGTTTGTTTGTTTGTAGTTTTCTTTATTTTTTTATTGGTTGTTCAAAACATTACAAAGCTCTTGACATATCATATTTCATACATTAGATTCAAGTGGGTTATGAACTCCTATTTTTTCCCCAAATACAGATTGCAGAATCACACAGGTTACACGTCCACATTTTTACATGATGCCATATTAGTGACTGCTGTATTCTGCTACCTTTCCTATCCTCTATTATCCCCCCTCCCCTCCCCTCCCATCTTCTCTCTCTACCCCATCTACTACAATTCATTTCCCTCCTTGTTTTTTCCCCATTCCCCTCACAACCTCTTATATGTAATTTTGTGTAACAATGAGGGTCTCCTTCCATTTCCATGCAATTTCCCTTTTCTCTCCCTTTCGCTCCCACCTCATGTCTCTGTTAAATGTTAGTCTTTTCCTCCTGCTCTTCCTCCCTGCTCTGTTCTTAGTTGCTCTCTTTATATCAAAGAAGACATTTGGCATTTGTTTCTAGGAGTTGACTAGCTTCACTTAGCATAATCTGCTCTAATGCCATCCATTTCCCTGCAAATTCCATGATTTTGTCATTTTTTAGTGCTGTGTAACACTCCATTGTGTATAAATGCCACATTTTTTTTTATCCATTCATCTATTGAAGTGCATCTGGGTTGGTTCCACAGTCTAGCTATTGTGAATTGTGCTGCTATGAACATCGATGTGGCAGTATCCGTGTAGTACGCTCTTTTAAGGTCTTCAAGGAATAGTCCAAGAAGGGCAATAGCTGGGTCAAATGGTGGTTCCATTCCCAGCTTTCCCAGGAATCTCCATATAGCTTTCCAAATTGGCCACACCAATTTGCAGTCCCACCAGCAATGTACAAGTGTACCCTTTTCCACACATCCTCGCCAGGATTTGTTGTTGTTTGACTTCAAAATGGCTGCCAATCTTACTGGAGTGAGATGGTATCTTAGGGTGGTTTTGATTTGCATTTCTCTGACTGCTAGAGATGGTGAGCATTTTTTCATGTACTTGTTCATTGATTGTATGTCCTCTTCATACAATCTGTTCAGGTCCTTGGCCCATTTGTTGATTGGGTTATTTGTTTTCTTATTGTTTAAATTTTTGAGTTCTTGTATACTCTGGATATTAGGGCTCTATCTGAAGTGTGAGGAGTAAAAATTTGTTTCCAGGATGTAGGCTCCCTATTTACCTCTCTTATTGTTTCTCTTGCTGAGAAAAAAACTTTTTTGTTTGAGTAAGTCCCATTTGTTGATTCTAGTTACTAACTCTTGTGCTATGGGTGTCCTATTAAGGAATTTGGAGCCCGACCCCACAATATGTAGATCGGAGCCAAATTTTTCTTCTATCAGGCGCAGAGTCTCTGATTTGATATTAAGCTCTTTGATCCATTTTGAGTTAACTTTTGTTCATGGCGAGAGAAAGGGATTCAGTTTCATTTTGTTGCATATGGATTTCCAGTTTTCCCAACACCATTTGTTGAAGATGCTATCCTTCCTCCATTGCATGCTTTTAGCCCCTTTATCAAATATAAGATAGTTGTAATTTTGTGGATTGTTCTCTGTGTCCTCTATTCTGTACCATTGGTCCACCCACCTGTTTTGGTACCAATACCATGCTGTTTTTGTTACTATTCCTCTGTAGTATAGTTCAAAATCTGGTATCGCTATACCACCTGACTCACACTTCCTGCTTAGAATTGCTTTTGCTATTCAGGGTCTTTTGTTTTTCCATATGAATTTCATAATTGCTTTATCTATTTCTACAAGAAATGCCCTTGGGATTTTGATTGGCATTGCATTAAACCTATAGAGAACATTGGGTAATATTGCCATTTTGATGATGTTACTTCTTCCTATCCGTGAACAGGGTATATTTTTCCATCTTCTAAGGTCTTCTTCTATTTCTCTCTTTAGGGTTCTGTAGTTTTCATTGTATAAATCTTTCACCTCTTTTGTTAGGTTGATTCCTAAGTATTTTATTTTTTGTGAAGATATTGTGAATGGGGTGGTTGTCCTCATTTCCATTTCAGAGGATTTGTCACTGATATACAGGAAAGCCTTTGATTTATGTGTGTTGATTTTATATTCTGCCACTTTGCTGAATTCATTTATTAACTCTAGTATTTTTTTTTTGTAAACCCTTTTGCGTCTGTTAGATATAGTATCATATCATCCGCAAATAATGATAATTTAAGTTCTTCTTTTCCTATTTTTCTGCGTTTAATTTCTTTCATCTGTCTAATTGCTCTGGCCAGTGTTTTGAGAACTATATTGAATAGAACAGGTGATAGAGGGCATCCCTGTCTTGTTCCAGATTTTAGAGGGAATGCCTTCAGTTTTTCTCCATTCAGAATAATGCTAGCCTGAGGCTTAGCATATATAGCTTTTATGATGGTGAGGTAAGATCCTGTTATCCCTAGTTTTTCTAGTATTTTGAACATAAAGGGATGTTGTACTTTGTCGAATGCTTTTTCTGCATCTATTGAGATGATCAAGTGGTTCTTATCTTTAAGTCTATTGATGTGGTGAATAACATTTATTGATTTCTGTATATTGAACCAACCTTGCATCCCAGGGATGCATCCTGCTTGATCATGGTGCACTATTTTTTTGATATGCTTTTGTATTCGATTCGCCAGGATTTTGTTGAGGATTTTTGCATCTATGTTCATTAGAGATATTGGTCTGTAGTTTTCTTTCTTTGAAGTCTGGTTTCGGGATCAGGGTGATGTTGGCCTCATAGAATGAATTTGGAAGAGCTCCTTCTTTTTCTATTTCTTGAAATAACTTGAAAAGTATTGGTATTAATTCTTCTTTGAAGGTTTTGTAAAACTCTGCTGTATATCCATCCGGTCCAGGGCTTTTCTTGGTTGTTAGTGTTTTGATGGCTTCTTCTATTTCCTCCTTTGTTGTAGTTCTGTTTAAATTGTGTGTATCTTCCTGACTCAATCTGGGCAAAACATATGACTTAATAAATTTATCGACATCTTCACTATCTTCTATTTTATTGGAATATAGGTTTTCAAAATAATTTCTAATTATCTTCTGTATTTCTGCAGTGTCCGTTGTGATATTGCCTTTTTCGTCCCATATATTGGTAATTTGAGTTCTCTCTCTTCTTCTCTTCATTAGCATGGCTAAGGGTCTGTTGATCTTATTTATTTTTTCGAAGAACCAACTTTTAGTTTTATCAACTTTTTCAATGTTTTTTTTTGTTTCAATTTGTTGATTTCCACACTGATTTTAATTATTTCTTGCCTTCTACTACATTTGCTGTTGTTTTGCTCTTCCTTTTCTAGGGTTTTGAGATGAAGTGTGAGTTCATTTATTTATTTATTTTTTTCTTTTATTGAGGAATGAACTCCAGGCAATGAATTTCCCTCTTAAAGCTGCTTTCATTGTGTCCCATAGATTCCAATATGTTGTGTCTGTATTTTCACTTAACTCTAAGAATTTTTTTTATTTCCTCCTTTATGTCTTCTGTAACCCATTGATCATTCAGTAGCATATTGTTCATTTTCCAGGTGATGCAGGATTTTTCCTTCCTTCTTTTATCATTGATTTCCAGTTTCATTCCATTATGATCAGATAAGATGCATGGTATTATCTCCACAACTTTATATTTACTAAGAGTTGCTCTATGGCATAATATATGGTCTATCTTTGAGTAAGATCCATGTGCTGCTGAGAAGAACGTGTATCCACTTGATGATGGTTGATATATGTCGATTAAGTCTAGGTTATTAATTGTGTTATTGAGTTCTATAGTTTCTTTATTCAGCTTTTGTCTGGTGGATTTGTCCAATGGAGAGAGCGGTGTGTTGAAGTCACCCATAATTATTGTGTTGTGGTCTATTTGACTCTTGAACTTGAGGAGAGTTTGTTTTATGAACGTTGCAGCACTATTGTTTGTTGCATACATATTGATAATTGTTATGTCTTTTTGGTGGATGGTTCCTTTTAACAGTATATAGTGGCCTTCTTTATCCCTTTTGATTAACTTAGGTTTGAAGTTGATTTTACTCGATATGAGTATGGCCACTCCTGCTTGCTTACGAGGACCATGTGAGTGGTATGATTTTTCCCAGCCTTTCACTTTCAACCTGTGTATGTTTTTTCCTATCATATGAGTCTCCTGAAGGCAGCATATTGTTGGATTTGTTTTTTTAATCCAGGTTACTAGCCTTTGTCTCTTGATTGGTGAATTTAAGCCATTAATGTTTAAGGTTACTATTGATATATTGTTTGTACTTCCAGTCATGGTTATTTATTTATTTATTTTAATTTGGCTAGTTTTTCCTCTTTGGTTATATTTTTTGTTCTTCTCTTTACTGAGTTACCTCCCAATGTTAGTTTTGGGTGCTGTTTTTCAATTCCTCTTCTTGTAGTGTTTTGCTCAGAATGCCTTGCAGTGCTGGTTTTCTGGCTGCGAATTCTTTTAACTTTTGTTTATCGTGAAATATTTTAATTTCATTGTCAAATCTGAAGCTTAATTTTGCTGGATACAGTATTCTTGGTTGGAATCGATTATTTTTCAGCGTTTGAAATACGTTGTTCCAAGGATCTTCTTGCTTTCAACGTCTGTGATGAAAAATCAGCCGTTAACCTAATTGGTTTACCCATGAATGTAATCTGCCTTCTTTGTCTCATAGCTTTTAATATTCTCTCCTTGTTCTGTATGTTGGATATCTTCATAATTGTGTGTCTTGGAGTTGGTCTATTACGGTTTTGTATGTTTGGGGTCCTGTAGGCTTCCACGATTTGACAATCCATTCCATCTTTCATATCTGGGGAGTTTTCTAGGATTATTTCATTCAATAGGTTATTCATTCCTTTGGTTCGAACCTCTATACCTTCTTCTATCCCAATGACTCTCAAGTTTGGTTTTTTTTTTATAACATCCCATATCTCTTGGATAGACTGCTGGTGATTTTTTAGCATCCTTTCTGTGTTGACTATATTCTTCTCAAGTTGATACACTTTGTCTTCTTTATCTGATGATCTGATTTCTATTTGATCTAGTCTATTTGTAATACTCTCGTTTGAGTTTTTAATTTGGTTTATGGTTTCCTGCATTTTTAGGATTACTGTTTGATTTTTTTTTTAAGTCTCTATCTCCTGGTATAGCTCCTTCTTTGCCATTTGAATTTGCCTATTTAATTCGTTTTCATTTTTTTTATTGGTTATTCAAAACATTACAAAACTCTTGACATATCATTTTTCATACATTCGATTCGAGTTCAAAGTACACTTTCATTGTTTGGACTTGCTGTCTAACGTCTTCTCTAAGATTCCGTTCTATCTTAGTTAGGTATGCCTTGAGTTCTTTCTCTGTCCATTTTTCTGAAGCCTCTATGTTCTCCTGTGAATTTAAGTTGTCCTGCATTGTTTGTAATCCTTTTTTCCCTTGTTTTTTCATGCTTCTCACGTTGCTTTCCAACTCTGTTTGACTCCTGTGTTTCTGTTTTCTTCCTTAGATTTGTTTTGGTTTTTATAGTTCCAATATCTCTCCTTTGTGTTGGGAGACAATGTTTAGAGATGTTGGATTTAATTGTGATTTAAGGTAAATTCATTAGTTTCATTAGAGGCCTACAGAATTTGATGGCACGTATAGAATTGAGGTTTGAACTTAGGATTTTATGTTGAGGTCGGGCGCTTTGATGGTATGGAGGTTAGTATATGTTAGCTTCTTTGGGGGGTTGCTCAAATGCAGGCAGATATTAACAAGAGAATAGACAGGAGTACTTGGGGGTAGTTAAGGTTTTAGGCAGACTATGGACCTATTCATAGTATTCATCTATTTGCATTTAGTAAGTTGTACGTAATCTGGGTGGTCATGCTTAAGAGGAAAGATAGGGAAAAGGTAAGGAAGCAAACCAATAAAGAGAGGGAGAGAGGAAAGAAAAAGAAAAGAATAGAAAAGAAAAGGAAATTATAATAAAAAATTATAATAAAATGCAGTAAAATAGAAATTACATTTAAATAATAATAGTGTAATTGCAGAAAAGAAAAAAAGTTAAAATTAAAAAAAAATTTTAAAAAAATTAAAGGAAAAAAGGGACACTGTTATGCTTCTATTTTCTTTGCTTCCAGTAGGTGGTGCTGTGCCTTCCAGGCCAAGATTTTTCCCTCTGGCTGTAGGAAACAATTTGTGTGAGGCTGCTCCCTCCTCCCCCCACTGGTGTCTCTCAAAACCTTTTAGGTTAATTCCTGGTTTCTAGTCCCCTGGCTTCTCCTGTCAGCCAGGTCTATCCCGTGTGATACCATTCGGCAGCTCAAACTACACTCTGTGCCTGGAGTTTCCTGGACGTGGAGTGCTGCTTTTGCAAACCGGCACCTTATTGTTTTGATTCCCTCCGCTAGCCCCTCCTCTGAGAGCTGGCGAAACAGGTTTCGCTTTCTCCGCTGGAGGGAGGGAGGTGTTGGGGGTCAGGTGCCTTTGCCTTTTCCCCATGCCTCTATTCACGCTCACTCTGTTAATCATGCCCCGGAAAGCCGGGGAGAGATTGTATGTGATTTCCCCGCTGTATGGAAGATGGTCTTAATGTCACAGACCTGTTCTATCACTGAATGATCTGCGATCAGTCGAAAACTGGCAATGGTGACATCAGCTTTCCAAGATGGTGGCCACTGGCTTCCTCGGTGGTCTGACCGGTGTGCAGGACAGAACTGGACCACTTCCTTCCCCTGTCTCCAACCCAGAATTCAGCACTGAGCACAGTGAGGGCACAGACGGCAAGAGCCTGCAAAATCAGCAGCGCCATATCTCTGTGTTGCTAGCTCGCCACTTCCTGGCGCACGCCGCAGTTTCCAGCAGTGGGGCGAGCCACAGAATAAGCAGCTTGAATCTCTGTGCGGACAAATCGCTCACAGTTGAGCCCCAGTAACCGATCCTCGGGTGATGGAAATCCTTCCTCTAGGTATTGGTGCACCCCAATTTTGCTGGAAATTCCTAACAAGATAGCTTTTGGAAGTTCTAACTCATCATTCACCCGCACAGTGATGTGGTACACAGGGGTGATGCACTCCATTTGCCGCCATCTTCCACAAATCCCCACATAAAATTCTAAATTACATCACTGTCCTAAATAATACGTTGACTTATTTTTGCCATCAATGTTTGAGGTACTGAATCCCATACTTAAATGAACATTAGGTTTAATAATAATACAATTTTTTCATAGATTTGTAAGTAAAGACTATTTATTTTTCTATTTCATTTTTTATTATTGGCAAAAACAGAATATCTTTCCTATGCTTATTAAACATATGTACTTCCTATTCTAAAAAGGTGTCTGTATATATCTCTCATACCCCTGGTAAAGGCTGCCTCTCCTAAGTTAAAACTCTTTCTCTTACCTCATTCCAAATTAAGATAATCATAAGTTCATCTAGATCTAGTTTCAAAATATAAATTTTATATACAACTTTTGTATTCTTCATTTCATAATTCTGTTAAAGTCAAAATCAAATTATACATTTGATAAAAATTAAGTCTCTATTTACCATGGTCTTTTTCTAACTCAATAATGTTGGCCCTGACATAGCTCCTAATTGATTCTTGCCAAGTTTTCTGCCAAACTAAAGATCAGATATCTCTTATTATTAAAATAAATGTACTATGTCAAACTATTGTCTATACCTCAAGATTAATGATACTATGACTTTTGCCAGGTTTTTATTCAATGTAATAAATAAAAAAGGGGAAAAGCAGGACCTACATGTCCAAACTAAATCTCACAAAATATTTCAAACATTTTTCTTTAATTGTGATACTAACAATCTTACTGCTGCTGCACATGGTTCAGTAAGTTAAATCAGATTTCAAAGGATGGAATTCAAAACTGTCATCATGTAAACAGCTGAAAAACCTGACACAGGCAGGTAAATCCAACTACAGAGTTGACAGCTACGTAGGCTTCACCAGCTCTCAGGTAAGAAAAACCTATAAAGAGACTTCTGTGGCCCCATTTCCCCAAGTCCACCTTTAAGGCAACTTACAATGTGGAATGGACAATCCGTCCATGTGACTGGGTTTAATTATACTAGTTAGAGTGGCCAGCTACCTGTATGTTGGCCCCATGAAAAGCATGCTGGCTGTCTAAGGGTATCTTTTGAGGAAAATACAGCATATGGGGAGCCTAGACCAGCCAATTATACTGGCCCCTGGGACTCAATGCCATACGTTAGGACAGTTATTAAAATTGGACTGTCAGAACAAGCCAGTCATTTCCCCAGAACATCCACCAATACCTTACTGTCCTAATCATTCTTCAAAAGTATTTGACCATTTGGATGAATTCTGCAAATATCTTGTCAGTGCAACATAAAGTGTCTAGAAATAGTGGATATATTTTAGAATGTTCTCCTAGAATTGACAAAAGACAATAATGTAAGGATGCCATAACCCCTGGACGTTTCATTGGTAATATCCTAACCTTTAGTGAAGGTGGCATCAAAAAGGATGTTTGGTGCTTAATTTCAACCTCAGATGTCCTGTATTATAGTGATAGCCCCCTGAAAGATTTCATAGGCAGGATTCATCAGGAGGGTTCCTGCTATGGCCTGCAGGCCTGAGTTCAATCTTCTTATGCTCTAATTATTGGAAATGTGAGAGATAGAGAAAGAGTGATAAATATATGGTAGTCTATAAAACATGCAACTTAGCTAATTGCATGACTAGATGTAATCAAGGGAAAGGAACACTCTGCAGGAGTCAGTCCCCTTCAGGACACAGCATGGCCATGAGGGCTCCTGCTCATCTCCTGGGGCTCCTGCTGCTTTGCTTCCCAGGTAAGGAGAACAGTACTGGGGATTTGCTCATCCCTCTCTGGTCAGTGATGCCTGTCCCTTGGAGGATGGCATCTTGTATCATAATTAATGATGTGGTGATTTAATTATTTATTTATTTATTTATTTATTTATTTATTTATTTATTTAATGTTTTTCAATGTCAGGTTCCAGATGTGACATCCATATGACCCAATCTCCTTCATCCTTGTCTGCATTACAAGGAGACAGAGTGACCCTCATCTGCAGAGCCAGTCAGGGCATTAGCAATAATTTACACTGGTATCAGCAGAAACCAGGAAAAGCTCCTAAGCTCCTCATCACATATGCAAACATTTTGCAATTTGGGGTCCCCTCCAGGTTAAGTGGCAGTGAATCAGGGGCAGATTTCACTCTCAACATCAGCAACCTGGAGCCTGAAGACGTTGCCATTTATTTCTGTCAACAAGACTACAGTGCCCCTCCCACAGTGATACAGGCCATGACAAAAACCTCCCAGGGAGCAGAAGTGTGAGGCTGGGATACCCCAGCTGCTCCTCCTGCTGCCTCCACCTGCTGATTGCACAGCTCAGAGTCACAGGCTCTGAGGTCACTGGGAGGGTTTCCTAGAGGTGAAGAAGGAGGATTCTTTTTCCAGTGATCCCCTTGCTTTTCCTCAGCCCCAGCAACTCAGAGAAGACAATCCTTTTCCTGGTATAATCCAGGGTAAAATTTGTTTCCTCTGTGTAGCTCTCTCATGATTCTGTGAAGTACACTGTGTGGTGTCAGCTGGGCTGAATGGACAGATGCCTGGAGCATTAGCATGTCCAGGAAGGTGGGTGTCATGTTCAGTGGACTGAGTGAGGAAACCCTTCCTGTGTGTAGGAGGCTCAGCTCAATGGCCTGGGCCATGCAGACTGCAGGAGAATCAGGGGACACTCATCTTTGATCTTCTCAAGCTCTCCTCCTCCAGAGCATGAGCTTCTCCTGCCATCAGACTTGGATATTGACCCCAAATCCTTTGGCCTTTGGACTTGGACTTGCACCTGCTGCCCTCTCAGGGAATCGTGGACTTGCAGCCCTGAATTAGGGTGCATCATGGACTCTCTCCTTCTGAGGCTTCTGGCTTCTTGACTGAGATGCAAATAGAGATGGGCAAGGCCATGCTGATGACCACCAGTTCTGACATCATCACTGCTAATGCACTTGCACACACACACACACACACACCACCACCACCACCACCACCACCACCACAGTATCCTGAAATTAAGGCTGGAAGAGAAATCATGAACATGGCTCATAATGGTTGCATAACCTTCCATTTATCTCTTATTTGAGGAACCACAGGTGTTACTGTGATGACCCTGGCTCCTCCCTCCTGCCTTTGGCATTGTAGAGTCATCATCCACCTCCTGCAGGTCCAAACAGAACCTTTTACAGACAGATGAATATACTTATTTGCATTGATTCTTGCAGAAGCCAGGTCAGCCCACACAGCTTCTGACCTCTAGGAATTACTGTTGTCTCTGGGTCTCAGAGACAACTTCAGTGGCAGAGGGTCAGGGTCAGATTTCATTCTGAACCTCAGGAAGGTGGAGGCTGAGACATTGGTGTTTACTTCTGTGTGCAGCTCTTAAACTTCCTCTCACAGGTTCAGCCCTGAACACAGCCTCCCTGCTGGGTGGCCCAGCTGTCACATGTGTGCTGCCTGTCAGGTGAACAGCACAGCAGATTCTCTGCCTGTAGGAGAAGAAGATTCTAGCAGGTGAACAGGGTGTAGCTGAGGACTCTGGAACATGTTCCTAGGTCTGGTTCAGGCCTGTGTTTGGGCCCCATCAGATGGACACAGCAGGAGCAGAAGGGAGAAGGAAGGGTCTTCAGGAGCCTATGATCAACCCACTTGATGGAAGAGGAGGCTGAGAGACAGCTCATCCTATTGCACCTTCCTAGTGCCCATCAAGTATGTTCACCAGGACCAGGGGCAGAATCAACATGGATTTGTGTCAAAACAAAACCATTTCGATGTGAAACTCATATGCACCCAGCTGGACTCTTCCTCCCCTGCACCCTTCTTAGCCCTTCCTCTATTTCTTACCCATGTCCCTCTTCAGTGCAGAGCCAGGTTCACCCCAGGGACACCTCAGGTCTATACCTTTTACCAGTTTCAGTCACAGGTGGTGGAAATAAAAAAGTGTTGGGAGTTCCATGGGTATATCCAAGAATAATGAACAGAGTGTGGAAGAATTAAAGATATAAAGTAGAGGTCACATTCCACAAAACTCGCATGGATATAAGAACCTGTGAGCCAATTGTTGCTCAAAGGAAGCAAAATAGTATTACTATTAGGGCCATAGCTCTGAACGAGGAGGTAAAGGTTGCGTGGGTAGAGGTCAACTCTTGCTCAACACCTGCTGTGGCCATCATTGGCTGGGGAGTTCACACTGGTGGTGCGTGGTTTATATAGAAAGCTAGATGAAAACTCTTTATTTTTCTCAGAAAGAATGTCAAATTTCACAGATCCTGCCAGGCACTCAGGTTGTCCTTGTCCACTTTTAGCCTCAATGAGTCATGATACATCCAGCAAGCCTCCAGGGGCCCATTAACTCAAGGGTTAGTGAAACTCCTGTCCAAATGGGCTTCTTCCACTATCCTAGTCCACCCAGTGGGGTGGGAACATGTTCCTGCCAGCTGATCTTTCCCAGAAGATAGACTTAGGGGTGACTCCAGAGAGAATGGTCACTCAGGAGGGACAATGCACACAAGATAGAAATGATGTTGACCAAGAAGCAAAGCTGAGCTGGGAGCATGAGCAGACATACAGGAGCCCAAGGCCATGTCTGTGACATACACAGGGATGGTCAGTACAGAATCACAGGAGAGGAGGCCCCATGAGGACTTGGCATCCTGCTACTTTTGCCATCCCTGAACTTAGCAAATACCCACAGGAGAAACCCAGACTGCTGTTGAGGACTCAGCCATATCAGTCCACCTCACAGCTCAAGGCAACTCCCAAAGCTCAGTCAGGTCCTCTTCACTAGGGCAGCCCCTCTGCCAGGACCATGCCATAGTCCTGGGGTCAGTCACATTCAATATATTAAAGCAGGATCAAAAAATAATAGTTGAAAGGCCTAAACTGTCTCAGGATTTGTAGGTCTTAATTTTGTTTCTTTCATGGCTTCTGGTTGTTGTGACAAGTTTGATTGTAAAGTGATTATTTTATGGTTATTTTCTTCTGTACTTAGTTCAGTGATTTTGATGGTCTGCTGAGGCCTGCTACATCCTAAGTGAAAGTGGAAGTTC
This sequence comes from Marmota monax, assembly GCF_021218885.2. NCBI lineage: Eukaryota > Metazoa > Chordata > Mammalia > Rodentia > Sciuridae > Marmota > Marmota monax. Next base: position 967,691 of record NW_026694427.1, on the reverse strand, counting down.
ATTTTTTAAACTGAATATAATATATGAATTCCAACTTTGCTACTGAGTTTTAAACTTCTAGATGTAGATATATCTAGACACATCTAGATACTACACAGACACAGATGGTTAAAATAATGAAAACCCTAAGGAAATGATGATGGTCAAAGCCAAGCTCACCATGACCAACAGTGGGTGACCCCAAATTCCAGGCTAAGGGCAGGGCCTTTATGCTTGTAACTCAAATGTTTTAAATGGTTATCTACTAACTATAGTGATCCACGAACAAGATTCTTATTATAGACTGATAGAAATAAAAAGGTTTGTATTAAACAAATAAATTATCCTAATTTCACTTACAAAAACATACTGTGTTTGTGAAGGTTTCCACTTCCAACCAAATATATCCCATGATGAATACAATAAAAACTAAAATATATAATTTTTTAGTGTATCTTAAAGAAAACATTGTAGAGGAGTTAGAAAACTTAATTCTTCAAATTCAAAAGAATGGTCTCAATAAATAAATTTTTATATATTAAATCATTTTCATCAATGAATATTTTTTAGTAGATGACAAGGTTAGAGTAACATTAGTTAAATAGAGTTTCTGGGAACTTTTTCCATAAGGAAATTGAAAAAATAAAAAAAAAAAAATTAAAATTAAAAGTGAAGAGAAAATGTGATAAAATTTTTTGATAACATACCAAATTCTACCAAAAAATAAAAGTGAAAGCCGAGCCACGAAAGACCACGTTAGTTAGAGTGGGAATCACCCTGGACCTTTGTGTACCTTTTCCAACCCCATCTTGTGGGAATTAGCACTGTTGGGAGAAGGCCCAATTCCCTGATCCCACCCATGGCCAAGGAGAATAGAGAAGCACTAACTTGGGACTTTCTACCTTACCTGTGGGCTGCCTGGTGGACTGCTTTCTCTATCACATGACTCAGAACTCAAATGGGGACAAGTGCAGGGCTCAGACCTCAGGTGAGGGAACTATTGACAGCAGTGGTGGGCATCACTGTATGACCACTGCATGAAGGAAAAGGGATCAGGTAACACACAGCCCAACCAGGCCCTAAAGAAACTGGCATGGGAGTTTCTGGATAGCCAGCTCACTTAAAACATCAGTGTGTGAAGGAAAATTGGAGTTGGAAGCACACACTCAGGAACCAGCTTTCTTAGGACAGACTAAAGACTATACCTGGGCAGATCCCAATCCTCAGAGCAAGCCCTGATCATCAGTGAGGGTGTTCAACATCAGAATCCAAAGGCTGGGCAGGTGAATGTTTAGTTCAAAGTCTGCATTTCAACAGAAGATGGCAAGGCACACAAATGAGCAAGGAAACATGAGCCATGCAAAGGAATAAAGAATCCTTAGAAACAACCCTAACAGGAAAAGACATCAGAGTAACAGGACATCATCTTTCCAATGTCTTCCTTACAGATGTGTCAACTATAAAGAGGAAATGCAGGAAAACAGCAGAAGATAATCAGGAAAATGTTATGTGGAAAAAAATCACAGTATCATTGAAGAGATGTAAATCATATTAACAAGAAAAAAAACCAGGAAGTTCTGGAGTTGAGAAACACCCTAAGGAGCTCTAGATAAGGCAAAGGGGAGAGAGGGGAAGGGAGGGGACAAGAGGGTAAGAAAGATGGTGGAATTAGATGGACATCATTAACCAGGGGTCCTGAGGTCCTCCACCCCTTACACCTGCATCCTCAGGAGCCATTCCAGAGAATAAGAGTCCAAATGACAGCTTTATTAATTTCTTTTATTTTCTAGTACATGTATGAAGACAAGAATGATGTGAATATATTTTATGTACAACCAGAGATATGAAAAAGTGTGTTCTCTATGTGTAATATGAAGTGTAATGCACTCTGCTGTCATGAATAACAAATTAAAATTTTTTAAAAATTAAAAATATCCTAACAAGTTTTAACAACAAAGTGTCAGGGTTGAAGAGGTAAAAGAAAAAGGCAAACTGAAGCAGCTCATTTAAATGCTTGAGTCTGTGCAGCAGGAAACCTAAGGTGAATAAAAGAGAGATGTTGCCCAGTAGGTTACAGGAACACAACAGATGGACTCATGAGCTCCTCACTGCTGTCTCTGGAGGACTGTAAGGAAGGGGCAGAAGGGACACCTGAGGAAAGAGTAATACCACCATCTGCACTTTCTGATCTCACTGCCCAGTAGTCTGTTGCTGCTAACAGTGACCACACTGTACACTGTATATAGTTGTCTCCATCAAAGCACAATGCTCTGTTGGCCAGTGTTTGTCTAATGGTTAACTAGATCGTTCTTGGTGTTGTAGCTCAGAGCACAAACCTCCCAGCTACTGATAATCAGGCTGGGTGACCTCAGGTCCTTCCCAGGTTGGTTCAGCTGCTGAGGTCCAGAGTTGGCTCTGGAGGCTTCTGAAGTGGCAGGAAAGTGGCTGCACTGACAGATGGAGACCAGGGTTCCTGAGGTCCTCCACTTCTTACATTGGCATCCTCAGGAGCCATTCCAGAGAATGAGAGTCCAAATGACAGCTTTCTTAATTTCTTTTATTTTTCTAGTGATTGTATGCACTTGTGTGTTTCAAAATGAGGTTTCTATACCTACATACATTGTGTGATCATAAAATCTTCTAATTATCACACTCCTCACCTTATACATTAATCATTCATATCTGGTGAGTCTTTCCATACCCTGGGCATGTGGCAATAGAAGGCACAGATTCTAGACATAGAGATGCTCTGCTCCTTCCCAGCCATTAGTGTGCATCTTCCATAGAAGGTGTAAACATCTAGCCATGAGGCCCTCAGGCTCTCTGAGACACCAGTGGTGAGGGTGAAGATAACCTCAGTGTGGAGCCCTCCCAGGGGCTTCTCTGTTCTCTCCTGTGGGCACAGGTCTCTGCACAGGTGCTGGGGATGGTTGAGGATCCTCTCTCTTTGGTCTCTTCTTGAGCAACTCTACAGAAAACCAGAGTGGAAAGTGCTAATGGCAAATGTGCATCAAGGATGACCCTGAGGATGGGGGTTGACAGCTGGTGGCCCATTGAATAGACAGCTTTTCAGCACTGTGACAGAAAGACCTGACAGGAAGAATTTCAGAGGCAGGAAATTTCATTTCATGCTCCTGGTTTCAGTGATTCAGTTGGTAGAATCTCTGGGCTTGAGTGAGGCAAGACATCACGGTGGAAGGGCATGAGGAGGAAAGCATCTGTGCACACGGCACTCAGGAAGCAGAGAGAAAGCTTTCCTCTTCAGGGACAAAATCCCAAAGTCATGCCCCTGTGTCCTCCACCCACACACTGTCCACAGAATGTCCTCTCCTCTGTCACAGCAGGGCAGACACAAGTGCCCCTCCTGATTTAAATATGTCCATAACCATTAAAACTGAGGGTGTGGACTATAAGAACTGCTAGAACTTTTTGCAAAGAATGTACTCTGTGAGTTCCAAACAGAAACTTTTCTTAAGTACAGGGAATGAGAATCTAAACTGCATTCTTTCAAACACTGTGGAATCAGTTAGTCAAAGAAAAAGAAAAAAAAATAAACATTGTAAAGTTTTTATTAATCTTTTATTTGTTTTAATTAGTTACACATAGACAGTAAAATACATTTATGTACTTTGATATATCATACATAGATGGGGTATAATTTCTCATTTTTCTGAGTGTACATGTTGCAGAATCACATTGGTCATGCAGTCACATGTATATATACAGTAATAATGTCTGTTTCATTCTATTTTCTTTCCTATCCCCACATCCCCTCCCCTCCCCTTCCTTCACTTCCCTCTGCCTAGTCTAAGGTAATACTGTTCTTCTCTAGTGCCTCCCACCTTATTGCAATTAGCATCCACGTACTAGAGAAAACATCTAGACTTTTTTATTTTTATTTTTGTAGCATTAAACATTTGATAGTAGAAACGTGGGGTTCTCTGCTCCTCCTGCAAAGGTGAGAACAAAAAAAATTCCCTGCAGGAATTATTTTAATGTAGACAGTTAGAGTCCAAGCAACAATAATTGAAAAACTCTGGCATTTGATATGTAGGAAAGCAAATGCTATAAAATGGAGATTCCCTGATGCTTCCCAGATGGCAGAGCTCACCTGCCACTGAAGGCACAGGCTGCTGGCCATGTGTTCCTCAGACCTGTGTGGGAGCCCAGCTGTGAGGCTGATGCCCTCAGCTGCCTTCAGCACCTAACAGGTGATCCCCAGTCCTCCCTTGGTCCAATTCTCTCTGCAGGTTCAATGGCTGGTGTGGAATATTCTTTATTTGGATTCTCACTCTGAGATGAGGCAACTCATGAAGCATCTCCACAGAAGGCATAGAGGAAACAGGTCCTTGGAACTGTGCTTCCAGAAGCCATGGTGACCACAGATGTTAAAGCTGATCTTCCAGTGTGGTCACTGCTCCCTGACACTTGAAATACCTCAGAAAGGGCAGGGCCCAGGATATTTTAATATGTGACCCTCAGTGCCATCTCTAATTTGGAATCATAGCCAGAAAGCTTTATTAAGTTGTAGAGTCCACAGAAAATGAAGAAATCTCAAGCAGTATATCAGGATTCTTGCACAATTCATTGAAAAATTCTTTATGACAAAACAAAAAGCAAAACCAATTAATTGGGGATGTAGCATTATGCCGCAGTCTGGCTGGGCACAATTCAGGAGCCACTTATCAAGCAGAAATGAACTTTATTTTTAGAACACATACGCCACAACACACAGCTCTTCAGGAATTCCCTCAGAGCCCAACTGCCACCACCAGCTTCCCATAAGCCTCTCCACCCCACACACTCCTCCTGCTCTTGAGGCCAATTTGCTAGGTTGTGTGGGCAGAGCCAAAAAAGTCCCCCAATGAGCAGCTCCATGGTCTGAAAAGGCGGGGAAACAGCCCAATGAACATCACCACAGAGGAGCCAATCAGCTGGCAGGTAGAATTTTGCTGGGGCCCCTGTGAGCCAATCATCAGCTGGCAGCTGGAAGTTTGCTGGGGCCGCTGTGAGCCAATCATCAACTGGCAGCTGGAAGTTTGCTGGGGCCCCTTCCGCTGTGGCACTCAACAGCATTATTTTCCCTGCTACTCAAATATCTGCCTGGAACTCGTCATCATCATCATCAGCAGCAGCAGCAGCAGCAGAAACAGGGTGAGCATGGCTCAGATGCAGAACTGCAGGAGCCCTTCAGCTTCCTGGGTGAGGACCTGCTTTTCAGCAAGTGTCACAGCTGATGTGATTGTGAATGTCCACTACACTTAGGAGGTGATAGTTCAGGAGAAGAAGTTTTCTCAAGCTCCAAAGAGTCCACAATTTCCATTAAAGTTCATATTAAAATCTAAAGCAGAAATTCTATTACTAAGATTTCTGTCGCTAAAAAGGACACCTAACCTGAGTAAAGAAAAGAGGTTTAATTCTGTTTTTGAGGCTGAAAGTCCAAGATGGGGTAATCCCCTCTGTTGTCCTCAGGTGAGGTCCCTGGCCTGGGTCACAGTGTAGTGTGTAACTGGGAACCAACTAAATGCTGCAGTGGCCAAGTGTGGCCTCGCATTATGACAGCCCACCCTGGTTCGAACTCCCTCACTCCACGGGGCCATCTCCAGTCCATCCAGGGCCACTTCCCCTGATGACCACCTAAATATCACTGCAGATATATTTGTGCCCAAGGTGTAAAAGGAGTGGGATGAGGAGGGGGGGAAATGAAGGGAGGAACCCATGGAAACATCTGGAAGGTGAGAAAAGTTTTGTTTTTTCATTCAGCTCTTGAGACCTTCCGTATCAAAACTCACCTTCATAAAACCTGAGATTTCTCTCACCTTGCAAGAATCACCATCATATGCTGATTGCCATTGACACTGAAGGACTCGTTGGTCAGACTCACATTAAGGAAATACCACTGAAATAAACTTATGAAGAAGAAAAGTTTCTTTGGCTCTGGTTCTGTAGGATCCTGTCCAAGGTCAGGGGGCACCACTCACCTCAGGAACCAGGAAACAAAGAATAGCAGGAAGAGGAAGATCCTGGGGTAACCACGATCCCCTTTCCTCCAGGGCCTATGGCCTCCCAAGGGGTCCCCCTTCCTCAAGGACCTCAGAACCTCCAACAGCACCTGCCTGGAGCCAAGCCTTTAACTCTGGGGCCTGTGGGGACATTCAAAATCCATGGTAGCAGATGGGGATTGGAAGTGTTCCTGAACTGAGCCCAACAGACCAGTGGAGCAGCTGACCCCACCAAGTTTTCCTTTAAGTCCCAGGATCCTCTGTGGTTCAGTTGCCATGAACTGAGGGTGATGTTAGCCTCGGCCCAGTAGCATGGTGCCTAGGGATGCCACTGGACAGTGGCTTGGGACATGTGGTGCCTGTAAATTAGAATGCTGATGGCCATGGTGATTGTGTTCATACTGCTTTGAGAACTATGCCATCTCACGGGCTGCACACTAGCCACAGTGATTGGCTAAAATGAGATTAAACTAAAATTTACAATCAACATTTTATTTGCATTTGGTTCTTTTCCTTGCTGAATCTCAAAGGCCATGTGTGGTTAATAGTCACCACATGGGATAGCTCAGGTATAGATCTCTTCACCTTGGCAGAAGAGGCTGCACTGACAGGTGGAGACCAGGAGCCCTGAGGTCCTCAATCCCTGCCTTACACCTGCTCCTCCAGAGCCTCTCTAAGGCCACACCTTTGGCATCTGATGAGGATGACAGTCCTTAGCCCATGTGACAGACATCTTTACTGAATTCTGGATTGTCTGTTAGTCTTACCTCAACACAACATGTGGATTATTGGGAGGAGGATCCAGTCTGTGTTCCCTACAGATGGTCCTGGAGGTGGATGCATAGGATCAGCTCCATGAGGGACAGTGAAGGGTCCCAGTGAAGCTTCCTGGGGCCAGAATCTGAGCCCTGTGAGGTGCACTGTCCCAGAGTGACCAGCAGAGTGTGACAGGCCCACAGTGAGAAAAAAAAGAGCCTCATCCTAGAAACACCAGGGAAGTGATGGCTGAAAGTGTCCAGCACCTACAGGGAGCCCTACAGACTTGGAGGGTCTCTGATGTGACTAGGGACATGTGGGAGGGGCTTAGCTGTGGGAAAGCCCTCTCTGTGCTTGGTACTCAGGGACTGGATGCCTGGCTTTGCTCTATCCTTGTCTTCTCTAAGTCACCAAAGACCTCACTTAAGGTGTGATTTTGCCCCACAGTGTCACATGTAGACTTCCCACCCAGTGTGGGTGTGTTTGAGACAGTAGCTATGAGAGGGGAATGGGGGATAAATGAGGCCATCTAGGTGGGACTAAATCCTGAGGACCTGTGTCCTAAGGAATGGCATAGTGAGCTCCCTCCATCCCTCTAAAACATGAAGAAGAAGCCTATAAGGACATGGCAAGAAGAGGACAACAGAGAAGGTGAAGAGATTTGTTCTACTTTTATTTTTGGAACACGTGTGAGAGGATGTAATGACTGGAGTCACTGTAGCCCTTTGGGGCCTGTGTACCATCTGCTTACAAGAAGCTACTTCAATAACCACTTAAGCGCCAACATTCAGAATATATATATATATATATATATATATATATATATATATATATATATATATATATATATATATTAGTTGTGGAAGCATTGCTATAGTTTCTTAGACTTGCTACTAAAATTATCATAGTTTCTCCAATAAAAACACATAGGAGAGAAAAAAAAAAAAACTGTCTGGCCTTAGACCTACATTTCAGAGGACATGCAGCATCATGAGTTTAAGTGGTATTTGAGGAGACTGATGCATTTAGGGCTGCAAACCACGTCAGGTTACATCTAGCCCTGGTATCTTGGTCTGGCTCCCTCAGTGTCTAGAAAAGTCCAAGCTACTTTAATAAGTTCTTAGAAACTATTATTTTCATTTTTAGGTTTTTCTTTTGATATCCAGCCATGAGTTATCACCTTGTTTTCCATAATTCCTCTCTCCTCTAAGGATGATAACACAGAATGAAAATTAAGAAATTCCAAAAAAGTGTTTTCTTCAATAAGCAACTCAACAAGAAAGCACTAGTGAATTTGGTTAAAGGTACATGTGCTTCAGGAATAATACTTTTGATAGGGACTGACAGTTGGTGGCCTATTTTGTTAGGTAATATTTCACCACTGTGATAGAAAGATCTCACAATAACAATCTCAGAAGGAGGGACATTAATTTATTTTGCATTGATTTAGTGGTTCAGTTCATAGTCAACTGACTCCACTGCCCTGGGCCTGGGTGAGGCAGAGCATCTTGGCTACCCCAGACACTTTTTCTGTTTTGGAATTAGTTCTGGATTTGGGATCTTATCTGCATGGACCTTTGTCAGATGCTTATTCTGCACTAAATTCCTTCACAGCCTAAGTCAGGGATGTCCTGGGAGACTGGAGATCACACAGGGGAAATCCAGGGGCCACCTATCATGGTGCCTTTGCAAAGAGCAGGGGGCACTTCAATGGCATTGAAGGCTCCTTTGACAGGTAGCCACTCCCTGGAATAAACATAACTGAAAGTGTGGAGACAAAATTGTTTTGAGAAGCTCTGACTGGACCTTTCAAAATGGTTATGTTTGGAAACACAGAAATTCCAAGTGAATACAAATCATCTGGTCTCTGCTCAGCAGGGGACTCTCAGTCACAACATGATCCAATAAAAGGACCCAGTCATCCATCCTCCCAGCCTTTCCAGTAAGGTTCCTGCAGATGCCAACAGCTATCTCTCAGGTAGCCACAGTTCACATGACTCCTGGTGCTTCTGATCATCCAGCCACCAGGAAGAATGACCCCTGTTGGGCCCTGTATCTACCACAGGGGGAGCCTTCAAGCATTTGTGTGGAGTAGAGCCCTGGGCAGAGGACCTGCAGCTTCTCCCGGACCTGAGATGATCACAGCCCACTTCCCAGGCTGCTGTGGTGGGGTCAGCATCTCCTACAGCTGCTCTGTCCCTGTGTCTGCTCACAGGTGCAGCATGGTTGTAGAAAATGCTCTGAAGGGCTTAAGAGTTTTGCCTTCCTCAACCATGAAACACCCCCAGCTATTTATTAATTAAGAAATGACATTCCTAGCTCAAATAAATCTATCCATAGTGTAGCTTTTGAATTTCTTTTGAAAAGATGGTCTTTTTTTAAAAAAAAAAAGAAATAAAGGAAATAGCAACAATAGCAACAGCAGCAGTCTCCACACTGCCAGCTGCTGTTTCCCAAGGCTCAGAGGCTTATTAAGTGTCACACACTGTAGCATGAAGGGCACAAAATCACTCTCCTTAGGTTTCAGACACTGAATTCATTATAATTTTGAAGAAAGGCTTCAAGCCTTCCTGTCATTTTCAGGTTGAGCACTCATAAAATATTGGACCTGTATTAGAGAATTATCTCTGAATTAGAGAGATAGGGAGGCTCCCTCCCTCCACCCTCCCTGCATGCTCGCCCCATCCTGTGAGGCATTTTAGTGGACACCGAGGTGCAGCCAGAACTGAGGACTTGTGGCCCATTCTCTGTGTGTGTCCATGACTCTCTCCTCCTGATGTGCCCCAGGGAAACTGAAGGTACCTGAGGGAGGAGTATGGTCACTATCTCTTGACCCAAACCTCAGGAGACTCTGATATGAAGTCAACCATCTTCCTTTTCTGAGGCTCCTGCAGAAACACCAGGTGCAGGGACACACTCCAGAAGCTCCATCCCACCTGGAAACAGACCCATTTACCCTGAAAGCCAAGGGCATTTTTGGAATGAAAGTTCAGGGAGGGCAGGTGTAAGTGGTTTAAACTAAGACTACAATGGTCATGGATAAAAGTGGTGAAGTTGCATAAATAGGGACAATCTTCAGGGTATATGGGCATTCCTGAGGAATGCACTTGCTGTTGTGGGTTAAGTGGGGTTCATGGCTGGAGCTTCTCCATAATTACTACTGAGCATCCTGTGGTTGGTGGTATGTTTTTAATGCTTCCAACTAACATTCAAGAATATGGAGCAGTGTGTTTTCATTTTGATCTAATTTAACTGTTTATCTTCCCTATATCTCTCCCCAGCATCCTCTAGCCCTTATAGTTAAGCTGAAGACATTTTGAATATTTTATTTATCAAACCCCACAGATCTTGATGGATCGGGTCAATAAAAGTATCCTTGTGGCTCAGATGTAGAGTGCACATCTAGCATGTGAGAGGCCCTGGGTTTGATCCTCAGCACCACATAAAAATAAATAAATAAATATATTGTGTACAATTACTAAAAAATAAAATGTGTTTTTTTAAAGTATCCTTCAAAAACAGAGAAACGAAAGTGCTTGGGACCCAGGCACCATGGCTGTCTGGTCCCTCAATTGCTACCTAGAGAGTGTTGAGCAGCAGAATATGGTGTGGCTTCCGAGTTTCAGGCATGGTGGACAAATCCATGTTCCTGTAGTGTTAACATATAGCTGGAAAGTATGCATCATTTTCTACTGAAACAATGGTCATCAAGAGTGCCTGAAATCCACTTATGCCTAATTATCTAAGTAAAATAACATGTGCAACCATGATTCATTTTTCACAACGTGCAAGAAAGCACGTTCTTGTTGCTCTAGAAATGACTCTGTCCACAGGAAACTCCTCAGGGTTTTTCTCTGCATGTAGCCACTAGGGGGAGCAGTGCACTGCAGGGAAGGAAGAGAAGGGTCACAGGTGTCCCTGGAAATCATGTCCAGTGGAGACTGACCCTGGGGGTGATTGTCATTATCGCTTCATCACCATCTTTCTTTAATTTCCTAGGTTTCATTACAGGGTCTGGAGGATGCAGGTGGATAAGGAAGTGAACATAACAAAGATTTCACCCAGAAATAATGTTTTAGGAGTTCAAGTGTTTGGTTTTATTTGGAGAAAGTTATCCCTGGTTGTCTGTTAGACCTTGACCTCAACTAGAAGAAAGATTGATATTAGGAACATTTGTGTTCCTTACAAAATCTGTCCCAGTGATGAATACAATAGTATCAGCTTCACAAGTCGCTCTGGGACCCAGAATCTAAAATCCTAACCATGTTATGCCAAAGGCCAACCAGTAGATGGCAGACAAGTCACACCAAACCTGTAATCTTAGAAATATTAGGAAATAGATAGTGGATCACAGCACACACAGCAAATGTGCCCCCCACCCACAAGTCAATCTAGCAATGTTCCCTGCTAGGCCATAGTTACATCCGTGTGCTCTGGTTGACTCTATTCTAGTCTACTTTATTCTAGGGCAAGTTGAGCATCTCTAGTCCTAATATCCTAAATCCAAAATGCTCAGAAATCTGAAACTTAGGAATGGATTCCTGTGGACTTTGGATAGTCAGTTGAGAATGACCACTTGGTAATGTCAATGCAATGTCTCCAAAATCTGAAAAGCACTGAAATCTGAAATACTTATCCCACACTTAAAAACTGGATATTCTGTTTTCTATTTTCTGTCATTAAAATATTTGATCATGGGCCTGTACAAATATGTAACAGTGAAGCCTCTTATTATGTATGATTATAATGCACCAAAAAAAAATTTAAGGATTTTACTGAATGGATTTTCTGGTCCAAAATTGATAAAATCCCACATTTTCTAAATTGTGCCTTAGTAAATATGTTTCTTGCCCATATTAAAAAAAACTCTAGAATAGAAAGTTGAAGTAATTCTACTGCAGCAGACAACAAATGATGGTGGTGATTTTCCATCTTGTATATCACTAGATAAATATTAGAGAAATGAAGAAAAGATTAAAAGACAAAATAATGGTCACAAAGAAGAAAGGGTGTATCATGACCTGTGTGGGTTTCCTGGGGTGATAATTTGAACATGGATGGTGAGAAGAACACAGTGGTCAGTTATGGTGGATGTGATTGACAGTCTGGCACTTCAATCCGGATCAAGACAAATAAGTAGGATTTAATATGTGAGAGCAGGTTGGTGAAAAGACCACCCAGAAACCAATATGGTTGTGGAGGGAAATTGGAGGCTGATTTCTGTGGGCCTCAACTAGCTATGACTTTTTTTTTTAATTTTTATTGTTGGTTGTTCAAAACATTACATAGTTCTTGATATATCATATTTCACACTTTGATTCAAGTGGGTTATGAACTCCCATTTTTACCCCGTATACAGATAGCAGAATCACATCAGTTACACATCCATTGATTTACATATTGCCATATTAGTGTCTGTTGTATTCTGCTGCCTTTCCTATCCTCTGCTATCCCCACTCCCCTCCCCTCCCCTCTTCTCTCTCTACCCTCTCTATTGTCATTCATTTCTCCCCCTTGTATTATTTTTCCCTTTCCCCTCACTTCCTCTTGTATGTACGTTTGTATAACCATGAGGGTCTCCTTCCATTTCCATGCAATTTCCCTTCACTCTCCCTTTCCCTCCCACCTCTCATCCCTGTTTAATGTTAATCTTCTTCTCATGCTCTTCGTCCCTACTCTGTTCTTAGTTACTCTCCTTATATCAAAGAAGACATTTGGCATTTGCTTTTTAGGGATTGGCTAGCTTCACTTAGCATAATCTGCTCTAATGCCATCCATTTCCCTGCAAATTCTATGATTTTGTCATTTTTTAATGCAGAGTAATACTCCATTGTGTATAAATGCCACTTTTTTTATCCGTTCGTCTATTGAAGGGCATCTAGGTTGGTTCCACAGTCTTGCTATTGTGAATTGTGCTGCTATGAACATTGATGTAGCAGTGTCCCTGTAGCATGCTCTTTTTAGGTCTTTAGGGAATAGTCCAAGAAGGGGAATAGCTGGGTCAAATGGTGGTTCCATTCCCAGCTTTCCAAGAAATCTCCATACTGCTTTCCAAATTGGCTGCACCAATTTGCAGTCCCACCAGCAATGTACAAGTGTACCCTTTTCCCCACATCCTCGCCAGCACTTGTTGTTGTTTGACTTCAAAATGGCTGCCAATCTTACTGGAGTGAGATGGTATCTTAGGGTGGTTTTGATTTGCATTTCTCTGACTGCTAGAGATGGTGAGCATTTTTTCATGTACTTGTTCATTGATTGTATGTCCTCCTCTGAGAAGGGTCTGTTCAGGTCCTTGGCCCATTTGTTGATTGGGTTATTTGTTATCTTATTGCCTAATTTTTTGAGTTCTTTGTATACTCTGGATATTAGGGCTCTATCTGAAGTGTGAGGAGTAAATATTTGTTCCCATGATGTAGGCTCCCTATTTACCTCTCTTATTGTTTCTTTTGCTGAGAAAAAACTTTTTAGTTTGAGTAAGTCCCATTTGTTGATTCTAGTTATTAACTCTTGTGCTATGGGTGTCCTATTGAGGAATTTGGAGCCCGACCCCACAGTATGTAGATCGTAGCCAACTTTTTCTTCTATCAGATGCCGTGTCTCTGATTTGATATCAAGCTTCTTGATCCATTTTGAGTTAACTTTTGTGCATGGCGAGAGAAAGGGATTCAGTTTCATTTTGTTGAATGTGGATTTCCAGTTTTCCCAGCACCATTTGTTGAAGATGCTATCCTTCCTCCATTGCATGCTTTTAACCACTTTATCAAATATAAGATAGTTGTAGTTTTGTGGATTGGTTTCTGTGTCCTCTATTCTGTACCATTGGTCCACCCGCCTGTTTTGGTATCAGTACCATGCTGTTTTTGTTACTATTGCTCTGTAGTATAGTTTGAAATCTGGTATCGCTATACCGCCTGATTCACACTTCCTGCTTAGCATTGTTTTTGCTATTCTGGGTCTTTTATTTTTCCATATGAATTTCATGATTGCTTTCTCTATTTCTACAAGAAATGCCGTTGGGATTTTGATTGGTATTGCATTAAACCTATAGAGAACTTTTGGTAATATCGCCATTTTGATGATGTTAGTTCTGCCTATCCATGAACAGGGTATATTTTTCCATCTTCTAAGATCTTCTTCTATTTCTCTCTTTAGGGTTCTGTAGTTTTCATTGTATAAGTCTTTCACCTCTTTTGTTAGGTTGATTCCCAAGTATTTTATTTTATTTATTTATTTTTTTGAGGATATTGTGAATGGAGTGGTTGTCCTCATTTCCATTTCAGAGGATTTGTCGCTGATATACAGGAATGCCTTTGATTTATGCGTGTTGATTTTATATCCTGCCAGTTTGCTGAATTCATTTATTAGCTCTAATAGTTTCTTTGTAGAGCCTTTTGGGTCTGCTAGGTATAGAATCATGTCATTTGCAAATAGTGATAATTTAAGTTCTTCTTTTCCTATTTTTATGCCTTTAATTTCTTTCGTCTGTCTAATTGCTCTGGCCAGTGTTTCTGTTTCGAGAACTATGTTGAACAGAAGTGGTGAGAGAGGGCATCCCTGTCTTGTTCCAGATTTTAGAGGGAATGCCTTCAATTTTTCTCCATTCAGAATGATGCTAGCCTGAGGCTTAGCATAGATTGCTTTTACAATTTTAAGGTATGTTCCTGTTATCCCTAGTTTTTCTAGAGTTTTGAACATAAAGGGATGCTGTACTTTGTTGAATGCTTTTTCCGCATCTATCGATATGATCATATGTTTCTTGTTTTTAAGTCTATTGATGTGGTGAATAACATTTATTGATTTCCATACATTGAACCAGCCTTGCATCCCAGGGATGAATCCTACTTGATCATGGTGCACAATTTTTTTTGATATGTTTTTGTATCCGATTCGCCAGAATTTTATTGAGGATTTTTGCATCCAGGTTCATTAGAGATATTGGTCTGTAGTTTTCTTTCTTTGAAGTGTCTTTGTCTGGTTTAGGAATCAGGGTGATGTTGGCCTCATAGAATGAATTTGGAAGTTCTCCCTCTTTTTCTATTTCCTGAAATAGCTTGAAAAGTATAGGTGTTAGTTCCTCTTTAAAGGTTTTGTAAAACTCTGGTGTATACTCATCCAGTCCTGGGCTTTTCTTAGTTGGTAGTCTTTTGATGGTTTCTTCTATTTCCTCAATTGATATTGGTCTGTTTAGGTTGTCTATATCTTCCTGACTCAATCTGGGCAGATCATATGACTTAAGAAATTTATCGATGCCTTCACTATCTTCTATTTTATTGAAGTATAAGGATTCAAAATAATTTCTGATTATCTTCTGTATTTCTGAAGTGTCTGTTGTGATATTGCCTTTTTCATCCCATATGCTAGTAATTTGAGTTCTCTCTCTTCTTCTCTTCGTTAGCATGGCTAAGGGTCTGTCGATTTTGTTTATTTTTTCAAAGAACCAACATTTAGTTTTGTCAATTTTTTCAATCATTTCTTTTGTTTCGATTTCATTAATTTCAGCTCTGATTTTCATTATTTCTTGCCTTCTACTTCTTTTGCTGTTGTTTTGCTCTTCTTTTTCTAGGATTTTGAGATGAAGTATGAGATCATTTATTTGTTGGTTTTTTCTTTTTTTAAGGAATGAACTCCAAGCAATGAATTTTCCTCTTAGAACTGCTTTCAATGTGTCCCATAGATTCCGTTATGTTGTGTCTGTGTTTTTGTTTATATCTAAGATTTTTTAAATTTCCTCCTTGATGTCTTCTATAACCCATTGATCATTCAGTAACCTATTGTTCATTCTCCAAGTGATGCATGATTTTTCGTTCCTTCTATTATCATTGATTTTCAGTTTCATTCCATTATGATCAGATAAGATGCATGGTATTATCTCTACTCCTTTATATTGTCTAAGAGTTGCCCTGTGACATAATATATGATCTATTTTTGAGAAGGATCCATGTGTTGCTGAGAAAAAAGTGTAACTGTTTGATGTTGGGTGGTATATTCTATATATGTCAATTAAGTCTAGGTTATTAATTGTGTTATTGAATTCTATAGTTTCCTTATTCAACTTTTGTTTGGAAGATCTGTCCAGTGGTGAGAGATGTGTGTTGAAGTCTCCCATGATTATTGTATGGTGGTCTATTAGACTCTTGAACTAGAGAAGAGTTTGTTTGATGAACATAGCTGCACCATTGTTTGGGGCATATATATTTATGATTGTTATGCCTTGTTGGTGTATGGTTCCATTGAGCAGTATGTAGGGTCCCTCTTTATCCCTTTTGATTAACTTTGGCTTGAAATCTATTTTATTTGATATGAGTATGGACACTCCTGCTTGTTTCTGAAGTCCATATGAGTGATATGATTTTTCCCAACCTTTCACCTTCAGTCTATGTATGTCTTTTCCTATCAAATGCATCTCCTGTAGGCAGCATATTGTTGGGTCTTGTTTTGTGATCCATTCTACTAGCCTGTGTCTCTTAATTGGTGAGTTTAAGCCATTAACATTTAGGATTATTATTGAGTTCTTCCAGCCATATTTGTTTATTTATGTGTTACTAAACATGGTTTGTTTTCCTCTTTCATTGTTTTTCTCCCCTTTACTGTCCTACCTCCCACTGTTGGTTTTCATTGTTATTTTCCATTTCCTCTTCCTGTAATGTTTTGGCGAGGATGTTTTGAAGAGATGGTTTTCTAGCTGCAAATTCTTTTAACTTTTGTGTATCGTGGAAGGTTTTAATTTCATCTTCCATCCTGAAGCTTAATTTCACTGGATACACAATTCTTGGTTGGAACCCCTTTTCTTTCAATGTTTGAAATATGTTATTTCAGGATCTTCTAGCTTTCAGAGTCTGTGTTGAAAGATCAGCTGTTATCCTGATTGGTTTACCCCTAAATGTAATCTGCTTCCTTTCTCTTGTAGCTTTTAAAATTCTCTCCTTATTCTGTATGTTGGGCATCTTCATTATAATGTGTCTAGGTGTGGATCTCTTATGATTTTGCACATTCAGCATCCTGTAGGCTTTTAGGATTTGGGATTCTGTCTCATTCTTCAAGTCTGGGAAGTTTTGTCGTATTACTTCATTGAATAGATTGCTCATTCCTTTGGTGTGGACCTCTATACCTTCCTGTATCCCAATGACTCTTAACTTTGGTCTCTTTATGTTATCCCATATTTCTTGGATGTTCTGCTCATGGTTTCTTAACAGTCTTGCTGAGCTGTCTATGTTCTTTTCAAGTTGAAATACTTTGTCTTCATTGTCTGATGTTCTATCTTCTAAGTGTTCTACTCTGCTAGTAATATTCTCAATTGAGTTTTTAAGTTGGTTTATTGCTTCCTGCATTTCTAGGATTTCTGTTTGTTTTTTTAACCTCTATCTCCCTGAATAGTTGATCTTTTGCTTCCTGGATTTGTTTATGTAATTCATTGTCAAAGTGATATTTCATTGTCTGATTTTGGTGTCTAATGTCTTCCTTGAGACTCCAGATCATCTGAAGCATGTATATCCTGAATTCTTTATCTGACATTCCATCTGCTGCAGCTATTACCTCTTCTAACGTTGAGTTGACCTGCATTGCTTGTGGTCCTTTGTTTCCTTGTCTTTTCATACTGCTTGTGTTTCTTTCTGCTTGGTGAAACTGTTGTGTTTTTGAATTTTCCCACCTATATATTTATATTGCTCTTGTATAGTTGAAAATTCTCCCTTGCAGGGTCGGGCGGCGGCTGTGCTCCTCCTCCAATTGGGGTGATCTGTCTACCATGCTGACGGGCTTCTGGGCCTGTTCTGCTGGTTGGACGCAGGTCTGCCTACCTTGCAGGTGCGGGCAGCGGCTCTGCTCTGTCCTTACTCCAATTGGGGTGACGTGTCTACCACGCCGGCGGGTCGCTGGGCTTTTTCCAAGCGCAGGAGGCGGCTCTGCTCTGCCCCTACTCCAATTGGGGTGTCGTGACTACCATGCCGGCAGGTCGCTGGGCCTGTTCCAGGCATGGGCGGTGGCTCTGCTCTTCCCCTACTCCAATTGGGGTGACGTGCCTACCGCGCTGGCGGGCCGCTGGGCCTGTTCCAGGCATGGGTGAAGGCTTAGCTATGACTTTTATTCATGATCATAGAACATTCCAGAAGCTCACTACATTCCACAAGTTATTTGCACTACTCAAAAGTGTGTAGAACAAATTCCATTTTCCCTTTATATGGGTGACACCCCAAAATTGTGTGGGCAGGTGAACTTAAGATGGCTTATGTGAATCTGCAGTCACATCAAATAAAACACAGATTCAATTTGCCTTTACACAAGCTTCAGGAGGGCTTCTCTGCTCTCTGCCTCAGGCTTCCCAAGAGGGAGAGCAAGAGAAAGTCATGAGAGGCTGGGGAGAGAGAGGGAGCTTGTTCAGAAATGAGTTTTTATTGGGGGGACTCTTGATCTTAGAAAGTTCTATCCAAAAAATCCAGAAGGGACAGGGTTCCAAGGGACATTTGACTGTAACTCAACCCTCACAGGTAACACCCAAACCTGAAGACCCGCCTCTCTATTCAGCTGAGACAATGCCCAAGTCACCATGAAATGTAGTGCTTGTTCAGAGCCTCCTGCTGCAAGACTGGAAGGCATGGTCACTCGAGTGGCTCCCCACACATGGTTTCAGAATCAGTGCCCTCAGTCCATACACTAAACTCTTAGTTGATAAATTAGCCTGGATCATAAAAATGTCTCAATGTGTTACTCATGTTTTCCAAGTAATGGGGTGCTTGCCACACCAACAATTTGGATCAAGATCTGTTAAGGAGAAAACCACAGATCTGAGATAAAAGAAATGAATATTAAAGGTGTTAAGTCAGTAAGATAAATATTGATGGGATCACACCATGTGTTCCAGAAACCAGAGTCCTGTATGTCACAGTAGAATCACCATACACAATTAGAGATCCAGAGCTTCCACTGCCACACCACGGAAACAAGTGATGATTATGATTTGTGTTATCTTGTTTGATGTGAGGACAGCTAGACATGCATACAACATGAGGTCATGAACACACACGTCATTCCCAAACCTCCCTCTCTGCATTTCATCAAGTTGTGCATCTTTTCTTACTAAGTGGGGTAAAAATGAGGTTTTCCATCTTCAGTTTCAAGGCACACTCACTGTTAGAATTGCAAGCATTCACTTCTCAATCAGCAAAAAAATAATTGAGGTAAATAAATTATTTTAGCATTAGGATCTTAATCTGATTTAAAATTATTAAAATCAATTTAGGGCTCAAAAGACAAAATTACTACCAATTATTCACATTGGGCTCCTCCCGAGGGTAGGTGGGTAAAAGGATTTCCTGAACATGGTGATGCAAAGCAGAGACATTAATATGGGTGCTAGAAATTGGGTAAGTGGGAAAACACAAATTTCTGAATATTATCATATATGATCCCATGAGAAGTAAACAGCAAACTGGTCATTTCCAGCACAAACTTGACTTATATTCCACTGATATGCACCAACAACCTGCCTGTCTTGCAGAAGAGATCACCCCAACAACTCTGGGACAGTCAGCGAGGCTTGGGCTGGGCTCTCCCTCAGCTCTGCCTGCACCATAACTGCTGCACAGAGGCACTGGGAGTCTCTCACCCTCCCACTGCCTCACGCCATCTGGGCCTGATGCAGAAGAGGAGGTGTAGTCTGTGGTGTGTGAGCTGCAAGCCAAGGACCAGTGTAGCAGAAAGCAGCAAGCTTTTCCTTAGGTACTGCTGCACCTCTCCTTCACACAGACACACATCATCTGCTGAGCTGATCCCCAGACCCACAGCACATGTGGCGCCTGGCCATCACAAGGAGGGAGGTTTTTCTTCAGGGCTACACTGCAGCCTGTGGGAGAAAGCCATGCATTCTGCATGCAATAATACACTCCAGCATTTTCAGCCTCTGCCCTGCTGATTCTCAGTGTGAAATCTGTCCCTGACCCACTGCCACTGAACCTGTCTGACACCCCAGAAGCCCTGTTGGAAAAGTTATTGATCAGAAGTCTTGAAGACTGGCCTGGTCTCTGCAGGTACCAAATCAATAGGTGTTTCCATCACTGTATAAGAGGCTCTGACCTGGACCTGCAGGAGATGGAGGCAGGCTGTCCAGGGGTGACGGTCAGGGAGATCAGGGAGAGAGGAGTCTGAGTAATCACAGTTTCCCCACTGGATCCTGAAATAATGAAAGAAGTGCAGGAAAGTCCTACCCAGGGAGCAGCTCGCAAATTCCCTGGTGGGGGCAGTGGGGTGAGACCACCTACTGGGTGAAGGGGAAAGATAGCAGGAAGACAGGCCCTCCTCTGTGAGCAGTGACATCAACTGTCCCTTGGAAGGAAACAATTAGAGAGAAAGTCAAATCTGCTTCCAGGAATGGAAGAAGGATCTGCAGTTGCAAATTTACATTCAGGAAATACAACACTGAACCACCCTGTCAATGGAGCAGAGTCCTTCCCCACCTAGATTTGGGTCTGTACGGTTAACTCAAGAGCTGAGTGCTCCTCCTGACTGCTTTGCCCCAGCTACTGTGGAGAAAGACACAGTTCTCACCTCACAAGGCATGGGGCAGAGGCCTCCAATGGGAAGGTAGACTTGAGCAGATGGAGAGCTGTCTGGGAGTGTCCACCAGGTGCAGTGTTTGAGAACAGGGGAGGGCCGTGTGAGGAACTGCCTTTCCTGAGCTCAGCAGTAGCTTAATGGGAAAGGGCTTCCCAGGGAGAAAGAGAAATGCCTCTTGTGGTTACAAAGCTAGTACCAGATAATAGAGAACAAAAATAAATAATCTGATGCCTCAAGCAGTGAATGCATAATTTCTGCTGACAATTATCACAATATGAAATAAACTACACCATAACTTCCTCAAGCACAGTTCACCAACCACAGGGTCTCTTAGGTAAGAAATTCCCATGATAATGACAAAGAATTAACCAGGAAGAATTTTGTTTCCTCTGAGTGGTGTTTAGAAAATGGCCACACGGTCTGTCTGTAGACCCAGGTCCTTCCAGATTCCTCTCCTTGTCAGCTGTGTGAGAACTTATGTCTCTGGCCTGTGTGGGAGAGCCACAGCCCTGAGCACAGGGTCAAGGAGATCCCACGTGCAAGAGGCCACCTCTCCATACTGATGCACTAATATTAAAATCATTAGTGACTATTAAGTGGAACCATGTCACATCACTGGCTTTCAGGGTTCAGCCCTTCACTGAAGGGGTTTATCCAGAAGCTGAGGAGCCATGTGCTGCTCAGAAGGGAAGGGAACAGTGGAGAAGGGGCTTATGCATTGTGGTGGTGTCACATAGGCTCTGGTCAAGGAAGTCCAAGGACACAGTGGTCAGGAGGTTCACGGCCTGGGCTCATCTTACCTGTGGCTGGAGCATATGGGTGAGGTTTCTGGGGATGTGCATAGCAAACACTAAGTGGCTGAAAATCTGCTTCTCTGGACAGTTTTTAATCTGATTGGATGCATGAAATTTGAGCTTGTCAGGTGTTTTAGAAATGAGCTTCTAGTTTAGAAATAAATAAGATAGGACCATTGGACAAACAGAAGTCATCTTTGGCTCATTGCCAAACATCGCTGGTCATTCTGTAGATTTGCTTCCTATTCTGCAGGAGTTCAGTGAGTCCAAATCTACACTACTTGGATGTCATTGGTCAGACACAGTTGTGGGTCATTGTGATTAAAGTGATATTGTGACCTGCCGCAGTCTGGCTGGGCACAAATACCCGGGAGGTCACGAGCCACTTGTAGGTTCAAACAGGAACTACTTTATTGCCTGAAACCAGCGGGAACTCCAATAGAACTCTCTGAGAACCAACGGGAATTCAACAGGAACTCTGCGAGAACTCAAAAGTAGTGGGCACCCAAAGTAGCAGGAGCCGCCTTATTGTCGGACAGCAGAGGTTTATATACACAACTGAATACACAGCTTGTTTCAATTTAGCATCATCCAGTTATAGCAGTCAGTCATTATCTTAATAATTATGCACAGCTTAACTTAATTATCATCTTAATGGCTCGCTGGCATTACTTCTCAACGACTCCTTCTGGCAAAATACCAGGTGCCATCTTCACTTGGTTGTGGCTCTCAACAGTGACCTTGGGTGAGAATTGAGGGTTAGCCACTGGATGCAGCTCCCTGTGTGGAGCCCCAAGTTCTCCAGAACCAATTCTTGGATCCAGGCACTGTGGTTGAAGCTGTTAGGGGCAGACAGATGAGGATGGTGGAAACATGAGTTAAGAGAATAATTCTATAAAATGGGCCCACTGTGCTGACCCCCACATGCTTTCTTTGCCAAAAAGCAATTTGCCTGCAGCCCTGTCGGGCCTAAGTGGACAGGATATGTCACATTTTTCAGCAAACAACCTGTTATCTGCAAGGAAATGCAGGCTGGAAATAACATCAATAAGAAAAGGGAGAGACATTTGGGACCCTTTCTATAGACCAGATTCTGGAAGATAAGGCTAGTTTCTTCTAACCATAAAGTCTGTAAGAAATTAAAGTTAAGGATTCAATTGCGACTGGTCAGCATGGGCCAAAGTGACCTAGATTTCTCATGGCAGTGGAGACTCAAAAGTCTGACGTCACCAGTCAAAAGTCACGATGAGGAGCTGGGTGGGACTCATTGGAAACATGGTGGAATCCCCAATAAAACTGGAGTGCAGGAGAGTCATGTTGTTCCTCTTCTCTCTGGGAGGACCACCTCTCTCCCTTGAGACTATCTCCTGTCCCTCTTCCTATCCCTTCAATGAACTCATGCTGGTTACTCTGAATGACATGACTGAAATCTTCTGAACTTGGTAGTAAGAATCGGGATTTTAAGAGGGGGACTACACACAGACTTGTTTGCTTAGAAGGCCACAACTATGTCACAAATCCAGTTGCATTTTCTAAATGCAGTTGTCATTCACTAGAGGATGATTTTGTGGGCAAATATTTGGAACTCTTGTGAGTTTAACACATTCATATCTTGTAGGCAAGCAAGCTGAGAATACAGAACATTCTCCCCTTGAAATCCATGCTCTGAATCATTGCTCTGCATTTCATATCACCATCAGCCCACACATCCCATTGATTCTTCAGGGAGGAAGCAGCATTCTTTTCTGCCATTTTCTCATATAAAAATATAATCAGAACCTAGTTTTAATGAAAAGACCAAGAATTCAGAGCCCCCAATAACAGAGACCAGGGCTCTATGAAATGGTAGTACACCTGGCATATTTTTCAAGCTATAGAAATTCAAACCAAAGGGACTGTGGATGAATCTAGGCTTTCCTTTGCCAAACATGAGAAGTGTAATAGAGTAACAAGGACCCTCAAGCTGTGATGAGTGGGAAAATACACAGTGGCAGGAGGTAGGTGACCATTGTGTCCTGGGAGTTGTTGCAGAGGTTCACAAGGAAGCCATCTAGTGGGATTAGCTCCTTGTAGTGATGCTGAGCTCCCCAAACTGCCTTTTCTGGCATATTGTGGGTGGTCAGACCCTCACCAAGGAACCCTTGCTTGCTTGGAGAGATAAGCCCCCTAAGAAATTAAAGTCAGAAATAATTAGTGAAGAACAAAAGATAGAGTCAGAATTAGTTTTAAAGATGGAGCATCTGATGATAGGTTTAGCCCACATAGGACCTGGAGCTGGTCGCTAGAAAATGGCTGCTGTGGTTTATTTAAGGGGGTACTTCAAAGGCAGGGATAAAGTTTCAGGGGTGGAGTCTTGCTTTGTAATGTCTCTCAGTCAACAAACTGATTGGCATCTTGGCAAGTCACACTCATCTCTGATAGGCTGTATGGCTGGGTGGTTGTAGCGGGTTACCCCATCTCTGGTGCTGTGTGGGACTTTTGGTGAGAGCTGGGTGGGAATTCACATGTACTTGGGCCATCTTACAGCAAGCAGAGTAGCCACTATAAGTTCCAAGTTGCCAGACTTTCCCACTCAATGGGCTTCGATGCTGATCTGGTCCAGAGAGAGTCCACAGATGGCTTTCAACACTGAGATTCAAACCATATCCATGAAAACACTTGGAAATAAACCTGCTGTCTGATGTACATAAAGCCAGTACAGACCCCCAAATTTGCAAAAAGAATCAGCTTTATCATGAGGGCAGCTTGCAACTGGGTCAGGAGGAGCAAGCTCAGAGCTGTGCCCAACCACAGTTGGAAGCAGTGGAATTCACAGAAAGGGAAGGGAAGCTGCTGGCTATTTGGATGGTGAGAAGGGAGTTAGAGGGTTCTTTTTTACAGGTATGGAAGGTCTTGATGCCCCTTTAAGGTCACATGTCCCCTTTCTGGGGAGTTACTGTGTTCTGCATGAGAAATATTGAATTTGTAACATGCAAAGTTCATTGACCAGAAGAGCTGGTTTCCTCTGCACACATCCATTCTTGGGAATCCTATTGAAAACTGTCCTTGAGTGATTCTGAAGGCTTTAGAAAAGAAACAAACAAACAAACAAAAATAAATGTTCTTAAATGGTTTGTTATTTAAGGAATTTCTGTCCATCAATGTCCAGGCCTAACATGAATTCACAATTTTTCTCATTCAGAATCAAGCAGGACGGCAAAAGGAAAAAGAGAAAGAGGCACATAAGCCATGCTGCTTGGGTATTAGATTAGGGAAAGGACACAGGAACCTTGTGATAAAAAGCCTGATTTTCTACAAATTCTGTTCCTTGGTGGAGCCCCGGTCACCTCTGTATGTGGAAAAGCAGCAACAACTAGAGAGTAAAAGGGAAATGGGAGCATCCAGTGCCCAGGGTAGGAATTTGGAGAACAGTCTCTAAAACTCATATTAGCATTAAGAGGAAATATCCTGTGGGAAGGACCTGGGGACAAATTCTGGTACCATAGTTCAACAGGTCTGGGCTTGACAGAGGAGGCCATCATGTATCAGGAGGAAATGAGAAGGATCTGGACACACAGTTGTGCTTACATACTCACTATTCACTCTCTGCATGAACTTGGGTATTTAGACCCTTCCTTAGACTCCAGTTCCCCTTACTAACAGGGAGATAAGAGCAGCTCTTCCCAGTCGTCTTCCATCTCTGACATTTTATCTGTGGAAGTAAGAGGGACCTAAGAGGCCAGGCATCTTTCAGACCTGAATGGAACTTGGTGTTTTTCTTCTTAAAACCCTTTTTTTCTCATGCCAAGAATATGGATAAAACAGAAGAATCTTACTTTGTGCCTCTGGTGGAGGCAGCTGTGAACCAGAGAGGGACAAAGAGGAGAAGGCAGGAGGGGCTGGGCAGGTTTGTGCAGGGCACTGGGTCACAGATGCCAGCAGGCAGGAGCTGTTCCTGGTGTGACCCTCGGTTCTCTGCACCACTGCATCCTGCAGGGTGGGTGCCCTTAACCAGAATCAGCTCTTCTCTCCTTAATAATGTGGGAAATTCAGGTTCACACTCCCATAAACCTGCCTCTTCCTTCAAGAGACTGATTGGCCTCTTGGAAAGTCTTGGCAAGGGTGGACTGTGGCTTTCTCTAGTCTCAGGGAAGCTCTGGCATTGATTACCCTCCAAGTTCCCATGGAATTGTCATTCTTCAGCAGCTAAACCTGCTCCCCAAAGCACATATCAATTCAGTTGATATCCCCATATTGATTCAATAATCAGGACACAGTTTGGGGAGAAGGGAAAAAGAAGGTTTATTACTTTGCTGTCAAAGGGGAAGTTCAGGGAACTCCAGTCCCAGAGGCTGTGTTCTGCCCATAAAGGGAAAGAGAGGGTTGTTAAAGAAGCTTTGAACACCTTCCAGGTGTGCCCTGACAGGTCTCAGCTGTGCCCTGGAAGGGTGCTGAAACTCACTCACATTCAGCCTTTGGTTTTTATGGGATTGTCTTACTCTGCTTAGCATGATATTTTCTAAATCCATCCCTTTACCTGTAAATGCCATAATTTTATTCTCTTTTACTGCTGAGTGATAGTCCACTGTGTTTCTTTATTCATTCATCTATTGAAGGTCATCTAGTTTGTTCCACAGTTTGGCTATTGTGAATTTTGCTGCTGTGAACATTGGTGTGACTGTGTCCTTGTAGTATGCTGTTTTTTAAGTAGTTTGGGTATAGACCAAGAAGTAGGATAGCTGGGTCAAATGATCGTTCTATTCCAAGATTTTTAAGGAATCTCCATACTGCTTTCCAGATTAGCTACACCAATTTGCATTCCCACCAGCAGTGTATGAGTGTGCCTTCTTCCTCACATCCTAGCCAACACTTATTGTTGTTTGTATTTTTGATAACTAGGCTTGGAGTTTTAGTGTAACAGGTTGTCGGACATGATTGGAACATTTGGCAGGGTGGATTTGGAATAGTTTCAATTTTGGTGTCACCAGGTGAGCCTCAGACCCTGGGGCGTATAAGTTGTTCATTTTACATTATAGCACCTGACATTCCTTTGCAGGAAGAAATATAGATTCACAAATCTGTATTGTCAATAGCCACTACAATATGAAATCAATATCATATTGGCAAAATTACATTGTTATGTTCATAAATGGACAGATAAGGTTGAATCCCACCATTGTATATAATTACAAGGAACCAATAAAATATAGAATAAAAATCATAATTGATAGTTTAAATATGTAATTTCATCTGATTAACAGATACAGATACTTGGATATTTTTCTCATAGAAATTATGTCATAAGAGTTGAACTAGAATTATAAAATTATACAAGGTTGGCAGGTCTATTTCCCTTAGATCCATAAGAGGCCTAATACTTTTTAAAATTTTCTTTTTCTTTTGATATTTAAAAAAAAATAATTTGCTCAGTTAACTGAAGTGAGGAATTAGGGAATATATGCAGGAAAGAAAGAGAGAGCGAGGGTCTGTAAAAATAAAGCAAGACTCCCCAATTCCCACGGGCACCACCTCTGTGTCTTCCAGAGAAGTCTGATTTCTATATTCTTTATCATAAAAAAAGTTATACAGAACAATTCAGGAACTTGCCTGTGGGGAGACTTGGCCCACTGTGCACAGAACCCCAGTGGCCATGAGCCTGGGCACTGGACACAGCTCCCAAGATTTAGAGTTCCACATGGACTCCATGATCTCTGCTGCTTGCCCAGTGATGCTGAGGTCAGAACCCTAGGCTTTGCTCTTTGTGGGATTTATTTGCCACCTAGTGTCAGGTTTGTGGCCTAGGAACTTGTGGGATTTGGGATCTGGGGACCCAAAGTCCTGAATATGGATTCCTTCTCCCACATTCATCACATTCATGAAGCTGATTCTCTTCCATCTGTCACTAGGCCAAATTCCTTAGGAAACTCAAATAATCCCTCTCCTCAGTAAGTTGTCAAACCAGTTTAGGACAAAGACCAGCAATTCTCCAAAAATTCAGAAAACATGCTGGTTTCAGGGCATTTGGGGTCTAGGTGTGTAACACACAGTAGATGTCAAAGCTGGGGTTTTGGCAGAGAAGAGAAGGGGCCTAGTGAACCTTCAGGGTGCATTGGTAGGGGTGAGAGAGGCTGAGGGCTCCTGGTCTAGAGCTGACAACCCAGCCTCATGCTGCCTAAAACCATTCCAGAGCTGCTGTGGGTCTCACAGGGCTCCCAGGAAGAGCTTCCATGTTCAGCAGTTGAGCCAGGGCATCTAAGGAAGGAGAGGAGCAGTGTAGAATGTCCCAGAGGTGCCCAAGCTCCAGCCCCCACTGCCACCCTGCGACCTTCCTCCCAACCTCTGCAGGGTGCTGAGGAAGGGAAGGGACCTGCCCCTGCAACCCCAGTACACCCTGGCTTCCCACACTGCATCTGCCCTTAAAGGAGTCGCAGATCACCACATGCACACAGGACACCTGACATCCTCTCAGGGAGCAGATGAGATGACTATTATTTTTTATCTAAAACAATGAACTTGGGTAGAAATCCTGGATGATGATGGTGGGACACTGCAGGTCACGTGGGTTCCTGGCTCAGGTCTTGGCTCTGCACAGCAGGTGCTCAGCACAGCCATGAAGAGATGACAAGTGCTGTGCCCATAAACAATGGGAGAGCTGGCTTGAGACATCTCAGGAACTGGCAAGGCCACACCCATCTCAGGCTTAAGAGTTTAAAACTTTAATTTCCTTTTAGAAGAGACCATAGGGCACCCTGCTTGCATGGGGGTGTCTAAGAAGTAGTTTCCCCATGCTCAGCCACCCAGACACTCAGAAGATGGTATATCTGTGACCCCTGGAGGCTTGGCTACTGCTCAAGATGGTGGCAGACATGGTCATCAACCACATGGAGCTGCATCTGCAGGAATGCAGGATGCAGGAGTTGGGGGTCATGAGGTTCCACTGAGATTTCAAAGAAGGCCCTGAAGGCCAGGCGGGGTGCACCAGGGCTGAATCCCTGTAGCAGCCATTGAGAAGACAGGTGTGGAGATGTGAGAATGGAGGTGGCATTGCAGTGGAGACCCTGAGACTGAGAGATGCCAACAGCATGGGACATCTGCTGAGGGAACTCTGAATCCAGCAGAGACAAGTGGGAAGGGAGGCCATGTGGGCTGAAGCCAGCAAGTCCACAGGGGAAGAGCCCTGTGTCAACCCTTTGGACAGAACTTCACTGTGCCACATGCCCAGGTGCTGGATAGGGGGCTGCAGGGTGGGTTTACCCAACTGGATTGTATAGTCTTGCACGGTTCCATACCTTCTTTCTGTGGTCCTGTTTTTTCCCTTTTGGAAGGGGAATGTTAACACTCTGCTACTATTCAATGAACACATTCAACTTGATTTTGATTTTTACAGGGCTTCACCACCAATTTTGCCTTGAAGCTCAGATGAAGCTTTGGATTTGGACTTTAGGTAATGCTCAAATTGTTAACAATATGGAACTCTTGAAGATGGACTAAATGCATTTTTCACTGTGACATGGATCATAAGCTTTCGAGCTTAGGAGTGAAATATGGTTTAGTTGTCAGATGTCTGCCCCAAAGCTTCTTTTAACCCAGAAATCTTTAAAGGTAAAATATTCATATTATGAAAGCTATAGTAAGTCCACCTTAGTTAGAATTAACAGATCCAGTGATAACCATAGGCAGGTGGAGAGTGGCTGGAGGAGATGGGTCACTGGGGACATATTCAAGAAGAATTTTTCTTCCTGTGTACCCTTTCTCCCTGCTTCTCTCTCTCTCTCTCTCTCTCTCTCTCTCTCTCTCTCTCTCTCTCTCTCTCTCTCTCTCTCTCTCTCTCTCTCTCTCTCGTCCTGTCCTAAGCTGATTCTCTCTGCCCTGTCCTCTCATGTGATATTCTGCCTCAGCCAGTGCCCAGAGCTATTGAGCCAGTTGACCATGGACTGAACCTCTGAAACCATGATCCAAGTGAACCTCTCCTTCTCTAAATTGTTCATGTCTGGTCTTTGGTCACAAGGATGAAGAGATGAATAAGACATACACTTTGACATAGTTCTTAAATATGATTGTGTTATCTTTCCTTATATTTGGGAATTTTCCACTTTTCTTTCTGATGTTAATTTCTAATTTTATAGCATTGTCATCAGAGGAGATAATATGCATGTTCTATGTTCTAAGTCTTTATAACATCATTGAGATTTGT
Source organism: Marmota monax (assembly GCF_021218885.2). Classification (NCBI taxonomy): domain Eukaryota; kingdom Metazoa; phylum Chordata; class Mammalia; order Rodentia; family Sciuridae; genus Marmota; species Marmota monax. The sequence goes on along the minus strand of NW_026694427.1, from coordinate 938,439 downwards.
TTTGTGGCCTAACACATGCAGGATCTTGGAGACCATTCCATGTGCACTTGAGCAATCATGCAGCAAGCCATTGTGGGTGGAATCTGCCTACATGTCTGTTAGGTGGGTGGCATGGCTGCAGGTCTCTGTTTCCTGACGTGTCCTCTGTCTGGTTGTCCCAGGAACTATTAAAAGTACAGTAGCAGGGTCCCCTCTGTTAATGTATTGTGGTCTGTTTGTCCCTCATATCTGTCACTGTTTTAATGTGTTTGGAGCCTTGATGTTTGGTATATTTGTAGTTGTTTCATCTTCTTGGTGAATTGACCCTGTTTTCATTATATAATTTCCTTCTTTGCCTCTTTAAGCAATTTTGACAAAATTATTTATGTCTGACAAGAGCATAACTACATTTCCTACCTTTAAACAGTGTCAGAATGTAAAAGTTCTCTGTACGTCAACTCTTTGCTCCCTTCTATTGCCCCTGAATCTCTTGAACCATTAATACTTTATTGTCTATTCTTTAGCTTCTTTCAGAGGGTCAAATAGTTAAAGTCACACAGGCATGGCATTTAAAACCAGCTCTTCTTTAAGGAGTATGCATTAAATCTGCCTCCGTGTCTTCTCATATTTTTAGCCCATTTATTTTGTATTCTGAACAACAAACCATTTGATGGAAATGACACTTTTTAATTAAAAATATGTAAGTGCTTACTGAAGGATATCTTGTTTGCTTCCTGTTCTGGGCATCTATGAATAAAGAAAGTATGAATATTTTTATTTTTGTGTAATCATGGAATGGAACTCAGGAACTCATGCACACTAGGCAAGTGTAGTACCACCTACCTGTATCCACAATTTAAGGCCTTATAAAAATGTGCATGCAGGTTTTCATGTAGGCATTAGATCTCAACTCCATTAGATAAATATCATCAATGTGGTTGTGACAATTGTGGTTAAGACTGTGTTAATCTTTGTAAGAAAATGCCCAACTCTTCCAAAGTGGCTTTAAAAATTTGTTATCCTGCTAGCAAGGTTCCTGTAGAACCTCCACTTACACAAAGCAGTTGGTATTGTCAGATTTTTGAATTTACCCATACTTATAGATATGAGTAATTTCTAGTTCTAGTAATCCAGCTGCTCAAGAGGCTGAGACAAGTGGATGGCAAGTTCAAATACAGTCTCAGCAAAAGTGAGGTGCTAAGGAACTCAGTGAGACCCTGACTCTAAACAAAATACAAAACACAGATGGGGATATGGCTCAGTAATTGAGGGCTCCTGAGTTCAATCTCCTGTACAAAAACAAACAAACAAACAAATAACAGTATCTGAGTTCTAAGTTCCCCATGATGAAGTGGTATCTTCAATGTGGCCTTGGTCCTCATGGTGTGAACCATGCAGCTTGACATCCTATGACATAGAATGTTGAGTATATTTTCCTGTGTTTATTTTTGTCTGTATATACTCCTGCCTTTCTTTCCTTTTATTTTTGGATTGCTTGTAGTGATGTTTATCATAGCAGCTAATACTTATTGACTATTTATATGCCAAACATTGTTTTTGGTGAGTAATTTAATTCTCATTTTTCTCCCAATATCTTTATTAAGTGGTAGAATTATGATCATCATTTTATGAACAAAACATTTGAGGTCCAGACTGGTAAAATAATTCACTCAGTGTTTTACAACTACCAAATGACATAGATAAAATGAAATCACAGGTAATCCATGTCTAGTACTAATGTCCTAATTATTATACTCTGCTCCACTTTGGAAATGAACAAGTGATAGTAATCAATGCATTGATACTAAGCACCCCACACTAGCCTTTGTCATATGCCAGCTAATCACTGCATATCACTGCAGACAATAGTATGACTCATAGATGTGTATTTCCATGCTTAATAGGAGAAAGAACTGGGAGTACTAAAATCACATGTCACATAAGCTGCATGGTTCACAACTTGCGGACCAAGCCCACATTGAAGAGACTGCTTCATCATAGGGAATCTAGGACTCAGATAATTCTTTTTTTTTGTATAGGAGATTGAACTCAGTAGCACTCGACCACTGAGCCACATCCCCATCCCTGTTTTGTATTTTGTTTAGAGAGAGGGTCTCATTGAGTTTCTTAGCACTTCACTTTTGTTGAGACTGGCTTTGAACTTGACATTCTCCTGTCTAAACCTCTCAAGCAGCTGGATTATAGGAAGGAACTACTGTGCCTGGCTCATATAATGTTTCATTAATCTCTCTGTCAAAATGCAGTTTCTACAAATTTATTTTGAACCTGTCAATAGGTATCCAGAGTGCCCAAGAATCCACTTTCCCCCCTCTTGTCTTTGGTTTCCTCATCTATAAAACTTAGCAAACAAGACAATGACTCTCTTATTGCAATTGGGTCATTTTTTTTTCCTTTTTTGTTGTTGTTTGGTGCATATATTTGCATATAATGGTGGAATGTGTTGTTATATATTCTTACATGCACACAGTATAACATTATAATTTGACAAATATTTTTCCCCACCACTTCCCTCCTCCCTCCATCTCCTCATTTTTTTTTTTCATCTCCTCATTTTTTAATCTACTGTACTTTGCCAAGGGGAAGTCTATGGCTATAGGTCACATTATATAAAACTCAAGGTCAGCCCAACATGACTTATCATAGTTATCCACATTATGTTCATTGTCAAAAACAAAAGAGAGGGGACTTTCTGGATTGTAGATTTCATTGCATCTACTATGGAGAAAAAAATGGACAGAGTAGATATGGAAATGATGGCATTTTAGGTTATAGTCAGCTCCTGAAATGATAAGTCAGAATCAATAAGTTTGGAGTTATTAACGAAGAACTTATGTAAAGCTGCTTCCCAATTGGCCACTGCTAAAGGTGGTGACTTAGTGACCAAAGCTCAATTTACTTTACGTGAGGCCTCACTGTTAGCAGTGAGTGCTGCACACAATATGTTCACCATCATAGGTCCAGGAATGAGGTTGCCACCAGGCAAAGGGGCCAGTTTGATGGCTTAGTTAAAAAGGTATTTAATATTACCCCAGGTTTCTTTAGGTGAGGTCCACTTGCATTGTTGAGTTTTGCCTGCAGGATTTTCCTACAGAGTTAGACTCTTCATCTTTTGGTGTTGGTTTTGGGAGTCCAGATATTGACTTTTCTGGCAAAGATCGAGATGACGTGAGGGTCCTGTTAACACACACAAATCCTCAACCAATGGTTAGGAGAGGCCCTGGACCATCCTATGCATTAGTTATGGTACCTTTCCATGAGACAATTGGTAGATGAAAGGTCCCTGAGAGGGGGACACAATGTTTATGGGCTGCTGTTTCTATAGAAAATTTTGATGTTGAAATAAAAATTAAAATGAGTTCTTTACAGTCTTGTGATGGTTCGGTGTCCCAATCATGAATTATCACCCTGGTACCTCCAGAAAGCTGCCCAGTGCATCTTCAAAAAGTCTGTGGCTGCCAAAAAGTTTCATTCAGGTTGTTTGGATATGGCGAAGAAAACATAGGTTCTCCTTAGGCTCCCACTTTCACTGACATTCTCCCCAGTATGGGTGTTCCCAATTCATTTATGGTCAGCCCAGGCTACTGTGGAGGTGGCCCCCACCTCTCCCTACAGGAGGATCAGGATGGCAGTCAAACAGGCCTGTGGGCTTCTGGAATTATTGATAACTCTGAAAGGAATAATACCTGCACCAAGCTTATTTTCTTTCTTACTAGAAGGAACTCAAAGAATGGGGATTTCAGTTGGGAACAATGTTTCACAGGCCCTCAGAGTGATCTAATCTTGTCCCCCTTTCCTCCTCTTCTTTCACATATCTGAAGCAGAGTAGGCAAAATTGGGGTTTTGCTGAGGCATTCCAGTTGAGGTTGCCTGTTGAATGAGTCTGGGCTATTATAAAAGGACAGATAAACAGATCATTTTCCCATACCCCAATGTCATCAGAACAGGCCACCTATGAGGGAAACCAAAGCTCAAGCCACAAAACAAAGAAAAATGTAATATTGGCCCCTCTGATTAATAAGATTCTGAAGACCTTGGTTGAGTGGGGTTTGCTGAGACCCCACACTGAGATGAACACTGCGGTCGGTGGAAAAGAAAATAGACTCCCATTTGTAGGAAGAAAAGGAAGCAGCAGATATGTTGGGATTGTTGCCTCCAGGGAAGCCAGTGACCAAATTGAGAAGGCCTCAGAGTGGAAAGTTTCTGCAGAGGGCTAGAGCAAGAAATAGCCTTTTTTTTTTTTACTGAACCATGTTGACACACAACTGCTTAAATAAATTTTCAATCCCATCTCATCTGACTCATTTGACTGGAAAAATAAGCTTACATTACAGAGCCTGGGCCTACCCTCTGCATCCCACTGCCAATAAGGCATAAAGTGTGTGATCAGTTCTTTTTGCATTTTTGCATTTATAGTCATGCAGAAGAAGGACCATGAAACCAGTTTGCTTCTCTTTTGTGTAGCTTCTGACAGCAATATCTAGCAACCTATCTTGTGTTCTCATATCAGCCATTTCTAGGAGAGAAAAAAAAATTGAGGAAACATGATCAAGGAACATTTTTCACAATTTAGCAATATGTAAGCAACAGCCTTTCAATTAAAAAAAAAGAAAAAGAAAAGGAAGAAAAATTCCACAGTTAAAAGTAAAGAAAGAGGACGTTAGCTGGGTGTGGTAGTGCACACGTGTGATTCCAACTACTCAGGAAGCTAAGGCAGTAGGACCGAAAGTCTGAGGCCAGTCCCAGCAACTTAGTGAGACTCTGTCCCAAAATAAAATAAAAAGGGCTGGGCATGTAGCCCAGTGGTAGAGTACCTCTGAGTTGAATCCCTGTACAAAAAAAGGGGAAAAATATGGCATTAGGATGAACACTGTGGTGATGAATTGAAATCAGTAGTATCATTATGAACTAAAGATTTTTGATGAAAGGAAAAATAAAACAAAGAGAGATGTATTTGTATGTATGCATTTGTAGACATAACATAGTTTCAATTTCTGAACACTAAGAGGACTTAGAACTCTTGTTCCATAGCAATGATCAGGACAGATCTTCACCCATATCTGGCTTCTAAATACCCTTCTCCAGTAAAAGAGACCAGGGCTCTTGAAGAAATGATTGTTCCCAGAGCTGAAGCAGAGAAAATGTAAAGTAATCCTGGAACACCTGTGGTGCCAGAAGATAGAGAGCTGCTTAATAAGGGGTAGGGGCTTATTTTTTTAAATGGTACATTATAATTATATATATCAGGAGGATTCATTGAGATATATTTGTAATGCATGCAGCATAACTTGGTCAATATGGTAGGGCCTTATTGAAAGGATACAGGATCCAACCTGAAAGAGTTCCCAACTGCCAAAGTTGGAAGAGTTTGAGCAACTAAATAATGATAGTATTGGATTATAAGTGATAGAATTAAATAGAAAACCATGAGCCCTTATGAATAGAAAAAAAGAGAAAGGAAATAATAGAGAAAGAGATCGTTTTTTTTTTTTCCTTAAAGAGTATTACAGTTTATAAATAAAGAAAGGATAAGAGAAATTTTTAAAAAATCACCTTTAGGAGACCATAATAATTATTGTTATGGGTAAGATCTATACAGGAATGCCAAAATTTAAGTGAGCAAAAGCAAAGGTTGTTTTTCTTTTCCTCTAGTATGGGAATTTAACCCAGGGCCTCACCCATGACAGGCCCATGTTCTATCACTGAGCCTCATCCCCTAAGTGAGTAAAAATCGGGAGAGAAATAAGATATTCTCAAGGTATATCCCCCAAGATATTTACTAATCACAAAAGGAGAGATAGTAAGCTTATTGTAAGAAATCCAAGAAGCATCACATTAATCAAATGATTGAAATTAACATCACTCCTTACCAGTCATGTTGATGTATCCCCCTTCCCACCAAATAATCCCATAAGGACCTCTCACCTCTGTGGCATCTCCCTACAAAATCCATAACCCTGCCCAGTTATAAGTAAACACCAAACCAGAGGAGAGACCTTGGGTTTGGTGTTTACTTATGGTGAAAATTGGTGATATTCAAATAAGGTCTATAGTTTAGTTGATAGTTTTGTACTCAGGTTGATGTCTTTGTTTTGATCATTATACTATAGTTATTTATTTATGTATTCATATTGGGGATTGAAGCCAGGGGTGCTTGGCCACTAAGAGACATCCCAAGTCTTTTTAAAAAAAATTTTGAGACAGAGTCTTGCTAAGTTGTTTAGGGCCTTTCTTACTTGCTGAGGCTGACCTTAAGCTTGCAATCTTCCTCCTTCAGCTTCCTGAGTTGCAGGGATTCAGGAATGCACCATTGTGCCCCACCTATTTAATTTTTTTAAGGGTCAATAATAGAGGAAACTGGGTAAAAGGAATATGGAAATATTCTGTGGTTTTGTAGAGGGGAAGGAAACTTCCAACAGCATCAGGACAAAACCCTTCATTAATAAGGGTAGTAACCAAGTGGTGAGTTCCCCGCCAACATTTTATATTAGATCTGTGTGTGGGTGTGTGACATATTTCACATCAGTGGGCAAATAAATCTCTCTGCTGCTCTTTTACCCTTAAAAAACCTGATGTGAGAGCAGGAGACCAAATAAGAGATGTTTCTCAGCAGAGCTAGATCATCAGAAGAGCAAGGTGCAAAGGGAATTCCAGAGCAGACTTTGAAATTAGGGAGCTGAAAAGAAATGAATTGTTCTGATAAGGGACAAAGTAGAAGAGAATATTGGGGAGGGGGAGGGAATACACCATCTCTTTATGTTCAAAACACTAGAAAAATTAGAGATAACAGGAATTTACCTCAACATTGTAAAAGCTATCTATGCTAAGCCTCAGGCTAGCATCATTCTACATGGAGAAAAACTGAAGGAATTCCCTCTAAAATATGGAACAAGACAGGGATGCCCTCTATCACCACTTCTATTCAATTTAGTTCTCGAAATACTAGCCAGAGCAATTAGACAGACAAAAGAAATTAAAGGCATAAAAATAGGAAAAGAAGAACTTAAATTATCACTATTTGCAAATGACAAGATTTTATACCTAACAGACCCAAAAGGGTCTACAAGGAAACTACTAGAGCTAATAAATGAATTCAGCAAAGTGGTAGGATAGAAAATTAACATGCATAAATCAAAGGCATTCCTGTATATCAGGGACAAATCTTCTGAAGTGGAAATGAAGACAACCACCCCATTCACAATATCCTAAATAAAATAAAATAAAATAAAATAAAATACTTGGGAATCAAGCTAACAAAAGAGGTGAAAGATTTATACAATGAAAACTACAGAACCCTAAAGAGAGAAATAGAAGAAGATCTTAGAAGATGGAAAAATATACCCTGTTCATGGATAGGCAGAACTAATATCATCAAAATGGCGATATTACCAAAAGTTCTCTATAGGTTTAATGCAATGCCAATCAAAATCCCAATGCCATTTCTTGTAGAGATAGATAAAGCAACCATGAAATTCATTTGGAAAAATAAAAGACCCAGAATAGCAAAAGCAACTCTAAGCAGGAAGTGTGAATCAGGCGGTATAGAGATACCAGATTTCAAACTATACTACACAGCAATAGTAACTAAAACAGCATGGTACTGGTACCAAAACAGGCGGGTGGACCAATGGTACAGAATAGAGGACACAGAGACTAATCCACAAAATTAAAACTATCTTATATTTGATAAAGGGGCTAAAAGCATGCAATGGAGGAAGGATAGCATCTTCAACAAATGGTGCTGGGAAAACTGGAAATCCATATGAAACAAAATGAAAATGAATCCCCTTCTCTCGCCATGCACAAAAGTTAACTCAAAATGGATCAAGGAGTTTGATATCAAATCTGAGACTCTGCATCTGAGAGAAGAATAATTTGGCTCTGATCTACATATTGTGGGGTTGGGCTCCAAATTCCTTAATAGGACACCCATAGCACAAGAGTTAATAACAAGAATCAACAAATGGGACTTATTAAACTAAAAAGGTTTTTTTCTTAGCAAGAGAAACAATAAGAGAGGTAAATAGGGAGCCTACATCATGGGAACAAATTTTTACTCCTCACACTTCAGATAGAGCCCTAATGTCCAGAGTATACAAAGAACTCAAAAAATTAAACAATAAGATAACAAATAACCTAATCAACAAATGGGCCAAGGACCTGAACAGACACTTCTCAGAGGAGGACATACAATCAATCAACAAGTACATGAAAAAATGCTCACCATCTCTATCAGTAACAGAAATGCAAATAAAAACCACCCTAAGATACCATCTCACTCCAGTAAGATTGGCAGCCATTATGAAGTCAAACAACCACAAGTGCTGGCGAGGATGTGGGGAAAAGGGTACACTTGTACATTGCTGGTGGGACTGCAAATTGGTGTAGCCAATGTGGAAAGCAATATGGAGATTCCTTGGAAAGCTGGGAATGGAACCACCATTTTACCCAGCTATTCCCCTTCTTGGACTATTCCCTAAAGACCTTAAGAGAGCGTACTATAGGGATACTGCTACATCGATGTTCATAGCAGCACAATTCACAATAATTAGACTCTGGAACCAACCTAGATGCCCTTCAATAGATTAATGGATAAAAAAAATGTGGCATTTATGGAGTACAATGGAGTACTACTCAGCACTAAACAATGACAAAATCATGGCATTTTCAGAGAAATGGATGGCACTAGAGCAGATTATGCTAAGTGAAGCTAGCCAATCCCTAAAAAACAAATGACAAATATCATCTTTGATATAAGGAGAGCAACTGAGAACAGAGCTGGTAAGAAGAGCACAAGAAGATTAACATTAAACAGGGACGAGAGGTGGGAGGGAAAGTGAGAGAGAAGGGAAATAGCATGGAAATGGAAGGAGACCCCTCATCGTTATACAAAAATTGCGTATAAGAGGAGGTGAAGGGAAAGGAGAAAAAAAAAAACAAGGGAGAGAAATGAAGTACAGTAGATGGGTAGAGAGAGAAGATGGGAGGGGAGGGGAGGGGAGGGGGGATAGTAGAGCATAGGAAAGACAGCAGAACACAACAGAAAATAGTATGGCAGTATGTAAAAACGTGGATGTGTAACCGATGTGATTCTGCAATCTGTATACAGGGGAAAAATGGGAGTTCATAACTCGCTTGAATCAAATGTATGAAATATGATATGTCAAGAGCTATGTAATGTTTTGAACAACTAATAAAAAACAAAAATAAATAAATAAAATAAACCTATTAACAAATTTAAAAAAAAGTTGGAAAGAGACAAATGTTAAGGGAGCTTTTAAGTAAGATTCTTAACATTCACGTAAAAGTTGTTTGCATTGAAAACTTCTTCCAGATTCCCAGAACTTTATAAAGTCTGCTTCACACACAGGCCTGGTGTGAGTGTCCATGGGTCTCTGTGTGTCTATCAATTTGTATGTGTGTGTGTATGTCTAAGTATTTGAGTGTCTACAAGCATGTATGTCTATATTTCTATGCTTTTGTTTGTCTGTGGGGCAGTCCATGTCTGTGTGTGTGCATTTGTGTGTCTTTATTTTTTATGTGTTTCAGTCCATCTATAAGAGTGCATCTGTGTGTGCATGTTTGTCTGAGCCTGTATGTCGTGTGTGTGTGTGTGTCTGTGTGTGTGTGTGTGTGTGTGTGTGTTGGAAATCCAAACAAAGAACAGATGGGCAGGACACAGTCCAGTTCTTCAGGAGCTGCCTTGAATTAAGTAGGAAACAGAAGGTGTGCAAGAGGCAGAATAAATAAACCAAACAGAAGGAGCTGTGAAAAACTGTACCATAACCTGGAATTAGGTCTCCTCATATTCACATAAAAAGTCACAGGACTCAGAGGACCAACAAGACATCAGCCAAGACAAATTAAACCCTATGTGTCATAAGAATGTAAGTCCTAGGAATTTTATGACATTTTCACACAGACTTTGGAATTTCCCCAGGCACTTGGAGTGCTGGTGGAGGTGGAGTTTCAAGTAAGTAGTAGCTAAAGACTTCAGAGGAATACCCACCTCCTGTTGTAGGGACAAAAGAAGCAAGGCACAAAAGATAGCAGGAAACAGTTTTATTTGGCTGCAGCCAGGTTCAGAGGGCACAGCTTTTGCTGTAATTAATTAATCTTCTGAACCCCAATTTGAGGGAGTTTCAGAGATTTATACCCAGCATGTAAATGTAGTGGCTCAGAAGTTCACAGTCTGCAGAAGTTGACATAAAATCACCTTTATTCTTTCACTGGTATGAGCATGCTAACTCTTCAAAGAAAACACCTGATAAAGGGAGAACCTCTCCACTTTCTTTTCTCCCCCTGCCAGCTGTTACCATGGAGCACAGTTGGAAACTTATCTTAAAAATGTAGACATCTCTGTGAAGCCCAGCTCAAGGCCAGTAGCCTAGTTTGCACATTTATACAGAATATTATACTGGATATATTTGTGAAAAACTAGTAAGGGGGTGTCCAGCACCTGGAGTGCTGGTATCTTCCTAGCCAGTGGCCAAGTATAACAGGGCAACACAAAAATAGAAAGTTTATCTGCATTGAACTCTTTTGCAGAGAATCTTTTGCTCACAGTCCTAAAATCAGCCATGGTGAAGATTTCTGGAGAAGCCCAGTTAAGACTTTTCTGTGGAGAAAGGGGGCACCACTGAAGAGCAAGCTGCATCTGGAGAAACTGAGTCTCACAGCAGCTCTTTGATCAGATTGAAGAGAAGCAGCCAGCTGCTGAGCCAGCAGAAGCCTCTGGGTGAACTGAACACAGTGAACTGTAGTGAGGAAAATCAGCATCCTATCTGTTTGCTTTCAGTATTTCTATAAAGTCTCTTGGGCATAGTCAATCTTCAACACATCTCTATCACTGCTAGTGTCTCTTTATTATCAGTCAACACCTGTTAGGAGGATCACAATCTCATGATAAAACAGAAAGTATTCTCCCATGAATGTGAAAATAACGGCTCTGCAGATATGTGATGTCACAATCAAAGGACAAACTCCCCCCCCCCCCCAAAAAAAAAAAGAACAAGTCTGGTTGGATTCTTAGAAAACTTGGCTGTCTTATGTACACAAACTTAATGACAGGGGAAATACTATTTTTTTTCCATTTAGTAGACATTTTAATTTTGTTAATAATTTTGGAAATAAAACAGGAAGCATTCAATTCATTAGAAATTATTTAACATCTGAAGGCCTCCTGAGCTCCTAAAAAACTTTAAAAAAAAACTTTATTTTTTTTAGTTGTAGATGGACATAATACCATTTTTGAAATTAATTTTTATGTGGTGCTTAGGATTGAACCCAGTACCCCACACATGCTAGGCAAGTACTTTACCACTGAACTACAGTTCCTTAAAAAAACTTTTGAGATTCATGCCATGAGAAGTAAATTCAAGAGAGTTTCTGTTTGCTTGTTTAATTTTTATTTTGGAAATATTCAAAGCTATAGAAAAGTTACAGGAACAGCACAATAATCTTTTATACACTAGATTCAACAGCTTATATTCCTGCCCAATTTACCTTGTAAACTCTTGTATGTACATGCCTCTCTTTCTGTGCATAATTATATGTGTATAGGTATGTGTTCACCATAAGATTTAAATGGAGCCCACCAGTAACCTTGGTTGGGCCTAATCCCATCAAGCCAAGGCTCCCACATACTCCCAAACCACCAAGCCCACCTCCTCACATTAACCCTCTCACTCCCGAACCCTCTATTTCCTCTCCCCATACTGGTATTGAATCCTCCTAATGGGAACTCATTCAGGGCATTTTTATGGTATTGAACTCCATGCAGACAGACCTCACCCAATCCTGCTGGCTGTGTCTCTCTGATGCTCCTCCCTATTATGAGGGAATAGCAGTTAATGGGACTTATACCACAGAAGCACAAAGCTCCTCCTGTAGTTGGGGTGAAAATCCAAAGTTAACTCTCCCAGAAGTGACCGGGGCAGGATTATGTCTAGGGTCCCCACCCAAAAGTAAACAACATATATGTGCCCAGGTAGAAGAAATCAACACCACGCAGGGCTTCCTAGTCCCTGAGAGGGGAACCTGGTGGGCATGAGACTCAGGACTAACTCCTTGCATTTCAGCCCAGGTATTTGACAGCTCTGTAAACTATTGTGTAATGGTGCAAATACTCCCCAGGGTGCTTTATCATGATGCAGAATCATTTGAAGGTCTAGTAGGGGGACAAACAACCCGTTTCCACCGGGAACCCGTGTCCCTCACTCTAGCCATCCTATTAGGGATAGTAGCTGCTGCAGGAGTAGGTACGGGAGTGGCCGCTATGATCCGGGGGTCACAACAAATGGCCCAATTAGAAACAGCAATAGATCAGGACTTGATGACATTAGAAACCTCTATCACAGCCTTGCAGGAGTCTTTATCCTGTCTCTCTGAAGTTGTTTTGCAGAACAGGCGGGGGTTAGACCTCCTCTTTATGAGGGAAGGAGGCCTCTGTGCAGCACTAAGGGAAGAATGTTGTTTTTACGCTGAGCATAGTGGAGTTGTAAAATAATCCATGAGTAAATTAAGAAAACAACTTGAAGAGCGCCAGAGAGAAAGGGAAACTCAACAAGGGTGGTTTGAGTCATGGTTCACACAGTCCCCCTGGTTAACTACACTCCTATCGGCCCTAGCTGGACCCTTGATCATCCTTATGCTATTACTAACTGTAGGACACTGTTTGCTTAACTGTATAGTTTCTTTCCTCCAGGCTCAGATTGGACAGGTGAAACTCATGGTAATCAGACAGCAATATGCTCCACTGACAGAGATGGAATGTGAGACCCCTGAATAATTACGATTCATCACTTTTAAGATTAAAAGTAGTCAGAAAAAGGAGTGGGAAATGAAAGGATAAAAGAAACTGAAGTTAAAATGTAAAGGACCAGGTATTGTAAAGTTTCTAAGCTGCACTCAAGGTCTGAAATACCTGTGGCAGTTAAGATAATTCCCGGAACTGCCCATTAGATGTGTGTCGAAATCCCCCCCTTGACTACCTAGTTGCTTAATAACCGGGACCCATGTAGCTCAGCACGTATGCACCTCAGGGCCTAAACCAATCGATTTAAATGTATACCCCGCCTTAGGACTGACCTATCACCCCCGCCCCACCTGTTCCCGCAAATGAATGTACTAGTCATGTTTGAGAGTTGTTGTTTGATTTTCCCGCGGTGTATGATGATTTGTTAAAGGGGACTATGATGTATGTAAAGTCCCTGCCCTCTCTAAAAATTGTATATAAACCCTGCTCAAGTTGTTCTCGGGGCTCTTGGCTGCTCTCCCTTCTTGAGTGAGCACGGAGCCCAAGCATGCTGGAACTTCAATAAACCCCTGTTGCTGTTGCATGAGGCAGTCTCTTGGTGGTCTCTTCCTCCATTGTTCATCGGTCCCTTACACCTGGATTTTAACTTCCAACTTGAATAGTTTCCAGGACCCCCATAGACATCAAAACCCCAGGGATGCTTAAGTTGTACATAGGAAATGGCACAGTAGTTGCATGCAATCTTTGCATACCCTACTGCATACATTAAAACATCTGTAGATTACATACAATACCTGATACAACATAAACAACATGTTATAGGTTAAGCAGTAATGACAAGGACAAATATACATTTATTAGTACTGATGGAACATTCTATACTATGTTGCAGCTAAGTTTAGTTGAATATGAGAGTGTAGAACCTGCACATATGGGGAACCAGCTGCCCCATAATCTCCTAAGAGAGGAAACAAACATTTAAACCTGGCCAAACCAGGAAAAGTGACCACAGCCTCAGGAAAATGGTGGTGACTTTTCTCACATTTTGCTTAACTAGAAATAGAACTGTTGGTGAGTCTTGTCTCACAAGAAATCTGCAAGTTTTAGCTGTTACTGAGGTGTATTATGAAGACAGGTTCACACACCCTCTTCTTTTCTAGTGGGATGCTGTTTTGCATACCCATGGGCCTTTATGCCACTTGACTAGAAGCTCCACAGGCTCTTACTCCCTTAAAAAAAGATCCTGGGTTGTTTACAATTCCAGAAGAGCTTAGCATCATTCCACTTCTTTTGTGCATACATGCTCCTTCTCTGACTCTCCTTCCCTCAGGGCTACTTTGAAATTAACCACCATTTTTAATCTATTGTACTATATAGAGGACTGAAATTCTATCTAGGAGAATGCTCCTAACTAACAGAAAGTTGCAGCCAATAACAGCAGGGAGACCAAAAAAAGACAAACACCATCTGCAATCTGAGAAGCTGACTTTGTAACCAATTGGGCTGTTTGTGTACTTGCATCTATTTTCTGTCTGAAAGTGTTGCCTGATCCTGTGCCCCTATTATGGAATTTTATGAAAATAAAAATCCAAATCCTTTGAAGATAAAGAACTCACCTTAGGTTTTGCAAACTCTGAATGAAAACTAAGCTTGAAGTGGTAAACTACAGAAAATAATGTGGATACTAGTCTCTAAATTTCAAGTCCCTATTACTGACTTCAGAAGTTTAAAGCCAAATACCACTAACACTGCACAAGTTATAATTTCCCATATTTTCCTGCAGGGGATTGGGCCCAGGGCTACCACAGAGCTTCACATCAGCTTATAACTTTAACTTTAAAAAAAAAGATTTGTGCATTTTAGTCAATATTGCTTTACACATCACTGATAGTTTCCAGTTTCATGCTTTTAAAGATGTATTTACAGCTTGTCAAAACGTGTTTTTATAGGCATATGCACCTGATGCCAGAATTAGACAGGAAGTCATTGTAGATAGGTAAGTAAGGTTAGGTCAGTCAAGGAGGTCAATTTTGAGTAAGTCTGGGAAGTTGGGGACTTGTCCCCTGAGGGATCTGATCAAGAACCTGCCCCTGCTGCAACGTGTTGCCAAGGTAACCTGTCCCAGGTATCTCCTCTCCCTACTGGGAGTTATAAGGTTTTTAATGTGTCCTTGGCTATTTGTCCTGCCCTTCCACCTTCAGCCCATCTGTTTCCCACCTTTGGGTCATCCCACTGAGCATTCCTGCACCTACTTAAGAAAGCAGGAAGAAGAAAGATAAGGAGGGAAAGCAGGAGAACAAAGGAAGCCTAGGACATGTAAAAAGGAGAAAACATCTTGCTTCTTGGAATAACATGATACCAGCTATGGCCCCCTTCTCCCTCATGGGAGAGTCTGTTACCCCTTTTTATATAAAACCTGCTTCATATGCTTGCCTCCGCATGCTTCTCTAATGGTCAAACTTCAACATGTCGGGAAGAAGGACTCATCACCTGTAGCTGGCAATATCACACCTACAATGCAATTGAAATAACTTATAAGATGATGAAGCATAAAAGGAAAGAATTGGAGATTACAAAGGCAGCTCTGAAACAGTATACATTCTTAAATCAGCTTTAGTATTAATTGCATATAATAAGATCATCCAGTTACTGCTCTAATTTTTAAATGTTGGACATAACAATTTGTGAGAAATCTAGATGAACAATGAACACAAAAGAATCTTTGTTTTTTTTTTTTTTTTCGTGTTTCTGGAGCTTGTTGTTTAATTTTTGTTAGTTTAATCTTGAATCAGTTTGCCATTAGCTACTCTCTAGTCAAATTGTATTTGCAGAAATTCATGTTTCTGTAGGTTGGCTTTTCAAAGTTTCAATGAAATTACAAAAAATAAATTTTTGAATTCTGTTACATTAAAAAACAATGATTTTGCCAGTTATGTAATTTCACTTAAATGATTACAACAAATACACCCATGTAAAGTAGATTTTAGTGTTCTAGTCTCATAAATTGACTGTCCTATTTAAAAATATGTTTTTATTAAGCAATGTTAGAATACTTAAAATCTTTTTCAAATCATAAATAATGTACAGAAAAAAATTGTAAACATTGTGATAATGAAGCCATATTTAAAGATAGGTAGTTAGTGTAGTTAGGTAAATTGGGTCTATTATGGAGTAAAATCAAAAATTAAGGCCATGTTGAGAATGGAGTCTGGGAAAAGCAGAACATCACTTGGAATGTTAATGTCCCCAAGGCCCAGAGCCCATCCCAAAGAAATGTCAATGAAAGAGCTCCCAGCAGACAGGGAGATGCTAATCAAAAAGTCCTTCCTTCCCAGATTACTCCTTTGGCCTACCTGTTCCCCATCCTTTGAGCCTTCCCACCTACATTCCAGCACTGAAAGATAACAGAACAAAGGACAGGAGTGTGACAGGAATGTGAGAAAGCTGAAAGAAGACCTTAGCTATAAAAGAGGGGAGACCACCCTTCCACAGATTCCACCTCTTGGGTCCCCTTCTTCCTCTGAGAGAAGTCTTTTCTTCTGTCCTTTAATAAATCTTCTACTTTCCACTCTAAACTTGCCTCAACATGCTTCTCTGGTGTTATACTTCAACATTGGGGAAACAAGGACTTGTCACCAGTAAACAGTGGTAACAATATTATAAAATCAAGAAAAAATATGCTTCCATGAAAAGTAATGACAAGATATTTCAGAAATATTATAAGATTTAAAATCAATGATCCATAAAAAATAGATGGCAATTGTTGGCATCATTACAGCCATCTTCCTTTCCCCCGCTCCCACTTTATAAATACAGTTTTTATTATCAAGAAATATAAACTAGCTAGAGATTAAACATGCTGGTCTTTGTATGTTCTCTCATTGAGAAATAGGAGACAATTTATAAGCCCCTGAGATGGAGATATTCTGGTTCTTTTGTCTGTCTTTGAGATGATAAAGGATGTGCCACTTTCTTCATTCTCCCTTTTGAGAGATAGGAGAACTGACTGTTTCTGTTCCTAATAAACAAATTTGCTTTCCACAGAATCAGAGGATGCTTGCTATGCCAATCAGAACTACACCTGCCCTTAATGCACCACCATGATTATAATGTATAAAAAATAACTGAAAAACTAGCCTCTACCTCAGAGCAAAGCCTGTCCAAGGAAGGGGGCATGACCTTTGTCTTTGGAAAGACCCACAGAGCACATACCCAACCTGCTGAGTTGTTTATCTACCAATAACTGGGAAGATCTGCTATGGCAGGTGTCCCTTCCTAAGTCAGGCCAGGTGTGGACCCATAGCAACCTCAAAGCAGCCACCAATTAGCATGAGACAGGGAAATACCTGTGATTCCAGATGACCCTCCCAGTAGTTTATGGTGGTTGATAACATGTTGGGAAACCATGTAGTTCAGCACATACACCCCTCATGCCTAAACCAATCAGTTCAAATGAATCCCCCTCTTGTACTAACCAATCACCCTTACTCAATTTGTTCCCACCAGTGAATGTGCTAATCATGTTTTAGAGTTGTTTTATGATTTTCCCGCGGTGTGTGATGATTTGCTAAGAGATGCTATGATATATGTGGGGTCTCTGCCTTACCCAAAGAATGTATAAAAATGCTGCAAATCCTGGACTGGGGGTCTCTCAGCATCACCAGTTGCTGGGTACATGTGGAGGACTGAGCTAGCTCACAATAAACACCTCTTTCCTGCTTACATCAATCTTTGTCTCTGGTGGTCTTTTGGGGGTCCCGAATTTGAGCATAACATAACATCAAATAGGAAGTTGCTGCTGCTCTCCTTGCCCTACCAGAGAAGCCTATCAGACTCCTGACAATAAAACCACCTTTTATCCCAGGTGTGTTGAAAAACCAGCCTCTACCTCAGAGCAAAGCCTGTCCAAGGAAGGGGGCATGACCTTTGTCCTTGGAAAGACACACGGAGCACTCCTAGGCACATTCCTACCCTTATAAGTTGTTTATCTACAAATAACAGGAGAGATCTGCTGCACCTTGTGTCCCTGACTCAGTCAGGCTAGGTGGGGACCCATAGCAATCCCCTAGCAGCCACCAATCAGCATGAGACAGGGAAATACCTGGAATGCAAGATGAGCCTCCCAGTAGTTTATGGTGTTGGGAAATCATGTAGTTCAGCATGAACACCCCTCTTGGCTTAAACCAATCAATTCAAAGGAATCCCTCTCTTGTAGTAACCAATCACCCCTACCCAACTTGTTCCCACAAGTGAATGTGCTAATCATGTTTTAGAGTTGTTATTTGATTTTCCCAAGGTGTGTGATGATTTGCTAAGAGATGCTATGATGTATGTGGGGGTCCCTGCCTTCTCCAAAGAATGTATAAAACTGCTGCAAACCCTGGGCTGGGGGCCTCTCAGTGTCACCAGTTGCTGTGTGTGTGTGCAGAGGACCAAGCTAGCTCACAATAAACACCTCTTTGCAATTTTCATAGATCTTGGTCTCTAGTGGTCTTTTGGGGGTCCCAAATTCGAGCATAACAGTGTGTGTAATCACACCTGTTCCACTTTCTTTTAAAGAATACACTTTCTAAACATGGCACCAAATCCATGAAACACAACCTCTACAAATATCACTAGACCGTATCCCCAAGTTGGGGCTTTGATCCCCCAAATGCTAATGATGTCTTTGAAGCCAGTGTTTCCCAGGTGTCTGCAGAACACATCAACAATGCAGGCCTTAGTAGCAGCTCACATGGGAGCCACCACCTTAGATTATTGTTGAAGGCTCATGTGATCCAATGTGTTAGAAGCACATTATAGCTGTGACATAGCACTTTCTGTTTCCATTCTTCAAGCAGCCTGCAGAGGATCTGCTTACTCCTTTGCAGTTTCCTCTGGAAATATCAAGGCTCAGGACTGCTGCATCTTGGTGACAGATCAGCACATCAGCATGTTTTGTTACACTTTGTTCTCATCAGTGATTTTAGTGTGTGCTCTCATTCCCACACCTCTTTAGCTCAAAGCACTGACATATTGTACATCAAACCTGTAAGACCAAAATCAGCAAAAGAGGTACAGCCAAGAGCTGTTCATCACTGATGGTGAGTTTTCTCATGTCAGCAGCAAGAACATTCCTTCTGAAGACTCAGTGATAAGTCATGAGCATGGGAATATGTCTCTAAGATTCTTTTGTATTTAAATTGCCTGAGATAAGAACAACAACATCACAGAGGAACCCAGAAAGAAAACAAGTTGGAAGCATTAAATGCTCCAAAAGGAAAAAAAAAAATCATATTTTGACATTTATTAGAACTTTTAAGACTTCATCTTCACAGAATAAAAGAAGATGAAAAATCTTCTGCCTATGAGCAGCAACAGCTTAGATGAGTTTTCCCTGCCTCTCATATCTTCCGGAGGAGAAATTAGTCAACCAGGCCTCCTGGATAGTACAAGGGAGAAGAGCAAGGTCAGCAGTCAACTGCACTCTGAGGGTACTTCAGGAGTCATTCCTGTCACTCTGAAGGGATACACCATCATGGTGACAGATCCCAGAAAAGTGTGGTGGCAGGCTCGTACCCTATCAGTGTGGGGCTTGGTCTCATTTGAGTCATGGACTTAGTCACAGGAGCCCCAAAAGGTGTTACATTGGGTTTCCTGAAAGATGAGGAGGTCTGCAGCCAAGCCAGGGGTTGCTTCTTTAGTATCTCAAGCCCAGAAACATGAATTGATTTTTGAAGAACAGAAATTAGACTTGTTTTAAATTCATCTGCTCTGGTCCTACAAGAAACAAACAACAAAAAGCAGGATGTCAGAAAAGTATCTATGTTTCTGTAGAAAGGGCTGTTTAGCAATTGAAGAATAAGTTTCAAGAGCCGTCCAGCTACAGAGACAAGTTCTCAGATTAAAAGGCCAATTTGTGCTATTTTAATGAAGCAACTAAGAACTTCTAATTAAAAAAAAATAAAAAGAAAAAATAAAAAAAAATTAAAAGAAAACAAAAAAGGAAGAAAAGTAAGGAGAATACAGGGAGTGTCTCAATAGGTGGGTGCTTGAGTGTGTGCTTGTATTTTCTGGGACCAACTTTGAAGTTAGAACTCAATGTGTCACTTTCAACACTGATGATCAAGTCTGGAGCTGACCAATTTAAAACTTTAAAACAGTAGCAGCAGCATCAATGTAGTAAAATAGGTTAGAAGCAGGTGTATTTTCTCCAAAGAAAACCAGATGTGTATTACAGTTTTTCTATAAACTTAATATAAATAAAATGTTGATAAATTGATGTTTGTTATAATTTTGAAAGATAAATAGATAATATTTTGAACCTTCAAAATATTGCTCCATCCTTTACACACAGTGCTAAGCTTCTTCAGGTGAGATTATTGGATAGGCAAAGTCTGTACACTGAGCTGAAAGCTGAGGGGAGACTTAAACACAGTTTGCAATGGGTCACTTTGTGACTGATGCACTATAGTAAAGAGTTGCAGAAAAATGTGTTGCTGTTTGCTTCTGCTCTTGTGTAAAACATGGTAAGATGAGTGTCTGCTGCTCAGTATTTTTATGTTTCACCTGTGCCTAACCATGTAGTTGAAGCATAACAGTGCAGGCTCTGTACCTGTTCCCAGGAAACTTCAACCAGTCCTGCATGGCTCCTCTTCACTACACCTCAGCATGACTACCTTCCTTGTGCCACACTGAGTTGGTGAGCTGGCTTTGATTTTGTGATCCTCCTGATTTATTCTCCCATTACTGGGATTTCAGGCCTGCACCATTATACCCAGGCTCTATTTTTTTTTTTACATTACATACATATGGCACAGAAACCACATTAGACCAAGGTAGTTAATAATAAATTCATAAAGATAGAAATTAACTAAAAGACCCCTTGAATATTTCTTAGTAATGTGTTATATAGCAGATTTTTAAATTTTGTTCATATGTGCATAAGAAAGATCCATGAAGAATAAATATTTCAAAGACAATATTTCTTGGGATACACAAATTAGCTTATTCTAAATTTTTGTGCTATTTAAATATACTAATTGGTCATGTGGAGTAACGGAATTCAAAAACAGAAATAAAAGAGAAATTTTTTAAGTAATGTGATTTAGAAATCTGAATTTTTGAAAATTTTACATAGAGTCACTTGAAAAATTTTGTGTGACACAAGTTGAGATATGCTTACAAAGGAGTGAGAGAGGTATGTAAAGTAGCTTTAAAGTGATTTGCTACATCAGCAGAAAATTGGATATAGCATGAAGATCAGCAAATTAATGCTTGTAGACCAATCCACAGCATGGTCATATTTGTAAATAAAGGCACCTTTTTGACTTTTTTGTTTTAATTTATAGCTGCTAGGCATCATCCTCAGGGACTTCCATGTGCACTCATGGTAGGAAATCACCCTACTAGTATTCTAGTAATAACTAAATTTTGAATGGGTCCATTCCCATTCATTTATTGTCTGTTAAAGATTTTAGAAAATAGCAAGAGACATTCATTGATCCCCAATTCCTAAAATAAGTACTTATTATTTTCCAAATTAATCTCTTATTCATTTCTCATTGCAATTTTAAGATAGTGATTTTTTTTTTTTACAATATGTCGGGGTTTGTAAACAAACAATTCCAAGATTAATAATAAAGAACTTTTTATCTTTTCTTGTATATATGCCATTTATCTCCTTTCTGTTCTTAAATGTTTCTATTTTCTATACAAGTAGTTTTTAAATAGTGAGTTTTAATTTACTTACCTTTGATTATAAATAGCAATAGCTGGCATGCCTCAGGTTCAAGATTTTAATTGAAAAATTAAGTGTTGTGCCATCTAAAACTGGTGCTGTCTTCTGATTTCCAGAAGTGGTGCTCATTTTTTTTTCACTTTAAGTGCTATTTTAATTAGACGTACTCACCAAGGTTCTCCTTCATCTGTACTCCTCATTAAGCTGTTGATTGCATATGAATTCTATGAGAGGGATCTCTTTAACTTCTGGATTTATATCTCTAGAATGTACTTTTCTTGTTTTATAGATTCTCTTTATAGATGCTCTAATTAATTTTTGTTCCACTTCCATTCATTTGTACAACTTTTATGCCATCGAGTTTTTGATATTCATGTTTATCTCAAATTAATAAAATAAAACACCAAGACTTCCATGTGAAGATTCTGTAGTCCAGAACATATTTATACACCTTATAATCTAATGATCTGGTTGTTAAATTTAGATAGAACTCAGCTATTAACCTATACTGTCTGCTTTCTCAACTAATGATAGTTTATAATCTCCTTTCTCATATAATTCATCTGTTCCTATTTGTCACTGAGTTATTTTTGTTTGTATGAAATTTATTTTAAAAATAGCCCTTCTTGGTTTTCAAGTGAATTGTTATTAATTACCTTGCATATTGTTTTGTGATTTTGATTAATTTATTCATTGGTATAGGAGATTGGACTCAGTGGTAGTCTTTCAATAAGCTCCATCCCAATCTTTTTCATATTCTAATCTGAAACAGAGTGTCATTGTTGCTTTGGGCCTTGCTAAATTGCTGCAACTGGCCCTGAATTTGTAATCTTTCTGACTCAGCCTTACAGGTAAAATTACTTGGAAAAATGTATATGTCAATTCTCCTAACCTTTTTGTTTGTTAAATTATCTTTACTGGACTGTGGTTATTATTCTTTCTCTATACTAGTATTAAAGTTTCACTTGCCTTCTTTTTTTCCCTTTATTTAAGTTTGAGAAACTTGGCACAGTGTCTCATGCCCTTAATTCCAGCATGGTAGAGGTGGAAGTAAGCAGAGCATCCTAAGTTGGATGGGCACTTAGAGTCTCAAAATTAAAAGTGGTCATTTAAAAAGGACATTGTGTACAGCTCAGTGGTGGAGTATGCCTGGATTCCATTCCCAGTACTGGGGGTCAGGGAAATTGAGAATCACAAATTTAATGATCATTTGTATTTTCAATTATATATTGATTTATCCCTGAATATTGAATTTATTGTCATTTATTTTTTATTGTTATTAGTGTTTCTTAATACTTTTAAAACTGTAGTGCTTTTATCATTGATTTCTTATCATAAAAACTAAAAAAAATCTCATTTTATAGGCCCCTCAGTTTTTACAGGATAACATGGCTTTGTCTTCTGCCTTTTCTTGGGGTACTCCTTGAACTAGTTTGCCATTGGTTGAGAATTTTAGTTTGAATCTTCTTTCTCCTGGTGGCTTCACAAAGGGGAAGACTTTTACCAGTAAGATCAGTTAAGTATTTAAGAGCTTCATGACCTTTATTGGGGACACACTCTCTCCAGACACTTAGCTTTCCAGGTGGAGAGCTGGGGCTTCTGTCAGAAGGACATAAAATTTTCTACCACCTGGTATCTTAACTCTAGGTTCTTTTGTGGTCATTAGCTTTTCCTCTTTCTCAGTGTACCTAATTATCAGAAAATGCCACCAGTTCTGTGTCACAGAGACAAAAAACAGTTCCCTGAAAATCCAGAATGTTGGAGCTACATTCTCTTCTTTTCTCTGACTCCAAAAGGGGAAACCTGAGAACTGGGAAGTTTCTTCAGATCATACCAGTGTGTCAACCTGGGGGAAAAACTGATCTATGGGAAAGGCAAAAACTTTCCTTCTCTATTCAGCGAGGCTGTTCTTGGTTTTGCCCTCTGTCACCAGTTCTTATGTTTTACTACAACTATTTGGATGGGTATTGGGGATATATATATATATATATATATATATATATATATATATATATATATACACATTTATCTGTGGTTGTGGGAAACAGAAATTATTTGTAAACTCCCTTCAGCCACTTGGGAATTCTTGTTATTAGAAGTGGAAATGTTTCATTGATGAATGAGTAATTGTAAAATTATGTGCCTGAAATTATGTTAGATGTGTTAAAAGTGAAATTCAATGGTAACTTTGAAAAAAGTAATTCTTGGAGTTTCGCAGGAAGAGAAAACCACAAGAGTGAGCTTAACAAATGAATGGAAGACTTGGGATATGGCTTAGGGTACAGCTTGTCCTGGGTAAGATCCAAAATATCACGATAAAAAAAATAAAATAAAATAAAAGGAAATTGATTTTAATTCAGTGTTTACAGACATTCCTTTTAAAAAACATTGTCTCTAAGTGAAATAATGGAAAATAATATTTGTTCTTTAACTGTATTTTTCAATCTTTTCATAATGATCATATGTAACATTTTGAACATTTTTAAAATTGCACATATGACACCAAAAATGCTAAAGAAATGTATTAAGAAATAAACTCATAAAAATTTAATCTACAGTAACCTTGAAAATTTCTTCCTGATTTATTAGACAAGCTGAGTATTAGTTTTCTTATACTTAAAGATAAAAGAGGGCTAGGGTTGTTGCTCAGTGGTAGAGAACTTGTCTAGCATGTGTGAGGCACTGCTTTCAATCCTCAGCACTGAATGTAAATACATAAATAAAATAAAGGTCCATCAACAATTAATAAAAATATTTTTAAAAGATAACAGAATAATTTCAAGGGCAGTATGCAAATTACTTATATTGAAATGGTGAATTTTATAACAAAACATAGAATGCAAATTCAGAAAATATTCTTATTTCATAAACTGAATTGTTCACAAAGTCTTTGTAGAAGAATGATGTGGTGCATATGAAATGTGTTGTGCATAGAAAGGAAAATGACACACATGCAGGTCACCACTGAAGTTTCACTGCATTATCAGCACATTGGACCAAAAATCAAGACTAAATCCAGCATATAGCCTGTTAGGCAAATAAAGTGTTTCTGTTGTTGTTTTCTTTTGCCATGCTGAGATTTGCCCTCAGGCTTCATATATGCTATGCAAGTACTCTACCACTGAGCCTCAGCCACTTACCCTGAAAATATAGCTTTATTGGAATGCCAACAGAAATTTGGTTATTATATATTGCAGATTTTAGGCTATGACCACAGAGAAATTCTCATCCACAAAGCCTAAAGTCTTCATGATGTAGTCCTTCGAGGAAATATTTTGCAAATTCCATTGATATAATTTTAATATCACCAAAAATATTGACAGGTTGGTGGAACAGGAATCCCTATGTGCAATCCACCAGCAGCATTAAGGTTAATTTGAGAGTCAGATATTTGAGCATTTATCCACTGGTAATGAAAATTAAAATCTAATTATGAATACAATTTCTGTAATCAGGTAGAGTGCCAGTGTGGCAGGCAGTTTCTTTCTGCAACTTGGCAAGTTGTTAGACATATTAGAACAAAATGAACTTAAGATGCTTTAACAAACTAAGTGCTTTAAATATGCTTTGTATTTGAAATAATACATATTCTATAAAGCTCACCTCATTTCAAAAATTTTTACATACTATATTATTTCACAGATATTAAAACAGAACTCTTAAACAGTATTTAAACTATTTCTAATTTATAAGAAAATTCTTTAATAAATATTCTTCACATGTGTATATGCGATTTATCAGTATAAATCTTTTTATAAAATCAGAATATATACAAAAGACCCTTCTTCATGTTTTTTTATATGAAATATACACATTTTGGGCTGGGGTTGTGCCTCAGTGGCAGAGTGCTTACCTAGCATGTGTGAGGCACTGGGTTGGATTCTCAGCACCATGCATTAATAAGAAAAATAAAGGATTATTGATAACTATAATAGTATTAAAAATAAAAAGTACATTTTTTATATTATAGATATGATAATTGTCCTTAACATGAAAACACCAAAGGTAATAATGACAACCACCACAAATACTGGTCAGATATTTCTCCTCTAACAGAAAAATAGAGCTTCTAGAAAAAATGGCTAATTCCAGCTCTGGAACAAGCAAATAAACAATGTGTTTGAAACATCTTGTTGTGAAAGAAAGTCAAAAGTACTCCAGGATGAATGAGAACACATCAAAAATATATATAATCATCTTGAAATGGCAGTTGTTGTCCATATCTGGGGCATGAATACCAAAATGAAAAGCTTTTTTATCTTGCCCACTTTTGGTTGGTTTTACTATATTTGTTTATGTAGAATCAATGAATAAAAAATCATCATTTGGCTACCACCATAGTAATAATTTGACACAAGAAGGAATCATCAATGAAATATTAATTATAGTGGGTGAAATGTTATGGACCAAGCAGATATTTGCAAATTCCCAAAGTATTTCCACACAAAATATTTATGAAATATAAAGGGTAAATAAATAGTATGTTCATCATGGACCAACCTGGCAGACACTACTCAACCAAATAATTATTCAACAATAACCAGTGATGGAACCAAGTAACACTGAATACCTCCATAATTTCTTATTCCTTTTTGATTGAGGCCCCAGATATTTGCTTACTCTTAAGTAGAGGCTAATTCTAGATCCCAGCCATTGTCCACCATTACTAGAGGCTGATCATAATTTGTGCCCATGTCTGTCAGTGGTGCCAGAATATGCTCTAGTGTAAGAACCAGGCATTGTATGCATGATGGTCTTCCTCTAATGGCATAACCTGAATTCACTCATGAGGAAACTTCATATGATCCTAAACTGAAGGAAAATCTACAGAACTCCTACTGACATACACCATTCAATAAAATCATAAGATGTCATGAATAGCCCAAAATACTCAGGAACCACTCCAGATTAAAAATCATAATCATAATCATAAACAAGACCACTGGAAACAGTGAATAATTGATATTAAAATTTCCCAAAATTGGATTTATTTTAGTTCAAAGACAACTGTTGAAATAACTGGTAAACTTTGAATAAGATTTGTAGAGTATATATTTATAATATAGTTTTCCTATTTTGAATATTGCACAGTAGTTATAGAAGATAATTTTTCATTTTTAGAAAATGTGAGTATTTAGGAATAAAAAAAAAATTGTGCACATCTTGCAAATAGTTCAGAGGTAAAAATTATTATGTACCTATACTTATCTAGAAATGGAGAAGAAGAGATAAAAGAAGTTAACAAATAGTAACATTTGGGGAATGTTTCTTAGGAATTCTTTTCACTACTGTTTTAAATCCTCAATAAATCTGAGATTGTCAAAATGGAGCATTTCTGAAGAAAAATAAATTTTTAAAATATTAACAAGCAATAGTATAATAAATTAAATGAACCATGAATCTGTATAGGTATAATAAATAAATTTAGTGGTGAATGCTTTACAAAGATATTTATACTCTCAAACTATCTCCCCACCAAAAATAATCACAAAGTAAAATACTGCAAATACCACATTAATGATCAATAGTAGCATCAGCAGTAATGAGGATATCAGAATTATTTCTGTGATATTCTTGCCAAAAACCAAGTAATCTAGTTCCAATCATAATAAAACCAGAGGATTCATCTTAAGCTCATTCTATGAGTTTTCTTCCTGAAAATATTCAAGATCATGAAAATCAAGAAATGACTAAGGGATATTTAAATCTGAATACATCATAAAATACAACAATTAAGTTCATTTCATGGCTCTAAATGAAATATTTTTTTTATAAAGGCAATATCAAGCTACTAGAAAAACATGAAAATAATCTGAGGATTAAGTGGTTGAAGGCATTATAATAGGATGTTTTAGTATTGATTTGAGAAAGAGCATTTGCTTCATTTTTTTTTTTTTTGCTTTTTTCTCTTTATACAAACTTGGAAAATAATAGTAAAGTTGCAACTTCTAATATAAAGTACTTTTGTCCACAGAAGCATTTTAAAGTGAATTGCTATGTTTAGTATTTCCTACAATTCAGAACATGATACATAACAATATAACCTTCATAATATACTGACATGATTACAAGTATGCTGTTACTTGTTAATATTTGAAAAATTAATAATAAATGAAGATTGTATTGCAGTTACCTAGCATGTTCTGACTTGTAGAAAATACTAAAAATATCATGAATGATAGCATATGTTAGCAATTCAATTTAACATGCTTCAGTGGACAAAAGTACTTTATAATAGAACCTGTAAATTTACTATTATTTCCCAAGATTGTATAAACAAAAAAGAAAAGGCAAAATAATAATAATAATCAAATACTCTTTCTTACTAAGAAAAATTCTTAAGTCAGTGCCTCAAAATAAAATTATAAAAATTTAAAAATTTTTTTGTTTGATGGCAGTATAATAATTCTAATACTTTACACATTAGTGAATATAGTTACCAGCATACCAAAATAATGTTGCCTAAGTCTCTAGACGCATATTCAGTGATACATTTTTTAATACAAATAATCCCTCATTATTGTGATATTTAGATCTACCAAATTACTGTGGACCATTTGGTTGTTGAATTGAACTTAAATGTTAGCATTTAGATAATTTGAAAAAACATCTCAATAAAAACTGGTTTGAACTTGCACTTCAAATTTTCTTACAGATGTAAATAATTTTCATATTTTGAGAATTTCATCATATATATTAGACACATATCCATTTCAATAAAGTTTTACATCAACCATTTCATAAACAATTTAAATATTATATCAATGGTCTGAAAAAAACATTAGCTTTCATATATTTTTTTCTTAAAATCTCTGTATATCCTTATGTTTCCAAATTAGAACTTGTCTTGGCTTATTAGTATTCTTAAATCAGAAGCTTCCATGGTCAGGATTCTAATTCTTCAGCAAGTGTAAAGAAAAATAATTATATTTTTGTCTCAATGATTTTAAAAGCATGAATCAGTGAAGAAGTTGAGAACATTTTATTGTTTATAAGAATGAAAAATAGATTATGTCCTCAATACAAAATTACTATGAAATGCAATACAACCAAATTTTCATACACAAATATCATTATGACTGAGTATTAGGGCTTTGGGATTTTCACACTTTATGCATAAATTTGACAACCATATGCTAGGGTATTCTGGCAAGCACTGGGAAGACAACATGGGGATGATAATAGACACCCCTTAACAGTCATATACCATAGCTTGAAAAGTAGGCAAGCAGGCAGTTTGTACAGAGTCATTAGCATTATGACAGGGATAAAACAGAATACTACTGGAACACTTAGAAGGGACTTCTGTCCCAAATTTGTGTCAGTGTTTGAGTTCCTTCAGTGGGAGTGATACATGAGTCAACACCTGAAGTAAAAGGAGAAATTGTGACAGATGGAAGAGGTGCATGCAGACACCGAGATGACAAAGAACACTTGTGTAATCACAGTGGTCCAGTGTCACTAGAATCTAGAGCAAAGTGACAGTAAAGCAACTGAGATGAGACAGGCTGAGTAACCTGACAAAAATCCAGTTGATTCGGATATTTTAACTTTTGGCTTAGAAATTTCATACATTTCTTAAGGGCAAAATGTAAATTAATGACAGAGTCATGGCAGGGTATTTTAAATGCATGATTGTTACTAGGTCACTATGGGCTTTTAGCCATAAACCACAGAAAATGGATGATGCCATTTTTTTCCCCCACTAAAGAATGTTAGCATATAGGCTGACAGTTTCACAGTGGGGCAGAAGTGAAAAAAGAAAAAGCAGTTTCAAACTTAAGGTCTTTGATTTGTTGATTTTCAGACTTTGGAAAAATATGTAGCTATTTAATTATAATTGATTTCTTTATTTTTTAAGAGAGGGAGGAGAGAGAGAGAGAGAGAGAGAGAGAGAGAGAGAGAGAGAGAGAGAGAGAGAGAGAAAGAGAGAGAATATTTTAATATTTATTTTTCAGTTTTTGGTGGAGACAACATCTTTATTTTATTTTTATGTGGTGCTGAGGATCAAACCCACACCCTGCACATGCCAGGTGAGCATGTTACTGCTTGAGCCACATCCCCAGCCCCAATAATTGATTTCTTCTCAGAAGTTATGACCTGAATTTTTTTAAGCATTTGGCTCATTATAGATGTGCATTTGATGAGAAACGTGTGAGAATACTTCCAACTATCACCATGTAGAGTGTTCTTTGTATAATAGCTGTTCTCTTACTAATTCCCCAAGCAGGATCTAAAATATATCAATGAACACAGTAAGTATGTTGTAGTGATAACAATAAGGTGACATCCAATACCTTTACATTGGATGTGAAAACAAATGATGTGAAAACAAATGATTTTGACTGACAGAATTCCCATTACTGTCTTTCTCTTTTCTGCTCTATTTTTAAAGGAAATTATTTTAAACAAAATTTTTACTGGTGCATTTAATTATACATAATAGTGGAATTAATTATGAAATATTCACAAATGCACATAAAACAATTTGATCATTCTTCCTCTCTATATTTTTCTCCTCTCCTCCCTTCACTTTAAAGGCATTCTGCAGTGATTAAGGAGACATATCTTTGCATTTTGATAGAAGAGTGTTTTTAAAACTCTCTCATTAAGGCTAGAATGATATGGAAAATTAACATTCCACAAGGAAATGTGAACTATTAGATTGTTTTAAATAAAATATCTTATGAATAAGTAAAAAAGAAACATCACTGTCTCCTAGAAATACTATGGATAAAGAGTTGCCTGCCCCCCACAAATCTCCCTTTGCATTGTGTCTACATTCACACACAACTTACCATTGTTTTGTAATTGGTATATTATCTATTTTTTTTTTCTGGTAAGAACAAATAAGAACATCTTATACTTGCATCTGCATAACAACTAAATTTCATTCTCTTTCTGTACATGGTCATCCAATTTCATGACTCTGAAGCACTTCAAACCTGATTCTCATTTTTTCAGAAAGATATTCATGTAAGCTAAGAAACTGAAAAAAAAGTTTATATCAGCTATTAAATTACATTGTAATTTATGTATTAAAATTTATTTATTTCTGTCACAACTATTAAACTTCAGTGTTGTTTTATAAAGCTTAGATTTGTTCTCCTGTGATTTTTTTAGGTCAAAATGCCAAATAAAAGAATCAGGTTGAGGCCACATTTAACACAGGTATGCATGGATTTACTCTGTGTTAAGAAGATCTTAAGAGATCTTAAGAGATAGGAGGATCTCAAGTTCAAAGCCAGCCTCAGCAATGGTGAGGTTCTAAGAAACTCACTGAGACCTTGTCTCTAAATAAAATACAATTAGGTATGGGGATGTGGCTAAGTGTTCAAGTGCTCCTGGGTTCAGTCACTCCTTATAAAAAATGGAAGCTCTAAACCAAGGTGCAATGAAATGGGTATTCTAACAACAATGACACACAATGAAAGCAAGATGCTATCTTTAATTTGTTCATTTTCAAGCAGATATTTCATTGTTGCAATATTACCCCTGAATAAAAAAAATTCCCCAATATTATAGAAATATCTTCAAATGGGTTCAAAATAGTTGAATATTGTTTTTTGTCAGTTCTTAAAAATATAGCTCATCATTGTTGGAATAATAATTGACTTGTTCAAATAAAGTCTTAGTATAAAGGAAATCACCTTTATACTGAGTTTATTTGTACTGAAGGGCTCCTGTTATGCAGTACAACCCTAACCCCAACCCTGAAACTAACCCAACCCAACCCAGGGAGTTGGGGACAGCACTCAGTGTGGAATAGTGGAATGAATATGATCAATTTTTTTCTTTATATGAACATACCACAGTGAATTTGACGTTCATGTGTATCCATAATGGATATATTTTTTTAAATTTTTTATTGTGGGTTGTTCAAAACATTACAAATTTCTTGACATATCATATTCCACACTTTGATTCAAGTGGGTTATGAACTCCCATCTTCACCCCATACACAGATTGCAGATTCACATCAGTTACACATCCATTGATTTACAAATTGCCATACTAGTGTCTGTTGTGCTCCGCTGCCTTTCCCATCATCCACCCTCCCCCCTCCCCAACTCTCCCCTCCCCTCCCCTCCTCTCTCTCTACCCCCTCCACTGTATAACCCTGAGGGTCTCCTTCCATTACCATGCAATTTCCCTTCTCTCTCCCTTTCCCTCCCACCTCTCATCCCTGTTAAATGTTAATCTTCTTCTCCTGTTCTTCATCCCTACTCTGTTCTTAGTTACTTTCCTTATATCAAAGAAGATATTTGGCATTTGTTTTTTAGGGATTGGCTAGCTTCACTTAGCATAATCTGCTCTAATGCCATCCATTTCCCTGTAAATTCTATGATTTTGTCATTTTTTAATGCAGAGTAATACTCCATTGTGTATAAATGCCACATTTTTTTTTATCCATTCGTCTATTGAAGGGCATCTAGGTTGGTTCCACAGTCTTGCTATTGTGAACTGTGCTGATATGAACATCGATGTAGCAGTGTCCCTGTAGCATGCTCTTTTTAGGTCTTTAGGGAATAGACCAAGAAGGGGAATAGCTGGGTCAAATGGTGGCTCCATTCCCAGCTTTCCAAGAAATCTCCATACTGCTTTCCAAATTGGATGCACCAATCTGCAGTCCCACCAGCAATGTACAAGTGTACCCTTTTCCCCACATCCTCACCAGCACTTGTTGTTGTTTGACTTCATAATGGCTGCCAATCTTACTGGAGTGAGATGGTATCTTAGGGTGGTTTTGATTTGCATTTCTCTGACAGCTAGAGATGTTGAGCATTTTTTCATGTACTTGTTGATTGACTGTATGTCCTCCTCTGAGAAGTGTCTGTTCAGGTCCTTGACCCATTTGTTGATTGGGTTGTTTGTTCTCTTATTGTCTAATTTTTTGAGTTCTTTGTATACTCTGGATATTAGGGCTCTATCTGAAGTGTGAGGAGTAAAGATTTGTTCCCAGGATGTAGGCTCCCTATTTACCTCTCTTATTGTTTCTTTTGCTGAGAAAAAACTTTTTAGTTTGAGTAAGTCCCATTTGTTGATTCTAGTTATTAACTTTTGTGCTATGGGTGTCCTATTGAGGAATTTGGAGCCCGACCCCACCGAATGTAGATCGTAGCCAACTTTTTCTTCTATCAGACGGCGCGTCTCTGATTTGATATCAAGCTCCTTGATCCATTTTGAATTAACTTTTGTGCATGGTGAGAGAAAGGGATTCAGTTTCATTTTGTTGCATATGGATTTCCAGTTTTCCCAGCACCATTTGTTGAAGATGCTATCCTTCCTCCATTGCATGCTTTTAGCCCCTTTATCAAATATAAGATAGTTGTAGTTTTGTGGATTGGTTTCTGTGTCCTCTATTCTGTACCATTGGTCCACCCGCCTGTTTTGGTACCAGTACCATGCTGTTTTTGTTACTATTGCTCTGTAGTATAGTTTGAAGTCTCGTATCGCTATACCGCCTGATTCACACTTCCTGCTTAGCATTGTTTTTGCTATTCTGGGTCTTTTGCTTTTCCATATGAATTTCATGATTGCTTTCTCTATTTCTACAAGAAATGCCGTTGGGATTTTGATTGGCATTGCATTAAACCTATAGAGAACTTTTGGTAATATCGCCATTTTGATGATGTTAGTTCTGCCTATCCATGAACAGGGTGTATTTTTCCATCTTCTAAGATCTTCTTAGTGGTTGTCCTCATTTCCATTTCAGAGGATTTGTCGCTGATATACAGGAATGCCTTTGATTTATGCGTGTTGATTTTAAATCCTGCCACTTTGCTGAATTCATTTATTAGCTCCAATAGTTTCTTTGTAGAGCCTTTTGGGTCTGCTAGATATAGAATCATATCATCTGCAAATAGTGATAATTTAAGTTCTTCTTTTCCTATTTTTATGCCTTTAATTTCTTTCGTCTGTCTAATTGCTCTGGCCAGTGTTTCGAGAACTATGTTGAAGAGAAGTGGAGAGAGAGGGCATCCCTGTCTTGTTCCAGATTTTAGACGGAATGCCTTCAGTTTTTCTCCATTCAGAATGATGCTAGCCTGAGGCTTAGCATAGATTGCTTTTACAATATTGAGGTATGTTCCTGTTATCCCTCGTTTTTCTAGAGTTTTGAACATAAAGGGATGCTGTACTTTGTCGAATGCTTTTTCCGCATCTATCGAGATGATCATATGGTTCTTATTTTTAAGTCTATTGATGTGGTGAATAACATTTATTGATTTCCGTATATTGAACCATCCTTGCATCCCAGGGATGAATCCTACTTGATCATGGTGTACAATTTTTTTGATATGTTTTTGTATCCGATTCGCCAGAATTTTATTGAGGATTTTTGCATCTAGGTTCATTAGAGATATTGGTCTGTAGTTTTCTTTCTTTGAAGTGTCTTTGTCTGGTTTAGGTATCAGGGTGATGTTGGCCTCATAGAATGAATTTGGAAGTTCTCCCTCCTTTTCTATTTCCTGAAGTAGCTTGAAAAGTATTGGTATTAGTTCTTCTTTAAAGGTTTTGTAAAATTCTGCTGTATATCCATCCGGACCTGGGCTTTTCTTAGTTGGTAGTCTTTTTATGGTTTCTTCTATTTCCTCAATTGATATTGGTCTGTTTAGGTTTTCTATATCCTCCTGACTCAATCTGGGCAGATCATATGACTTAAGAAATTTATCTATGCCTTCACTATCTTCTAATTTATTGGAGTATAAGGATTCAAAATAGTTTTTGATTATCTTCTGTATTTCTGAAGTGTCTGTTGTGATATTGCCTTTTTCATCCCGTATGCTAGTAATTTGAGTTCTCTCTCTTCTTCTCTTCGCTAGCATCGCTAATGGTCTGTCGATTTTGTTTATTTTTTCAAAGAACCAACTTTTAGTTTTGTCAATTTTTTCAATTGTTTCTTTTGTTTCGATTTCATTAATTTCAGCTCTGATTTTAATTATTTCTTGCCTTCTACTTCTTTTGCTGTTGTTTTGCTCTTCTTTTTCAAGGATTTTGAGATGAAGTATGAGATCATTTATTTGTTGGTTTTTTCTTTTTTTAAGGAATGAACTCCAAGCAATGAATTTTCCTCTTAGAACTGCTTTCAATGTGTCCTATAGATTCTGATATGTTGTGTCTGTGTTTTCATTTATCTCTAAGAATTTTTTAATTTCCTCCTTGATGTCTTCTATAACCCATTGATCATTCAGTAACCTATTGTTCATTCTCCAAGTGATGTATGCTTTTTCCTTCCTTCTTTTATCGTTGATTTTCAGTTTCATTCCATTATGATCAGATAAGATGCATGGTAT
The DNA here is from genome assembly GCF_021218885.2 of Marmota monax. Classification (NCBI taxonomy): domain Eukaryota; kingdom Metazoa; phylum Chordata; class Mammalia; order Rodentia; family Sciuridae; genus Marmota; species Marmota monax. The sequence goes on along the minus strand of NW_026694427.1, from coordinate 903,671 downwards.
TATCTCTACTCCTTTATATTGTCTAAGAGTTGCCCTATGACATAATATATGATCTATTTGTGAGAAGGATCCATGTGCTGCTGAGAAAAAAGTGTAACTGCTTGATGTTGGGTGGTATACTCTATATATGTCAATTAGGTCTAGGTTATTAATAGTGTTATTGAGTTCTATAGTTTCCTTATTCAACTTTTGTTTGGAGATCTGTCCAGTGGCGAGAGAGGTGTGTTGAAGTCTCCCATGATTATGGTGTGGTGGTCTATTAGACTCTTGAACTTGAGAAGAGTTTTTTTGACGAACATAGCTGCACCATTGTTTGGGGCATAAATATTTATGATTGTTATGTCTTGTTGGTGTATGGTTCCCTTAATCAGTATGTAGTGTCCCTCTTTATCTCTTTTGATTAACTTTGGCTTGAAATCTATTTTATTTGATATGAGTATGGACACGCCTGCTTGTTTCCGAAGTCCATATGAGTGATATGATTTTTCCCAGCCTTTCACCTTCAGCCTATGTATGTCTTTTCCTATCAAATGCGTCTCCTGTAGGCAGCATATTGTTGGGTCTTGTTTTGTGATCCATTCTACTAGCCTGTGTCTCTTAATTGGTGAGTTTAAGCCATTAACATTTAGGGTTATTATTGAGATATGGGTTGTTCTTCCAGCCATATTTGTTTATTTCTGTTACTAAACATGGTTTGTTTTCCTCGTTGATTATTCCCCCCCCCCTTTACTGTCCTACCTCCCACTGTTGGTTTTCATTGTTATTTTCCATTTCCTCTTCCTGTAATGCTTTGGCGAGGATGTTTTGAAGAGATGGTTTTCTAGCTGCGAATTCTTTAAACTTTTGTTTATCGTGGAAGGTTTTAATTTCATTCTCCATCCTGAAGCTGGATACACAATTCTTGCTTGGAACCCATTTTCTTTCAGTGTTTGAAATATGTTATTCCAGGATCTTCTAGCTTTCAGAGTCTGTGTTGAAAGATCAGCTGTTATCCTGATTGGCTTACCCCTAAATGTAATCTGCTTCCTTTCTCTTGTAGCTTCTAAAATTCTCTCCTTATTCTGTATGTTGGGCATCTTCATTATAATGTGTCTAGGTGTGGATCTCTTATGATTTTGTACATTCCACGTCCTGTAGGCTTCTAGGATTTGGGATTCTGTCTCATTCTTCAAGTCTGGGAAGTTTTCTTGTATTATTTCATTGAATAGACTGCTCATTCCTTTGGTTTGGAGCTCTGTACCTTCCTGTATCCCAGTGACTCTTAAGTTTGGTCTCTTAATGTTATCCCATATTTCTTGGATGTTCTGCTCATGGTTTCTTAACAGTCTTGCTGAGCTGTCTATGTTCTTTTCAAGTTGAAATACTTTGTCTTCATTGTCTGATGTTCTATCTTCTAAGTGTTCTACTCTGCTGGTAGTATTCTCCATTGAGTTTTTAAGTTGGTTTATTGCTTCCTGCATTTCTAGGATTTCTGATTGCTTGTTTTTTATAACCTCTATCTCCCTGTATAGTTGATCCTTTGCTTCCTGGATTTGTTTGCATAATTCGTTGTCGAAGTGATCTTTCATTGTCTGATTTTGCTGTTTAATGTCTTCCTTGATACTCCAGATCATCTGAAGCATGTATATCCTGAATTCTTTATCTGACACTCCATCTGCTGCAGCTGTTACCTCTTCTAAAGTTGCGTTGACCTGCATTGCTTTTGGTCCTTTCTTTCCTTGTCTTTTCATACTGCTTGCGTATCTTTCCTGCAGGTGCGGGCGGTGGCTCTGCTCTCTCCTTATTCCAATTGGGGTGTCGTGGCTACCACGCCAGCAGGTAACTGGGCCTGTTCTGGGAGCTGGTGGCGGCTCTGTTCTGCCCCTACTCCAATTGGGGTGACGAGTGTACCACGCAGGCCACCGGGCCTGATCTGCCGGTCGGTTGCAGGTTTGCCTACCCTGCAGGCGCGGGCGGCAGGTCTACTCTGCCCCTACTCCAAATGGGGTGACGTGTCTGTCGTACCAGCAGGCCACTGGGCCTGTCCCGCTGGTCGGTCGCAGATCTGCCCACCTTTCGGGCACGGGTGGAGGCTCTGCTCTGCCCCTACTCCAATTGGGGTGTCGTGACTACCCCGCCTGCAGGACGCTGGGCCTGTTCCTGGCAAGGGAGGCGACTCTGCTCTGTCACTACTCCAATTAGGGTGGTGTTTGTACCACGCCGGCAGGCTCCTGGGCCTGATCCGCCGGTCTGTTGTAGGTCTGCCTACCTTGAAGGCGCGGGCGGCGGATCTGCCCTGCCCCTCCTACCACGCCTGCGGACCCCTGGGCCTGATCTGCAGGTTGATCACTGGTCTGCTCACCCTGCGGGCACGGGTGGCGGTTCCGCTCCGCCCCCACTCCAATTGGGGTCACGTGACCACCACACCAGCAGGGCCTGATCCGGGCGTGGGAGAAGGATCTGCTCTGCCCCTACTCGAGTTGGGGTGACGTGTGTACCACACTGGCAGGCCACTGGGCCTGACCCGCCAGGCTGTCACAGGTCTGTTTATCTTGCAATCGGGAAGGGCGGCTCTGCCCTGCCCCTCCTACCACGCCCATGTACTACTGGGTCGTGGGTCTGCCCACCTGGCGGGTGTGGGTGGCGGCTCCGCTCCACCCCCTCTCCAATTGGGGTCACGCGGTCACCACGCTGGCGAGCCGCTGGGCCTGCTCCGGGGGCTGGCGGCGGCCCGGCTCCTTCCCTCTGGCTCGAGGACAAATTGAGGAGACTCGGGTGACTGAGCCTCACCCCCCTTACCAGGAGACCAACTGCTTATGTCACCGCTGGTATTGATGAAGATCTCTCCTCCACCGCTTTCTGCTGACATCAGATCTCTGCCATGTTGGTATCCTATGCGAATGGCAGCATTTCGTTCCCCTTGCCGGGCAACCCAAGCAACGGGTGAGTCCTGACCGGCCCTCAGCAGGACCCGGACCGAGACGCAGTTTCCACGGGCTCCTAGCCCTGGTCCAGGGAAGTTCCGGGAGCCGGAACTCGGCCGCTCCGTGCTCGGTGTAAGCTCCTATAAGTGTAAGCTCCAAGAAGCAGTCCCCGCGGGCTCAGTTCCGGGAGCCGGAATTCGGCTTCTTAGTGCTTGGTGTTTGCTCTGATAGTAGCAGGGTCCAAGAAGCAGCTTCCAAAGGCTCCGCAGCCTTGAGCCCGGGCAGTTCCGGGACGGTTCCGGGAGCCAGAACTCGGCCGCCCCGCGCTCGGTGTTCACTCCGATAAGATCAGATTTTAAGAAGCACCCAGGCGCTGAACCCTAGCAATCTGTCTGCAAGCCGCAGGCGAATTGCAGCCTGAAATTACCTGTTCTATGGCTGAATGAGCTGCGGTCAGTCAAAAACAGGGAAGGTGACGTCAGTTTACCAACATGGTGGCTGCTGGCCTCCTATGTGGTCTGACCGGTGTGGAGAACCGAGATGGACCGCTTCCTTCCCCCGTCTCGAACCCAGAATTCAGCCCTGAGTGCGGTGCTTGCATGGCTGGCAGAAACTGCAGCACTGTAACCCTGCGTCTCTATCCCAGCGCGCGTTGCAGACTCTAGCCACGGGGCGATTTGCTGAATAAGCAGTTTTACCCTCCGTGCGACAAACCTCTCGTGTTTGAGTCCCCGTAGCCGATCCTCGTGCGACGGAAATCCTTCCTCCAGGTTCCAGCGCACCCCACTATTGCTGGAAATTCCTAACAAGATATCCTTTAGCCGTCCTGACTTGTCATGCTCCCACACAGTGAAGCAGCACACGGGGGTAATGCACTCCCCTCGCCGCCATCTTCCTCTCTCAATAATGGATATTTTTTAAAAAATTTAAAAAAAATCTACAAATAAGTATAAGATCAGTAGAGCAGAAGAAAGAGAACACAGGAATGAAGCAGGGGAGATAAAGTAGAAGTACTGGTCACTGAAATAGAGCACCTTATATTTCATGCTTATGTAAAAATTAACCTCAATTTTATTTATACCTAAAAGCACTTTTTAAAATTTTCATCAAATAAAAGAATAATTTAAAAAGTTTCCATAAATGTAAGTGGAGGGATCATGGCTCAGTTTTAGAGTACTTGCCTACATATGTGAGGCATTGTGTTCAATCCTCAGCACCATATAAAATAAATAAACAAAATAAAAGTATTGTGTCCATCACAATTAAATAAAATATTTTTAAAAGAGTAAGTGGAAATTGTCAGTAAGTGGGCACAACACTTAAAAGAGTCAGAACAGAGTTATTGCATGGAATTATGGGTTTATAATTTTTCTAAAGCAGTGTACACATTTCTAGAGGGCTTGGAACTTGCAGTTAAAAAGATGTAGGTGGGAGAGAGACAGAAATTAGATATGTATGACTTGGCAGGTGACAATGCTGCCTTCTTGAAAGACTCTCCTTGGAAGATTCTTGAGGAAGCCTTTAGAAATATTGGTATATTAAAGATACATATAGCAGATGATGTATACATTAGTTTAGTTGACTACCAAAGCCATTTTATTATTTTGGATTCTTTAAATATATGCAGCTAGAAAATTTTACTAAGGCTAGAAAGATTTATATTTAGTGAACCAGTTCAAGGATTTAAAGAATATTCCTTGAAGATTTTTTTCAAACATTTACTACCATATATGCATATTCTATTTATTACCTAGGTAAATTAAGCATTTGACACTGAGACAATTCAGAACAACAACCACTGGTGCAGAACAAGATAGCTGGGTTGGTGATCAAGATAGATTAAAGCTGCTGCCAAGAAAGTTGGCTCATGAATTTGTTACCAGGGTTTCAAGAGACTCCTGCCCATTTATTCTGTTATTTACCGGCCCCAACACAGACCATGAGAATATTTTTAACCAATTTGCATGTTATACATCCCTTCATCCCTCTGATTATGTTTCCCTTCATCACAAGTATTACAATGTATAGAGGAAAAACTATATAGAACATTTTGTCTCTAGGTACATATAAGGATAATATCCAAGATTAAAAAAAGTAGCAGTTAATCTACCAGGAATCAGAATTTGTTCAGAGTGTAGTTATAGCAACCCTGGACACTTAAGGTTTAAGTTATAATCTTTCAAAAATTGTGAAACTTTTTCATGTTTCCAAGTAGAAGTAGTTTTGTCACAATATAACTATCTGAATTATAAAACTTCAAAAATACTTAACTAAAAGTTTAATAGACCAAATTACCTATAGGATAACACTAGGCGAAGAAAGCTTGATAGTTTGCTTCCAGATGTAAAATGAAAAGGTGGGTGAAAGATAAACTTCCTAGATTAATATTTCAAAAGAACATTCATTTCTTAATATTACTTCCACAAATTATATGGTCTAGTTAGCTTTTGCATGCTACTGATCTCATAAACCTGTCTCAAAGTTATGCAATAGAGACAAATTAAGGAGACTAATTTACTCTCTTTCAGTCTAGGTTTTGACATACTTTTGGAATTTGGATTGTTCTATGTGAAAGTGCCTATACTCTTTCAGTTGTATTTCTTAGAATTTTCAGTTTGGATTCCAGATTGCTAATTCTGAGTTCCATCTGACTTCTTATTGAAGCAAAATTTGTCTTTCTTAACTGCTCTGAAATTTCCACAGCTACTGCTTGTGCATAAAGAAAATAAAAAGAATATGTTTTAGAAACAATTAGAACCCAAATAATTATTATGTATTTATTTCACTTAGTTCTGAGTCAAAAATTCAGACAGCAATTTTAAATGTGCAGAAAAAAGATGCTAGACTTTAAATTTCTGTCATCAGTGTCAATTACATAAAATCTGAACTAATAATAATTGAGTTCTTCCTCTCCTCCTTTCCCTACTTATTCTCTGTCCTTGTCCTCCTCTCTATCCCCCTTCCCCCTCGTGTCTCCTCCTCCTCCTTTCTATTGTGAATGGAACCCAGGCCCTTGCACAGGCTAGGCTAGCTATGTACCATTGGACAGTGCTCTCAGTAATGAATCATTCTCATGTTAGTACTCAGATCATCTGACAATTTAAAGAATAATAAAATCAGTTCAAAATATAAAAGTTGAAAATTTTACCCTAACAATTCAAAAGTATCTTATATTTCTGCATCACATTTTTTTTCTTTTTTCCTCATATTCTTATTTATGCCCACTATTATCAAATATCCAACAGTTATCTGATGAATATCATTACTCAGATTGAATTAGCTTTAAGAATGATGTAAACTGAAGTATTTTAAGGGGGTATCAAATGTTTTCTTCCTCTTAGAAATCTACACAATAATTTTCCTAAAGAGATACAGAATACACATATAATGTATATGTACAAAATACAATTTACAATGAAATGAATCAAAACACACTTCAGATAAATAAGATAGACTGTAAAACCAGCAGTACGTTTTTGCTTGTCCTCTAAATTCCATTTTGTTCATTGTGCAATGTCACATCCCCCCCATACTCCTTGGCCTTTCTACTCTAGTGCTCTGTTCCTTGGGAAGTTTACTACATTTTCTTCCAAGTTCTTTTGATTTCTTTCTCTCTTTTTTAAATGAATCTTGTATACAAATGTATTCTAAATAACATATGTATTCACTTTTTAACTTTCAAATTGTATATCATCAATTTAGAAAGTCAAAGACAGTTTTGTGTTAATTCTGATTTATATTTTACCTGAGAAGCCAGGTTATAGTCCAAGATTTTGTCCTGATATTGACAGTTCCAATGGTAACCAATTTTTTTCTCAATATGTCAAAACTTTTATGGAAAATCTCACAGAGCTATGGCCACATGGTTTCTAATAAACAATATTAGGCAAGTGCTGTAGAGAAATTATTTTTCTGGTAGTGAAGAATAACATTATTCACAAAATGTTGTATTAATCATATTAATCCTTAGAGGACATTCAAATTTTTCTACTTCCCAATTTTCTAGTTAGTATCTCTTCAATTACTACCGCTAACCATTTTATGAAGACTTTTAGTTTTATATATATATTTTTCCTTTTTCTATGATTATACTCTTTTATTTAATTTCTATTTGTATTTTCTGTTTGGTTCTCTTGTGTTTCTGTTTTACTTTGTCAATTGAATATTATTTCTTTTTCTGTTGACAGAATCAAATGTTAAGAAATTTCAGAATTTTAAGGAATTTTAACAACCATCTAGTCTTTCAGCATATGTTTGACATGCTGGCCAAATGATAGTTTTGAGGATGAACCTGAAACTTAAATATATTAAAGTGACTTTTCTGGGTACAAACAATAACAGCAATGAGATTTGAACCCCGGTTCCTTAATTCTGAGCTCAGCACATTTTCTGGTTATTATTTTTAAGGTGAATTTTTTTTTTTATAATAGATTGAGGGTTGACTATAGGAACCCAACTAAAGAGGACAAGACTAGAATTTTTAAGTGAACACAGTGATAGAGGATCAAAATTTAACTAGTGAAGGAAAAGACTATTCTGATGAGTAACAACACTGTGTTGACTAGGAATAAGGGTTTTAAAAAAGAGACCAAAATCTTGGGGTTTATGATCAGTTTGATGAGCACAAAACTGGAATGAAGGACACAGAGTATTAAAAGCTCTCTATAAATGCATATTAATGCAAAATTTAGAGGAAGTCCTAATAGCTTGTATTTGCCTGTTTTCATCTCTGTGATGCAAGAATGGATCAGAGACTAGTGAAACAGCAGTAAAATTTCTTAGAATATATGGATCTGTGGCCCAAAGCAGGTTTCCATTCACCTTCACTTTCTTTCCAACTTGCTGAAGTCCTGGCTGGGCACAGGAGTGATTGGCAGGCAAAGTTATCACAAAGCTTCTGTTGAGTAGTTGGTAAGGTATTTAGACAGGCCAGTGATTGAGACTCCATTTAGTTAAACCTTGTGTCAGGACTCTGCATATTCAAGGGATGTAGACCTCAAATTTGGAGACTGCCATTGAGCTTTGCAGATGAAGGACTGGGAAGTGCATTCCCAGAGCAAGGAGGGCATTTACATAATAATTAGGGAAACAGAGGTACAAAAATCAAGACTCTGCTTTTCTGGCAGTCTTTCCCCTTGAGTGTCTGAATGCCCATAAAGGTTTTAAAGTACTTGCTAGTTTATAAAGACCTGAATAAAGTCAGACCTATACAGGAAAAATCAATTTTATAATTTATTTCAATGTGTCTGACAAATGTATTTTAAATAACCTATATAGTCATTTTTTAACTTTGAAAATCTTTTAAAGTTCCAGAGAACTCTGTGCCCTTTTGTGGGTAGAGGGAATAAATTGTGTATTATTATTGGTGATTTCTATGCTGAAAAACTACATTGCTTAATATTCAACTCCTGGATATCCATGAGAGGGAACTGTGCATCTTGTTATCTTGTCTTCTGTTATCAGAGGTTTGTTACAGTTCAGGTGGAAAAAGAATGCCAGCCATTATTTGGGTTTTAAGTTCAGCCTTCAAGACAGGAAATTTTCAAGAATAAATTATTATCAGGTTCTGCTGATGTTTTGTCTATTGCTCTGAATTGGAACTAAGAGTGCCTTCATTGAATATTTTATAGATTCACAGCAGTAGAAACAGAAAGAGGTGAATATGAGCTATTTTTTAAATGGAGGTCATATTTTAATTATATCAATAAAGATACACCATTAAATAAGTTATACTTTAACTTTAAATGGAGTTTATTTTAAAAAGAAAACTACTCACCATTTTTGTTATACATTTTTGCTGTAAAGATGTACCAAAAAAATCACATCCAGGTGATTCCTGCTTTGCAATGGTTGAAGGCAGCTTTGAAGCTAGTATTAACGTAAAGTAATCTTTTGTAAAAAGCTCATGTTCTTGCTCTGAATTTTGTGTTTTAAATGTTAATGCTTAAAATTTATCTATATTTTTCTTACATTTTCTAAGAATCTATTTTAAAGAATTATGTTGAATTTTTTAAATGATTTTGTGTGTGTGTGTGTGTGTGTGTGTGTGTGTGTGTGTGAATGTTCTCTCAAGTACTTAGGGGTCTTGGGGGCTGGAAGTAACAATGGGCTGGAAAATACATAGTGACAGAAAAATTTCATTAGAAACAGCTTTCTAACTGCAGAGGAGATATAATATTTATTCAAGGATTTTTTTGGATCAGTTTACATTACTGTGGTTTTTAAATCATTCTGACATGACTTACAATACTCATACCTAAATTAATTTTTATAGAATTGTGGAATTTCCCTGGTGCCTTTAATTTCTAATGTATAATATACATTGTATATAACTTTTCTTATTTCACTTGGACCCTTGATGTTTTGGTATCATAACATTTGAAGAGACCTATATTCTCTATTTCTTTCTTTGGCTCTGTATTTATACTAAAGTAATATTGGGAATTGTGGCAGCCCAGAAATCTAAAATCTGTATCTTAATACTTGTATTAAAAAGGGCTTGCATATCCATACTTTAAGTCTTTCCAGTAAAAGTGACAGTAATTTAAAAACTATAAGTAAATAGCAGAAAGATTAGTAGAATAGAAGGAAGTACTAGGTCCTGAATTAGAACAAATTATATTCTATGCTTTTATAATTATATACTAGCATATAACTCCTATTTTGCTATATAACTGAGAAGAACCAATAAAAAATCTAAAAAAAATGAGAGGTAATGAAATTTTCTAAAAATTACTCTTCATCTAATTGAAGAAGAGATGGTGTATGCAAAGTAATAACCAGTTCTGGAAGCAGAAACTCTCAATAATTGTATGGTAATACTTCAGTTTCAGATTTTTTTTTTTCATTACAGTTTCTTAAAATATCCAAATTCTATGCCATACACTGAAATTTCAAATTTTAAATGTTTCTATATTTACTTACTTAAATGTTCATTGTAAAACACTACTATTTTTATGAACTATTCCAGGTTAAAAATATATGTGCATATATCCTGGAGCAGCTAAAATAAGGTTAAATGTAAACATCTTTTGTTTCTGAAATGACTTTAATTTTATTTCAGTTATGAAAAGCTAAATATTATGTGAATAAGAACATTGTAATTTTTATTTGGGTGATGAAAATATAGAGAGATCATACTGTGTTCCTTTTAGAATGCTATTATGGTGTTATTCATAACTTAACTGAGCTCACTTGGCATGGAGAAACACATCATTTCTAAAAGCTGGTGTTATATACAGTGTTGAACATGAGTAAATGTGGATAATATAAATGTCTACTTGCTGAAACATCCAAAGTAGTATAATATGCATGAGATAACTAGTAATTAATTCTACTAAATTCAAAAATATGCTTTAAGTTTGCATTCTTTTTTAATATATGGGATGTGAAAGTTTTGAGTAAGTTATCTCAAATTGGTGCTATAAAGGAAGAATAAACAAGTTAGAGTAATGTCATAAATGTGTTAGTAGGAACAAGCCTGCTACAAACTTGAGTTTAGATTTGGATTTCAGATGAAAATTTGCTAGTTTCTTCCTTCTTGCCTATCTTTTAAAAATGACTTTCCACTATCTTTTGTTACCTATATCAAGCAAATGTGGGGATGTGGTTGGCAGCACCACCTGGTTTCTTAAGAAATATTTTATTGTTTTATATCTCATTGTTTTGTTAATTTAATTATATGAAGGTACTGGAATAAAAAGAACATACATTGCTTTCTAAAACAATGACCTACTCTAATACTTAATATTTCCCTGCAGAAAACATCTCTTCAGTGTCTATTCATTGTGCCATCTCTGTCACTTTGGTTTGGTTATTGAGTTAATGTTTTTGTTTAGCAACTCCATGTGGTTTTTATTCATTGATGTCACCTTCACAAGATTGTTTTGTCATTTCTCTTTTTGTTTAAAGCAGAAAAATTTGTATAATCATTTATCTTTAGCTATTTAACATATAAGATAGACAAAGCTTATACTGTTTGGGAATCCAATCAATATTTTTAATAGATAATCTAAAAGCTCATATCTTATTAACTTTCCACTCAAGAGGTAATTCATGCCAATATAAGTCATAAACACATTAAAATATTACATATAATTTCTCATATTAGTCTTTTTCAAAAGTAGTCTAAATAAAGATGGTTACGATTTTTATCCTACATCATTCAGCTTAAGAAAATAGTATAATGGATTTCAGTATTTGTGTATAAAGTAATTGGAGATAAGGGGAGTGACATTTTAGAGATCTCTCTGTCATGGCTCATAATCCTTACCACATTAGCAGATATAGCTTAGTAAGTGAGAGAATTGTAGTTTGAGAATACATTAGAATGCTTATTCTGTTGTACTCTGCAGTAATGGAGAACATCAGTTGTTTTGTCAACTTTGGTACTTATTATACCATATTTTTTTTTCTTCGTACAATATCCCAGAAGAAGGAGGAGAATTAATTGAAGCTTCCAGACAATCCATGAAGGATGGTAAGCTATTTGAAGACTGCCTGAAATTGTGCTTCTTATTGACTCTAAATTACACAATTTTTATATACTGTTTATTTTGTTTTTATCATCAGTAATGAAATATGACACTGGGAACCAAAAGAGTGGAGACTTACCTGACAACAGTAATTCTGCCAGTCAAAAGAAGGAAGTAGTTGAAACCACACTTGTGCAGGCAATCAGAATAAGAAATGATTGTCCTTCTATTCCATCACCTGACTCAAAGGTAATGTGTTTTAAGAAAATTCTTTCAATTTTTTTAACATATCATCTTCCATGATGACAAACATGCTAGAAAGAAATAAAGCTACAAGGTTATAGTAGAAAACAAGGATAGCAACAGGTGAGGTATATGTATAGAATTAACATTGACAGAATGTGGTGGGAATAAACAGTTTTTTTGGTGTGCCCTTATGGAAGGAAAGAAATAGAAAATAAGCCAAAAGAACAGATTTATGAATATGAAGCTGAGAAAAGGGGATGTACAAATAATTAATTTTTGGAGGGAAAGTTAAGTGTACAGACTGAATAAGAGAGTTACGATGGCTGATACTTAAAATAAGAAATATTGAAATTAATAAGAGCAGCAACTCAGTATTAGGCCAAACAGGAAAGTTAAGGGAATTACATGGAGGACATATAGAATATTGTGTCATATTTGTCTACCATTTACTCTTGACATCCTTGAATGACTAGGAAGCAGGTTGTGGGATTACAATCATGATCATTTTGTGATTATAATGAATAGGAAAATAAGCAAATAAATGTGGCATATTTTAGATGCTTAAGAAATTAATGTTTTCTTTGCTTCTGTTCTTATTAAAGCTTCAAGGAATTTATATTTAGTAACATTTAATATAGACTTAATTTATTGATGGTCAATGCTTGCTGGATTATATAAAAATGAACTCTACTGTCACATATAACTAAAAATAAATCAATAAAATAAATATATGCATATATATAAATAGTATTGCTATTCAAATATATATACAAACCAGTAATAGTGGTAATGAACATGATAAATGAAAAATAAATGAACTTCTAAAAATTAAAAAAGATGGTCAATTTTTAAAAATTGATACACATTAATTATACAGAATTTTCATGGTAGCATATTTGTACATACATATATGTATACTCCCCCAATTCTATCTTCAACATTTCTTCCTCCATACTCCCAATTTTATGTATGCTAATGGATAAAATTTATTATTCATATATTTTTATGTTAAAAATTTCCATCTCTAGTTTTCCATATGAGAGCAATCTATGATACTTGTTTTCTGAGTCTGGCTTGTATTACTTAACATTATGCTTCCCTGTTTCATTCATTTTCCTAAAAGTAACTTAGTTTTGTTGTCCTCTATGCACAGAAATCTTCCTTGTGTATATATATCACATTTTCTTTATCTATTCTTTTATTAACAAGCATCTAGCCTAATTCTGTAACTTGCCTATTATTAATAGTGTCATGGTAAAGATGGGAATATGTGTATCTCTAAAGTAAGCTGACTTTAATATTTTCCATTAAGTACTGAGTAGTATAGTTGGATAATAAAGTAGCTCTATGTTCAGTGTTTTGAGTAGCCTTCATATGGATTTCCATAGAGATATAGTAATTTATGTTCCTACCAATCACATATAAGAGATTTTCTCCTCAGTTCTTCCCAGTATTATTTGCTTTCTTGATGATTGCTTCTTTGAATGGTGGAAAATGGGAGCTTGATGTTGTTTTGATTTGCATTTCTCTGATTGTTATGTTTTTTTTTTTTCACTGAAATGTTGGCCATTTGTATCTCTTATTTAGAGAACTAGCTCTGCATTTGCTCATTGATTGAAAAGGTTTTTGCTTTTCTGGTGTTAAGATATTTGTATTAATATTTTCAGGTTATTACTCTGTCAGAAGAGTAGCTAGTAAAGCTACTCTTTTCTCCAATTCTGGAGGCTACCACTTCTTACTGTTTTGTGTTTCACTCACTATGCAGGAATTTTTCAGTTTGATGCACCTTGTCTTATCCATTGTTGCTCTTATTTTCTGAGCTGTATGGAACTCTATTCAGGAAGTCATTGCCTACATACTGAAGTGTTTTCCATATATTTCCTTCTAGCAGTTGTAAACCTTCTAGTTTGGTACATATGTGTTTAGCCCTTTTTAAATAAACTCTTGTACAGTGTTATAAAATAGGCAGCTGGTTTTCTTCTTCTACATATAGATATCTAGTTTTTCCAACACTATTCCTAAAATGTTATTTGCTGTTTCTCCAAAATATGTTTTTGGTGTCTTTGCCTAGTACCACATGCTGTGTGTGTTTGCTTTCTGCCTTCTATCCATTGGTCTATGGGTCTTTCTTTACAGCAGGACCATGGTTTCTATTATTGTGGTTCTGTTTTATATTTTGAAATTGGGCATTGTGGTTTATCCATTGTTTCTCTTATGATCACTATCACTTTGTCTAAGTATTTTTTGTTTGTTTTTCTTCCATACAAATTTTGAAGAACTTCTTTCTTTCCCCCATTTCTGTGAATAATATCATTTGAATTTGAATGGGAATACATGGAATCTATAATTCATTTATAGTACTATGGCCATTTTCACAATATTAATTCTGCCTCTCCGTGAACATAGGGGATCTTTTACTTCCTATTGTCTTCTTTAGTTTGGTTTTTCATCAATCTGTAATTTTTCTTGAAAAAATGTCATTCACTTCCTTGTTTAGGTTTATTCCTAGGTATTTTTTAAAGCTATTTGAATGAAATATTACCCTTGCTGCATTCTCACTAGGTTTGCTATATTATATAGACAAAGAGTTTATTTTTATATGTTTACTTTGCATCCTGTTACTCTGATGAATTTATTCATCAGAAGTAGAATTTTCATGGTATATCATTTATGTTCTTCTAAGCATAGGACTATATCATTTGCATATATAAATGATTTAACATTTTAACTTCCCTATTTGAATCCCTTTTATTTCTTTCTCTTCTCTAAAATTTTAAGTACTATGCTTAGTGAGATTGGTGGCAATGAGCATCCTTGTCTTTTTCCTGATTTTAGAAAAAAATGATCTTCTTCATTTTACTATAGGCTTTGGGTTTGATATACTAGGTCTTTATTAACTTGTAATAAAAATTCTACTGTTTATAGTTTCTCAGGGATTTGTTATGAAGGGCCATTGAATTTCTCAAAGGCTTTTCCTGCAGCTGCTTCAATGATCATATAATTTTGCCCTTGATTCTATATGTGGTGTATTAGTTTTATTGATTTGCATGTATTGAAGTATCCTGGAGCAAAACCAGCTTTTATGGATTTTTTTTTTTTGTATGTGACTAGAGTCTCAAACCAGGAAAATGGTACCACTGAGCCACATCCTCAGCACCTTTTATTTTTCACTATGATACAGATCTCACTAAATTTCCCAGGCTGGCTTTGAAATTACAGTGCTCCTCTAACAACCTGCTGCTTTTCTGAGAATATAGACATATACCATCATGCCTGACACTATGTTATTTTGTAATGTGTTGTTGAATGTGGTTTGTGAAGATTTTATAAGTATTTATATACTATGTTCCTCAAGGATATTGTTCTCTAGTTTTTTCCTTGTTCTGTCCAATATTCACTTTTCCAGTCAGGGTAATACTTTGCAGAATTGCTTTGGAAGCATCTTTCCTTTGCTTTTACATGTGATGGGGGTATTAATAACAGTTCTTTTTAATATCTGATAAAATTTAGCCATGCATTAACCTCTGGTCCAGGAGGCCTGTTATTATTGCTTCAACCTAATTGCTTGTTATTGAGCTATTTTTCTCTCTGTCCCTTTGATTCAAAAATGTTAGGCCATATTTTATCAGTATTTTCTAGCTTTATTTATGTTTCAATTTTATTCTTTAAAATAATCTAGATTTTTTTTCATTCATTGAAATATAAGTGTTCCAATAGTCTCTAGTTATCCTCTGGATTTCAGTGGTATCTGTTTTAATATTTCTGTTTTTGTTTCTAGCTTTATTTATTTGTATCTTCTTTCTCTTTCTATTAGTCCCTTGGCCAAGGGTTTATCAATTTTATTTACCTTTTCAACAATCAACTATTTGTTTCATTATTACTATGTTTTTTAAAAATTATCTATTCTATAATTTTTGCTCTGACATTAATTAATTATTTCTTGTATTGGTTTTAGAATTTATTTACTGACTTTTTCTTAGACATTAGGATGCATCATAAGGTTTATAATTTGAAATATCTCAGATTTTTAAATGGATGTAGCCCTTGCTAAAAACGGCCCTCATATAACTGCTTTTGGTGGATTAGTGGAGGGACATTGGAAGGGAAAGGAAAGGTCCTGGGAAGTAAGATTCATCAAAATATTTTATACGCATTTCTGTATGTGGTATAATGAAACCCACTATTATATATACATACAATGTCTCAATAAAAGAAAGAAACAAAAAAGAACTGCTTTTACTTTATCCCATAAATGTATAGATGTGTTTTTGTTTTTGTGTTTTTATTCTCATGTGGTTCTCAGGTTTATTAAAACTTTTCCCCCTGATTTCATCAGTGACCCTTTGATTATGCAACTGTATTATTCATTCTTCAAGTGTTCATGTAGTTTCTGTATTTTTACTTGCTGTTTTCTTCTTTTTATTAATTATATCATTATTTCACATATAATATTGGTGCTCATTTTGAAATAATAATACAAGCATGGTATATATTTTTCCAGTTTGATCCCCAGTACTCTCCCTTTCCTACCTCTGTTCCCTTTCTTCTACTCCATTGTTCTTTCTTGTATTTATTTGTAGTTGTTTTAATTAGTGCATAATTGATATACATAAAGGTCAAATTCAGTGTGAAATATTCCTAAGTTCACAAAGGAAAATTTCTTCAGATTCATTTCACCACACTTCCTTTGGCAGTCCCTCCATCCCTCTCAATCTCCATCCTCTACTCCACTGACCACTGTTCTATTTTTATGGAATCCTCCCATTTTCCATTTATTTTTATCTGCCTTCTTAATATAAGAGAAAATACTCCACCCTTGATTTTCTGAGTCTGAGCAGAACATTTACTTTCAACTAGAAGCACATTATCCAGTTTCATTTATTTACTAACAAATGCCATTATTTCTTTTTATTGATGACTTCCCGAGTAGAGCTCCATTATATATATGTGCCACATTTTCTTTATACATTAACCTGTTGATTGGCACCTAGGCTTCTTTATGATAGCCTTTCTGTTTTGAACTGTGGTGCCATAAAATCTGATGTGGCTGCATTCCCAAAATATACTGAGTTTAAATTTTTTGAATATATACCAAGGACTGGAAGAGTTGGATAATATATTACTAGTGTTTTGAGGAATCTCTTTATTGATTTCCTGGGTGTTTGTGCTAATTTACAATCTCACCAAAAATGTACAAGTGTACCTTTCTTCTGCATCCTCATCAACATTTACTATTACTTGTGTTTTTGATAATTGTCGTTCTGAAGAGAGTGAGATAAAATCTCAATATAGTTTTTGTTTGTATTTCCCAAACTGCTGGAGATGTTCAACTTTTTAAAATATATTTATTATTCATTTGTAATTATTTTAAGAAAGATCCCTTTAGTTTTTTTTTTCAATTTATTTTGTGAGTTATTAATTGTTTGTAATAAGTTTTTTGAGTTATTTGTATATTCTGGATATTAACCCACATTTGTGGATCAGGTGGCGAAGATCTCCCATTCTGCAGGCTCTGTCTTCATGTTCTTATTTGTTTCCTTTAGTGTTCAGAAGTTTTAGTTTTATGCCATCCTAGTTATTGATTCTTAGATTTATATTTTATGCTTTAGGAGTTTTGTTAGAATAATTGATGCTTGTGATAATATGTTGAAAAGTTCAGCTTACAATTTTTCCAGCAGTTGTAGAGTTTCTTGTGTAATTCCTAAATCTTTGATTTGCTCTTAAGTTGACTTTTCATCTTCATGTGTGTATCTATTTTTTTCCAGACCCACTTATTTAAAAGGCTGTATGTGTTTTTTTTCTAATAGAAATCCATTGTGATGTGATAAGGGCTAGAGGGAATTATTTTGTTTTTGTATTTACTAAGACATGCTTTGTATCCTATTATATGATCTATTATAAAGAAAGTTTTTTTGTGCTAAAAAATTATGAGTTCTGTTCTTGTCAGATGAAATAGTGTGTAGACAACTATTAAGTTGACATGATATAAAGTAAAAGTGATATGTAGGAAAGTTATTGATGTTTTGTCCACCTAACCAGTCACTGGTGATAATAGTATTAATGTCACTCACACTTATATTTTTATTGGGTCCCATCTGTCCCTTTAAGCTGAATACTTATTATTTTATAAAACTGGTTGCATTGCCTTTCACTTGTAAATATTTACAGCCATTTTTCTTCTTGTTGGATTTTCCCTTTAGCAGTATGTAGTGACCATCTTTGATACATTTGAGTAATTTTGCTTGAAGGCACCTTTATCACATTTGCAACAGCTACTACATTTTTTGGCCTTCATTTACATGGAATACCTCTCTATTCTTTCACTTTTATTCTGTGAACAACTTTGCAAGTCAGGTGTGTTTCTTGTAGACAACACACATTTGGGTCTTGTTTGTTAATTGAGTATTTCAGTCAATGTCTATTAAGTTGACAATTAACACAATGTGAATCCAAAATAATGAGGTGTGTTTCTTTATAATAGAGAGTTCACTCTTAATTCCCATTTGCTTATCCACTCATCTAGTTACATTCATTCTTTTGTATTCTCCATGATTTATTTTAATCTTCTTCTTGTGTATATAGAATTCCATTATGAATCTTCTAACTAGTAGCTTAGTTGTCATAGTTTATTTTAGTTTATTCTTGTCTTGAAAGCTCTTTATTTCTGAAGAATAACTTTGATGCAGATAACAGTGTAGAATGGCAGTACTGAAGTAAGACAGATGAGACTGGACACCAGAGGGATTAGCAGGAAGCAGGTTTATTGTCTGCAGCCTCTCCAGATGGAGCTTTCACCTAAAACAATTCTCTCACTGAATGCTGAGTCTAGAAATTTGCTGAACTTTATACCCAGTGGTGTGGAGAGGGGAGCTTGAAGGTATACATTTTTGCAACAGTCTACATGAAAGTTATTTTTTTCTGTGAGTTCTTATAAGATACCTGTTGTCTCATTTCTTAGAACTGTCAAGGGTTTTACAGATTATACCACAAAAGCAGAGTGCATTCATTAAATCCAGGGGTAAATTTAGTTCTGCAAGTCAAAGCAGATCAACAGGAAATAGGGAGTCTAACCACATTTGAGCCGTTTTGTAGAGATCTTTGCTTATATATTGTAAAGAAGAACAATTATGGTGAGGGTCTGTGGGGAAACTTAATGAAGATGCATTTGTGGATGAGGAGGTGCCACTAGAGTATTTCTGTTTTAGTGCTTGAAATATATTATTGCATGTCCTGCTGGCCCTTATAGTAATCCAGATATGTTACCTTTTACCAATGATTTGGTGCTTCTCTCTTGAATCTGTAAAAATCTTTCTTTGTTTTGAATTTTGGCATTTAAAAAATATATAATGTGGACAGTTTCTTTTTGGTCATGTCTATTTGGCCTTCTGAATACTTTATGTGCCTGATGTTCATCTTATTTCCACAATTAGGGATTTATTTTTTTCTGGTGTGAGTTCACTGAATAAGTTTTCTATGCCTTTAGTTTGTATCTACACACTTTCCTTCAAGACCTTAGTTGCAATTGGTCTTTTAAGGTTGTCCTAAAATGCCTATATATTCTTTTTAAAGTCTCTTTTTTATTATATTAGGAAAGTTCTACATCATCCACCTTGTCTTCAAGACTTAACATTCTTCCATCTACCTGATGTAGTTTATTTTCAGTACTTCTCATTTAGACTTTTATTTGAGTTAATAAACTTATCTTTTCCAAATATTCTGCCTTTTCTCTTTCAAAAACTCTATTTCATTTTGGGATATTCTTTTAAAACCTGGTTTTCCTTAATTAATTCATGTTTTATTCCTTTAGTTTCTTAAATTATTTTCATAATAAATTGTTTGAATTCTTTGCTCACCATATCCTACACATCAATGTATGTGTAGTAAGATATTAGGGATTTAAACACTTTGGGTAGCATGTTAGTGCCTTGATTTCTCATGTTTCTTGTTTTAATATACAGAGGTTTGTGCAGATGTTCAAATAGATTTCTATTCCCCTCTCAGACATGGGTCATTTTGTTCAGCAGATTTCTCTTCAGATATTCCCTGAACAGAGTGTATGTTCTATATTCAAAGCCCCAACTCATTGACAGAAGATTACTTATCCAAAGCACTTTAAGAAGAAAGAATAATCACCAGTAATATCAAAAAGTTAGAAGCTAAGCACATATTGACTTACAACCAAAGCAAAACTTTTTAAAATGATCTCTACAACTCAGGTAACAAATGAAGAAGTGGTAATATTTTAAAAATGTCCAAAACTTAGGCATTAGTGATTCTAAAATTAGTACTAAAATAAACAGAAGGTGAGATGGAAAAAAAAGAATAGGAAAAAATGAAAAAGAAAAATAATGCAAATACAAATGAAAAAAAAAAGAAGTACAAGGAAAATTAAACAATTAAAAGATCATGTAAGTTAGAAAGTGAAAAACAAATGATAAGAAAAGCCACTTAAAGATGCAGTGGCAAGAAAAATATGATTTCCTTATCTGATGTAATTCAAATACAGGCAGTTTCTTATCCAACTTCTGCTTTTAAGATTAACCATTTTTTGGGGGGGTGTTTCTGGGGAGTAACTATAGTTGTACTTGTTTCTTCTCAATTCTAGCCCAAACAGGCCAGTACTGGTTGTGGAGTCTTGAATGCTGAAAAGTTTCATTCATGCCTACCAGGAAATGCTTTATAGGACTATTTTTATATTGGTTTTTATGTAGCTGGGGATGGGACTCTGGCTATAGTAGGCGCTACCAACAAAATTCTCACACATGAAGCCTATGGGTCTGTGCTGAAAATCCCAATTCCAGACTTCTTTTAGTGAGCTCAAGGTCATGCAAGACTCCAAGTCTCCATGGTGTTGGTTTCACTTTCTCTAAGCCTTGTAGAGGTGGACTGCCTGCAGGATATGTGCTTGATTAGGGGAGATGCAGGAAATAAGCTTTTCAGAAGACCTTAAAAGCATTCCAAAAATGTTCTGTCCCACAAAATCACACACAACTTATTATCTTTTCTGTTACTAATCTCAAAACACCAGTTTTAACAGGGAGAGTCCCTACTGCCCTTTAGTCTATAAGGCGGCCAACCAGCACACCATACTTCCTGCTGACCAGAGTTTTCAACACATCTCTGTTAATCTGGACCTAGAGGGTGGGTATCCACAATTCCAGTAAATAGAGGCAGTCCCTGTGTCTTGGATATAAAACATGCAGGAGACTCTGATATCTCAAAGAGTTCCAGCAATGGGACATTTCTAAAGGAGGAAATTCCTTGGTGAATTACCAAGGAAATGACTGTACTTGCTTCAGTTGAAGAAGTTCTTACTTTCCATGCCTCTAAGCATGGTGAAATGTCCAGACTCTGGAGATCAGCTCTCCCCTCTGGAGATTGTAGCAGCAAGTTTTCTACCAGAACCAATCCTGACACTCTTATTTCATATAGTTCCTACAGGCACATTTAATTGAAACTCACCTCAGTTTCTATCCCTTAGAAGACCATGTAACCATGAGTACAGCTTTCCAGAACTCCCTACAGATCTGTGTCTCAGTTACTATTGTTGATATAGCCTGATTGTGTTCTGGATGCTTCCTGATCTTCCAAATTCATGTCATTGTTGGGTCCTGGAAATATAAAAACATAAAGGCCAGGGTTTCTGATCTGCCATCAAGAAAGTCTAGAAAAAGGACCTCAAGTAAAAAAGTTTGTTGAGTAAGCACTCATGATTCTGCTGAGAAGAATCTGCAGTGCACCTGTCCTCCATTGACATCTCAGGCAGAATCCAACTGGCTGAAACTCATTACTGGAATTTAAAATATGATTTTCTTAAGATTATAGAGGGTATGAGCCTACCAGAGAAGAGCTTCCACCTAGCCAGTTTTTCCCTGATAACTGCTGCAGTTAAATTCTTTTATTAACTCTTTTATTACTCTAAAAAACATATTTCTGGGCCTTATCTGTTCATTGGCTCTTTGTAATTGCACTCCACTCTGTGCCCCTTACCCGTGTTTGTGCAGACCCACACTAGTTGATTTGACTCAAATTCAGGGTGCAGTCAGTAACCACTGTATGCATGTACATATATGCTTTTTACAATAGTATAATATTTTGTAACTTTTTCTTGAGTGGAAACTGTATTGAAAAAGAAATAATACTTTTTTAAAACCAGTTTATTATTTTATTAAACTAGTTTCTCTATCAGTAAAAGTTTCACCAAAAGAAATTTAGATTTCTGTAAGCACTTTCTTCCCTGAATAAAACAGTGGGAACATGGCTTTTTTTCGACTTGATGTGATATAATTCAGTCTCTACAAAAAAATCTTAGTTCAACACTAAAAGCTTATAATTCAAATGTTTTAAATGTTTAATGATGTGTAACAAGTGTATATATACATATGTGTGTGTATATAAAACTTAAATTTTAAACATGTTATATGTTATATATGGTAGAAGGTCCTCTTATTTTTAGTGGTAAGTTATGATTAGTGTTAGGTGTAATTAAGTTAATTCCTGAGAGAAATATGCACATCAGTTAGTGTGCTATTGGTAGTTTTTTTTTCTCTCTCTTTTTTTCTTTATTCTTTTAGTTGTTGATTGACCTTTGTTTTATTCATTTATATGCAGTGCTGAAACTTTAACCCAGTGCCTTGCACATGCATGGCAAGCACTCTGTCAATGAGCCACAACCCTAACCCCCATGTTGGTAGTTCTCTATTGTCCTTCTATCCTGATTTTATAGAGTTGGTAGACAAGTGAATATAATATTTGGCTGATTTGCAGAGGATATATGACACTATGATATAAAATATTTCAATTTTTAATGTGTACTTCTCTACTTTTTCAATCTAATTCATTTCAAATCTGGAAAACTAGTTGTCTCCTTAGAGTACTGATTAGACAATATTCATAGAACTCATTCATGATATTACCAGAGTATCTCTCAGATTCTTCCTCAGAATAGTGTTGGTCATTCATTTGGTGACGTACATCAAAGAGTAAAAGATGGTGTAAATGACATATAGAAGGTAATAACCACTCATTATAAAATCATTGGATATAATGCTTGTTCAAAACAAGAGCACTAGTATGATTTAATAGTGGAAGAAATGAAAATAATAAATAGTAAGGGGATTGAAATAGTGTATCTTATCAAGTTGCAACCACAGAGTAAGTTGGAGTGCCCCTAGAGGAGCTGAATTATTAGATCCATTTCAAGACCTGCTTAAATTAGAGGAAAGTTGGGACATAAAAAAGGGGAGGGAAGAATTGGGAATGAAGAATGAGAAAAGATTATAGAGAACAACAACAAAAAAAAAAGAAAGAAAGAAAAAATAAGCAGGTGCACATTGATCATGGCCTGATAAAACATTCCCTGGAAAGATTATGACTTCTAATACAACTACAGATTGGGGAACAAGATAGAGAGAACTTTAAATAGGTAAATTAAGTGGCCAGGTGCATGGTGCTTGCCTATATTCCCAGTGGCTCTGGTGGCCGAAGACAGAGAATTTTGAGTTCCAACCCAGCTCAGTAACTGAATGAGGCCCTCAGAAATTCAGCAAGATCCTGTCTCTAAATAAAATTTAATAAGGGATGAGGATGTTTTTCAGTAGTTAGACATCCATGGGTTCAATCCCCAGTACCAATAACAAAATAACAAAGCAAAAAGAAACATCAAATATGCAAGTTAAGTTAGAGGAATTGGTAAAAGATTAAGCATGCATAAGGATTCTCAAATTTTATTGAATCATATTTTGGGGACCATGTACAAAATATATGTTCTGACTCAGCAGGTCTTTGGTTTTACATCCCGAATACATTCAAAGATGCTTCCAATGCTCCTTGATCCACAGACCACATTCTCAGTTGCAGGAGCAGTTGAATGAACTACCCTTTAGAAAATCTATATTAAGAGCCATGTGTCTTAGTTCAGGGCATAACCATATTAAAGCATAAATCTTGCTTTGTTTTTTTTTTTTTATTATGTCTGTTGGAAAAGGGGAAGAACAAATGGAAGAATGCATAGAAATTGTATTTTTAAAGATGTTTTTAGCTGTAAAAGGACATAATACCTTCATATTATTTATTATATGTGTTGCTGAGGATCAAACCCAGTACTTTACATGTGTTAGACAAGTACCCTACCACTGAGCCAAAATCCAGCTCCTAGAAATTGTATTTTTAAGATACAGTTACTGAATTAGGAAGAAAAAGTAGTGGAAATAGTCTAAACAACAAATGTAAAAAAAATTCTTATACCTGTTAGGAGAATGATGAGGATCTATTTTCCTCTGATATTTTATAAAAGCTTATTGCATAGCTGCCAATAATTTCCAAATCTTGAGAGATGGACATAAAAATATGTGTTTGAGCACAGGGATTAAGTATAGTGTGTGAAAAAAAGACCCACTTAAAATTTAATTTCAATTCTTGTATAATAGCCCCCTTTAATGAATAATTACATTGAACTCATGTTGTACTTTATGCAGCTGTTGATTCTATGTCCATCAGCACTCATGATTATCTCTGTAATAAACCATAAAAGGTATTATTGTGTATTATTTATATTATTCATTTACTATAAAACTAATAGAGTATTATTAGGAAATTACTATTTCCTGATTTTTTTAACCCAGAGTTGTAAATTCAAAATTACTTACACAAACCATTTTATATATTCCCTCTTCATGCATTCTTTTGTTTTTGTTGGTAGTGTTGGTGGGGTTTTTCTGGAGGGGTTGTTTTGTTTTGGTTTACTTTTCAATGATAGGGACTAAACCAGATCCTTTGGCATACTAAGCAGTGGCTCTACAACAAAGCTTTTTCTCTTATTCATTTGTGGGTTGGGTAAATCTAAGATTAAGGAAATGGACCAAAAAGCACCAAAATGAATCCCTTCAACATACAAAAATGTTAAATTCAAATACTACATGGTAAACCCAGAGAACTTAAACAGTTGCTTTGTTTTATTTTATGTGTCATTTGAAATCTTGTGTAACAGTCCAGAGTCTCTTATTCCAGAGACTCAGCTTTGTCCTTTATTTACTTAATGAAACTCCATTCTACACTGGTACCAGAAAATGATATATCCTCTAAATTTCTTGGAACATTCCTTCCATTCTGGTATGCTTCCCTCTATTTGGCACTTCTCCCACCTTCTTATTCATTTCTGCTCATGCATATTCTCTCCACACTCATCCTATCCCCAGCATTTGGAGCCATCTAGCTACAATGCAAATGTGACCATAAACCTCTCTAGAAGATATAAGGCCAGCTTTTAAAATTACCCAGAAATGCTTCATAACATGAGTTCAGCCTAACACTTTATTCTTTCCCTTGACTTCA
Source organism: Marmota monax (assembly GCF_021218885.2). Taxonomy (NCBI): domain Eukaryota; kingdom Metazoa; phylum Chordata; class Mammalia; order Rodentia; family Sciuridae; genus Marmota; species Marmota monax. The sequence goes on along the minus strand of NW_026694427.1, from coordinate 878,716 downwards.
CTGTCATCTGGATGGCTCCTCACCAGTCCCTATAGTTTCAGACAAACACTGACCCATTTAATGTTTGACTCTGTGTCTAGATACAGCCTTTTAAGCTCTACCCACTTTCTGCGACTGGGTGGTAACCTCACACCTTTAGTCTCTCCTGAGTCCTAGCTCCAGGAAAGCCACTATCCCTGGCACCATTTTACTCTATTCTCACAGGGAACATAATAATTATGGGTTCAAATAAACTGTTGATGCTAAGGTGATGTAAAAGAGGTCTCCTCAAGTCCAGGAGCCAAAGGGCTAGATAGGGGAAGGCATAATTTACAAGTCAGCTGGTAGATATAAAGTAGAACAGTGGCTGAAATGCTAAGACCCCAAGGGGGTAAAAAAAAAACATTTTATGACAAATAGATTGATAATCATGCAGGACTGAACAGACTGAATCTTATAGAAGAACACATTTTTCAGAATAATGTAGAAAAACATTGCATATGCAAGATGTTCATTGATAAGAGTATAGATAGTATCAGTCATTGTGGAAATGACTACTGATGAATAGTTGTTTTTAAAAGTTACTGTTATGAGGAAGAGAATAGCAAATTTTGTGAATCCCCACATTTTTATAGTGTTTTTAAAATTTATTTCTGGCAAATTTTCATTCATCTTGAGTGGATATACCTTTGAATATTTTTGTGTCTTAACCATGGTGGAATGTAGTGTCTCCCCACGTAGACTGTTGAAGTTTTATATCACTAAAAACATTCCCTGAAATAGTCTGTATCTGCTGGGTACAGTGGGTCACCTCTAAACACAGCTACTTGGGAGACTGAGACAAGAGCATGGCAAGTCTCAGGTCAGAACAAACACTTTAAAGTGACCCAGTCTCCAAAAATAAATAAATATACAACTCTTGCAGAGGACTTGCCAATGTAGCAATATTCTGAGGTTAAATCATTGAGTACACACAAGTATACCTCACCAATAAATAGTTAGAAAGGTAATATTACCTAAAATTTAAGCTTATTTTTTTTTATTTTTGTCAGACTATTATTCTCTCTAAATGTTCTAAGTAGTTTAAGTAAATCTACATACATTTTTCAACTGAACTCCTTTGGTTATCATCATCTGAAGAAGAGGAGGAAGGTCTTGATGACACCAAAAATAAGCAGCCACAGGTGTGTTCATATATATATATATATATATATATATATATATATATATATATATATATTTTTTTTTTTTTTAAATTTCTGATTTTCTCCTTTATTCCTTGTTTTAAGAAAGTCAATACAGGCAAATTCAATTATCTTTCAGAAAAGTGTTTTGAAATCTATAGATGATCATTAATATTCAAGCCTAAAAGAATTTAACTGATTATGAATCCTAAAATAGCATTGAAATTCAGGATAACATGTAGGTAAACATTATTCTTGTAATTGAGGCAGAATTTTTTCTGAATATTGTTTGGGCTTCCATTTTTCTAACCCACTTAAATGATGAAGAAGTTAAAATTAAATGGTTCTGTGAATATCCATTTCAATTAATGAACATGTATAGTGGTGATTGTAATTGAGTGCATTTATGGTAAAGATGGTCCTTCCCAGTGGCTCAGTTTTAGTTACATATGAATATGGTTTCATGCCCAGATGAAAGATTTTCATGTATCTTAAATACCAGTGTCTCTGTCAATGCAAATAGTAGCCTCATAAAAGATATCCAATAGCCTGTTAAGGAAATTTAAACCTCCCAGAATGGACCATTGCTTTTGGGTAAAAGGAAGAGCTATTTTTTTTTCTTTCCATACGTTAAGGCAGTCAATATTATTAAATATTTTTATCCAATCTCTTTAGTGAATGATAGGAAAAAATTCTTTGAATGATGTTATTGGAGAATTAAGGAATTTGAGGTGATTTTTTGCATTTTTTCTCATGTTATCTGTGTTAGTAAGGCCAAGGTTTTTTATGCATTTGGATGGATTTCTCTTCCTAGGATATGTGTGTGTCCTTTAGTTCAAAGCTTTCTCTTTGGAAATCACCTTGGGCAAGGGTGATATCTCAGCATCAAGTACCCAACTTGACATGAACAAGATGCTATTTTTGCCCCCCAGGACCTTTCTAAGAGTAGAGAATAACCTCCAGTAAGAATGACAATTTAAAGCAGAACATATATCACCTATTAAGAAAATGTTTGTTTAAAGTGATCTCTATGAGTCCAACAACTGGAGAGGTGTGGTGAGAAATAACAGAATATACCTGGTTGAAAAAAACAAACAGTAGTGTTCATAAAATTATTTGTGTACAATCCAATAAGAAAGAATAATGAAATTGATATTACTAAAAATAACTGTAAGAGGAAACAAGAAGAAAAATAATAAAACTGAGAAACTATTGGATTTTGAAGTGGCAAGAAGAGATGATATAGGGGAAACATACAAGAAAGAAGCCAAAATCTTAGAAAATGAGATGGAACATGAAGCAAGAAATAATGAGGAAACCCCTTACACAAAAACTCACACATAATCTCAGAGCTTCAAAAAAAAAAAAAAAAAAAAAAAAAAGCATAAAATTTTTTCTTGTTAATGAAATTGGGGAATTTCTGCCCAGAATCTTCAATTATAGAAACCAAAACCTTGGTATGATTGCTTAAAAGCAGATATAGTCCAACACTTTTCTGATGTCTCCAGCTGAAACACATCTAGTCTGGTAGTGATGTGATAATGGAGTACACAAGCTGAGCTTCTCTCAGTTATGCCCAGATGTTTGCATAGGGCACTTAGGCACTTAGGGAAGGTTTCCAGTGCAGATGAAAACTTACCCACAGTATTTTATTTTATTTATTTTATTTTATTTTTTTACTCAGGGACAGGGTATGTCTCTCTGATAAACCCTTTCACCAAAGAGTCTGGGGACAGGTCTGTGATGCATATCCCAATTGGGGACTACTGCAGTCAGTGATCTCAGGGGTGTGCAAGATTTCCAGTTTCTGGAGGGATTTTCTGGCACACTCTTTGAGCATGGTAGATGAGGTTTGTTGACAGAATCTGTGCTTTTTTCTGGGAAATGCAAGAACCTATCTTCTCATCAGACCTTGCCCCAGCTCTCCTGGATCTTTCTGTTTCTTAAATTACTACACAGCTTTTCTCCCTCACAACCATTATTCTCAAAGTACCTATTTGAATTGTGCTGTGCCCCTGTTGAACTCTACTGTATAAATTGTCTAGTTGACACTACACACCTCTTGCTGATGAGAGTTTTCAGCACATTCCCTTCAGTCTCTGTCATAAACCCATAGTATCATGTCAAATAGCTGCCATCCTGGGAGGCGAACTTGAAACTTCACCTTGGAAATAAAAGACAAACAGTGCTTTCTGATCTTTCACACAGACAGACACATGCAAAAGGGGGTGGACCACAGGGGTCTATTGAAATCACTCTTTTCTTCTAAGGGAAGAGCTTAGAATCACCTCTGTGGCAAAAATTGAAACAAATATTTCAAAAGCCACTGAACATGGTGGGTTGACTTTACATGGGATATCTGCTTACAGGTATGGTAATGCATATTATGAGTTTTCTAACAGAAACACTCATCTCTGGAATGATTTCACATAACTACAAATATGATATCAGAATAAAAGTCCCCTGGGTTTTCATAGTTCTTCCATAGACCACAAGACCTGCTGTAGCTGCCCAGAACTCTTGGTGTCTCTGTCTCTAATTTTGTCTCCCAGAGCCAGCCAGAATAGTGTTGGGATATGCCCCCAGAGCCACTGAATTCCTGACACAGTAAAGTATTGAAAATATTTTCTAAAAATTCTTGGTTTTTTATCTTCTATGAGAAATAACTATATAAAAATGACCCTGAGTAAAGGTAGCTTCTGTCCAGCACCCTGATACTGCTAGCAGAAATTTGCAGTCCATTCATTCTTCTGGGCTGGTTGTGTAATTACACTGCTGAAAACAGTGATTTTGATGTGTCTTACTTATAAACTGATTTTTAGTTCCTCATGATAAATACCAAGGTGTGCTATGGCTTGGTGTTGAGGTGGTTATACTCCTAGATTTCTTGAGGAAACTCCACACTGCTTTCCAGAGTGGAAGTTCTTATTTTCAGGCTCACCAAAAATGTAGGTGAGTAAGTGTTTACTTTTTCCTCTATTAACTAATGGGGTTTGGTTGAATTGTTCTCCTCAGCTTATTAAAGGGGAGCTTCCCATTTTCTACATCATGGAATTTTCCCCTAACACTGCAGCAGGATATTTCTCCTATTGTCATGACATGCGATGGAATCCGGGTCACTCCAGGTGAATTGGGCTGGCACTAAACAACCACACAGACACAGAAAATACTTTCTATGGTGATCAGGATGGCTCCTCCTCAACCTCGGCTCCCGCAAGGGAGCCAGAGAAAGGTAAAAGAGGCAGGGCAAAGAGAGAGAGAGGGCATGTCTGAAACCCACCTACTTATTGGAAAGAAGCCATTCATAGAATATTCCACCCAAATAAGGCAAGGGGTTGGGTTTCAGAGGGTGGAGTCTTGTTTGGTGATGTGTTGGTCAGCAGTTTGACATCTTGGAAAATCACAACTATCTCAGGTGCTGTGTGTGGATTTCAGGCAGCGTGAGTGAAAAGACACACATACACTGCAGAGCCCAATCAGGCAGCAGTTTCAGACCAGCTTTCCTCATATACTCAAATGTGCATAGCTCACACACACAGCCTATGGATGGCTGGTGACATCCTGTGAATTCATTTACTATTCTAAATGCCAAAATTCTGGGTTTCATTTGGTCTGAGGCTCTCTAGAGTGCCTCTCCAGGTTTTTTGTTTGTTTCTTTATTTATTTTTTTTGTTTTGTTTCTACAGCTGTTCTTTTTCATCCAGAATGCACACATGAGCCAAAATGACTCAAGCTCTTAAAAATGGTCAGGAAGCACTGTACATTTGTGCTGTCATCTTTCTTCATTGGTGTACTTGTTAGTTCTCTCTCAGAGGAATATGTTGTTTACTCTATCTAGATTCTGTGTGCTGCTTTCTAATAGTATGATAGAAACATTTCTTCACCATATTTTGTCATTTTATTAAACTGAATTTCCTGTCAGTGAAACACTTTCTAAAAGCTCTTTAGATCCTGTGAAGACCAAAATGAGGCAAGTCCAACAAGATTTTGCTCCTGCTCAAGATCACATAATTTCAACTCTCTTATCACACTGAGTCTCATTTTTTAACACTAAAGAATTCTGTAAGTCTGTTGTTTAAAACGTGTAATGCAACATAATATTAATTATATTTTTCAAGAATGTTTAATTAAGGCGACCCACCGGCAGAAGAGGAGCAGCGACCTGCTGAGAGGCAGAGCCGCCCCCTCCCCCTGCACCGGCAAGATAGAGGGAACTGTGACCACACACAGAGCAGGCCCAGCGGCCTGCTGAGGGGCAGAGCCACCCCCCACCCCCCGCGCCTGCCAGGTGACCACCGACAGAAAAGGCCCAGTGGCCCGCGGTGGGACAGAGCTTCCAATCACTCCTGCAAGGTAGGCGGGCCTGCGACCCACCGGCAGAAGAGGAGCAGCGACCTGCTGAGAGGCAGAGCCGCCCCCTCCCCCTGCACCGGCAAGGTAGAGGGAACTGTGACCACGCACAGAGCAGGCCCAGCGGCCTGCTGAGGGGCAGAGCCACCCCCCACCCCCCGCGCCTGCCAGGTGACCACCGACAGAAAAGGCCCAGTGGCCCGCGGTGGGACAGAGCTTCCAATCACTCCTGCAAGGTAGGCGGGCCTGCGACCCACCGGCAGAAGAGGAGCAGCGACCTGCTGAGAGGCAGAGCCGCCCCCTCCCCCTGCACCGGCAAGGTAGAGGGAACTGTGACCACGCACAGAGCAGGCCCAGCGGCCTGCTGAGGGGCAGAGCCACCCCCCACCCCCCGCGCCTGCCAGGTGACCACCGACAGAAAAGGCCCAGTGGCCCGCGGTGGGACAGAGCTTCCAATCACTCCTGCAAGGTAGGCGGGCCTGCGACCCACCGGCAGAAGAGGAGCAGCGACCTGCTGAGAGGCAGAGCCGCCCCCTCCCCCTGCACCGGCAAGGTAGAGGGAACTGTGACCACGCACAGAGCAGGCCCAGCGGCCTGCTGAGGGGCAGAGCCACCCCCCACCCCCCGCGCCTGCCAGGTGACCACCGACAGAAAAGGCCCAGTGGCCCGCGGTGGGACAGAGCTTCCAATCACTCCTGCAAGGTAGGCAGGCCTGCGACCCACCGGCAGAAGAGGAGCAGCGTCCTGCTGAGAGGCTGAGCCGCCCCCTCCCCCTGCGCCGGCAAAGTAGAGGGAACTGTGACCACGCACAGAGCAGGCCCAGCGGCCTGCTGAGAGGCAGAGCTGCCCCCCACCCCCTGCGCCTGCCAGGTAGGTGGAACTGTGACCACGGACAGAAAAGGCCCAGGGGCCCGCGGCAGGACAGAGCTTCCAATCACTCCTGCAAGGTAGGTGGGCCTGCGACCCACTGGCAGAAGAGGAGCAGCGTCCTGCTGAGAGGCTGAGCCACCCCCTCCCCCCAGCGCCTGCAAGGTAGACGGAACTGTGACCACCATCAGAACAGGCCAGACCTGCAACCGAGAGACAGAGCAGGCCCAGTGGCCTGAGGAAGGGTAGAGCCGCCCCCCCCCCCGCGCCTGCAAGGTAGGCGCACCTGCGACCCACTGGCAGTACAGCCCCAGAGGCCTGCAGAGGGGCAGTGCCTCTGCCTGCGCCTGCAAAGTAGACAGAACTGTGACCACGGACAGAAGAAGCCTAGCGGCCCGCAGAGGGACAGAGCCGCCGCCCGCGCCTGCGAGGGAGACTTTGCAACTATACAAGACCAATATAAATATATAGGGGGAAAATTCAATAGCACAAGAGTTTCACCAAGTAGAAAGGAACGCGAACAGTATGAAGAGACAAGGAAAGAAAGGACCACAAGCATTGCAGGTCAACTCAACGTTAGAAGAGGTAATAGCTGCAGCAGATGGAATGTCAGATAAAGAATTCAGGATATACATGCTTCAGATGATCTGGAGTCTCAAGGAAGACATCAGACAGCAAAATCAGACAATGAAAGATCACTTCAACAATGAATTACATAAACAAATCCAAGAAGCAAAAGATCAACTATACAGGGAAATAGAGGTTTTAAAAAACAAACAAACAGAAATCCTAGAAATGCAGGAAGCAATAAGCCAACTTAAAAACTCAATTGAGAATACTACCAGCAGAGTAGAACACTTAGAAGACAGAACATCAGACAATGAAGATAAAGTATTTCAACTTGAAAAGAACATAGACAGCTCAGCAAGACTGTTAAGAAACCATGAGCAGAACATCCAAGAAATATGGGATAACAGCAAGAAACCAAATTTAAGAGTCATTGGGATACAGGAAGGGACAGAGTTTCAAACCAAAGGAATGAGCAATCTATTTAATGAAATAATACGAGAAAACTTCCCAGACTTGAAGAATGAGACAGAACCCCAAATCCTAGAAGCCTACAGGACGCCGAATGTGCAAAATCATAAGAGACCCACACCTAGACACATTATAATGAAGATGCCCAACATACAGAATAAGGAGAGAATTTTAAAAGCTACAAGAGAAAGGAAGCAGATCACATTTAGGGGTAAGCCAATCAGGATAACAGCTGATCTTTCAACACAGACTCTGAAAGCTAGAAGATCCTGGAATAACATATTTCAAACACTGAAAGAAAATGGGTTCCAACCAAGAATTGTGTTTCCAGCGAAATTAAGCTTCAGGATGGAAGATGAAATTAAAACCTTCCACGATAAACAAAAGTTAAAAGAATTTGCAGCTAGAAAACCATCTCTTCAAAACATCCTTGGCAAAACATTACAGGAAGAGGAAATGGAAAATAACAATGAAAACCAACAGTGGGAGGTAGGACACTAAAGGGGGGAAAATAATCAAAGAGGAAAACAAACCATGTTTAGTAACATAAATAAACAAATATGGCTGGAAGAACAACCCATATCTCAATAATAACCCTAAATGTTAATGGCTTAAACTCACCAATCAAGAGACACAGGCTAGTAGAATGGATCACAAAACAAGACCCAACAATATGCTGCCTACAGGAGACGCATTTGATAGGAAAAGACATACATAGGCTGAAGGTGAAAGGTTGGGAAAAATCATATCACTCATATGGACTTCGGAAACAAGCAGGAGTATCCATACTCATATCAAATAAAATAGATTTCAAGCCAAAGTTAATCAAAAGGGATAAAGAGGGACACGACATACTGCTTAAGGGAACCATACACCAACAAGACATAACAATCATAAATATATATGCCCCAAACAATGGTGCAGCTATGTTCATCAAACAAACTCTTCTCAAGTTCAAGAGTCTAATAGACCACCATACAATAATCATGGGAGACTTCAACACACCTCTCTCACCACTGGACAGATCTTCCAAACAAAAGTTGAATAAGGAAACTATAGAACTCAATAACACAATTAATAACCTAGACTTAATTGACATACATAGAATATACCACCCAACATCAAGCAGTTACACTTTTTTCTCAGCAGCACATGGATCCTTCTCAAAAATAGATCATATATCAAGTCAGAGGGCAACTCTTAGACAATATAAAGGAGTAGAGATAATACCATGCATCCTATCTGATCATCATGGAATGGAACTGAAAATCAACGATAAAAGAAGGAAGGGAAAAGAATACATCACTTGGAGAATGAACAATAGGTTACTGAACGATCAATGGGTTATAGAAGACATCAAGGAAGAAATTAAAAAATTCTTAGAGATTAATGAAAACACAGACACAACATATCGGAATCTATGGGACACATTGAAAGCAGTTCTAAGAGGAAAATTCATTGCTTGGAGTTCATTCCTTAAAAAAAGAAAAAACCAACAAATAAATGATCTCATACTTCATCTCAAAATCCTTGAAAAAGAAGAGCAAAACAACAGCAAAAGAAGTAGAAGGCAAGAAATAATTAAAATCAGAGCTGAAATTAATGAAATCGAAACAAAAGAAACAATTGAAAAAATTGACAAAACTAAAAGTTGGTTCTTTGAAAAAATAAACAAAATCGACAGACCCTTAGCCATGCTAGCGAAGAGAAGAAGAGAGAGAACTCAAATTACTAACATACGGGATGAAAGAGGCAATATCACAACAGACACTTCAGAAATACAGAAGATAATCAAAAATTATTTTGAATCCTTATACTCCAATAAATTAGAAGATAGTGAAGGCATAGACAAATTTCTTAAGTCATATGATCTGCCCAGATTGAGTCAGGAGGATATAGACAACCTAAACAGACCAATATCAATTGAGGAAATAGAAGAAACCATCAAAAGACTGCCAACTAAGAAAAGCCCAGGACCGAATGGGTATACAGCAGAGTTTTACAAAACCTTTAAAGAGGAACTAATACCAATACTTTTCAAGCTACTTCGGGAAATAGAAAAAGAGGGAGAACTTCCAAATTCATTCTACGAGGCCAACATCACCCTGATACCTAAACCAGACAAAGACACTTCAAAGAAAGAAAACTACAGACCAATATCTCTAATGAACCTAGATGCAAAAATCCTCAATAAAATTCTGGCCACTCGGATACAAAAACTTATCAAAAAAATTGTGCACCATGATCAAGTAGGATTCATCCCTGGGATGCAAGGCTGGTTCAATATACGGAAATCAATAAATGTTATTCACCACATCAATAGACTTAAAAATAAGAATCATATGATCATCTCGATAGATGCGGAAAAAGCATTCGACAAAGTACAGCATCCCTTTATGTTCAAAACTCTAGAAAAACTAGGGATAACAGGAACATACCTCAATATTGTAAAAGCAATCTATGCTAAGCCTCAGGCTAGCATCATTCTGAATGGAGAAAAATTGAAGGCATTCCCTCTAAAATCTGGAACAAGACAGGGATGCCCTCTCTCACCACTTCTGTTCAACATAGTTCTCGAAACACTGGCCAGAGCAATTAGACAGACGAAAGAAATTAAAGGCATCAAAATAGGAAAAGAAGAACTTAAATTATCACTATTTGCAGATGACATGATTCTATACCTAGCAGACCCAAAAGGATCTACAAAGAAACTATTAGAGCTAATAAATGAATTCAGCAAAGTGGCAGGATATAAAATCAACATGCATAAATCAAAGGCATTCCTGTATATCAGCGACAAAGCCTCTGAAATGGAAATGAGGACAACCACTCCATTCACAATATCTTCCAAAAAAATAAAATACTTGGGAATCAACCTAACAAAAGAGGTGAAAGACTTATACAATGAAAACTACAGAACCCTAAAGAGAGAAATAGAAGAAGATCTTAGAAGATGGAAAAATATACCCTGTTCATGGATAGGCAGAACTAACATCATCAAAATGGCGATATTACCAAAAGTTCTCTATAGGTTTAATGCAATGCCAATCAAAATCCCAACGCCATTTCTTGTAGAAATAGAGAAAGCAATCATGAAATTCATATGGAAAAACAAAAGACCCAGAATAGCAAAAACAATGCTAAGCAGGAAGTGTGAATCAGGCAGTAGAGCGATACCAGACTTCAAACTATACTACAGAGCAATAGTAACAAAAACAGCATGGTACTGGTACCAAAACAGGCGGGTGGACCAATGGTACAGAATAGAGTACACAACAGCCAATCCACAAAATTACAACTTTCTTATATTTGATAAAGGGGCTAAAAGCATGCAATGGAGGAAGGATAGCATCTTCAACAAATGGTGCTGGGAAAACTGGAAATCCATATGCAACAAAATGAAACTGAATCCCTTTCTCTCGCCATGCACAAAAGTTAATTCAAAATGGATCAAGGAGCTTGATATCAAATCAGAGACACGCCGTCTGATAGAAGAAAAAGTTGGCTCCGATCTACATACTGTGTGGTCAGGCTCCAAATTCCTCAATAGGACACCCATAGCACAAAAGTTAATAACTAGAATCAACAAATGGGACTTACTCAAACTAAAAAGTTTTTTCTCAGCAAAAGAAACAATAAGAGAGGTAAATAGGGAGCCTACATCCTGGGAACAAATCTTTACTCCTCACACTTCAGATAGAGCCCTAATATCCAGAGTATACAAAGAACTCAAAAAATTAGACAATAAGAGAACAAACAACCCAATCAACAAATGGGCCAAGGACCTGAACAGATACTTCTCAGAGGAGGACATACAATCAATCAACAAGTACATGAAAAAATGCTCACCATCTCTAGCAGTCAGAGAAATGCAAATCAAAACCACCCTAAGATACCATCTCACTCCAGTTAGATTGGCAGCCATTATGAAGTCAAACAACAACAAGTGCTGGCGAGGATGTGGGGAAAAGGGTACACTTGTACATTGCTGGTGGGACTGCAAATTGGTGCAGCCAATTTGGAAAGCAGTATGGAGATTTCTTGGAAAGCTGGGAATGGAGCCACCATTTGACCCAGCTATTCCCCTTCTTGGTCTATTCCCTAAAGACCTAAAAAGAGCATGCTACAGGGACACTGCTACATTGATGTTCATAGCAGCACAATTCACAATAGCCAGACTGTGGAACCAACCTAGATGCCCTTCAATGGATGAATGGATAAAAAAAATGTGGCATTTATACACAATGGAGTATTACTCTGCATTAAAAAATGACAAAATCATAGAATTTACAGGGAAATGGATGGCATTAGAGCAGATTATGCTAAGTGAAGCTAGTGAATCCCTAAAAAACAAATGCCAAATGTCTTCTTTGATATAAGGAGAGTAACTAAGAACACAGTAGGGTCGAAGAGCATGAGAAGAAGATTAACATTAAACAGGGATGAGAGGTGGGAGGGAAAGGGAGAGAGAAGGGAAAATGCATGGAAATGGAAGGAGACCCTCAGGGTTATACAAAATTACATACAAGAGGAAGTGAGGGGAAGGGGAAAAATAATATAAGGGGGACAAACGAATGTCAGTAGAGGGAGCAGAGAGAGAAGAGGGGAGGGGAGGGGAGGGGAGGGGAGGGGGGATAGTAGAGGATTGGAAAGGCAGCAGAATACAACAGACACTAGTATGGCAATATGTAAATCAATGGATGTGTAACTGATGTGATTCTGCAATCTGTATATGGGGTAAAAATGGGAGCTCATAACCCACTTGAATCAAATTGTGAAATATGATATATCAAGAACTATGTAATGTTTTGAACAGCCAACAATAAAAAATTTAAAAAAAAGAATGTTTAATTAAGTATTTAATGCATTCTCATTTTGTGGGGTTGTGATATATGGTTGGTTACTCTCTTAGAGTACATGCATTTCTGTTACTGTATTGTCAGGGAATGCCTTTTCTATGATATACATCCTGCTTTTACCAAATCAGAAGCCATTGGTAGATAAGAGTTGAGCTTCATCTAGAGCACAAATTCTAGGTTTCCCTGTGTTCAGTCTGTACTTATCTACATTTTAGTTAGCTACTTTCAAGACCAAAAGTTGGGTGACGTCTAAAACAGTGATAGTGAATTCTTCATGCAGTTCATTGGGGACCTTTATTTTGCAGGTATTTTCTGAGGGTCATCCATAGATGTGCATTTCTCACTCATCTGGAGAGAAACATCATAGAGCAAAAGAGAAAGCAGATGGACATATCAATCGTAAAAACTACATACTCTATACAGTTCTTTTGACAGAATATTGATTTCTAACATTTGTGCTGATATATTCTAATACTTGGAGAAATTAACCTAGTAAACAGGGAATAATGAAAAAGCAAGAAAGATAAGGAGTTGTCTCTCTTGAGACCAAAAGTCCAACAGTCATTTATACTGGAAGTGTCCCTCTTAGTTTCTATACAAGATATGAATAGATCATAGCGGTGTTGGAAATTGTGAAGTAGAGAGGAGAAGAGAAAATAAACATTGGGAAAGGCAGAGAGAGTGAGTGCAGCAAGTAAATAAAGGAATAAGAAGCAATGTAGGCAGATAAATTTTAGTCATCTACCAAAATAAAAAGACCACCTGTTCAATATGTGGAGAGATAATGGGAGTTTCCAGTTTTGCAAGTGACTCAAGGTGTGAATATATTTTTTCACCACTCATTTTTGTCTTAGTTGTCATTAGAAAGGAATTGACAAGTAAATAACTGATCATGCAGAAAGGAAATTTTTTTTTAGATTGAAATGTTCATTAATCCATGTGTCTGGTCATAAATTTCTATTAAAGAATATTGTAATTACAACAAATAAAAAATAAAAATACCAATACCATAAACATTCTTGCTGCTACCTGGGATGATGCACAGAAGGCAGACACAGCAGTATATGAAGTGGAAAATTGTGCAAATTTTTATGGACTGAAACCTAAATCTATAGGTTTTTAAACTGTTTTGGGGGACAATTTGGAGAGAAGAAGGGAGAATAAATATTGAAAAAAGCAGAGAGAATACAGTGAGTAAATAAAAGAGAAAGAACTTCTTATCATCCTCCAGGTTTGGGAACATCATTGGGTTGAATCCTGGCTCTATTATTGGAAGGTACTTGAAGGCAGGGAAATGAGAAGCAAACTAAGTGCAGACCCAGACTCTCAAGCTCTAATAGATCATCTGTTGGGAACCCTATTAAAAATGCATACTCTGACTTACCTGGTCTGTGCATCTATGTTTTCTTACGGTGTAAGGTGATTCCAATGATCACTATCTGCGGATCACAGTGTAAAGAGGATCTCCTTTTAGCAAAACTAAATGCAGAGCCACTGGAGCATTGAATGTAATCAAGTTATTACATACATTTGTTTTTATATTGATTTTGTCTCTTGGGAAGTGATAAGGACTCAAAGTGTAGAATTTATATTTCTTAGTTCTAGTCCCAAAATTGGGAATTAAGAAAGACTGGGGGGCTGGGGTTGTAGCTCAGTGGTAGAGTGCTTACCTTGCATGTGTGAGGCACTGGGTTCGATCCTCAGCACCACATAAAATAAATAAGTAAATAAATAAATAAAAGTATTTTGTCCATCTACAGCTAAAAAAGAAAGAAAGAAAGAAAAAGAGTGGAGATAATCCTTATGAAGAATATCAAATAGACAGAATAAATTCCAGAGATCAAGATGTTTCTTTTGAAAAGTCCCAGGGAAGGAGAAATGTGGAAGAAACAAAATAAATTATCTGGGTAATCTTGGAGGGAATTATTGGGAAACTAAGAGCATGCAATTCAGGGGCTATCAGTATATCTAGCTTCCCACAATATGTGAGAGACTGTAAGTTTTCCATCTTTTGAAATATGAGAGTCTGGTAAGTTGGGGACAAGTTTCAGCCATGACCATCTCCTCCCCATACCTATCAGACATACTGCTTGCTGTGGTTTAAATTGAGTCATTCTGAGAAGCAAAATTACATTTAAGAATCATTGGTGGTTTTTAAAGACAGCTCTTCTCTCTCTCCTCTTTCCTCCCTTTTTCCCTTTCCTTCCTGCCTCCCTCCCTCCCTTTCTTCCTTCCTTACTTAATTACTTTCTGTCTTTCTTTCCTATGTGCCTGAAAATGAAATTATCACCTTGGGCATTCTGGAATTTCACTTCATTACTGAGCTACATCCTCATCCTTCATAAGCTAATTATAATTTTGTGAGAGGCCAGTCCTTTTATGAATACACTTAAAATTCTGGCAAGTTACACCAAACCAAATGCATTTGTAAACAGAAAATGTTATACAGTTTTTGTTTTGAACACCCAAAATCTTGACCATATATGTGTGTGTTTGTTTGTGCCATAAAATATTATTGTTATCTGATAAAGCTCTTCCATTTCACCTTTCCATTTACATTTTTATGTCTCAAAAGTTTAAACCAATCAAACCTTATTTCTTAGATATGGGAATTATTTGTTCTCACACAAGGGGATCATGAAACTCTAACCCATTTACACCAGAGAATACAGGAAAAGAGGATGCACAAGAGGAACCAGCATCCCACCTGAGTATGAGAAACAAACAATAGGTGTCATAGCTGTCAGGGTCAAAATATGTATTTCAGCTGACTGCTTTAGTTATCTTTGTTTAGAAATGAACCTCACCTTCCCCTGGGATCTGAACACAGCTTTAGCCTTACTAAACAAAAATGAAAGGAGATATATATATATATATATATATATATATATATATATATATATATATATATATATATTTAAAATTATAAGGATTAAATCTTTTTAGTAGTTTCTTAGTAAGATATGTACTATGGCTTGTTTTTGTTTCTATTTTGCCTTTGCCTTTAAATCTCTTAGGGACATTGTGTGCTTCTCTGATGGGAGATTGTTGGACTCTCCATCAATCTGTATCTTTGCATTGGCATATGTACTCTTGTCTGTTTTATTTATGGTCATCAGACAAATAATCTCACATTTGTGAAATGAACAGCATATTTCACAAAACCTATTCACAAAATTCTATTGGTAGCTTTTAGTCACATGATTGTTGTCAGCCAAAACCAGCCAGCACACAAATCCAGGAGATAGTGTAATTTTGAACACAGGTAAAGCATGGACCTCAGCTGTATGTTGAGGCATCAGTAATGTATAAGTTGTTTTGTCCTCTTCACTTTTGCTTGAGAATATACTGCTTTTGGTTTTCAGCCTCTAGGGACTTATCTGCTTGCACAAAGTTAATTAAAGTTCTGTATTTATTCTAAACTACTTACTTTGTAGTCAATGAAAAATACACACATTATGTACTATCTTCTTTCTAAGCATACCAATCCCATCACAATAAAAGAGGCTCTTCCATGGAAAGGATTAGGCAAGGTGAAAGAAAATACAGTCAATTTGGGTAAGTTTTGAATTACAACATTACAGGAAATAGTGTTAAAAAACTTGAAATGCTACCAGTATTCCCACAGGTAAGTTTTTTTCCCCCAATGTGTTGGGAGGATTTCCCTCACAATACCTTCAGTAGTCACAGCAAATGATCTCTCCTCTGTGTTTTTGGGATCATCCCCTCAATTCTGAACTGTTTCCTCTCCATATCAAACTGTTATGTTCTCCCTGTTTCCAGCATTTGGAGTAAACTAGCTACCATGCAAATGTCACCATGAGCATCTTTTTAGAATGTAAATGGGAAACCTTCTGAAATTTCTTAGAAATCTTTCCTGATAAGAGCTATGCCTCATTCTGTATCTTTATACCTTTCCTCTGCCTCAACTGGCCTATGGCATTAGTCCTCACCTATCCCTTTATTCTGAGACAAATACTAACCCTTTTCATACTTTTCTCTGTGTGGGCCTATATCATGTCATGCTCTCACCATCTCCTGCTCTCTGGTTACTTACCTCTTGCCTGTCTTTTTGAGGGGTGAGTAGTCAGAAAAACCACCATCCCTGGGGGTACCCTATCTCTGCCTTCTCAGGTCCAGGTACACTTCATCTGGTTATATTAGCTGCCAGACACATAGGTTCCCTTTTGCCCTTCCCACCCGAGTCACATGGGTATAGTCTGCACCAGTTTTTTCCACATTCTATCACAACCTAGTTAGACACTTCCAGGATCCTGCAGTATGTGTGTTTGTGTGTGTGTGTGTATGTGTTGTTTAGAGGAACTGAACCAAAGAAACCACTGTTTCAATTTTCCCAAGGATGGCTATAGCCTCAGCACTCCCATCACCCATTGAAAGAAGAGCGTGCTTTTTAAGCACCAGTGCATAGTTCACCCTTTTGATCAGATTGGTTTAGGCAGGATTTTTTATCTCAATTTTCTCTTTAGCAGGACACATCATGGATGGTACAACTTAGAATGCAACTTTCTCTCCTCTCTCCCCCTTTGTCTGAGGCAGATCTGTGCTGATGTTTGCATGCAAGTTGTGGGCTTTTTTTGTTTATGGTACACAGAATTCTGAATCTCTAAGACCTTTTGAGAGTCCAGAATTTCTAGGGATTTGAATAAAATTCCCTCTTTTACTCACTTTGCTGAGACCCACTCTTTTGGTCTCCATGCAATAGTGCAGCTTAGAATGGAGATTACTCTACACCAACATTTTCCCAGAATCAGCCCTTCTTTCCATGTGGATTTTCAAGCTTGTTTCAGAGAAAATTTCATCGATCTTAAGTAGACAAATCTTGGCAATATGGTGTGCTTTGAACCTTGTATAAACTGTCGTGTCTCTACAAGAGGTGTGTTGAGGATATGGATCAGGAAAAATACTCCCTGAAGAACTCAGTGTTTGTAGGGTGCAAATGGGCACATATTTATTTACAGCTACTTGGAAGTCCAAGCCTTGAAAGATGGCTGTGTTCAGTCCAGTCAGAGGACTCCAGTTGCCAATTAAAATGGCCATGATGGAACTAAGAATAGGGATAGAACTAAGTGGTAGAGTATTTGACAAGAATGCACAAGTTCGTGGGTCCACTCCCAAGGTGCATACACAAAGAAAGAAAAAGAAATACGAAAAATTGTAGAAAGTTAAAACCAGTAATTATTCTAATAATATTAAACTTAGTTGGAAATCATATTTGTGAATATTTAGTTGTTTTGGTGTTACAATTACTCCTTTCTATTTGGATTGACATTCACTCTTTCTAACTCAGTTCTAAGGAATGTGAGTAAATGTATTCATTTTTTAGCAGAGACCCATTTTGACATGACTTCAGAGGAAGATCACAAAAGTTTTGATGATGCTCAATGTACCCAGTCTCAGGTTTGTCAACATGTAAAGCATTTCTCCCTGTTTTTTTCTTGTTTTCCTTTCTTGAAGAAAGTAAAGGAGGCTAAATGAAAATATTTTTAAAATATTCTTTTGGAGTTCAGGCATTCAGCTAGCATCTGAAAATAGCATTAGAAATCCTGTCAACTTATAGCTAAATTTACTATGTAATGGAGGCAAAATAATTCTAAATGTTGCATGTGCTTCCACTTGCAAAAGCTTTTTGAAAAATAAAAAGTTGAGACTAAACTTGAGACTGAAGAATAACCACCTGGATTATGAAAGATGTAAGTGTAATGGCCACTAAATGCATTTATGTGAAAGGGTTATGTTGTTGAAGGCTCAAAATTCTAGTGAAAATCAGTAGTCATCTGTTCTAAGTTGACCGTTTTTTTTTTTTGTTTGTTTGTTTTGTTTTAATTTACATCCTGGTTAATGTTTATTTCTGTTTTCTTTTTGTTTACTTTTTATTGAAATTTTAAAAAAACAAATGACAGGAGAATGCATTATAATTCTTATTACACATATACAGCAATATTTTTTTATATCTCTGGTTGTGTATAAAGTATGTGGACCCCAATTTTTGTCTTCATACGTGTATTAAACAATTTTTTTCCTGTGGTGACCTTTTCATTTTGTTTCTCAT
The DNA here is from genome assembly GCF_021218885.2 of Marmota monax. Lineage (NCBI taxonomy): Eukaryota > Metazoa > Chordata > Mammalia > Rodentia > Sciuridae > Marmota > Marmota monax. Next base: position 860,369 of record NW_026694427.1, on the reverse strand, counting down.
CTTTGCAGAAAATTCGGTCAATATGTTGGATGTTTTTTATCAAAATGTCTTTAGTGTATTAAAGAAATGTATTTGTGTGCATTAAAGGGGGAATGATGGAATTTAGAGATGCTGTCTCATCTTTTTTTCTCATATTTCCAGCATTCCTGGGGTGCTATTTTTCATGCATCTAGATTCATTTCACTTGGCTGGAATATGAAGGTCCTTGGTTGTACAGCATTCTCTTTGGGATGTGTCCTGGTCAGGGTCCATATCCCCGTGTCAGATCCCCAACTGAACACCTAAGTCTTATATTTAAAAAAAAATTGTCAGTTCATAGTTTAAAAGGTGTAATCCTATTTAATATGAAACATACTCCTCAAAATTCCTTAATATAAGACTTGAGAACCTTCTCACATTTGAAGGGGAATGCAAAGTTGGATGAGTTACAATTAATATCATTACTCCTATCCTTTGGAGTGTGTATACCTTTGTTAGCATGTTGTCAGGGAATACAATTTCTATGACATCCACCCTGCTTTTACCAAATCAGGAGCCATTGGAAGATAAAAGTTCAGCTTCATCTGGAGCACAATGCTAGGTTTCACTGTGGAAAGTATGACTGCTTCAGTCTGTACTTGTCTACTTTTAGTTAGCTTCTTTCAAGACCAAAATTTAGGTGATGTCTAAAACAGTGACAATGAAGTCATCATGCAGCTCATTGGGGCCCTTTATTTTGCAGATATATTCTGAGGGTCATCCACAGATGTGCATTTCTCACTCATCTGGAGAGAAACATCATAGAGCAAAAGAGAAAATAGATGGATATATCCATGGTAAGAACTACATACTCTACACAGTTCTTTGTACAGAATATTTATTTCTAACATCAGTGCTGATATATTCTAATACTTGGAGAAATAAACCTAGTAAACAGGAATAATGAAAAAGCAATAAATATAAGTATTTTTTTCTCTTAAGACCAAAAGCCCAACAGCAGGTGATAGTGGGAGTGTTCCCCTTAGTTTCTATACAAGACATGCATAGATCACAGGGGAGTTGGAAAACTTGAATTTTTATGTTGGAAAGAATACTGATGTTCACATTCTACCTGCTTTCTATTCATTTCTCAGTGTATTCTCATTTTCCTCAGGGAATCTATTCTGTAGATCAGATTCCTCTATTAGATCACAATCCTCTTTTCTAATATCATCTGTCTGAAATTATAATGATCTTTTTATGTGTCTTTTTTCTTCATTAGATTTTAAGCTAAATAACAAAAGGGGTCTCATCTGCTATGTCTGCAGGGTACAGCATATTGTGTCACATGTTTTAGGCACTCGTTGTTTTAGTGTATACATAATGCATGTGAAATATACAGCATTCATATATGTAAATTAGTCACATATATTACTTCTATCTTCTTTTTTCTGACAGATCCTGTTAGCCTGTCTAAGACCAAGAAAGCAGTTCTATCACTTCAAAGAATAATAAAACACAAAAAAGGTCACAACACACAGTGTTAACTACAGGTTAAAAAAATGCACAACTGGAAAATGAGATTCATGAGCTAAAAAAGAGGGTATCAGAGTTTAAGCAAGAAAATACAGAATTGAAACAACAACTCCACAATTTGAGGTATTATATCCTAGATTGAAAGAAGAGGTGGAATCATTTTTTTTTTATTCCAGTAGAAATAAGAAGGAGAAAAATTTTAACTGCTGACTCATCTGTTAGCACTTTGCAAGGGAGAAAACTTGAATTAATTATAAAATTCTTACAAATATGATAGCATATCATTAAATGTGATTACTTCTAAAAACCAAGTTCATATTTTCTCCACCACAATTTTAATGGCTCTATGGAACCCCATCTGCTAGGAATCTATTTACTTAACAAACAGAATTTGGGATTGTTATTTGTTTATATTTTTACCTTTTTATTACAATTAATGTTTCCAGAAATATCATTTATAAAAAATCATTTTCTATTCAGATACCATGGTATGTGCCTATAATTCCAGCAGCTTGGGAGGAAGAGACAGGAGGATGAAAAGTTCAAAGCAAGCCTCATCAACTTAGCAGGGTCCTAAGCAATTAGTGATATCCTGTCTCCAAATTAAAAAAAAATGAAAAAGGCCTTGGGATGTAGCTAAGTGATTTAGCTTCTGTGGGTTTAATATCTGGTACCAAAGATGGGGATGAGAACAAAAGAAAAGAAAAAGTAATTTTCTGTATTTCTGTTTACTTTTGAAAAAAATTCAATATAGAGTTATTTGGTTAAAGTTGGGAAACTTTAAAAAGATTTCAAGATTTTTTAATTGCTCTCAAGAAAGTTTGTATTCCACCAATGAGACATTTTTCACTGTCCTGAAACATGTTTTTATACATTTACAGTTTTCATTTTGATGTTTGTGATCAAACCCATGGTTAAGTGTGAATAGTGTGATATGCTAGTGCTGAGCTAGACCCTCAGCTACACTTTTAACATTAACATTCATCAAAAAATGAGATGAAAACTGATATAAATTATTTTATTCAAATTACCTCTCATTTATAAATTAAATTTGTTCAGATTTCTATATTGAAAGGACTGTCGCGACCCCTTGCCCGCAAGGAATACGCAACTCGAGAATCTTCTTTCAACAGTTTATTCAGGTCCCTGGATATTTCTTCTTCTTCCTCTCGGGTGCCCCTCCCAGCCTTAATAAAGCATCCCAAGCCCCAATGCAAAGCTGCCGCGTGGAACTTTCTCACAGGGTGATGAAAAATCATGTGCCAACTTTCCCAGATAAGAAGTTGTTTGTCACAGACCACAGCGGAGCCAGCGCCATCTTGTAATGGCGACCATAATCTGCAGAAACGGCAGAAGCGGCTCACCACAGTTCCCCCTTTTCTGTTTTATTAAAACAATACAGGCGAGAGTAGAGGTCCTATCCCACTGTGCAGAAGTGGCTGCATAGTATGGCTCAGTCCCAAGGAGGGCCCTTCCCCAGATCTGAGGCCATATCAGCCGACGCCTTTTTTCGTGGGGCGGGGCGTGGACGCGTCTAACCCGCATGCAATAGGACATGCTCTCCTTGAGGTCCTCTTCAAGGATCAGTCAAGTGCAGTGCCTTGCCTCGCATCCTGTATCGTGACGATGGTGGACGAAGGGGGATAGCTGAGGCTGAACTGTGGCTGTTTATAATGACAAACAAGTTGACAGCACCCTGAAAGAAAGGCACGAACTTCAAGGCGATAGAAAAGTACTAGTGTGGAAACCCATCTGCGTGCAATGGCAGTAAGACCGGCAGAGTGCAAGGGCTTTCCAACACTAAGAGAATAACAAGGAAAGTCATGTCGATCCCAGTGCAATGTTATAATAACTTGGGGTGTAACGACCATGACAAAGGTTTACTGCTTAAGATGCGCAAGCCAGACTTGAGGTGAGTTGCCATTTTCTAAAGCTGCAAGAGCTTGTATGATCATAGCCTTTTCTTGTGCATGGCGAGTTTTAAGGCGACAGAGAAGCCACAAACAAAGCACAACACTGAAGCAACACATTGCACCAAAAATGCCTACTCCCACCCACTCTTTGAAGAAGGAAAAAGCAGAAGATATCCAATCGGTGAATTGACCCAAAGTCACTGGTTCGACACGGGTACTGTTCAAAACAGCAATCTGAGTTAGTTGAGACTGGATCAAGTTTTCTGCTTCCATGGACCAGGTTCCGGATAGATACTCTCCGATGATGCGGGAGGCATTTCTGGAATCATTAAATCTGACAGAGGTTATGCATAAATGTGCACGTTGGTCAACACAACCCAAAAGCACCAAGTCTGCCAATTCTTCTACCTGAGCTTGGAGTAAATCTATTCTTTGGTTGGCAGCTAAAATCCCTGACAAAATATGTTGATTAATTGAATTTTGGGACTCAAGTATGGTAGAAGTTTGTTGAACAACTTGATTAATGGTGGCAGCAGTTTGTACTTGACTGGCCATGGCCACTCCGGCCGTAACCGCTGCAGCAGCAGACACTGCCACAGCTGTCACTATAGCTGCCGTAATTCCAAAATCCCTGCGGACTCTAAGTAGCTCAACAATGGGGAATTTATCTGGGTCCGCAGTGACTGGGATTGGGACAAAGGTTGGAATTTTCATAACCACTGCTACAGTCCAAGAACCATTCCAACACTCAGATAAGAGACAGGTAACACTAGAACAATCCAGCATCCCTGACGAGGTGTCATTAGTCAAAAGGAGCAAGAATGGGGATTGGACGCAGACCATCGCAGGGGGCAATGTGGCATTATATAGCAAAGAGTTGAACGAAACAGATGTAAGTCTATTACCCCGTTCACTCTCGCGAACAGTACCAGAAACATTAGCCAGCCAGCTTCTGACTCCCAGCAATTGAGCCAATGCAGAAATATCAGCTGAAGCCCCCTTCTCATTGGAAATCAGCCATTGAAACCAGGACCAACCTACTCCTGTAGAGGAGTTGGCACTATGGTTAAAATTATGAACATACCTCTTAAGAGAGGGGGAAAAAGAGAAACCCTTAGCAACTTGAAGTCTCTCCCAAGAATGATCCTGACAAGGTGTAAATGTTGGGGGGAAACCAAGATTAGGGGTACAGTAAGGAGAGGCCTTGAAATGAGTGGCATTGTAAGTACTATTAGAAGAAGGAGGCACTGGGATTAGTACCTTGGAGATCATAGCCAAGGTAGTTATGTTAAAAGCAGAGCTATTTACAGGGGTCCCTGAACCTAATTGCTTCCCTGAAACTACTTGGCTCAGTACGGCATTAATAATACTCCCTGAGACCTGATTGGACCGCAATGGATCCTCCCAGTTAGTCAAATTTTTGATCTTAAGGCTGATGCAATTAGCGTTTCCAAGGCTGAAACAAAAAACTCCTGTGAGATTAACCTGAGATTGATTAAAAATGCTCTCCACGTCCCCTCTAGGAGAGGCACAGGGAGCAGACATCTCACATGAGGTAGAGAAAAGAGTGGGGAGGACACTAGAACTACCATGAACCGGCATCGGCATTGGCCAAGCCCGTGCCACTGCCCACCACTGCATTGGTGTCGTCTGTGCCATCGGCACCAGCACCAGAACCAGAGCACGTAGCAGAGTGAAGATCCTCATCACAGGGTTGCTGTGGTATCTCTTGTTGTTGGTCGGTTGATGTCAAGACTCTTCTTGTCAGACGTTCAGGGACCCACAACGGCTCCGTGCGATCCTGGGGAAAAACACATACAGATCCTCGTGCCCATGTCAGCACGGGGTCGGGGCCGTTCCATTGGCCCGTAAGAACATCCTTCCACTTAACATAGCCACTCACAGAGGGCTGAGGGGACACATGTCTATCAGCCACAGAGTGACCATGAATATCCAAATTTAAAAAATTAATGGTAAAGAGAGCTAAGGACAGGCATTCTTTAGGAGTGTGTTCAGCTCCTATTCCCCCTTTTTGTTTTTGTAAAGTTTCCTTTAAGGTGCGATGAGCACGCTCAACAATGCCTTGTCCTTGAGGATTGTAAGGCAGACCATGAGTAAGTTGCACTCCCATGGTAGAACAAAAGGATGTAAATTGTCTGCCAGTATAAGCAGGTCCATTATCAGTCTTAAGGGATGCAGGAGCACCCCATGCTGCCCATGCTTCTAGGCAATGAGTAATAACATTACGTGCCTTCTCTCCCGACAAAGCAGAGGCATGAATAACTCCAGAGCACGTATCAACAGAAACATGTACATACTTGAGGTTACCAAAGTCAGGTATGTGCGTCACATCCATTTGCCAGACAACCAATGGCTTCAATCCCCGTGGGTTCACTCCATAAGTAGGGGGATGAAGAAATGTGACACAATGGGGACATTGTAATACTATCTGACGAGCATCCGCTCATGAAATGGAAAAATGCCTGCGCAGCGTTAAAGCATTAACATGGAAATTCTGGTGAAATAATTTAGCCCCCTCTAAGGAGGAAGCCAAGCATATCAACTGGTCTCTAGTGGCTGAGTCTGCACAGGCATTACCCTGTGATAACGGACCAGGAAGAGAGGTGTGAGCCCGTATGTGCATTGGATAAAAAGGAGCAGTGCGGCTACAGATAAGTTGTTGAAGCTGATTAAAGTAAGCAGATACATTATGGGCATTACTAATAGCTCCCACGGCCTCCAGGACTTTGAGTGCTTGTACCACATAAATGGAGTCCGAGATAAGATTAAAAGGAAAAGAACATTGTTTAAAAACCTCAATAACAATTTGCAGTTCAACCCATTGTGGATTACCAGGAGCAAATTGATGCTGAACAGGGGGAGAATCATTAATTACATAAGCTCCCATTCCAGACTTGGAACCATCAGTGAAAATATTAACAGCCCCCGGAATTGGGTTGGGTGAAGTTACCTTAGGGAAAATGATGGGATGTTCTTTAACAAAATGGAGTAATGGATGGGAAGGGTAATGATTATCAATATCCCCTTGAAACGAGCAACATAGAATAGCCCAGTTGTCTAGAGTAGCACACAAAACATTAAGCTGAGCCTTAGTATAGGGTATAATAAGAGAAGAAGGTGATTGTCCGAAAAATTGAATGCTTTGGTGGATCCCTTTAAGTGCTAACGCTGCAACAGCATCAGGATAGTATTCTAAAGATTTTCCTGGGGATATATGTGGGTGGATCCATAGTAAAGGCCCATCTTGCCACAGTACTCCAGTAGGCTGCCGCATAGTGGCAAGCACACATAACTGGAAAGGTTTATCACTGCGGAGCCTGCATAGAGTAGCATGTTGTATAGCTTCTTCTACTGTTGTAAGGGCTGCCCTGGCCTCTTTGGTGAGGCTACGAGGAGAAGCAAGATCTGGATCACCCTTAAGGGTAGCATACAAAGGCTGGAGCACACCATTAGGAATATGTAAATATCCCCTTATCCAATTAATATCTCCCAGCAGTTTTTGAAAATCATTCAGAGTTTGGAGATCCTGAGTTCTTATGGTGATTTTTTATGGTTTCAATTTGTCATGCCCAATGATTGCTCCCAAATACTCAATAGAATTCCCCGTTTGAACCTTTTCAGGTGCGATATGTAGCCCATATTGAGCTAACAGCTTTACTAAGTCTCTATAGGCCTCATTAACTATCTGCTCTAACTTAGCGGCCAATAACACATCATCCATATAATGAATGATCTTGATGGAGGAATACTTATGTCTGAGAGGTGCAAGTGCCTTCCCCACATACATCTGGCACATCGTGGGACTATTAGCCATTCCCTGCGGCAACACTACCCACTCAAACCTAAGATCTGGCTCCTCATGGTTACACGAGGGAAGGGTGAGAGCAAAACGTTGTGAGTCTTTAGGATGCAAAGGAATAGAAAAGAAACAGTCTTTAATGTCAATAGCAATAATATGCCAGCCCTGAGGAATAGAGGAGAGCAGAGGCAGCCCTCTTTGAATGGGCCCCATAAGTTGCATTTGAGCATTAACTGCTCGTAAATCATGCAGTAGGCGCCACTTTCCTGATTTTTTCCTAATAACAAATATGGGAGTATTCCATGGAGAAGTGGAAGGTTGGATGTGACCCAAGTCCAGTTGTTCTTTGATTAAATCATGGGCTGCTGCCAATTTAACCGAGGGAAGAGGCCACTGAGGCACCCAAACAGGCTCCTCGGTGAGCCATGTTATGGGTATTTGAGCCCCAGTGGCCCCTAGGAAAAACCCAGACCAAATCTGTTAAGCTTTTGATGACCTTGCACAGGATGCCTACGCCCCTGTAGATGTTTTCCTAGTCCTAGACCTGGCCTATACCCCATATTTTGCATAATCTGTTGAGACACCGGGGAATAGTCATTACTAAGAGTGAACCCCATGTCTTTCATCAGATCACGACCCCATAAAGAGATAGGTAAATCAAGTACATAAGGCTGAAAAGTGCCATTGTGTCCTTCTGGGTCCTTCCAAGATAGATGTCTGCAGCTGATTTGAGGGGCTTGGGCATATCCCAAGCCTCTCAGTGATTGATCTGAGAGCTGCACCGGCCACCCCTTTGACCAGTCCTTTTGTGCAATTATACTACGATCTGCTCCAGTATCGAGCAATCCCAAAATTGATTTGCCTTCTATGGTTAAGTTTAAAGTAGGACGGTCATTCATATCTAAGGACAAATAAACAGAATTCCCTCCAGTAACTCCAATCTCATCACTTGTCCTTGAAAAGGAATCAGCAGAAAAGCGGGTATGCAGGCTGGGTAGAAGTAACAATTGGGCAATCCGATCTCCTGGGGAAATAGATACAATGCCCCTTGGAGCTTCCACCATAACTTTTATTGTCCCTACAGTATCAGGGCTAATAACTCCAGGAAAGACATGAAGACCTTGCAAAGTAGAAGATGCACGTCCAATTAGCAAACCTACAGTGCCAGGCGGTAAAGGCCCTTTGAACTCAGTTTCCACCAATTGGACTCCCATCTTAGGTGTTAATACGAGTCTGGAGGTGGAACAGAGGTCCAATCCCGCGGCACCTGTAGTGGCTCTCCGCGTCTCATGGGATGGCGTAGAGATGGCCATGTCTCGGGTTTGGGTGTGACATTCTCCATTGCCCCATATATTTGTGGGCCCTGGGGTCGGGGGCCCGTTCGGCCGTTTTTTGGCCCAGCTGAAATAGGCTGTCCATGGATGTCCCTCATTGATCTACACTCTTTTGCCCAATGCTTCCCTTTTTTACATTTTGGACACAGCCCTGGTTGACGAAAGCCATTGGAAGGGCCACCGTGAGGGGGTCCAGTAAAATTATCTTTTTTAGGACATTCACGTCTGAAATGACTGGGCTGACCACAATGGAAGCATGTTCCGGCACCAGGATTGCCCCTTTTTGCCACCCGAAGGACAGCAGCTGCAAGACCTGCATTAGTTAAAGGTCCTCCAATCTCTCTACACACTTTCATCCATGCTTCTATGCCCTTATTTTTATAAGGAGTGATTGCCGCTTTACATTCCTTGGTGCATTGTTCAAAGACCAATTGCTTGATAAGGGGCATGGCTCTATCAGGATCCCCAAAAATCTTTCCAGCAGCATCCACCATCCTTGCTACAAAATCTGAAAAAGGTTCTGTAGGGCCTTGTAGAATCTTGGTCAAATTGCCAGACACCTCTCCTCTATTTGGAAGCGACTTCCATGCCCGAATACAAATATTGTTAATTTGATCATATGCCTCAAGAGGAAATCCTGTCTGTTGATTTGCAAATCTACCCTGTCCCAAGAGCATATCCTTGTCCCAATGGGGGTGTCCCGCTGCATGGTTTTGGGCGGCCTGCTCTATTGCGCCCTCTAGCACGAATGCTCTCCAGTCCAAATATTTACCCGGGGAAACGCAAGCCCGAACAAGGCTAGCCCAATCAGAGGGAGTCATACAGTATCTAGACAGATTTTCCACCTGAGTCAGCGTGAAGGCGGCATCCACCCCATAAGTGCGTACAGACTCCGCCAGGGTCTTCACAATTTTAAAATCTAAGGGTTCATGGACTCTTCCCCTGTTGTCATCCTGAAAAACTGGATAAGCAAGACCCATCTCAGCGTGAACAGCCCTCCATGTTTGGGCATGGAAAGCTCTTCCCGAAACGCCCCCGCCATCCGGCGGTGGATCCGGGGGATCGCTTTTCTTGAGCCCTTGCTTATCTGTGTTCCCTTCTCCTACAGCTAAACTCCCTAGCTGACGAGACAGCCTCTCGAGCTCTTCCTCCTCATCCTCCTCCTCCTCTGACCCACTTTCGCATGGGGGTGTACGCAGCGTACTGAGATCTGGATACAACCGTTTCCTCCCCCGTCTCATGCTCCGCACACTCCCATCCTCCCGAGTCACTTCACTTTCTGCCATCTCCGATTTTTCCTCATGCAATCGCTCTAAAACCTCCTGTCCTTTAGTAAGTGCTTCCTGACATCTATCATCTGTAAGGCAACTACGGACCATTTTCCAAAGGGGTATCACCCCACCCTCTAATATGCCCTGCTCAGAGGCAAAGTCAAGATCTTTGCCTAATTTATCCCAACTAGGCACAGTAAGGCTGCCCGAAAATGCAAACCACGGTGCAGCGATATCTATCTTCTGTAAAAATCTCTGTAAAGTACTATGTTTCACTTCCAGTCCCTTGGAACGTAACAGGCCATCTAGGGCCAGGAGAAGCGGACTTGAAGATGCGGTACCCATGACACAACAACAAAGAAAGCACAAAAAAAAGAAAGCGAAAGTAGGAGCGAAAGTACACAGTGCAGCTGCAATAAAATGTAAGGCTCTCTCTTTCATTACAGAGGAGCTGTCCCGCTTTGGTCGCGGATCCCACTTACTAGGGACTAACCCCGCTTTGATCGCGGATCCCACTTATTGGGACTAACCCCGCTTTGATCGCGGATCCCACTTACCTGGGACTAACCGGTGCACCACCCCTGACTGTTGAAAGTTCTGGTTCCCGGGTCTCGGCGCCACTTGTCGCGACCCCTTGCCCGCAAGGAATACGCAACTCGAGAATCTTCTTTCAACAGTTTATTCAGGTCCCTGGATATTTCTTCTTCTTCCTCTCGGGTGCCCCTCCCAGCCTTAATAAAGCATCCCAAGCCCCAATGCAAAGCTGCCGCGTGGAACTTTCTCACAGGGTGATGAAAAATCATGTGCCAACTTTCCCAGATAAGAAGTTGTTTGTCACAGACCACAGCGGAGCCAGCGCCATCTTGTAATGGCGACCATAATCTGCAGAAACGGCAGAAGCGGCTCACCACAAAGGACATAAACTTTTTTTATGTTTTTAGGTATACATGACAGTAGACTATATGTTGACATAAAGTTATTTTTGTTATGGCTAATATTCCATTCTGTGTGTGTGTGTGTGTGTGTATACACATACATGCATATATCATATTTTCTTTATCCATTCATCTGTTGAAGGACATTATTCTTCACTATTGGATTAAATATCAGGTCCTTCCTTTTTCTTTTTTTTTTTTTTTTTTTTTTTTTTTTTTTTTTATTTAATTCCATAGCAATTTTAAAGCTGTGTGAGAAAATAGCCTCAGAGCATCATTATTTTTTTTTTTTTTTTTTTTTTTTTAATTTTTTATTGTGGGTTGTTCAAAACGTCCTTCCTTTTTCAAAAGTTAATTTTAAGTTGTTTGTAAAATACATAATGATCAACAAGGTAAGTAGAAAGTGTTACCATGAAAGAGACATAAAAAGTGTAATAACAGGTATTGGATTTCTTTTTCCAGTTTGAGGTTATAGTAATACAAAAAATTCACTTTTTATATCTTTATTTTATTTATATGTGGTGTTAAGGATTGAACCTAGTACCTCATTCATGCTAGACAAGCACTGCACAGCTAAGCTACAGCCCCAGTCCCAAAAGATACATATTGAAAGAAGAATACTTTATATATATTGTACTGTAATCCAATTGTAGGTATACCTGTCATATTTTATGAAGATAAATCATATTACAACTGAATTCATAAATTTGAATATAAACAATACGTCTTTAAAACTTTTTTGACTTGAAATTATCTTTTTAACTTGGGAGGATCTATAATAGTGCAAAAAACTCACCTTAAACTTGTCAATTTACCAAATCATTTCAAAATTTCTTTTTTGTAGTATCTAAAAGATTTGCTAATAACAGAAACTTATCAAATAACAAAATAGTCTTTTATTATTGACTTTCAATTATGTATGTTTTAGACAAGATTAAAGGAGAAATTTATAATGTTAAACTAGAAAACCTTCAGAAAGCAGAGAATATTTTTAGGATACTAAATCAGCATAGAAAGAGCCAGAACATAAAAAGACATTTTTGTTTTCATGCAAAAATCAATTAAAAGGTAACCATATTTAACTTCAGATATACCTTGAAAGAAGATGAGGTGAAGAGAAAAAATGATGATATGCTAAATGAAAAAAAAATAAGAACCCGTTAAAAGAAAAAGAAACAGAATATAACAAAGAGTATCAAGTGAGAAAGCAAGCTGAAATCTCTGTTTGTATAATAGATACAGAATTGGAGACTGCAAGCAATCATTTTAATCAGGTAAATGGATTTTCAGTAAAGTTTCAAATTTTTACTTTATTTCATCTACATTATTTATAAAATCCCTTTAACTTACTGTATGTGGCCATGTTTCACTAAATGATGGCAATGTGGCCTGAGGAATGTACTGTTTGGCAATTTCACCAACATGCAGTCATCATGTGTGTGTACATTCACACACTTCAGACATCTCCCACAATGCCAGGAAATACAGACTTACAGGATCTCCAATTATACGCAGTCTGCTGTCTCCCAAAGCATTGGTATGTGGTGTGAACTACTATTTTGATTTAAAACACAATGTTATCTGATTCTAAAATTAAATAATAACATTTATGACAAAACTAGTTACAGCAAATCTTAGCATCTGGTAGATGTTCAGCATTTGTTTCCTGAATGAAGAACTTTAATCACTGCATAAATTACAATTTAGGGTTTTATGTTAAGATACAGACTAAAAAGCTATGCAACTAGTTAAAGCATTTCTTTAAAAAGTGTTTCACAGTTACATTTCTGCCTGTATTTAAGAAATGTTTTCTCTCACCCAAAGTTATCTGTTATTTGTGCAGTTGAAATGTAAGACATTTACTCATAAAGAATAAACACTACCTTTTAAAATTATTTTTTAGTCTTGAAGGTGCAACTCTTAAATTTAGCTTTTAGACTTCTATCACCTGCTGATATACAACCAATACCTTGCTGAAATAAATTTGTACATTTTAGCAGAGCAAAATGAAACCTACAGACAATATCCATGAGAACAGAATGCCAGAATTTACTATATGAAATTTCAGTAATACATCTTTGCAAACAAAAAGAGATAGACATGTGCAGAAAAAAAAATGTTTCCTGAATTATTTTCTTCTTTTTTCAAATGAGTGAGTGTGTGTGTGTTTGCGTGTGTGTGTGTGTGTGTGTGTGTGTGTGTACAACATGGTTAAACAGTAACTCTATTAATCATGGAAAAGTATAGAGTGTTTTGTATCCATATATTTATAACCACAATGCACATATTTTGGAGGTGAGGGTGGCATTTTTTCCCATTGAATTAAGTAATGTTTTTAATTCAACTCTATTTCTCTGCAGCAGTCCCATGATGACTTTCAGCATAGCCATACAAAGAGAAAAGACTTTTAATATTTTCCACAGGAATAGATGCTTTTTCTATGATCTCAAAACCCTTTCTTCAAATAGTAAATCTTCTATTTTGGGGATGTGACTTCACTCTATTGTTAAACATGACCTGTATTCACATATGAATACATGACTGATTTTATGTGAACATAGGAATGTAATGTCAGATTCATTCTACTATTTCTACCCTCCCCTATCAGCCCTTTATTCCCTTTTGTCTAATCCACCAAACTTCTATTCTTTCCTCCCCCACTGTAATGTGTGTTAGCATCCACATATTAAGGAGAATATTCAGACTTTGGATTTGGAGGACTGGATTATTTAACTTGGCATGATAGTCTCCAGTTACATCCATTTACTGGAAAATGCCACAATTTCATTCTTCATGTCTGAGACCATTGTGTATATATGAAACATTTTCTATATCCATTCATCTGTTGAAAGGCACCTAGGTTGGTTCCACAGCTTAGCTTTTGTGAATAGCTGCTATAAATATTAATGTGGCTGTGTCACTATAGTATCATTTTAGTATACACTGAGGAAAAGAATAACTGGGTCAAATGGTTGTTCCATTCCAGGTTTTCTGAGAAATCTCTATACTGCTTTCCTGAGTGATTTCTTGGTGCAATGTATGAGTGACTCTTTTCCCCACATTCTCACCAATATTTATTGTTATGTGCATATTTTATATTTATCATTCTAACTGGAGTGAGATGGAATCTCAGTGTAGTTTTAATTTGAATTTTTCTAATTGCTAAAGATGTTGAACATTTTTTTCATATACTTGTTAATTGTTTGCACATCTTTTCTTTGAAGTGCCTGCTCAGTTCTTGTTCATTTATTGATTGAGTTATGTGGGGTTTTTGTGGGGTGTCTTTTAGTGTGTGTGTTAATTTTTTGAATTGTTTGTATATTCTGGAGATTAATGGTTTATCTGAGATGTCCGTCACAAAGATTTTCTTTCATTGTGTAGGCTGTCTACTCACATTCTTGATAGTTTTCATTTGCTGTAAAGATACCACCCTATTTATTGATTCTTTATCTTATTCCTTGTGCCTTAATAGTCTTTTTGAAGAATTCAGTTCCTACACTGACATGATGGAACACTGGGTCTGTCTTGTATTGTAATAGGCCTAGAGTCTCTAGTCTAATGTCTAGGTCCTTGATCCACTTTGTGTTGAGTTTAGTGTGGGGTGAAAAATAAGGGTTATATGTCTCCTACTATATATGGGTTTTCAGTTTTACCAGCACCATTAGTTGAAGAACCTGTCCTTTCCCCAATGCATGGTTTATAGTGTGTTTTTCTAGTATTAGATAACTGTATATATGTGGGTTTTCTCTGTGGCTTCTGTTCTGCAAAGGTTTTTTTTTTTTTTTTTTTTTTTTTTTTTTTTTTTTTTACACTGGCAAACTAACTAATCACTTAATCTATTTTTTTTTTCATTCTGGTGTAATGAAGATTTTTTCAATCCTTAAATTTTTTAATAACCAGAAATTGAACCAGGGTGGTGCACTGAGATGCATCCCCAGCCATTTATTTATTTATTTATTTATGAATAAGTCAGTGTCTCACTGAATTGCTGAAGACTGGCTTTGAACCTGTGATCCTCCTGCCTCACTCTCCTGAGACACTGGTATTATAGGCACTTGCCCCTGAACCTGGCAGTTCTTATATTCTTTAAGTTGTTATTTTCTATTACTCTCATAGATCCATTTTTCTTGAATTAACTTTTAAACTCTTGGGAAATTATATTTCTACAGGCTCAGAAATTTACATCTAATTTTTCTTCAGTGAGGTATCTATTTATTGAAACACTTTCACCATATAACTGTACAGGTTATTCTTTCACTGAAAGTGAAAATTATGAAATATCATTTTATTGAATGCTAGCTAAATGTATCCTTGGTTTTATTTAGGTTTCTACTAGTGATGGGACAGAGAACAAGCTATTGCATAAATATCACATGAATAAGGATGAAGTCTATGAAGAGACTGGCAATGGACAAAATAAAATATCAGAACCAGGAAAAGAAGTGCTTTGAGGATACTGAAATTTTAAGAGAAAAGAATATCAGCCTTCCATGGTCACACAAATTGAATGAGGAAACACATATGGAAATATTCCAGGACAATGAACAGTTGGATATTTGGAAAGCTGAGAGTACAGTTCAAAATTTCACACTGAGTGAAAAACAAATAACACAAAGACCAGAAACAGAAGTCAAATCACACCTTGCCAGACTTGGTGCTGCTCTACACCATCATGGTGAAAATCCAAAACGAAAAAGAAATCTAGAACTTGCTTTGCAGAGAGCAAGAGATAAAGACATTTGTTCACAGGAAGAAAATAATATTGATGTATCTAACCTAGAAGTTAATAGTGAGATTCCTTCCCAACAGGTTCCAAAGCCTGAAATCAAAACAAGTGACCTAGAAAATGAGCTGTTTCAGATAAGAGTACACTGAGAATAATGACTTTGGCTACAGAACAGGTAAACAGACACCTAAAATAAAGACAGTGCCAACTGAAGGGGATGGGACATGGGTATCAAAATGAATAAAGAAAAGGAATGAACACCTCAGAAAGCAGGAAGCTTCTAGATAGAAGGTATCTAAACTACAAAGTGAAACTACATTGCATGAAGACCAATTGCATGACTATCAGAACAAAGGTGACAACAAAAAAGATGGAGTTATTAATATCCAAACCCATTTTTTGATGTTATAAGAAAACTTCAAGATCAGAATGACAGACTTAATCTCATACTGGAAAACAAATATTTGGAATTAATCAATGAAACTAATCATTTAAAAGAACAACTGGATCAATATGTAAAGGAGAAAGCAGAAGAAGTATCAAGTAAGTTAACTGTATAAAGGGTCTTCAAAGGAATACTCAAAATGATATCTGCTTATGGCTAAATGTTGAATCTTGATGAATATAAAAATGTAGATATTATAACTGTGTTTTCTATATCAACACAGAAGTACAACTTGTTTTCCAGCAAATATAATTTAGACCTCATACGCAGCACAACCAATCTGTGTTTGAAGTGCTCAGTCTTCCAATTACCCTGCTCTGATTCTTACTCACTGTGTACATATTTTAAAATAACTATAGGTACTCATGTGCCAACTAAACACAAAAGATTTAGAGAAAATGGATTTAATATTTAAAAAGGAGGAGACTTTTAAATCTTGGGCCTGAAAGATCCCTCAATTTAAGAAATTATGTTTCTTATAAAGATTTCAGAGATCGAGTTACAGATTTTTTGTAGATATATGTTGACATTAGTAATGTGGTATCAATAATGCTGAAACAATATCTAATTTTGGTGCTGTTAATTCAACCCAAAGTTTACACATGCTCTACCAATGAGCTACATCCCATCACTGAATAACAACTTTAATGTGTTCTTGTTGTCATAATTTAAGATCCCAATGAAACAGATAATTGAAATGCTCATACCTAGTTTCATTTAAATTAGTTACTTTGACAGTTCATTCCAGATTTCCCAGTTGAACTGAAATGCAGATGCTGTATTTTGTAATAGACTTTCTTCACTTTATTTTTATATATTTCTAATTGGTAAATTTATTTTTAGTTAGTTCAATTCAACTTAAATCTGAAGTTATTTCAATTCAACTTAAATCTGAAGATAACTGTGCTGATATTTTTTTGTTTTCATTCATAATTTGTCCACCTCTTTAAAGGCATCTATATGTCATTATTATAAATTGAGACTAATGTGATGAATTGCAGCAAAACCACAGTTTTTTATATCAGTGATAACTTACTAATAGTTTTCTTCATTTCCTGGCCCAATTCATAGTCTGAAAGTTATATAGTGTTTTTAAGTACAAAGATAATTGTAGCCATTATAGTTCATTAATTTGTCACTGAACCCCCATGTCCAGACTAATGAGGGTGGCAGGGTTTATTGACAGCAGAAGTGGTGTGAGGACCAGTGAGAATTCTAGGAGATGTGGACAGGAAGTTAGGTGGAGACTAGGTTAGCTAGGGTTTTCTTTATTCTTTGTGAAAGTATATTGGATTTATTGTAGCAAAGATTCATGAACATACATTGGCATTATTTTAGCAAAGTTTAAAGACATGAGGATGTGGGGTATTAATTTAATCTTCTAATAAGATAGGGATAATAACCTCTGTAAAATTCACAACCACCAATGAGACCTGTGTAACCATTTCTGATTTAGAATTCAGTAGGTTGTTAAACATTGCATCTTTATCAAGGGCAGTATGTAGAGATACAGGGCTTGACCCTGTTGTCTAAGGAATGTGATAGTTATTAGGCAGGAGTACAAAACCTTCTGTTTCCCTAAAGGAATTCAGAAATAAACAGGAATGTACATACATGCAAAAGAGAGAGAGAGAGAGAGAGAGAGAGAGAGAGAGAGAGAGAGAGAGAGAGAGAGAGAATAAACTGATGTATGTAGTGATATTTTTCAGGGTAAACATAATTATAAATTGTTAATAATATATTTTTAAAGTGAGCTGAGTAACAAAATCAATAACAGAAATATCAGGTAGTTGTGAGACATCTTGAAAAGCAACCAGCTGGTAACCTGAAATTACAATGTGTATCAGATGTTTCACTAAAAGATTTACCACATTTTCACATAAATTTAAAAGATAAAAACAGGATTTAATGAAGACAATAAAACAAATGACAAGTATGTACAAAATTGAACATGTCAACTGTAAATCTATACCTACTTAAGTAATAAAAATATTCTGGGATAGTAATTTCAATGAACAGCTTTCTTTATATTTTCATTATAATTGATTTTATTATATATTGGGGTCTTTATACTGCATTTATTTCTTACAAATAAAATTGCACTTTGGAATTTTTCTCTTACAAAATCATGCATTTTATTAAAATAGCTAGTCTGAGGAAATCTGAGACTTTTTTCTATAACCCAGCAGCTTTTAGTGCTATCTCTACTTTCATGGTACAATAAGGAAATTTAAATCAGAGGTACTATTTAATAGAATGTTTCAGAAAATTTTGTTATTTTTATTTTCATTTTTGTGCATCTATACAGAATCTGCAGGTAATTACTAAATTAAGTTTTAAAAAAATATGTACAAAAAGTTGTTTATGCATTTCTCCAAATACAGGTATGTTTAGGTTACTGTTTAAGTATTGAAAAACTTGGGCTTTTACTTATTTTTTTTCTTTTATTTTAGATACATTATGAAAGCATATAAATATTTGTATTATGTCTGGACTGATATCCAAACTAGAAAATAAAAAATGTTAGCTAAGTTGTTTTTTTTTTTTTTTTTCAGTAGATCTTTTAAAAGGCATTTTTATGATATATGTAATGCACATGCCATCCAATTCACCTATTTAACATGTAAAATTCAGTGTATCTTAGTTCATTAACAGAGTTATATAACCATTTAAACAGTTAATTTTTAGAACATTTTCATGTTTTGAAAAGAAACATGGAACCTCTTAGCTGTCAGTTTTTTTAATTCCTACACTTCCAAAATCCTAGAAAAACACTAATATGTATTTTTTTTTGTTATTTATAAATGTAAACAATAGTTATTTATTTATTTTTCTTTTTAGATATACATGACAGTAGACTGTATTTTAACATTTACATGCATGAAGTATAAATTCATATTTTTATATTTGTACATAATGTGGAGTTACACTGGTCATGTATTCATATGTGAACAGAGGAAAGTCGTGTTATATTTGTTCTACTGTTTTTTTCTGTTTCCATTCTCACTCCCATCCCGTTTGTTTAATCCAATGAAATTCTATTCTTTCCTCCCCCATTCCTTACTGTGTGTTAGCATCCATTTATGAGAGAGAACTTCCAGCTTTTGGATTTGGGGGATTGGCTTATTTCACATAGCATGATAATCTCCAGTTCCATCCATTTATTGGCAAATGCCATATTTCATTCTTTCTCACAGATGAGTAATATTCTGTTGTGTGCATATGACATATTAAAAAAAAAAAACAAAAACTATTCATCTATTGAAGGGCACCACGTTTCATTTCATAGCTTAACTATTGTGATTTGAGGTGCTACAGACATTGTTGTGGCCGTGTCCCTGTAATATGATGATTTTAAGGATTTTTTGTGTAAACCAAGGAGTTAGATAAGTGGGTCAAATGGTGGTTACATTCCAAGATTTCTGAGGACTCTTCATACTGCTTTCCAGAGTGATTGCACCAATATGCAGTCCCATCAGCAATGTGTAAGTGAACATTTTCCCCACACTGCCGCCACATTTATCATTACTTGTATTCTTCTTAATTGCCATTCTGACCCTAGTGAGATGAAATCTCAGTGTAGCATTTGCATTTCTCTAATTGCTAGAGATGTTCAATTTTTTCATATATCTGTTGACCATTTACATATCTGTGAAGTTCCTTTTCAGTTACTTTGCTCATTTATTGATTAGGTTTTTGGGGTTTTGCTATTGTTGTTGTTCTTTTGGTGTTAAATAATTTGAATTATTTGTATATTCTGGAGATTAATGTTCAATCTGAGGTGCTCATGGCAAAGATTTTCTCACATAATGTAGGCTCTCTGTTCATATACTTGATGGTTTCCTTTGCTGTGAAAAAGTTTTTTAGTTTGATACCAACCCTTTTATTGATCCTTTCAAAAATTAGTTGTATATTGACCACAATAACTTTATTTATTTTTTGTGGTGCTGAGGATCAAACCCAATTCCTCAAACATAGAAGGCAAGCACTCTAACACTGAGCTACAGTCTCAGCCCATTGTTGATTCTTTTAAAAATATTTTTAGTTATAGACTGACACAGTATCTTTATTTATTCATATATGGTGCTGAGGATCAAACCCAGAGCCTCACATAAGCTAGGCAAGCACTCTACCACTGAACTGTCAGCCCCCATTTACTGATTCTTGATATTACTTCTTGCTTATTTGGAATTTTGTTGAGGGAATTGGCTTATAGTTCCAACTATAAAATTACTATGTAATGGATATTTTATACAAGTAGATTTATACAACAGCAGGTTTCTTTTTTTTTTTTTTTTTTACCAGATTATTTGACTTAGAAACTGTTTTCAGGGATCCTCTGTAGAATTCTGTTTTATGACTATGTCACTTAGCCAGTCACCAGTTGGTGAACTTTAAAATGCTACCTCTTGGCTACCCCAGTAGTACATGGCTGGGAACACATATTTACAAGTTAATGTGTAAATGTTTTTATTACCATGCGCTTGGTGTTGTCTTCATGAATTGTGCTGATTTTACCATATCTCTGCCTTACTCCTGCTGTGATTTCTGTCATTTGGATTTTATTCACTTGATCTCTTTTATTCAGAGCTCACATAAAAATAAATTTTTCTTTCTCATGCACTTTCTCTGACTTTTGTGTCACCAACAGTCTTTGCATGGTGATTATCTTATTAAGAAATAAATTTACAGAAGGTGAGAGTAATATCTAATATTCACACCTATTCTAGAATGAATGGAAAATATTTCTGCCTAACAGTTTTTTTTTAACAAAACTGCTATTTGATATCAAATAATAATTTTTGTTAATAGATTGATCTCTCAAGACTTTTATTCTATTTCAGTGATAAAAATATAAAATTAAATTAACTTAATCTAATAGTGAATTCATCTATAGAATGTTCATACTTTTTTTGTATGGCAAGAAATCTTCCATGTAGATTTTCCCAAACATTTATTATGTAACCAAAATAGGGATTTACAGATCTGAAATCCTTGACCAACTGAAAAACTAACATATTGTATTATAGAAACAAAATCTACTCATCATAAAGCTGGTATAGATTATGTTTTGTTGCAATTGAATTTATGTGAAATTTGTTGTTTGAGTTTATGTCAAATATTTTAAATCTTATTATCATATTGTGTTATTCCATACTTATTTTATTCATGCAGATGGATGATCTTACTGCAAAGATGGACACTATATCTTCAAAGCATTTACATTTGAAAGCAAATTATAATTGTTTTATTTAGACCTTGGGATTTTTTTGAAAAGTATGCAACATACCTTTTAAAAAAATAGAGAATTCAAAAGAAGTTGGGAGAAAATGTAGTAAACTTCCCAAGGCACACACAGAGCACTGGAGTAGAAAGAGGCCAAGGAGTATAGTGGTAATGTGAATTTCAACAACGAGCAAGATGGAATTTAGAGGAGAAGCAACAAGAAGTACTTCTGGTTTAACAGGCTATCTTATTTATCTGCAGTGTGTTTTTATTCATTTCACTGTAAATTGTATTTTTGACATATACATTATATGTATATTCTATATTTCTTGAGGAAAGTTGTTGTGTAGATTTCTAAAAGGAAGAAAACATTGGATATCCCCTTAAAATACCTCAGTTTACATCATTTTTGTAGCTAATTCAATTTGAGTAATGATTTTCATCAGATAACTGTTGGATATTTGATAATAGTGGGCATAAATAAGACTATGAGAAGAAAAGAAAAAATGTGATGCAGAAATATAACATACTTTTGAATTGTTAGGGTAAAATTTTCAACTTTTATTTTTTGAATTGATTCTATTATTCTTTAAATTGTCAGATGATCTGAGTACTAACATGAGAATGATTCATGACTGAGAGCACTGTTCAATGGTATATAGCCATCCTAGCCTGTGCTAGGGCCTGGGTTCTATTTGCAATAGAAAGGAGGAGGAGGAGACAGGAAGGGGGAGGGGAGGGCAGGGAATGAGGAGGGAAAGGAGGAGAGGAAGAAGTCAATTATTATTAGTTCAGATTTTATGTAATTGATACTGATGACAGAAGTTTAAAGTCTAGCATCTTTTTTTTCTGCACATTTAAAATTGCTGTCTGAATTTTTGACTCAGAACTAAATGAAATAAATACATAATAATTATTTGGGTTCTAATTGTTTCTAAAACATATTCTTTTTATTTCCTTTAGGCACAAGCAGTAGCTGTGGAAATTTCAGAGCAGTTAAGAAAGACAAATTTTGCTTCAATAAGAAGTCAGATGGAACTCAGAATTAGCAATCTGAAATCTAAACTGAAAATTCTAAGAAATGCAACTAAAAGAGTATAGGCACTTCCAGATAGAACAATCCATTCCAAAAGTATGGCAAAACTTAGACTGAAAGAGATCAACTTAGTCTCCTTAATTTGTCTCTACTGCATAAATTTGAGACAGGTTTATGAGATCAGTAGCATGCAAAAGCTAACTAGACCATATAATTTGTGGAAGTAATGTTAAGAAATGAATGTACTTTTGAAATATTAGTCTAGGAAGTTTATCTTTCACCCACCTTTGCATTTTAAATCTAGAAGCAAACTATCAAGCTTTCTTCCCATAGTATTCTCCTATATGTACTCTGGTCTATTAGACCAGAGTAGGAACGAAAAATCATGCATCACTTGGAGAATGAACAATAGGTTACTGAATGATCAATGGGTTATAGAAGACATCAAGGAGGAAATTAAAAAAAATTCTTAGAGATAAACAAAAACACAGACACAACATATCGGAATCTATGGGACACATTGAAAGCAGTTCTAAGAGGAAAATTCATTGCTTGGAGTTCATTCCTTAAAAAAAGAAAAAAACCAACAAATAAATGATTTCATACTTCATCTCAAAATCCTAGAAAAAGAAGAGCAAAACAACAGCAAAAGAAGTAGAAGGCAAGAAATAATTAAAATCAGAGCTGAAATTAATGAAATTGAAACAAAAGAAATGATTGAAAAAATTGACAAAACTAAAAGTTGGTTCTTGAAAAAATAAATAAAATCGACAGACCCTTAGCCATGCTAATGAAGAGAAGAAGAGAGAGAACTCAAATTACTAGCATACAGGATGAAAAAGGCAATATCACAACAGACATTACAGAAATACAGAAGATAATGAGAAATTATTTTGAAAACTTATACTGCAATAAAATAGAAGATAGTGAAGACGTCAATGAATTTCTTAAGTCATATGAGCTGTTCAGATTGAGTCAGGATGATATACACAACTTAAACAGACCGATATCAATTGAGGAAATAGAATAAGCCATCGAAAGACTACCACCCAAGAAAGCCCAGAACCAGATGGGTATACAGCAGAGTTTTACAAAACCTTGTAAGAAGAACTAATTCCAATATTTTTCAAGCTATTTCAGGAAATTGAAAAAGAAGGAGCACTTTCAAATTCATTCTAGGAGGCCAACATCACCCTGATTCCTAAACCATGCAAAGACATTTCAAAGAAAGAAAACTACAGATCAATATCTCTAATGAACATAGATGCAAAAATCCTCAATAGAATTCTTGCAAGATGGATACAAAAACATATCAAAAAGATTGTGCATCATGATCAAGTAGGATTCATCCCTGGGATGCAAGGCTGGTTCAATATACAGAAATCAATAAATGTTATTCACCACATCAATAGACTTAAAGATAAGAACCATATGATCATCTCGATAGATGCAGAAAAAGCATTTGAGAAAGTACAGAATCCCTTTATGTTCAAAACACTAGAAAAACTAGGGATAACAGGAACATACCTCAACATTGTAAAAGCTATTTATGATAAGCCTCAGGATAGCATCATTCTAAATGGAGAAAAATTGAAGCCATTCCCTCTAAAATTGGGAGCAAGAAAGGGATGCCTTCTCTCACCACTTCTATTCAACATAGTTCTCAAAACACTGGCCAGAGCAATTAGAGAGATGAAAGAAATTAAAGGAATAAAGATAGGAAAAGAAGAAATTAAATTAGCACTATTTCCAGATGACATGTTCCTATACCTAGCAGACCCCAAAGTTTCTACCAAGAAACTTCTAGAGATAGTAAATTAATTCAGTAAAGTGGCAGGATATAAAACCAACACGCATAAATCAAAGGCGTTCCTGTATATCAGTGACAAATCCTCTGAAATGAAAATGAGAACAACCACCCCATTCACAATATCCTTAAAAAATTAAATACATGGGAATTAACCTAACAAAAGTGGTGAAAGAACTATACAAAGAAAACTAAAAACACTAAAGAGAGAAATAGAAGAAGAACTTATAAGATGGAAATATATACTTGTACATGGATAGGCAGAACTAACATTATTAAAATGGCCATATTACCAAAAGTACTCTATAGGTTTAATGCAATGCCAATCAAAATCTCAATGGCATTCCTTGCAGAAATTGAAAAAGAAATCATAAAATTCATCTGGAAAAATAAAAGACCTAGAATAGCAAAAGTAATTCTAAGCAGGAAGAGTAAAACTGGCGGTATGTCAATATCAGATTTTAAATTATACTACAGAACAATAGTAACAAAAACAGCATGGTACTGGTACCAAAACAGGCAGGTGGACCAATGGTACAGAATAGAGGACACAGAGACCAATCCACAAAATTACAACTACCTTATATTTGACAAAGGTGTTAAAAGCATACAATGGAGAAAGAATAGCATCTTCAACAAATGGTGCTGGGAAAACTGGAAATCCATATGCAACAAAATGAAACTGAATCCCTTTCTCTCAACATGCACAAAAGTTAACTCAAAATGGATCAAGGAGCTTGATATAAAAACAGAGACTCTGCCTCTGAGAGAAGAAAAAGTTGGCTCTAATCTACATATTGTGGGGTCGGGCTCCAAATTCCTTAATAGGACACCCATAGCACAAGAGTTAAAAAACTAGAATCAAAAAATGGGACTTACTCAAACTAAAAAGTTTTTTCTTAGCAAGAGAAACAATAAGAGAGGTAAATAGGAAGCCTACCTCCTGGGAACAAATTCTTACTCCTCACACTTCAGATAGAGCCCTAATATTCAGAGTATACAAAGAACACAAAAAATTAAACAATAAGAAAACAAATAACCCAATCAACAAATGGGCCCAGGACCTGAACAGACACTTCTCAGAGGAGGACATACAATCAATCAACAAGTACACGAAAAAATGCTCACCATCTCTAGCAGTCAGAGAAATGCAAATCAAAACCGCCCTATGATACCATCTCACTCCAGTAAGAATGGCAGCCATTATGAAGTCAAACAACAACAAGTGCTGGTAAGGATGTGGGGAAAAGGGTACTCTTGTACATTGCTGGTGGGATTGCAAATTGGTGCGGCCAATTTGGAAAGCAATATGGAGATTCCTTGTAAAGCTGGGAATGGAACCACCATTTGACCCAGCTATTCCCCTTCTCAGACTATTCCCCAAAGACCTTAAAAGAGCGTAGTATAAGGATACAGCTACATCGATGTTCATAGCAGCAAAATTCACAATAGCTAGACTGTGGAACCAACCTAGATGCCCTTCAACAGATGAATGGATAAAAAAATGTGGCATTTATACACAATGGAGTATTACTCAGCACTAAAAAATAATAAAATCATGGCATTTGCAGGAAAATGGATGGCATTAGAGCAGATTATGCTAAGTTAAGCTAGCCAATCCCTAAAAAATGAATGCCAAATGTCTTCTTTGAAATAATGAGAGCAACTAAGAACAGAGCATGGAGGAAGAGCAGGAGGAAAAGATTAACATTAAACAGAGACAAGAGGTAGGAGGGAAAGGGAGAGAGAAGGGAAATTGCATGGAAATGGAAGTAGACCCTCATTGTTATACAAAATTACATATAGGAGGAAGTGAGGGGAAAGGGAAAATTAAAAAAAAAAAGAGAGAGAAATGAATTACAGCAGATGGGGTAGAGAGAGAAGATGTGAGGGGAGGGGAGGGGAGGGTGGATAGTAGAGGATAGGAAAGGCAGCAGAATACAACAGACACTAATATGGCAGTATGTAAAAACGTGGATGTGTAACCGATGTGATTGTGCAATATGTATACAGGGTAAAAATGGGAGTTCATAACCCTCTTGAATCAAATATATGAATTATAATGTGTCAAGAGCTTTGTAATGTTTTGAACAACTAATAATAATAATAAAAAAGAAATCATGAGATCAAACCCAAAATAAATTCATTTCAATTTTTAAAATTTGTGAAGCCCTGATATCAAAATAGAGTCCATTTATGTGGAAGTGTTCAGACGTTAATTTTACTATTGATATTTAGTTCATATAAAACAATATGATGTGGTGTCTTCACCTGGTTGGGACTCTCAGTGACAGCTCATGCTAATGAATCATCATATTGATTCCTGTTGGATTCATTTGCTGTGATTTATTCCCTGTGGACAGACTTGATCTGTAATTCTGGTTAATTTCTATTAAATGTAATAAAATGAATCACATAAACTAATTGCTGCTTGACTATGACCATCATAAATAAAGAGCAAATACAGTAAAAAAAGAAAAAGCCAATTATTCTGTTGAACAGAAAATGGAATAATTATGATATCAGGCTCAGATCCAATTAATAGTAAAACTCTCATTCTACCTTTAATTACTAATTGAGCAATAGAGTCATGAATAGGAGTCAATGTTTTCTGGGGGGAGTGGGCTAAATACATCCATTCAATAACTCCCAATCTTTGCCATATGGCTCCTGTTGGGGTATGCTCAGTTAGAAATATTAATATATGCACTATTTCTTTAGCATCAACTCTAGTAAGTTGTGCATTTCTAATTGCACTTTCAATCTTTTTAAAAGCTGCTCTAGCCTCTATTGTCATCTGACCTGGAGATTGGAGAAGGATTTCCTTGTGTTATCTGAAATAAAGGACTTAAATCAGAAGTAGTTAGTTTTAAGGATGGCTTCAGCCAATTAATATCTCCTAATAGTTTTTGATAATCATTAAGGTTTTGTACAGAAACTGTCTGTCAGTTTCACTCCGGTAAAAAAAATGGCGTCCCCCATGGTCAGCGCAATGACTTCAATTTGCGCGACCATCATCTCCTTCCTCATTTTCAGCCTGGGGGAGGGCCGACTGGAAGTTTGTGTTCCGGCCAGACGGAAATGATGACAAGAAGGCAGGCTGATCAGCGCCATCTTGATCTGCCACTTGGGGTTGAGTCCTGCAATATCTATTATCAACAGCAGAGGGAGCCCTGGACTTAAAATTACAAATATGGCATTCCCTAGAGAAGTGGCCATTTCTATGGCAAAGATAACACCTTCCAGTGGGGTTTTCACACTAAATCCTGTGGCTGAAAAGTCTGTTTTAAAGTGGCAGCCAACGTTACTTTTTGTAGATGAGTAGAATCAATCTCAGAACACAAACGGATAAACTCAGAAACTGTCCCTTTTTTTCTGATAGGGCCTGAGAACATCCTGACAATATTCATTTGCATTTTCAAATGCCAATTGTTTAACAATAAATTCACAAACCCCTGGGTCTCCTATGGAGCAGTTGGCCATCTGATACAGCCTCACTACGAAATCAGAATAAGGTTCACTTGCACCTTGTCTAACTTTGGTTAGAACTAAATTAGACTGGTGTTTGGAAATTATCTGTTTCCAGACATGTTTAGCACAGCCAGTTATCTGATCATATACCGCAAATTCATAATTTAACTGTCTTTCCAAATCGGTAAATTCACCCGTTCCTAAAAGCATTTCCACTGGTGTCTGGAGATTTTATCTTCTATTTCTTTCTACTTGTTCAGCACAAAAATCAGACAAGTAAGACTTCCAAAGCAAGAAATCTCCACCACTCAGACAAGATCTGGCTAATAAAACCCAGTCACTCAGTAGGAGCAGTTGTGATGCTATAGTCTCAAGCAAATTTTGCAAAAAAGGTGAATTGGGATCGTAAACCTCACAAGCGCTCTTTAATTCCTTGATAGTCTTAAAAGGAATTATCACATGAGCTCGAACCCGTTGATCTTGCTAATTAATCTGTTCAAAAACTGGGAAAAGTTGAGAACCACTAATGTCCTCTCTTGCTTCCTGTGCCTTCTTAATACCTCACTGCAATGGGGTAAGAAAAGTCATTGTTAATTCAGAGTACCTGTTAAATTTTGTCCTTTTAGCAGATAATGGCTAAATTCTAATATCCTGGGCAGTTGATGTTAGAAGCAGTCTGTTAAAATTTCCCCACAAGTCCTGAATTTCAATGTCTGATTCCTCTTCCTCAGACTGTGACTCGGGGGAAGAATCTCTGCCATTACCATTTTGAAATTGGGCTCCTAAGCCACATGATGGAGAATGGCTTTGTACCTCTCTAGGAATTACTTCCAGATTTTCCTCTCCGGGAGGATTTTCTATGCCTCTGGGAAGAGAACTTTCTAGCCTCCGGAGGTTTCCTCTCTATGATCCTCATCTCTATGATCTTCCTCCAAGGTACCTTGACCTTGTTCCTGGCAAGCTTACATTTCAAACTTTAGGCTTAGCCCAGAGAGCTTTTGTCTTTAACTGGCTTAATGGAAAGGAGATTACCTTAGCCTCAGGCAGGTTTTCCATTTGAATAGACTTAATAGCTCTCTGAATGCCTTTCAATAGATCATCAGAGGGCCACAGACTATGGCCCATATATTGAAAAAGACAAATTTGTTAAGCAGTCCATACACTTTGAATGATATCAAAATTTACAGGTAATTCATTAGAAAGGAAGATTTTATGTAATTTCCTTCCTAATTTATCCCAGGTATGTAAATTTGGTGAATCTTGGTCACAGAACCAAGGGCCAAATTCACCTATAACCTTTAAGAATTGTAACAATTGAGTCTTTTTTATCTGTTTTCCTTTCTGATTAATTATTGTTTCTAAAATAGTCAAGTACATGTCCTTATCAGTAGAAGTTGAATTTCCCATTATTAATAATTTAACATCTCATCACTTCAGTACCTCCTGATACTTTTGTGACCCCAAATTGTCACCAATTCCTTATTTCTATAGCACGCTCCCACTCAATCTAGTTAATCTAATATGTCCCCTCATGTGTGCCAAATCTGCCATGCGACCAGCATGCTAGCTTCATACTAGAGGTTCAAAACATAGAAGTTAACTAGTGAGATCAAAATAAAGACACATAAACTCAATTTACCTTTTTCTTGCACAGCTCAGAGATGGCCATTCCTGGCTCCTGCCTCAAGACACCTGGCGGTAGCAAGGTTTACACAAGAGACCAGCAGGAAAGAGGAAGTAGCATGCCAGAGAGTGGGCTTTTATTGGGAAACAAAAAATTCAGGGGAAAATTTCATCCAATGAAGATCGAGGGAGACAGCATTCCAAAGTCAGGGTCAGTGATTGGTTTCCAGGTTAATGGTCAGCCACACCCCCCACATGGACAAGCCCTCGCACCCAGAAAGGGTGGGTAAAGCTCTGACTCAGCTGGTCTGAGTGCCTCACACCCAGTCAGGGAGGTATCTCAGTTACATGAGAGAATGCCTTCCCACATTTGTATTTTAGTTACAGACAGGATCTCACTGAGTTGCTCAGTGCTGTGCTAAGTTGTTGAGGCTGACTTTGAATTTACCATCAGAGACACTGGAATTACAGTCATGCACCAGCACACCCAGCTAATGTTTTATTTCATTGTTTGCACAAGAGCAGTTTTTCTGTGTCATAATCTACTGAACACTCTCAAATTATTGCACTTTGTGAAAATCTCAAAGAAAATAGCATATTATTATTTTATGTTAACAAACTTAAAGTAGAGACTTTTTTTTTATTCCTGTCCATTTGATAAAATCAGTTCAGGACATAATTTTGTAATTTCTCTTTCTTTCTTTCTTTCTTTCTTTCTTTCTTCTTTCTTTCTTTCTTTCTTTCTTTCTTTCTTACTAGGGCTTGGTCCCAGTGTCACTCAACCACAAACCAACTTCCCCATTCCTTTTTAAAAAATTTTATTTAGAAACAGGATCTCACTGAGTTGTATAGTTGTATGTGAGCCCTCACACCTGGCTTCTTTATTATTTTGTAGTTGTTTCTTTCTTTTGTTATATATACCCAAGTTGAATAACAGTATGTTCAACAATACACATATAGAGAAAAGTCAGTGATGTAGGTAAGCAATTGAACATATCCACTAGAAAGTATATTATATATTCACCATGGTGTATTATGCAGCCATCAATACAAACAAACTCCTCTAATGGTCAGCAAAATAGATAGAATTGGATGATGGCATGCTAAGTGAAGAAATATACACAAAAAAGTGTCACACCTCATATATCGTAACTGAAATAAAATAATATAAATGTGGAATATTGATTAGTATGGCTGAGGAGCATGTGGTGGCATCAAGGGAAGAAGAGGGTATTTGGATATTATGAATACATGTATACGCATATATAAAAACATCACACTGAATCCCATTAATATGTGCAATTGCTATGTGACGATAAAACCCATCATATCTCACAATTACCTAAATCTTCACCAAGAAAAGAATCCTGCTGGATTTGGGAATTTCCAGTATATGATGCGATATTATTGATGATGCTCCCTGATAATCACCAAGCTTTCCCTACGCATGCATTCCTTTTCCTTTCAGACTCTGCACATAGAGTATGCAACGTATTTTTGCATCTGGATTGTCTCACTTAGCCTAAAGACCTCCAGCTTGTCAGTGTTATTGGAGAATATTCTCTTGTTTCTGAGTTTGGGATCCAGGGTTTCGTTACCAGTGAGATACATTCCCCATCATTTTCTTTTTCAGAATGTTACCTAACTCCTGAGGCTGGCCTTCAAATTTTGCCACCACTCCCACACACATCATCCTTCTTTTGAAAGTTGAGTAATAAATGAGGTGTGGAGGCACATTTCTTTTGTCATCTTAGGGACTCAGGAGGCTGAGGGAGGAGAATCACTGTCTTGGAGCCAGCCTCGGCATCTTGGAGAGACCCTCTGCATCTTAAAAGACTTTGTATCAAAATAATTGTAAAAAAACTGAAAATGTTATATATGTATGTTGATATATTTGTGTGTGAACACAATGATAAATCTCTTTATCATCTATAATATACCATAGGTGGTTCTTTCTGAGTTACTCTTTGATGGAAATTTAGGTTGTGGATAGTGTTGCAGTTAACTGGGGAGTATAGGTATTCCTAAAAATGGATTTCATTTCCTTCAATTATTGAAGTGGTTAATTTCAGCTGTCAATTTGAGTGGATTGAGATACCCAGAGAACTGGTGTGGAAGATCTCTGCAGGTGTCTGTGAGTGTGCTTCCAGAAGGCTGAGTCGGAAGCATGGGGAATACCTGTAATGAACATATATATCGGCGTGCAACAGGTTTGTTTTGAAAAAAAAAGTAAGAGAAGCGGTCACTGGCTTATACTCCAAGCTTCTTGAATGGGTGATTCTCCAGCCTTTGTGGACTTGCACCATTGGCTCTACCAGGGTCTTTAAAAAAATTGTTTTAATTAGTTATCCATGGAAGTAGCATACACGTATATACTTTGATATATCATATGTAAATGGGATATAATTTTTCATTTTCCTGAGTATACATATTGTAGAATCACATTGGTCATACAGCCACAAACAGACATAAAGTAATAATGTCTGTTTCATTCTCTTTCTTATCCCCACATCCCCTGCCTTCCCCTCCTTTCACTTTACTCTACCTAATCTAACATAATGCTCTTCTGTTTTTTTTTTCTTTAAATTTCATAATAAACATATATACCACAATTTTTGTATCTCTGTTTGTATATAACATATATTGACACCCAATTGAAGTCTTCATACATGTACTTTGGATAATGATGTCCATCACATTCCATGATCCTTGCTAATCCGCTGCCCCTCCCTTTCCCTCCTCCCCTCTTCCCTATCCAGAGTTCATCTATTCCTCCCATGCTCCCCCTCCCTCCCCCACTATGAGTCACCCTACTTATATCAGAGGAAAACATTTGGCATTTGCCTTTTGGGATGGCTAAATTCACTTAGTATTATCTTCTCCAATGCCATCCATTTACCTGCAAATGCCATGATTTTATTCTCTTTTATTGCTGAGTAAAATTCCATTGTGTATATATGCCACATTTTTTAAATCTACTCATCTGCTGAAGGGCATCTAGGTTGGCTCCACAATTTAGCTATTGTGAACTGTGCCGCTATAAACATTGATGTGGCTGTGTCCCTGTAGTATGCTGTTTTTAAGTCCTTTGGGCATAGACCAAGGAGAAGAATAGCTAGGACAAATGTTAGACTCTAAGGAATCTCCATGCTGCTTTCCAGATGGGCTGTGCCAATTTATAGTCCAACCAGCATTGTATGAGTTGCCTTTTCCCCCACATCCTTGCTAACACTTATTGTTTTTTGTTTGTTTGTTTGTTTGTTTATTATTCATAATAGCTGCCATCTGACTGGAATGAGATGATATCTTGGAGTAGTTTTTATTTGCATTTCTATGATTCCTAGAGATAACCATTTTTTCATGTATTTGTTGATTGATTGTGTACCTCCTTCTGAGAAGTGTCTGCTCAGGTCCTTGGCCCATTTGTTGTTTTAGTTATTTGTTTCTTTTTCTAATGGGGTCTTTTGAGTCCTCTGTCCTATACCTCAGCTGCTTCATTTGCTTCCTTATATTGTGAAGCTTACAGATTCTTGGACTGAGCTCTTCCCAGTTTCCAGCCTGTAGGCTAACATTTAGCGACTATTCCTCCTGTGATTATGTGAGTGAATATAATAAGGTCCTTCCTGTATACACATATACATTTTTATGTATATTACTCTCTTTTTATGAGAACCCTGAAAGATACAGACATATTCTCAACAAAATATCTGGATCATATGGCATCTCTAGTTTTAACAATTTGAAAACCACCCTTATACTTTGTTTTTACTTTTTATTTTTTACATACATTACCATAGTGTAATACATTACACTCATTATTACACACTTAAGGCACAAGTTTTTGTAATCATTATAGTTTTTTTAAAGTCTATGCAAATTTATATTCCTGGCAAGGATGTCCAAGTGTTTCCTTTTCTGCATATCCTCTGCAGTATGTGTTACCTACCAACATTTTGAGAATAGCCCACAAGTGTGTGATTATATGTCATTTTGATATAACCTGAAATTGTAAAAATTCCAGAAAAAGAAAAATTCTTTGCCATTGGTTTTGGTAATGGTTTTAGATAGAACATTCTGACAATGTGCAAGGAAAAACAAAAAGGGATAAGTGAGACTATATAAAAGCTAAAAATTCTTCTATACAGCAAAGGAATCAATGAAACATAAAAGACTGTGGGTAAAAGAAAATCATTTCTAGCCACATGTCTGATTAAAGCTTAACATCCAAAATATATGAAAATTACACAACTCATCAAAAAATAAAAACCCTAATAACTTAATTTAAATTTGGTAAAATACTTAGATTCTGCCCTAAAAACTAAACAAGTGTGTAAAGACATATAAAAGCTACTCAAGATCATTAATTAGGCTAACTAAAATTATAATTTGCTTTAGCATCTTTCTTCATTTATCTCACAGAATTATGTGTGCACACTCTCCATCCTGCACAGGGCATTCTAAGACATTGGTCAATTCACAAAATTCCAGGTTCTTATTACACCACATTATGCTTCCTCTTTATTCCATCTTAATTGCCAAGAAAGTCTTGAGCTGGGAAAACAAAAACAAAAGTTACTTCAGGAATCAATAGAATATGTTAGTAGGCCCAGATATGAAGAAATATAAAATAGACCTACAAACCAATGTTTAACTTGATTGCAAATATTTTTATGAGAAGTTTGAAAGATGATATGGGAGCACATGCCACTAGTCCCAGATACCTGTGAGGCTACAGCAGGAGGAGAATTTTGCTAGGGAATGTGAGGCCAACCTGGCAAAAACCCAGCCCCAAAATTCAACCCACCAAAAACACAAAAAGTAATCACATTATAAAAATGTGCCTTCACAGGTGATTTCTACCAAATATGAAATAAGAGTTCAATAACAATAGTTCATGTTCACTTCTAAAATTAGAAGAAGAAAATTGACTAATTCTTTCTGTAAAGCCGGAATTACCTGACAAAAACAGCATAAGAATGGAAATTGCACACTATCTTCCTACAGATGTTGACCCAGATATTCAAACCCCTAGCAAACTGAGAATAACAACAAAAAGAAAGTTTGGACTTCGTGACCAAGAGGGATAATATGGTAAATTTCCCAAAATCATTTTGATAGAGAGAAGCTGTTGGCAGATCACATATCAATTTATTGTAAAACGTATGTCCAATTAAGACCAGAGGAAAATTCTTTTTCAATCCATTAAAAGTCGGGTATGAACTGTTTTCATATTTAATGGTGAGAACATAAGTGTTTCACAATTTAGTTTTAGAAAAAAGAAAAAAAAGTATGGTTTTCTGACTTCTAAATATTGTTCTGAGAATATTGAATAAGATTATACATCAAAAATCAAATAGCATATGCAGATAATACTATTATTTCTATAATGTTCCTAAGCAATTTCCATGTACTAATGAAACATAAGACTTAAATTAGTTCAATAATGTCATGGGTTAAATGGTCAAAATTAACTCATGTAAATTATATACACTAGCAATTGGCAGTGTTGAAATCGAGGCATAAATCCATTCACAAATATAGGAAAAATAATTTAAAATGAAGGTATTAACAAAAGAACTGTTCACTGCAAAGTAAAAACTGAAGGTGAAAGTGGAATGCAAAAACAAATATTGAATAAAAATTAGAAAACAGCTAATATTCAAAGTTTGATTTTGTTAAAACAACATTTCACAGTGGGTCTGCAGATTTAATATAATTAAGCCAAAATCAAAAGTCATTTTGTAAAAATAACCCAGCTGATTCTAAAAATCATAAAAAATGCAAAATTTAAAATAACTCAATATTGCAGTAAAAAAATGATTTTTTAAATAAAAATGTGCATTGAAAGCAAAATATGTTGTGTAGGATATTAAGCTTGGGTAAATATTTCTTAAATTGCTGATGAGCAGTATTCCCCATGCATGAAATGAGGGTCTGTGTTAAGCTAGGCAAGAATGAGGCTGGGACTGACATTTTGACATCACAGGTACTACCTGCTGAGCTTGAGAGAATTTCTATTGTTTCATGATAACTTTCTTCTGCCTCCCAGATTTTCTGCATCTTTCCTACCATCAATGTTCTATCTCTTGTGTTTCACCGAAGTATATCCCAGTAGGTATCATTATTAAAATTCACATATATTCCTGCTCTTCCTCTAGAACAAAAATGCAATTTAATGTCTTGGTGACTGGTTGAAAAGATTCTTCCTTGATCCTCACACAGGCTGCAGTGTGTTTTATGTTAATTTTTATTGATTTTTTTAAAAAAAAAATAATCACAGCAGAATGCATTACAATTCTTATTACATTATACAGCACAATTTTTCATATCTCTGGTAGTATGAAACGTATGTTGTCATCAATTTGTGTCTTCATACATGTACTTGAAATGATGATGATGATGTCCATTATATTCCACCATTCTTGCTAATCCCCTGCCCTCTCCTTTCACCTCCCACCACTGTTCCCTATCTAGAATTCATCTACTCCTCCCATGCTCCCCATCCCTACCCCAATATGAGTCAGCCTCCTCATGTCAGAGAAAACATTTGGCATTTGTTATTTGGGGGTGGGCTAACTTCACTTAGCATTATCTTCTCCAATGCCATCCATTTCCCAGCAAATGCCATGATTTTATTCTCTCTTAGTGCTGAGAAATATTCCATTGTGTACACATGCCTCATCTTTTATCCATTCATCCATTGAAAGGACATCTAGGTTGGCTCCACAGTTTAGCTATTGTGAATTGTGCTGCTAAAAACAATGTGGCTGTGTCCCTGTAACATGCTGTTTTTAAGTCCTTTGGGTATAGTCCAAGAAGAGGAATAGCTGGGTCAAATGGTGGTCCCATTCCAAGTTTTCCA
Organism: Marmota monax; assembly: GCF_021218885.2. Lineage (NCBI taxonomy): Eukaryota > Metazoa > Chordata > Mammalia > Rodentia > Sciuridae > Marmota > Marmota monax. The sequence continues at coordinate 824,406 of NW_026694427.1, read as the reverse complement.
GGAATCTCTACACTTCTTTCCATATTGCCTGCATGAATTTGCAGTCCCACCAGCAATGTATGAATGTGCCTTTTCCCTCAACATCCTCACCAACACTTAATGTTGCTTGTCTTCATAATAGCTGCCATTCTTACTGGAGTGAGAGGACATCTTAGAGTAGTTTTGATTTGCATTTCTCTAATTACTACAGATGATGAGCATTTTTTTTTTCATATATTTGTTGATTGATTGTGTGTCCTCTTCTGAGAAGTGTTCAGTTCCTTGGCCCATTTTTTGATTGGGTCATGTGGTTTTTTGGTACTTAGCTTTTTGAGTTCTTTATATACTCTAGAGATTAGTGTTCTATCTGATGTGTGAGGGATAAAGATTTGCTCCCAGGATGTAGGATCTCTGTTCACCTCACAGTTTGTTTCTTTTGCTGAAAATGAACTTTTTAGTTGGATTCCATCTCATTTATTGATTCTTGGTTTTAATTCTTGTGCTATAGTGTCTTATTAAAGAAGTTGGGGCCTAATCCCACATGATGGAGATTAGGGCCTACTTTTTCTTCTATTAGATGCAGACTCTCTGGATTAATTTCCTAGGTCCTTGATCCACTTTGAGTTGAGTTTTGTGCATGGTGAGCAATATGGGTTTAATTTCATATTGTTGTATGTGTATTTCCAGTTTTCCCAGCACCATTTGGTGAAAATGTCATCTTTTCTCCAAAGCATGTTGTTGGCACCTTTGTCTAATATAAGGTAATTGTAATTTTGTGGGTTAGCCTCTGTGTCCTCTATTCTGTACCATTGGTCTATTGATCTACCAGTCTGTTTTGGTGCCAATACCATGCTGTTTTTGTTACTATTGCTCTGTAGTATAGTTTAAGGTCTGGTATAGTTATACTACATGCTTCACTCTTCCTGCTCACCTGCTTCACTCTTGCCGCTAAGGATTGCATTGGCTATTTTGGGTCTCTTATTTTTCCAGATGAATTTCATGACAGCTTTTTCTATTTCTATGAGGAATGCCATTGGGATTTTGATCAGAATTTCATTCAACCAGTATAGTGCTTTTGGTAGTATGGTCATTTCAATAATATTAATTCTGCCTATCCATGAGCAAGGTAGATCTTTCCATCTTCTAAGGTCTTCTTTGATTTCTCTCTTTAGAGTTGTGTGGTTTTCATTGTATAGATCTTTCACCTCTTTAGTTAACTTGATTTCCAAGTATTTTTTTTTTGGGGGGGTGTGGTTATTGTAAATGGGATAGTTTTCCTCACTTTTTTCTCAGAGAATTTGTCACTGAAGTACAGAAATGCCTTTGATTTATGGGTGTTGATTTTATATGCTACTACTTTGCTGAATTCATTTATTAGTTCTAGAAGTTTTCTGGTGGAGCTTTTTGGATCTTCTAGGTATAGAATCATATGGTTGGCAAATAGTGCTACCTTAAGTCTTTCTTTTGCTATATTGTATCCCTTAAACTTCTTTCATCTAATTGCTCTGGCCAGTGTTTCAAAAAGTATGTTGAATAGAAATGGTGAAAGAGGGCATCCCTGTCTTGTTCCAGTTTTTAGAGGGAGTGCCTTTATTTTTTCTCCATTAAGAATCATGTTGGCCTGAGGCTTAGTGTAGATAGACTTTATGATGTTGAGATATGTTCCTGTAATCCATAAATTTTATATTGTTTTGAACATAAAAAGATGCTGAAATTTGTCAAATGTTTTTTTCTGCATCTATTGAGATGACCATATGATTCCTAGTTTTTTTTTAAGTCTATTTATGTGATGAATTATATTTATTGATTTCTGTATTTTGAACCAACTTTGCATCTCTGGAATGAATCCATCTTGGTCATGGTGCACAATCTTTCTGATATATATATGTATATATATTTTTCAATTCTATTTGCCAGAATTTTGTTGAGAATTTTTGCCTATATTCATAAGAGATATTGCTCTGAAGTTTTTTTTCTTTGTGTCCTTGCCTGGTTGTGGGATCAGGGTGATATTGGCCTCATAGAATGAGTGTGGAAGTACTCCCTTGTTTTCTATTTTCTGAAATAAATTGAAGCATATTGCTATTAGCTCTTCTTTAAAGAGCTTGTAGAACTCAGCTGGGTATACATCTGGTCCTGGGCTTTTCTTGGTTGGTAAGCTTCTGATGGCTTCTTTTATTTCATCACTTGATATTGGCCTGTTTAAATTGTGTATGTCTTTCTGATTCAATCTGGGCAATCATATGAGTTAAGAAATTTGTTGCTGCCTTCAATGTCTTCTACTTTATTGGAGTATAAGTTTTCAAAATAATTTCTAATTATCCTCTGTATTTCTCTAGTGTCTGTTGTGATATTGCCTTTTTTATCACATATGCTAGTAATTTGGGTTCTCTCTCTCTTTCTCTTCCTTAGCAATGCTAAGGTTCTGTCAATTTTATTTTTTCCAAGAACTAACTTTTGTTTTGTCATTTTTTTCAATTGTTTCTTTTGTTTTGATTTCATTGACTTCAGTTCTGATTTTAATTATTTTTCACCTTCTACTGCTTTTGCTGCTTTTTTTTTCTTTTTTTGTAGGGTTTTGAGATGAAGTGTTAGATCATTTATTTGTTGACTTTTTCTTCTTTTAAGGAATGAACTCTATGCAATGAATTTTTCTCTTAGTAGAGGTTTCATAGTGTCCAAAAGATGTTGCTGTGTTGTGTCTATGTTCTTGTTTACATCTATGAAGTTTTTAATATCTTCCTTGATGTCTTCTGTAATCCATTGTTCAGTAGCATATTGTTTAGTCTCTAGGTGTTGGCAAAATATTTATTTTTCTTTTTTAATTTTGTCATTGATTTCCAATTTCAACCCATTATGGTCTGATAAAATGCATGGCAAAATCTCTACATTTTTGTATTTGCTATGAGTTGCCCTGTGACATATTATATTCTATTTTTGAGAAGGATCCATGTGCTGCTGAGAAGAATGTGTATCTACATGATACAGGTTGAAATATTCTATATATGTCACTTAAGTCTAAGTTATTTATTGTGTTATTGAGTTCTGTAGTTTATTTATTCAACTTCTCTTTGTAAGATCTGTCCAGTGGTGAGAGAGGTGTGTTAAAGTCACACAAGATTATTGTGTTATGGTTAATTTGACTATGGAACTTGAAGAGTTTGTTTGATGAACATAGCTGCACCATTGTTTTGGGCACTTATATTTATGATTATTATGTCTTGATTATTATGTCTTCAGAAGTATGTAATGTAAATCCTTATCCCTTTTGATTAATTTTGGCTTGAAGTCCATTTGATATGAGTATGGAGACATCTGCTTGCTTATGCAGTCCATATGAGTGGTATGATTTTTCCCAACCTTTCACCTTCAGTCTGTGTATGTCTTTTCCTATCAGATGAGTCTCCTGTAGGAAGCATATTTTTGGGTCTCTTTTTTTAAAATCCAGTCTGCTAGCCTATGTCTTTTGTTTGGTGAGTTTAAGCCATTATCATTTGGGGTTATTATTGAGACATGGTTTTTATTTCCAGACATATTTCTGTATTTTTTGTTATTTAACTTAATTTTCTTCTTTGATTAATTTTTCCTTTAGGGTACTACCTCCCTCAGCTGACTTTCATTGTTGTTTTTCAATTCCTCTTCATGGAATATTTTGTGAAGGATGTTTTGTAGTGCCAATTTTCTAGCTATAAGTCCTTTTAACATTTGTTTATCGTGGAAGGTTTTTATTTCATCTTCAAATCTGAAAGTTAATTTTGCTGGATATAAGATTCTTGGTTGGTGCCGCAGTCTGGCTGGGCACAATCAGGAGCCACTTGTCAAAAGAAACTAACTTTATTTTTAGAACCACACACGCCAAACAAAATAGCCTCTCAGGAAAAACCCTCAGAGCCTCAACTGCCACCACCGGCTTTCCACAAGCCTCTCTCTCCCACCCAAGCTTCTCTCCACCTCCCACAATCATCCTGCTCTTGAGGCCGATTGGCTGGGTCACGTGGGCAGAGCCAAAAAAGTCCCCCAATGAGCAGCTCCGTGGTCTGAAAGGGCAGGGAAACAGCCCAATGAGCATCACCGCAGAGGAGCCAATCAGCTAGATGTTGCTGGGGCCGAGGAGCCAATCAGCTAGATGTTGCTGGGGCCGCTGTGAGTCAATCATCAGCCAGCACCTGGAAGTTTGCTGGCAGCTGGAAGTTTGCTGGGGCCCCTTTGGCTGTGGCTCTCAACAGGTTGGCACCCATTATCTTTCAGAGTTTGATATATGTTGTTTCAGGATTTTTTATTTTTTATATTTCATGAACTGTGTTGAAAAATCTGTTATCCTAATTTGTTTTCCCTCATATGTAATATGATTCTTTTCTCTTGGAGCTTTTAAAATTCTCTCATTATTCTCTATGTTGTTCATTTTTATTATAATGTGCCTTGGTGTGGATCTGTTTTGAATTTTGTTCCATTGTGTCCTATAAACTTCTTGAATATGGATTTTCAATTCTTCATGTTTGGAAAGATTTCTGGTATCATTTCATTGAATAGATTGTTCATCAATTTGATTTGGACTCTGTGCCTTCCTCTATCCTGATAACTCTTAAATTTGTTCTTCTTGTGCTATCCCATATTTATTGAGTGTTCTACTAATTGTTCCTTGCCATTATCACTGTGTGCCTCTGTTCTTTTCAAGATTATTTATTTTATCTTCACTGTCTGATATCCCATCTTCCACATGGTCTACTATGTTGGTGATGCTTTCATTTGAGCTTTTAATTTGTTTTATTGTTCCTTTCATTTAAAGGGTTTCTGTTTGTTTAGAACCTCTATCTCCCTGTTGATGTGATCTTTTGCTTCTTGGATTTGTTTTTGTAGCTCCTTGTGGAAGTGACCTTTCACTGCTTGCATTTGCTCTCTTATATCTTCTTTGAGTTAACAGAACATTTTAACCATGTATATCCTGAAGTCTTTCTCTGACATTTTTTTCTACTCTGGCTGCCAATGATTCTAATGATGTGTTGTCTTGTTTTCTTGTTTTTCATGTTGCTCATGGGTCTGCCAGTTGGGCAGGTGTGTAGTGTGATCAGAGCCCACCCACCTGATGTGAGCCTGGCTGTAAGAGGTCCTGCAATGGGGAGAAACTAAGTGAGAGGGAGACAGGACTAAAGTTTGGACCTAAAAGAGAGTCCAGGAGCTGGGAAATCTCCAGGCAAGAGAGCGAGACAATACAGGGTGCTCCTGTCAGATGAGCGGTCCAAAAAGATATCCACAAGATGCAATCTCTCTGCAGGGATTGGCAGGTGGCACTACCAGATTCCAGACACCCTACACCAGGACCAGACTTCCCACTCTGGTTACCTACAACATCCACAGACACCAGCTTAAAATGGACAACCCCACCTATTGGATGAGAAGAGAAACAGAAAAGAAATGGATTTCTAAAAGTAGCAACAACCCTGGTTTCTTTGAATTTTTTTCCTCTTCTACCCCTCTGTCCTGTGGCCCTCACATCCCCAACATTTGTGAAACCAGGAACTTTGCATGAAATAGGAGGTCTGAGTCATCCTTAGAGAGTGTTGTATATGCCCTTTTATTTTCTTTTTTCCTCCTTTTTCTTCTTTTCATTTTTCTTTCCCCCTCCAAATTTTACTATTTTTAACATCTTGTATTTTAACTACTATTATATTTTAGATAATAATTGAATCCAACGTTTCTGTACATTGAGACTAAACTGTAAATGTCTTAACAAATTGTTCATAGGCAATATATTGTTGGGATCAGTTAACATTGTTCTTCCTCATAAAGGAGGTATCTTGGAAACCTACAAAAGCACTACAAATCTACAGAGTAATAACATCCCAGTTCCACAGAGCTGAAGTGTATTTTCAATTTGTAAATTAGAGTTTTGAGGTTTTGGTGAGAATTAGAAGTTCACAGGGATCCAGGCAATGGCCTTATTCTCACACCCTCAGCTTTGAGTTTTCTCCAAGTGCCCATTGGCCTAGGTTTGGGTGCTATTTCTTTGCAAGTAAGGATTTTTTTTTTCTTTTATTATGTAGGAAATATGTGAGAGATTACTCCAGGGTTCTAGCAGGTCTTCATATCAGCACCTGATGGGAAACATTTTCAAAGGATCACTCCATTTTCCTTGACACATCTTCTGTGACTCCTGAGGAAAAGCATGGATGGTCGAGGCTAATATACACATGCTGGGCTCAAGAACTTCAGTTTTATATATATATATATATCTGAACTGGCTCAAAAATATGGATTTAAGTTTACTAGTTGATATACTTTTCAGAGAGAAATCAAAGACATGTAGCCTGCTTTTCATAAATCCCTTATCTTCAAAGTGCCAGGTTGTCTTGTGATATCATTCCTCTGATGAGCTAAGAAAAAATATTTTCATTTATTTACAGTTTTTCATCACTTTTTTGTTTCATGTGTAGGTGCAGTTTTTTTTTGGAGATTCTCTACACCTACAAAATTAACTCAGAAAATGACCACTATTTTAAATATACTTTTTCCTCCATTATATTTTGGAAGTTACTTTAGGACCTCACTAGTGCCATTCTCCCTAAATTAGTATTTTCCATGTTTATATTCTATTTTTTCTCCATTTTGAAACATGATTTGTTTCTTTATTAATATAATTTACTACATTTCACAGGAAACCAGATTCACCCTTTAAATTTATTTCACTAATTCATTTCATAAAAGAATGTAATTGCAGCAGTAATACCAAACCTTCAAAAAAAAAAAAAAAGCACAGTTCTATACAACAGGAATTTAATACTAAATACTAGATCATTAATAAGAAATTAACATAATGCTTCTCAAATTATTCCATAAATAGGAACTCTCTCAAATTTATTCTATGAAGCCAGCATCACCATGTTATCAAAACTAGACAAGAGCCCAGCTCTTTTGTACACTTTTAATCACAACAATTTGGGAGGCCAAGACAGGACAATCACAAGCTTAAGGCCAGTCTCAGTAACTTAGCAAGACCTTGTCTCAAAATAAAATTAAACTGGAATTGTAGTTCAGAGTTATAATGTTTCTGGGTTCAATCCATAGTACCATAAAAAAAATTCCAAGATCGAAATCACATAACAGGAAAGAAAACTACCAATATAATTGATGAACTTAGATGAAAGCCTGCTCAATAAAATAGCAAATCAAATCAAATTCAACAGCACATTAAGAAAAGCAGGGGTTCTGAGTAAGTAACTATTTGTTTAATTAGTGAAATAAATTTAGAGGGTGAATCTGGTTTCCTATGAAATGTAGTAAATTATATTAATAAAGAAACAAATCATGTTTCAAAATGGAGAAAAATAGAATATAAACATGGAAAATACTAATTTAGGGAGAATGGCACTAGTGAGGTCCTAAAGTAACTTCCAAAATATAATGGAGGAAAAAGTAGTGGTCATTTTCTGAGTTAATTTTTATCATTCTTTTATGAAAATGTTTTGAAGATCTTTATTATTTCTTATTTCTGTTTTACATGAAAATAGTGGAATGCATTATATTCATAATTAACCATTCACAGTGTAATTTTTCATAACCCTCTATATTGTATGTTCATGGCAAATTATGATATAATACATGAGCTCTTATTGATTTTTTGCATTAAAATTCTTAATACACATTTATAACACAATTTATCATATCTTTGTTTGCATGTAAGGTATGCTGACACCAAATTCAAATCTTCATACATGTATTTTGTATAATGATGACCATCTCCTTCCACCATCCTTGCTATTCCCCTTCTCACTCCCTTTCCCTCCCACCCCTATTCCTTATCTAGAGGTAATCTTCCTCCCATGCTCTTCATCCAAACCCCACTTTGAGTCATCCCCCTTATATCAGAGAAAACATTCAACATTTTTTTTTTTTTGGCTAACTTCACTTAACATGATATTCTCCAACGCCATCCATTTACCTGCAAATGCCATAATTTTGTTCTTTTTTATTGCTGAGTAATATTTCATTGTGTATAAATGCCACATTTTTTTATCCATTCATCTATTGAAGGACATCTAGGTTGGTTTCACAGTTTAGATATTGTGAATTGTGCTCCTATAAACATTGATGTGGCTGTGTCCCTGTAGTATGCTGTTTTTAGGTCCTTTGTATATAGTCCAAGAAGAGGGAAAGCTGGGTCAAATGGTGGTTCCATTCCCAGCTTTCCAAGAAATCTCCATACTGCTTTTCAAATTGACCACACTAGTTTGCAGTCTCACCAGCAATATATGAGTGTGCCTTTTTCCCTGCATTCTCGCCAATACTTATTGTTTGTCTTCATAATAGCTCCCATTCTGACTGGAGTGAGATGGTATCTTAGAGTAGTTTTGATTTGCATATTGCTGATTGCTAGAGATCATGAGCATTTTTTTTCATATATTTGTTGATTGATTGTATATCTTTTTAGAAATGTCTGTTCAGGTCCTTGGCCCATTTATTGATTGAATTATTTGGTCTTTTGGTACTTATCTTGTTGAGCTCTTTATATATAATAGAGATTAGAGCTCTATCTGAAGTGTGAGAGGTAAAAAAATTGTTCCCAGGATGTAGGATCCCTGTTCATATCACAGATTATTACTTTTGCTGAGAAAAAAAAAAAAAAAAAAAAAAAAAACTTTAGTATGAATCTATCCCATTTGTTGATTCTTGGTTTTAATTCTTGTGATATCGGTGAAAGACCTTTATTTTTAATTTTTTTTTAATGTGGTGCTAAGGATTGAACCCAAGGCCTCACATATGCTAGGCAAGTGCTCTACCACTGAGCCATAACCCCAGTCCTGCTTTTTATTTTTATTTTGGGTTTTTCAATCTACCTGCTTCAATTTTGGTAGATTATGTATACCTATGCATTTAATAGTTTCTTCTACATTTTCCAATGTACTTCAATATTCCAGTAATCCCTAGAATATTTGACAGTAGTCCCTAATAATCCTCTGAATTAAATTGGTTTCTTTAATAAGAGCTCCACTTTCCCCTCTAATGTTAAGAATTCAATCTTCTTTTTGACTTGCTTGGCTAAGGGTTTTTATTTTTAATTTTATTCATTTCAAAGAACCAAATGATTTTTCATCAGTCATTTGTATTACTCTTTCATTCTCCATTTCTTAATTTTATTTATGATATTTATTCTTCCCTTGTACTAATTTGGGGAAGACTTTGCCTTTGTGGTTTTAAGAAGACTGAGGGGTTTTTTTGTAGTATTTTTTTTTTCATTTTTCTTGCTGTTGATTTCTTAGTTCATGCTATAATGACTTGATAACCTAAAAGGCATGAAGTCTCTATGTTCATATTTGTTAGGAAGTCATTTCATTTGTTAGGATCATTACTTAGATATGATATATTTGGAGACAGTTTGATCAACAGGTGAAAATAAAGTGTAATCAGCTATTGTTAAAGTATTTCATAGATATTTGTTATATCCATTTTTTGTGTATTATGCTTTAATGGTAGGTCAGTTTTTCTCCTAAAATGAGGGCTAATTTTGTAAAGAAAGGTAAATGTGGGCACATGTAATCAGTTTCACATGATTTCAGGAACTTGGATTAAAAAATGGTGGCAAATCTGTTGGCACTGGATTTTGAAAGAGTGGAGTTGGTAATACAATGATCAAACTGAAAGATGATAACTGGGTTTGATGACTCACACTTGTGATTCCAGTAAGGCAAGAGTATTGTGAGTTCAAAGCCAGTCTCAGCAGTTGAATGAGGTCCTAAGCAACTTGACAAGATCCTGTCTCCAAGGAAAAAAAAAAATATATATATATATATATATATATATTTAAAAGCTGGGGTTGTGCCTCAGTGGAAAAGTGCTGGTTTCAATTCCTGGTACAAAAAGTTACAATGATTGTGTAAATTGGATTTTTACATAAGCACATATGTGTGATATTCTTAAGAGCAATCTGAAAATAGCATGTCAGGTATCTCTATGTACCACTTATGTGCAAGGCTTGGTTTGTTCCTATAGATGGACAATCTTACTCTTTTCTCACACAGCTTACTGTCCTTGGGTTGTTTCTCTGTTTTGTCTTCCCGGTCCTATCTTGTATCTAGTTGTGGTAGATTCAAATGCTTTGTGGATGAGGGAGATCCATTCTGCGCTAATGCAAGAGCAAGGAGACTGGAAATCCCCTGGGACTGAATGCCTGCTGAGATTGATGACACTGATCAGCAGGGAAACGAGGTTTGGGTTTGACACACAGGCAAATCTTCAAAAAATAGGTGTAAAGAAGGATAAGGTTGTGGTCGATCAATTGGAGTTCTTAGCTTGTGTCAAGAAATTAATAATAATAATACTATAGTATTACTTAATATAGGAGAAAAGATCATTTTAATAATAATAAATTGTATAAAACAATGGATATGAGAAGGAGGGACATTAGAAATTCTTTCAAAACCAAATAACCAATATTAGTAAGGTACATTTATGCTAGGGATGTGGCTAGTGGTACAGAAGTTGCCTTGCTTGTGCAAGTACCCAGTTTTAATTATCTTCAAACTTTTTATATTGATTAAAAGAAATTAGATTTTTTAATTTTATTTATTCTAAATTGATATATCACAGCAGAATGCAATTCAGCTAATATTATACTATTAAAGCACATTTTTCCATGTCTCTGCTTGTACACAGAGTAGAGTTACATCATTTGTTTTAATACTTGTACTAAGGATAATGATGTCAGTCTAATTCCACAGTTTTTCCTACTTCCTTATCTCCTCTGTTCCCATCCCACTCTCTGCCCTATCTAAAGTTTATCTATTTTTCCCATGCTCCCTTCCTTCCCCACTATGAATTAGCCTCTTTATATCAGAGAAAAGTTTCAGCATTTCTCTTTTTGGGATTGGCTAACTTCAGTTAGCATTATGTTCTCTAACTCCATTCATTTACCTGCAAATGTCATGATTTCATTTTGTTACTGAGTAATATTTCATTGTGTATATGTACCACATTTTCTTTTTTGATGCATCCACTGAAGGGCATCTAGGTTGGCTCCACAGTTTATCTATTGTGAATTGTGCTGCTATAAACAGTGTTGTGGCTGTGTTCCTGTAGTATGCTGTTTTCAGGTCTTTTGGGTATAGTCCTAGAAGAGGTATAGCTGGTCAAATGGTGGTTCCATTCCCAACTTTCCAAGGAATCTTCATACTGCTTTCCATATTGGCTGCACCAATTTGCAGTTCCACCAGCAATGTATGAGTGTACATGTTTTTCCACATCCTTGCCAATACTGTTGTTGTTTGTCTTCATAATAGCTGCCATTTTGACTGGAGTGAGATGATATCTCAGTTTTGACTTGCATTTTTCTAATTGCTAGAGATAAACATTTTTTTTTTCATATTTGATTAATTCTATATCATCCTCTGAGAGGTGTCTGTTCATGTCCTTGGCCCATTTATTGATTGGGTTATTTGTTTTTGTTTTTTTTTTTTTTTTTTTTGGTGGTAAGATTTTTGAATTTTTACATACCCTAGAGATTAGAGCTCTATCTGACATGTGTGTGGTAAAGATTTGCTCCAAAGCTGCAGGCTTTCTTCACCTTGTTGATTGTTTCCTTTGCTAATTAGAAGCTGTTAAGTTTGAGTCCATCCCATTTATTGATTTTTGTTTTTAATTCTTGCACTATAGGAGTCTTATTAAGGAAGTTGGGGCCTAATGCCACATGGAGATTAGGGCCTACTTTTTCTATTAGACACACCAATTCTGGCGGTCTAATTCCTATGTCCTTGATCCACTTGGTGTTGAGTTTTGTGCATGGTGAGAGATACAGGCTTGATTTTATTTTGTTGCATATGGATTTCCACTTTTCCCAGCACCATTTGTTGAAGAGCCTATCTTTTCTCCAGTGCATGTTCTTGGCACCTTTGTCTAATATAAGATAATTTGAATTTTGTGGGTTAGTCTCTGTGTCCTCTATTATGTGCCATTGGTCAACCAGCCTGTTTTGGTGCCAATACCATGCTGTTTTTTTTTTTTTTTTTTTTTTTTTTTTTTTTTTTTTTTTTTTTTTTACTATTGCTCTGTAGTAAAGTATAATGTTTGGTATAGTGAAGCCACCTGCTTCCCTCTTCCTGCTGAGGATTGCTTTGGCTATTCTGGGTCTCTTATTTTTCCAGATAAATTCCATGAATGCTTTTTCTATTTCTATGAGGAATGTCATTGGGATTTTGATCAGAACTGCATGAAATCTATACAGTGCTTTTGGTAGCATGGTCATTTTGACAATATTAATTCTGCCTATCCAAGAGCAAGGTAGATCTTTCCATCTTCTAGGTCTTCTTTAATTTTTTTCTTTAGCATGCTGTAGTTTTCATTGTAGAGGGCTTTCACAACTTTGGTTAAGTTAACTTATTCCCTTTCAATTCTCATTACCTTATTTTTTCCTTTATTATTTTCCCCCATATTCTCCTTCATCTATTTTATTAATCAATTTTTCATTTATGTTTGATGCTTTCTACATATACAGGAAGGTGGAATTTACAGTGGTATATTTTTATATACCCAGGATTTTAAAAATTCATTTGATATTCTTCTTTCCTGTCACTCTCAGCCAATCTCCTTATACTCGACTAATCTTCCCTATATGATATCCAATTCTCCTTTCCCTTTGTTTTGCTGCAGCTGCTGCATGTGAAAGAAAACATTCGTCCCTTTATCAGTCTGATTTATTTCACTTAGCATGATATTGGTAATTTCTGTCCATTTAAATTATGACATTTGTCAGTAAATCTTATTTGTAGCTGACTAAAAACTCCATTGTGTGTATAACATTTTATTAATCAATTCATTTATTGGGAACTGCTTCCATAATGAGAAATGCTTACATAATTTGGCTATGGTGAATTGGGATGCTAGGAAAAAATGTGGCTCTATCAAAATATAGTAATAATTACAATTACACATAGCCAATATTCATGGCTACTCGGACATGCTTTTCTGATACAAATATAGGTCAGACATAAGAAAACAATCCACTGTTGATTATTATATATAAGCAGTAGCATATTCAAATAAATGTTTCTCATTACAGAAATAGTATTATTTATTGGGCAAATATCAGTTGCATTTTTGTTTGCCTTTTTAATCTTTTACTTTTATATACTTATTATTATTTTTGCTATGGTTTTGACTTTTTTCTTGTGCCTCTTACAAAAACTTTTTTTTTTCTTCTGGCAAAATATAAGTAAAACCTAATTTACCATTTTTAAGGTTACAATCCCATAGCTTTTACAGTAGTCACAATGTTGTAAAACGATCACCAGTGTTTAGTTTCTGATAATTTTATACATAAAAAATCAGTTCCTTCTAACACCCATTTACATTCTCCCAAAGAATTAGTTTTAATTTTTGCATCCCTTGACATTTTAAAATCTGTTTTCTCACATTTTTAGATATTTTTGTAAATTTTAATACTCTTTTGTTCACTAGACAATAATTTTTAGAAAGATAATAGGCATAACAATTTGTTTCCTATGGCTTTGACTTTTAAAAACATACTGATACATGGGCTCATTCTATCAGTCTAGATTCCCTATGGGGACAGTTTGTACATTTCAGCTACAGTTCTTGGAACCATGGTGATTCAACAGGAGGAATAATTTGGGGACTTTATAGACACTGAAGTAAATAAAGCTGGGCAATAAGTAGAAATGTAAGAAAAGTAAAATAAATTTTAATAAAAATTATGCTGAAGGTACAATAGGGTCATGATTGATTGTTTTAACTTAATGATATTAGAAATTAACAGGGATTGGTAAAAAAAATTCAAGTAGATCTTTTCAGACATTGAAGTTTCTAGTACATATAGGAGACACAGAAACCCACTGAATTCTGTGGTTTTTCAAGGAAATGTCTTAGAGTCATGAGATGTATGTTAAATGTCACTATGCTATCATGGACTTACTGGAAATTATTGCATTTGTTTTTGTGCTGCTGGTAATAAAACCAAGGTCTTGCACATGCTGAACAAATTCTGCACCACTTAACTACAACCATAGCTCCATAAAATATTATTGTATGAATGTCTCTGTAAGTGAAAACCTTACAGGTTATTCTGTATTTGTGCATAAATTACATACAATGAGTCATTAATGAATGAATTATAATAAAGGCTTTTAAACATATATGTTTAAACTATGTAATTCTGCAGTATTTTATATATCTATAATTATAAATCTATGTATGTACATATACAGATATCTATAGAAAAACAGATATAGATAGATACACAAATCTTATCTCCATGGATCTGAATATATTTATTATAGTTTCTAATTATATTATTATTACTATTGCTCCTAATGAGTTTCTAAAACCATTATATGTGATAGTGCCATTTTTAAACTGGTTGTTTTATTGCTCAGTGTTTTTTAAAATATATTAGTTATCAATGTATATGTGGTGCTGAAGATCAAACCCAGTGCCTCATACATGGTAGAAAAGCACTCTACCACTGAGCCACAACTCCAGCACCTTTTGCTGAGTTTTAAGAGCTCATTGTATGTGTGTGTGTGTGTGTGTGTGTGTGTGTGTGTGTGTATATATATATATATATATATATATATATATATATATATATATATATTATTCCAGACCTTTGTCATATGTATATTTGGCAAATACTTCATCCAGTTTCCTCTCATTAAGATAATAGCGTACTTCAAAATACAGAATAGTTTTCAACAGAATAAAAGTTCATTAAGTTTCTCACTTATAGATCCTGCTTCTGGCTTTGAATATTCATGTCAAGGACAAAGCCATATAGAATTTCTGCTATGTTGTTTGACATAAACTACAAATTTAACATTTTTCTTTCAGATTAATGATTTCACCTTTTAAAGTTGTAAGTTCTGTGTCTAATTCATTTCTTTGCATACAGATGCCAAGCTGTTCATAATTCATTAAAATATTATATCATCTCCAGTGTGTTTTTTCAGTTTATTTCTAGGTTTTCAGTTCTATTCCATTAATCTGTTTGTGTACTCCTTGCCACATATCTCACCTTTTCAGTTACTGTAAGTTCATAGTAAATCTCAGCATCAGATATTTCAGTCCTGTAGACTTATTCTACAGAATTCTTGACCATTCTTTATGCCTGCCTTCACCCATATATCCTTTAGAAGTCAATTTTTTTTTATATTTGTGAAACAGGTTGTTACAATTTTATCATGGTTGTGTTTAATTCATTTATTAGAGTTGTAGATAACTAATATCTTAATATTGAATGCTCCTTTCTATATTTGGTAGTTGTAGGGTCTCCCAATTTACAGGAAGTAAGTTAGCAATGTAGATGACATTATGGGACTTATAAGTGGCATCAGAATTAGGTGAAAGACTGCAAGTTTGAGACATGAAGTAGTGACACTTGTGCCAACCAGTGTCAAAAATATGTTCTTTTTAAAAAATCTACTTTTATTTTTTATTTATATGTGGTGCTGAGGATCAGCCCTGGTGCCTCACATACCAGACAAGTGCTCTGCCACTGAGCCACAACCCCAGCCCCACAAAATAAATTCTGTGATAACCAAAGGTTAGAAATTTGGTTTTTTTTTTTTCTGCAAATTCACGCATTTTCTTTAACAAAAATAAATTTTAAAGGAAATTGTAGGTGAGGACCTTAAAGTGATTTCAGCTATGTTTCTGTTAACTGGTGAGAATTGTGACTCTGGAAGACTAAGCATCTCCTTTCTTTGCAAAAGGTATCTGGGGTGTGTGGGCTTTACAGAATTATTTTCTTAGCTGCCCAGAATTGCCTCACTCACTGCTTAGGAATGAGCCACAGAATGCTACAGTGTTACAGTGAGGGTGCTCCACAGTTTGTAAAATATATTTATTCTAACATGTCAGGATTTTTTTTTTCCTTTTGTGAACAGTGACTATAATCATCTAGTAACCTGATTTGTCTTGTTGTTCCTTTCATAAACTCTTGATACCTACCGTACAATTGCCATTAGCTCAAGTATTTAACTATTTTGCTATTGAAGATTCTTAATTGGTTATTTGTGTAGATGTGGTGATTATGCTCTTATGTCAATGTAATTCTTCCAATACAGTAGCTATGTTTAAGTAATCAGGATCCTTCCACACATGGAGTTCCCACGTGGAAAACCTGTGTGGACACTTCTGGTGTGTCTTACTGATATCATCTTCCTTTTGCACACAGAGATGACAGACCTGTGACCATTTTATGACTAAACATTTTATTATGTATTTCTCAAAGCCATCATTTTCCTTCATTATATTTCCTCGGTTGTATGAGTTTTCAGTAACTTATTGTCACCATTATTTTTCCATTACAATTATATTAAAGGGTCTTTTTTTCTTTTATTGACCATTTCTTTGCCACAGTTTTTGAACACATATGTGCTGCTGTCTGGGCCTCTATTGTACTAAATGTATTCACTTGTTGATCTGCTTATAGAACTTGAGATATTTCAAGTAGTCTTCCATTTACCAAAACAATCTAAAAATAGCCCCAAATTCCTTTCTGTGTTGTGAAGTTTTGACTAAGGATTTCACAATTATATAGTTACACATTTCTACGTGACCCTTCTTTTTCTCTTGGATGCTCTCAATATTCTGAGTTTAAAATCTTAGATTAAAACCTGCTTTGAGTCTTTACAACTTGGAGATAATTCAGCTGCATTGATGTTTTATTTTTCATATTTTCTGAAATGTGTTTATTAGTACTAGAAAGAAAACTTAAGGGTTCTTTGCCACTTTTCTTTTTTTTTTTCATTTTAATTTGACTGGCCTTGAAATTTTGATCCTTCTGGCTCAAACTCCTATGTTGCTGTCTACAACCACCCTTGACTCTTTCAGACATTTTCTAAAGAAAGTCTTTCAACACAGATTTTCTGCTTATTACTATTAACAATTCTTGACTAAATTTTATTCTATTTTTTTGTGTTGGTTTAGTTCAGTAAACTTCTTTTAAATGATAATTTACTATTCCCTTTGATTAATTCATAACTTTTCTTACAGTTGGCTTAGCCATGTTTTTTTTTTTCCTTGTGGTAAGCAGAAACACCTTTTTGAACAGTCCCCAAATATTCACATGTTTCATATTTTTCTTTTTTATGAAACAGAAGAAAGTTGGTAAATGTTTAAAATATATTCTGAAGGAGGAAAGGCTTTGTGTAACACAATGTATTTTTCTCTATTATATTACTCTCCATAGAAATGTACTCATCTTGGATACTGTGAACACTAAGATGATTTGGATAGTTCTCAAAGTAATTTTCTGTGTACATTTTTACTTGATTTATATATTTCTGCTGTAACGATGGACTTGGATTTAATAATCCACTCCCCTGCTGATGTTCCTTTATTGCTGTAATTTCCTATGTTTGCAAAATATACTCAGCTCAGTACAGTAAGTAAACATGATTGTTATTTTTATGTATTTCAGCCATGACTTCTTATCATCTTCGAGAAATTTTACCAGACCAGGGAATAAAAGAGAGAGAGAGAGAAGATATGGAAAGTGTGATCTTGACTATTTACAACTAAGAAAACAATGGGAAAATATAGGTGAGAGTAAAGTTCAAAAATCGTATTATAATGGAAAAAACCAATTAGTAGTCTGTATTTATGATAAAAATTTTATGGTCAAAAGACACCAGAAAAAAAATTAATATCTAAAAAATGATTCAATCTATTCCAATTACTTTTGAGGAGCTGTATATGTCTTTAAGAATATATCCACAGACATTTTTGATGACTATATTTCGTCTGAAAGGAAATGTGGAAAATTTGAAAAGATATCTGTCCATGCATAAGTTTTTAACTTAGCCAATTATAAATGTATCACTGAGTTAAACTTTCCATCAAACATTTGCACAGAGATGATATTTAAGACAAATTTCTAAAAGTGATAGTTTCGAGAGGTTTTTTTTTTTTTTTTTTTTTTTTTTTTTTTTTTACAAAATGTCCATTTTTCTGCAACAAAACAGTAATTTCTCCTTGTGCCCAAATGGACAATATTAAGAATTGTATCTACTTCCCCACTATTGCTCAATGAAAATTCTGATACAGATTTCTGGAAAGTGTAATATATAGATAATGCTATAAGTAACACCATTAGCCATGTCTCTACCCTGAGTAATTACCAGTATATTTTCATTGGTAGTAAAAATTATGAATATAGAGAAACTCCTAGTCATTTTCTAAAGGAAATTTACCAAGATGAAAAATGTGGGAAAGTTTTGCTTCAGTGCTCAAAAACTATTACTCATCTAAATATTCATAGTCAAGACAAAACTTGCAAGTGTAATATATGTGAAAGGGCTCTCAATCACAGTGCAGAGTTTGCTCAATACAAGAGAATTTATAGAGAAAGAGAGCCCTATAAGTTAAAAGAATATATCAAAGCATCAGCTTGCTCAACATCTTCTAAACACAGTGGATACTATGAAACTGATAAACCCTAAAAATTTAAAGAATGCACAAAAACTTTTAGTGAAAGGTTACAACTTGTTAATCATCAGAGGATTTATACTGAAGAAAAGTCCTGTAAATGTAAAAAGTGTAGCAAAGCCTTAAAAATTGTTATAACTCTTACTCAACACTAAAAAAATTATTCTGCAGAGAAGACCTACCAATGTGAAGAATGCAATGCACTCAAGAACTTTACTCATCATGACAGTGTTCATACAGGAGATATGCCATGCAAAGAATGTGACAAAACTTCTAATAAAAGCTCCAATCTTATTTGTTACCAGTGGACACACCCTCAAGAAATTCCCCATATATATAAACAATTTTGCAAAGATTTTAGTCAAAAACCAAGCCTTAAAAATCACCAGAGAATTCTTACAAACTCACAGCTTGATTGCCACTACAGGATTCATACTGGACAGAAGACCTACAAATGTAAAGTATGCATCAAAAGTTTTAATCCAAACTCACATCTTGATTGCCACAACAGGATTCATACTGGAGAGAAGTCCTACAAATGTAAAGTGTGTGGCAAGACTTTTAATAAAACATCATCACTTACTCAGCACCAGCGAATCCACAATGGAGAGAAGCCCTACAAATGTAAAGTGTGTGGCAAGAGTTTTTATCAAAAATCATCACTTACTCAGCACCAGTGAATCCACACTGGAGAGAAGCCCTACAAATGTAAAGTGTGTGGCAAAACTTTTAATAAAAACTCACATCTTATTCGTCACAATAGGATTCATACTGGAGAGAAGCCCTACAAATGTAAAGTGTGTGGCAGAGTTTTAATACAATTCACATCATGATCACCACAACAGGATTCATACTGGAGAGAAGCCCTACAAATGTAAAGTGTGTTGCAAGAGTTTAAACAGAAACTCAAATCTTGATTGCCACAACAGGATTCATACTGGAGAGAAGCCCTACAAATGTAAAGTGTGTGGCAAGAATTTTAATAAAAAATCATCACTTACTCAGCACCAGCAAATCCACACTGGAGAGAAGCCCTACAATTGTAAGGTGTGTGTCAAAGCTTTTAATAGCATCTCATAGCATAATTGTCACAAAAGGATTCATACTGGAGAGAAGCCCTACAAATATAAAGTGTGTGGCAAGAGTTTAATCAAAAATCATCACTTACCCAGCACCAGCAAATCCACACTGGAGAGAAGCCCTACAAATGTAGAGAATGTGGCAAGGATTTTAATCAACAATCATCACTTACTCAACACCAGAGAACAGACACTAGAGAGAAATCCTATAAATGTGAAGAATGGCAAAGCTTTTAAAATTGAAGATCACATCTTCCTAAACATTATAGATTTTTAACTAGAGAGAAGTTTTACAAGGGAAAACATTGCATTAGTGTTTTTAAGGATGAGTCAACCCTTATTTCACTGTAGTTCAACACTATTTCACACCAGAGATATGATAGCACAGAAATTATACAAGTGTAAAATAGGTGACAGAGTCTGCAACAGTTGTTCACACCCTACACAGCACCTCAGAATTCATACGAGTGAGAGGACATGTGGAAAAATTTTTGCAAAGCTTTTGGCCATTGATCAAATCTTTTTAAAACACTGGAGGATTTATAGCATATAGAATCCCAAAGAATGTGTTCAAGACTGTACTCAAATTTCATATTTTTTCAATTTCTGACCTCATACCTGCAGCAAATGTGGAGTAGCACTTGTCCAAACTGTGTACCTTAGATAACAGAAAAATATTTACAAAAACACCTTGAAACATATAAAGATTGTAGTAAGTTTCTTATCTATAGCCCATTCCTTGAAGTATTTGAGACATAAGAGGGAAAAAATAATTTAAATGTAGAAAATAGTTAATTGCTTTTGACATTTCCTGAAAATTTTCTTAACATGTTTTGCTGATATTGTAGAAAGAAGGAAATTCAAAGAGAGAATAGTGCATCACTAAAAGTTTTTAATTTTAGTATAAATCAACAATTACTAAAGAGTCTCATTTTTCATAACTGGAGAAATAATAATTCTCAGAGTTGATTATTTCAGAAGTCTCTTAAGATTTATATAAAATTTAAAATTTTTATGTTTTATTTTTGTAGTTAAAGATAGGGGCACTTAATCAGTAAACCACATCCCCATATTTTTATTTTCATTTTTATTTAGAGATAGGGTTTGCTAAGTTGTATAGGGCCTCACTAAGTTATGGAGTCTGGCTTTGAACTTGCAAAGCTTCTCACGTCTCTGTGGTCAAGGCATGGACCACCATGCCCATTTTACAGAGCATTTTTACTTATAATTGCATTACGGATGCAATTTCTTGCTAAATAAAGTGTGAATTTCTTAACATTAACCTTGTAATGCATTTAATGACGTTATTAGGTCACACATCTCCCACTATTCACTTTGCTAATGGATCGATGCAATAGTAAAATGTTCTATTGGATAAATAATGCTATAAAGTCTCCATTAATTATTTCATATGTTTAATCAAGTTTTATTTTGGGGAATATTATTTATGTAAATTATATACTATCTTGTTTGCAATTATGGAAAAAATAAGACAGTTATAGTAAAGACCTAGGAATACTAAAATAATGCCCAGATATCCCTATTTGAATTACGTCTTTAACATTTCACACTATAGAGTTGCAGTACTCCCTAAGGGATCTACAACTCTGGAGAGTTATACAAGGTCCCAATCAGGGAGAGGAGAAAGACCCAGGAGACTAGGATCCAACGTGCATATTCAGGTAAAAAAGGAGGGTTGCTAAAAGGGGAAATGATCTCAATGTTTCCTGGGGTAACCACGTGGTCTACAGGCCCATCCTGATTATTGGACTGAAGAAACCATGATGTTCCTTATGAATTTCATGATGTTCATCACTGAGGAGACTAGACTGACCTCAAGTGTAGGAAAAACATCCCAATATAGGACCACCTCTTTAGTCTTGTACACCCAGTAGAAAAGTGTAACCAGAAACATGTAAAATGATGACTGTAAAAAGAAAAAGACATACTATAGGTTCATTTATGCCCCCACATTTTTTATTTCATTATATATTTTGATTTTGTATACCTTTTTGTTCTAATTAATAACTTACAATATAATGTTTGTTATACTTATTGGATTATATGATAGATAGCATGTGTCATGGTCTCCTAGACCTCTCTGCAGCCCAGTAATTATAAGATACTATAAACTAACCCTGTCCTTCCCTCCTCAGATCTTAAAGCTCCGAGAGCCCATGACATCACAGAGAGAAAAACACAATTTTGATTGAAATAAACCTCTAGACTATAATCTACAAATCCTGTTCAAAAAATAAAAACACAATATTATCTTCATATGTGAGCCCTTAGGGTCAACAAAACACCACTCATAAATATTTCATTTAACTTTATTTGGGAAAATAAATATTGAAATATAATGATAAATTCTAGCAGAATAATGTTCACACTATTTTTTTTTTTTTGTTCCAAAGGGTAAATCTCTAGGCTTCATGCTTATCTCCACTCCATGTTGTTTTACACAGAAAAATGGCTTCATATTACATAAGAGAGTTTTAATTATTTATAAAGCCTGGAGGGAAGATTCAGTACTAGAGGTTTAATGAAAATATTAAAGATCTTCCCTTTCCATGTACCTTCATGATGTCTGCATATCCTTGATGAAACAGCTAAAGAATATTGATTTCTCAATGAATCTGGCTTGGTGGATCACTTATTGGAACCCCAACTTATTTATTCATCTCAAGGCTATCACTCCCTCCTCTGGGATCTGACCTGTTCTTGGGAGGATATAGTGTTCTTCATGGGATCACAAGGTCATGCAAACTGTTGAATGAAGCTCCCTTTGCTCTAACTTGTATTTATTAGGCCACACTTTAAATACAAGTTAGAACAAGACTTCAGACTCTCACCTGTGGAGAGGATGCTCTGCCCAAGACTTCCCAGTTAGGACCCTGGAAAGCTGTTTCAGACTCCCTAGTACATAGGTTCAGGGCTGGGGTTTTCTTAGTCTGGCAATACAGTTGCCTGTGTCTGTTACTTTTGCTTTCTCTCTTGCTTTCATAGTATTACTCAAAGAAACACTGTCTGGTGTGAAGAGAGTGTCTTCCTTATCTGTGGTGAGCCGCTTCTGCCGTTTCTGCAGATTATGGTCGCCATTACAAGATGGCGCTAGCTCCGCTGTGGTCTGTGACAAACAATTTCTTATCTGGGAAAGTTGGCACATGATTTTTCACCACCCTGTGAGAAAGCTCCACGCGGCAGCTTTGCATTGGGGCTTGGGATGCTTTATTAAGGCTGGGAGGGGCATCCGAGAGAGAGAAGAAGAAATATCAAGGGCCTGAATAAACTGCTGAAAGAAGATTCCTGAGTTGCGTCTTCCTTGCGGGCAAGGGGTCGCGACACTTATCTATTGGATCTGACCTGCCAAGTTGAGCAGCTGCCCACATACTTAATGTAACAAACATATGTATGTGTTATCTAATCAGTAACTAGCATATCTTTTAACTGCATGATATTTTCTTGCATGGGGGAGGAAATTGAGAATTCTTACTTTGAGTGCACACAGCATTATTAATAGTATTCATAACACTGCTATGTAATATTTCCTCTCTGCTCCACTTGTGAGTATTGTTTTTGTGCTGCTTTGTAAAACAAATAGAAAGAAGTTGTAAACCAAAAATTTTGTGATAATAGATAGTTGCACAGAATGACTTGGGCAACTCTATTTACCATTGTTTATTGTTTTGTATGGGCTCAAGGTACTCTTTTATACTTTTATTTAACCTTAATGACATTAGCATTTATTGAAGAGTTTTTCACTCAAAAACCTTCCCTGTGTACAAATTTTCCCTTATCATTTTTAAAATTTCTTACTCTTTTTAGGTATACATGACAGTAGAGCAAATTTTGACATATTATTCACGGAGTAAAACATATTTTATTTAGCATTCCATTCTTGAGGTGTACATTGTGTGGACCTTCACTGGTGGTGTATTTATATATGAACACAGAAAAGTTGTGTCTGATTCATTCTACTGTCATCTGTATTCCTATTTCCCTTTTCTTCCCTTCATTCCAACTTTGTCTAATCCACTGAATTTCTATTCTCTCCCCCTCCCTTGTTGATTGATTTAGCATCCATATATATTATATATTATATGTGATGTCTGTTTCATTCTACTATTCTTCCTATCCCCATATTGCCTCCCTTCCCTGCACTCCTATCTACTTAGTCTAATGTAACTATTTTTCCCCATGCCCCATTGCGAATTAACATCCACTTATCAGAGAAAACATTTGGCCTGTGTGTGTGTGTGTGTGTGTGTGTGTGTGTTTGTGTGTGTGTTGGCTTAATTCACTTAGCATGATATTCTCCAACTCCATCCATTTACCTCCAAATGCAATAGTTTAATTCATCTTTAAAGTTAAGTAATATTCTATTGGTGGGGGGAATATATATATATATATATATATATATATATATATATATATATATATATATATATATATATAAAATCACATTTTATTTATCCATTCATCTGTTGAAGGACACCTAGTTTGGTTCTATTGGTTCTATGGTTTAGCTGTTTTGAATTGTGCTGGCTATGTACGTTGGTGCGGCTATGTCCCTGTAGTATGCTGTTTTTAAGTCCTTTGGGTATAGTCGGAGCAGAGGGGTAGCTATGTCAAATGGTGGTTCCATTCTGGTTTTGCAAGGAGTCTCTATACTGCTTTCCATGGTGGTTGCACAAATTGCAGTCAATCTCATGAGCAATGTGTGAGTGTTCTTTTACCCACATCCTAACCAATATTTATTGTTGCCTGTATTATTAATGATTGCCATTCTGACTGAAATGATATAAAATCTTAAAATAATTTTGATTTACATTTTCCTAATTGCTATATGGTTGGAAAGTTTTTTCATATATTTGTTAATGGATTATATTTCTTCTGTGAAGTGTCTGTTCAGTTACTTAGCCTATTTGTTAATCGGGTTTTTCCATTGTTGTTTGTGTTACTTTGAGTTCTTTATATACCCTAGAGATTAATGCTTTATCTGAGGTACCTGTGGTAAAGATTTATATAAAATCTGTAGGTTCTTTCTTTACATTATTGTTTATTTTTGCTGAGAAGCAGCTTTTTAGTTTGAATCTATCCCATTTATTGATTCTTGATTTTTAATTTTTGTGCTGTTATGCACAAAATTTTGTGTCTTTTTATGAAAGTCAGATTCTGGACCAACATTCACCTCAGATTTTTAAATGGTATCCCAAGTTCATGAATGTTTCACTTTTATTGTTTCTCTTACTATCTGGCCTTATATATCTACATGTTCTAAAGAGTCATGAAATGATCTAGCTTCACATGCATGATTTTCTGATATGTAGCTGCAGATTATTTAAAATATATATCAACTATTTCAGACTTTAACTAAAGCACATACATGCCTTGTTTAGGAAATATTCCATCAATATATCAACATCTAATCTATAATATATATAAATATATATAAAAGCCTGGATTCAAATGCATGCACATCCACTCCAGAGCTTGTCCCATAACACTTATTCTATACGAGTTCTACACTTTAGAACCTCCATGAAAGCTGTTATAAATCCAAAGCCTGAGACTCACTCCCCACACATTCTTCATTTTTGAGAGGGGATGATAATGAATATTGAACTCAGGGACATTCAAAACATAAGCCACATCCCTAGCCCTATTTTATGTAGAGACAGGATGTCACTGAGCTGCTTAGTAAATCTTTCACTGAGGCTGGCTCTGAACTCATGATCCTCCTTCCTCAGCCTTCCAAGCTGCTGAGATTACAGGCATGTGCCACCATGCTCAGCTCCCTAGAGAACCTTCTATAACTGGTTGGAACCCATTTGTTCATTGTATTAAGGCCTAATCCTCACAACTAGAGATAAAATTATTTTTCTTTATTAAAAATCAGAGCAACTTATACAAAGAGATTGGATTCAACAGTGCCTAGTTACACAGAAAGTTCACATTACAAAAAAGGTGTGTGTCTTCAATTCTCCACCTCTCCAAAGAGCTCTTCTTAGCTCCACAAAGTTGGCAGTACTGGACAACCCTCTGCCATGGCTCATTCCAGAAGCCTCCCAGGAGGTGAGTGCATATGAGGGACAGTATCCCAGGTGGCACCTTGGTAATCAATGTGCCATGCCATGCCAAGGAGTAAGGCAGAGCCCAAGTCTCCAAAGGCACAAAACATTCATGTGGCTAGTCCAGGATGGGGGCTGCATGTGGGGATACTTTTCCTCCACACTTGATGTGTCTTGCCTAACTGTGTGTATGCTGAAATGACTTGCACTCATTTCCCATTTTATGTTTCTCTCTCATGTGGCTTTGGAGGTCTTATGCTTTGGCAATTTTTGTGACTTTCTTCGTCAGTTTTCCAACCTCTCTTAGCAAACCAATGTGGAATTTCTGTCTGTGGATATTAATTTTCATTTTAAATATTTATTTTTTATTTTAAATATTTCCATTTGGTCCACGTTGCCAATTAACCTCCATAACTCTTATTCTATACTATTTCTACACTTTAGAACCCCCATAAAAGCTGTTATAAATCCGAAGCCTGAGACTCACTCCCCAGATATTCTTCTTTTATGAGGGGGGGTGACGACGAATATGGAACTCAGGGACACTCAAACCCTAAGCCACATCCCTAGACCTAATTTATGTTTCATTATCATGCCTGTATTAATCCTTCATATGTTGATAATGGCAGTGATCAAGAACTATATTCTGATCTCTAAAACTGGAACATAAGTGGGTCTGCTTGAAATGACTGCCTTTCTTTTGACTCCAGATAACAGGGCTCCATTTTCATATAGGGCTTTAGTGCTTTTATATATTCATATATAGTAACCAGGAGACTGAGCCTACTTTTGCATAGTTTCTCTCAGAGAAGGTGGAGTCGATCATGTAGGTACCTTAGAGTGGACTCCAGCTCAGATGCTGCCTCGGCTCTGACTAGATTCCATCTGCCTATGATTTCTACAACATGTGACTACAGCTCTTCCACTACTTTTCTGTTTTCCATTTTATATTAGATTAATTTTAATATTTCACTCAGAGCTTGGGCCACAGAACTGTCACTTTGGAAAGGATGATATACTGAACCATCACTACCTCTGAAAAGGGGTGCTCCATGTGCAAACTAGGGAAGAGGGGCCCATCACACACTGTATGCAGAGAACTTTTAGGACAACTATGGGGGTTCCAGGAGTCCCTCACACCAAAGTAGAGGCATTATGAATTGTGGGACAGGTTTGGACTAATTTGATTTTAGAATCAGAATTGGAGAAATTTAAGTTTTCTTATCAACATGATGAGAAAATGATCTCAGTCAAGATCCTTTTCCAGATGTGTCCAGGAAATTTTAAGAGTTTGGAGCCCAGCTCTCTTGGATTCCTGTTACCCATCAGAGAGGATAGTGAAATTGATAGACAGATGACATGTCCCACTGGGGAAGCCACAGTTCTGTGTTCTCCAGTGGGACCTTCTTGCCTTTCTATAGACATTAAAATTACAAATTGGCAGAGACAGGATTTAAACACATCCTTCCCATAAAACCTACAAGTGTTTGTGCTCTGCTCAGCTTATTCAGATGACTAACTACCTCTATGTCCTCAGATGCAGCTGAGGATTAGCCATGTCACAAATGCCTCGGTATATGTGGCAGTGATTCTCAAACCCTTACCTCATTCCCAATTTCTGATCAATTCACACCTGAATAATCACCTGTGTCCTCAGATGCAGAGTTAGTGTGGGTTCTAAAAAGGGCATGGGAGGAGGAGATTCGGTCTACTAGTGAGATTTTTCAGTAGCTTCAAACGAGACATTCACTCCAACAGTCCTAATGAGTCCAGAAAATCATGTTCTGTAAGGTGAAATGAGGACATTGTCTTCGAAAGATGTTTGCTTCTTTGAGATTCTGCTGAAATGAGTCAATTATTTTTAAGGGAATGTCAGTTTTACTTTTTCCTTTTTTAAATTTAATAACTTCATGGGGCACAACTTACATATGGTATGCCATGTAGAGATTTTAAACACTACTAATTTGTATACTTATTATCAGGGAATTAATAAGTTTTATTATTGATAATCTTGCTTTTGTCTTCTTCATAACTCATAGAACAATTATTGTTTGAGTCATTGTACATTTTGAAATCTTTAGAGGGAAATGAGGTTCTATGTTCAAAACCTCATTTTATAGAATGGAATCACACATGGGTAAGAACTTTCTTTCAGTTGGTAAATGTCAAATAAGGGATCATGATCAGAAGGAAGTACAGTATATATTTTTAAAAAACAAATTAATGTGCTGGTAATTTCCAATTCATGGTTCCAAATTATAGGCTTGGAAGAATATTTTTATGTATTAGTCCATTCTGTTTTAATCACAAAAAAACCTTTGCAATATCTAACAATGGAAGTGTGTAAACTCAATTTTTCTTAGAGGAACATTCAGGACAGTTGAAACCCATCCTGCCCCAGTCACTTTCAGATTTTTTTCCAAAATTCCATTTTTTGTGTCATTAGCATGCACAGATAAATGTGACCCTAAGACACAAAACCAAGATAAAGCAGGACTTGACTCTTCCATCGCAACATCAGTCAGGGAAAAAGACCCTCCTGCAGGACTTTGTGGGTTTCCAGTAATGAGAGCTTGGGGTCTGCAGAGAAGTGCTCTCTCGTCCCCTGAGGAGGTCCACAGAACAGGGTAGAGAAGAGTGTGGCTGTGGAGTCTCTAATCAAGACCTCCAGAGACCAAGCAAGTTGCAGATCTGATTTTATTGCGCAGTTACCATGTATATGTACTCAGGCAGTACCTTAGCAAAATATAGACAGCCACCAATGCAATATCTTCTAGCTGTCCTTGCAGTGAAAATTCAAAGAGTGAGACTTCAACACGCAGCCTCATTCCCAGAGCTGTGCTGATGGGGTAAGCAGTTTGCCACTCAGATGCTCTTAAACATATGCCTTGTGTGCAATGCTCCATGCACTTGTCCCCACAGAGAAGCACCTCTGGGTCTTCTTCTTTCTTGACTTTAAAGAATAATTTTTTTCTTCTAGTGGCTTTTCTCAGGAGAAATTTAAAATAATAGCAATATAAATATCATAGATATTGGGGCTAGATATGTGTCTCAAGGAGTAACATGCTCGCCTGGCATGCGTGGGTTGCTGGGTTCGATCCTCAGCACCACATTAAAAAAAAAAAAAAAGATGTTGTGTCCACCGAAAACAGAAAAATAAATATTTAAAAATTCTCTCTCTTCTCTCTCTCTCTCTCTAGAAAAAAATCATAGTGATAAGTGTGAATCCTGAGCTGTATTTTAAAACCCTGACAATTTAAAAAAGCAACCATAATTCTCACCTTTACTTCTGACAAAGAGCTGCCATTCATTCAAATATTGCCCTGGGTTTGCTCATCTTGTTACTGGAGGGTGTGTTTTGCAGCAGAGGTTCTGGGTGATAGTGTCACCCTGTCTGGGGTCTCAGTCATTTATTTTTAGTGCTCTTCATAGATTCCCAACACACAAAGTGCAACAAGTTAGAGGTTTTTGCCGAGGCACACATCAGTCCCAAGCTCATTTGCTTGAAGCAAGACCAGTCTCAATTCTCCATCTCCCTTTTGTCTGTTTTTACTTTAGTGAATTGCAAGGGAATGTGGGGAGGGTTTGCAGTAGTGGTGAAGCTGAGCTGTGTGATGAGGACAATCCCAAGCTGTAAGTCTGCACATAAGTTGGTGAGGGCTGAGGAAATAGGATCTGTCACCCCTATGAGCAGGATGATGCTCACACTGCATATGGGAGAAGAGATGTTTCTTCCCCTAACTTTCACCCTGGAATGTGCCCACCCAGATGGTCCAAAGAACCCAAACTTGCAGTGGGGTGTCATCCTCCTGTAATTCTCTCTACTTCTGTCCTGACCCCCAGCTTGTGTCCACTGCCTGAGCAGTCCTCACTAGATTGTTGGAAGTCAGATAATAGTGCATGTATCATACAGCCAACCCCCACCCCTCAATTATAGTGACAGTAGGATGACACCATATCTAACATGACTCCTTCCTGGCTCCAGATATTAAAGGGAGTCTTAACCATGAGTGTCCCCCAGTCTTTACTATCAGCTCTAACAATTTTTTTTTTGAAAATTTCTTTTTCATGTATTATCTGTTTTTCTCATCTCCTCCCTTGGCCTTTCCTTTTTTTTACCATATGTGAATTCTTCAAATGGAACTTTTTCAGAAATCTGTTAGATAACCTGTGATTTATACATCCTTTCACACATAATGCCCACTCTGGGGGGGGTGCAGCTTGATTTCTCCAATGCATAGAGAGCATTAGTGCCTAGTACAATAGGGACCTGGACCAAGCTAGAAGCATTGATCATTAGACCTTGTCTAATGATCTCCTGGATGATGTTGTGCCAGGCATAATGTGCACAGCTGGAAAGGTACATAGCTCAGGATTTCAGTCATCTCTATGATTGTTCCCAGGATGCTTCTTAACAACAATGGTACCTCAGCATTGACATTACTATAGATATTTCTTTACAACACTATCATGATATATGTACACAATTTTAATCATATCACTAAATGATGCACATCAAGTATATATGATTGTGGTTTAAAATTGGAGATAGCCGAATGACCAGACTGGTTTCTCCTGGCACTACATGTATGAAGTTTTTTTTTCCTTAGGATTGCATGAAATTCTGTCCCTTTCTTTGAAGTATACTATCAGGAAAGGGTCTAAATTTTTCCTGATACTGATATGGAAATTTACCATCAGAAAACAATTTTCCAACAGTTTCAAGGCAATGAACAACCAGTCCATGAGTTATTGACTATTACTGCAAATTCATGGCACCTGCACACTCCTGTTGTTATGATTGCAGATTCCTCAGCCAAACTGACCTTAAACTTATCCAATGGCCTTGAGAGACACGTGATTAAAACATGTCATTTAATAAGTATTAGAAAACTTGGATTTTGTAAGATTCAAATGTTTAAAATGAATTAAAGCAGATTCCATGTGTTACAAAAAATTTATAGAAAGCAGTTTTTCGTTTTAAAGTCAATTTTTTGTTGTTGTTGTTGAGAAGGCAATTTTATTTATTTATTTTTTAATTTTAATATTTATTTTTTTAGGTTTTTTTTCAGTGGACACAACATCTTTGTTTTTATGTGGTGCTGAGGATCGAACCTGGACTGCACACATGCCAGGCAAGCATGCTACTGCTTGAGCCACAACCCAGCCCGAGAAGGCAATTTTAAAACCCTGCTTCTTTCCTTTGTATGACAGATTAAACCCAGGGCCCTTAGACATTAAACTATAATAACCAGCCTTTTTTTTATATTGGGGAAAAATCTTGCTTACTTAATAAGCTTTGAATTTGCAATCCTCTGACTCCTGAGCCAATGGGCTTGCAGGCATTCAGCCTCACCTAAAACAATTTTTAAGTTATTTTTTACATGCTAATATAGATCAAGCTTATACTATAAAATATTTATATTTGACTTATATAAAATAAATTCATAAGAATTCACATATGCCATATATATATATATATATATATATATATATATATATATATATATCACCAAAAAATGAACTAAGACCTAGTTAATGATTAAATGTGAATCCTAATTTTTTTTTTGGGGGGGGTACCAGGGATTAAACTCAGGGGCACCCAAACATCAAGCCACATCTCCACTCCTATTTTGTATTTTATTTAGAGACAGCTTCTCACAGAGTTGCTCAGGGCATTGCTGTTGCTGGCTTTGAACTCACCATCCTCCCAAGGCACTGGGATTACAGTATAAAATTTAGAAACTTATATTCTTTTTTCTGGACTTATCATTGGAGATTGTCTTTTTTCTAGTGATTTTTGTTTATATTTCACAAATCCTGTATGTTTGCACTCATGTTGAAGCTGAAAAAGTTTATCACAAAGAACCACAAAAGAGAAAAGCTTTTAATATCTGTTATAAGAGAGACATTCAGCAAGGAGTGCTGAAAAGCAGTTAAGAGGAAAAAGTAACTCTTAATTTTATAGTACATAGTTTGAATTGTAGAAGTAATTATTACACTGTGGACATTATAACAAGAGTTTGCAGGTTTCAAACTTCAAAATATTATTTTAGAAGGTGGAAATTGTGCTGATTTGATCACTACTCATGTTTAATTGCAATGCTGGATCCTATGTAAATACAAATAGTAGATACCAATTAAAAATTAAATAATAAGCACTTCAAGTCAAGTAGCAAAAATAAACAAATATGGCTGGAAATACAAACCATGTCTCAATAGTAACCATAAATGTTAATGGCTTAAACTCACCACACAAGACATAGGTTAGTAGACTGGATAAAAAAAAAGATCCAACAATATGCTACCTACATGAGACTCATTTTATGGGAAAAATCATACCACTCACATGAACCTCGAAAGCAAGCAGAGGTGTTCATACTCATATCAAATAAAGTAGACTTCAAGCCAAAGTTAATCAAAAGGGATAAAGAAGAACATTTCATAATACTCAAGGGAACCATACACCAACCAGACCTAACAATCATTAATATATATATATATATATATATATATATATATATATATATATATATATATATATATCTCCTAAACCATGGTGCAGCTATGTTCATCAAACAAACTCTTCTCAAGAGTCAAATTGACAACAACACAATGATCTTGGGTGACTTTAACACACCTCTCATCACTGGACCAACATTCCATACAAAAGTTTAATAAAGAAACTATAGAGCCCAATAACACAATTAATAACTTAGACTTAACTGACATATATAGAATAGATCAACCAGCATCAAGTGGATACACTTTCTTAGCACACGGATAATTCTCAAAAATAAACCATATACTATGCTGCAGGGAAACTCTTACCAAATACCATGCATTTTATCAGATCATAATGGAATGAAATTGGAAATAAATGATAATAATACAAAATTCTGCATCCAATGGAGACTGAACAAGATGCTACTGAATGAGCAATGGGTTACAGAAAACATCAAGGAGGAGATTAGAAAAATTTTAGAAGGTAAACTAGAACATACACTCCACAGCAAAATTTTTTGGATACAATGAAAGCAGTACCAACAGGAAACTTCATTGCATGTTCATTCCTCAAAAGAAGAAAAAAACCTACAAATAAGTGAAATCACACTGTATCTCAAAGCCCTAGAAAAAGAAGAACAAATGAGCAGCAAAAACAGTAGAAGGCTACAAATAATTAAAATTAGAGCTGAAATCAATGAAATCAAAACAAAAAGTTGGTTCTTTGAAAAAATAAAATGGACAGACCCTTCGCTTTGCTAACAAAGAGAAAGAGAGAACCCAAATGACTAGCATACATGATGAAAAAGGCAATATCACAACAAACAGTACAGAAATGCAGAGAAAAATTAGAAATTATTTTGAAAACATATACCCCAATAAAATAGAAGACATTGACAAATTTCTTAAGTCATATGATTGCCCAGATTAAATTGTGTATGTCTTCCCAATTCAAACAGACCAATATCAAGTGGAAAAATAGTAGAAGCCATCAGAAGCTTGGCAACCAAGAAAATCCCAGAACTAGAGGGCTACACAGCTGAGTTCTACAAGTTCTTTAAAGAAGAACTAATATGCTTCAATTTATTTCAGGAAATAGAAAACAAGGGAGTACTTCCACACTCATTCTATGAGGCCAATATCATCCTTATTCCCAAACCAGGCAAGGACACATCAAAGAAAACTTAGATGCAAAAATTCCCAACAAAATTCTGGCAAATCAGATACAAAAACATATCAAAAAGATTGTTCACCATGACCAAGTAGGATTCATCCCAGGGATGCAAGGTTGGTCTAACTTACAGAAATTAATAAATATAATTCATCACATCAATAGAATTAGAAAAAAAAATAAAAATCATATGATCATTTCAATAGATGCAGAAAATCATTTGACAAAACACAGTACCCTTTAATGTTCAAAACATTAGAAAAACTAGGGATAAAAGGAACATATCTCAACATCATAAAGGCTATCTACTCTAAGCCCCAAGCCAACATCTTTCTAAATAGAGAAAAATTAAAGGCATTCCCTCTAAAATCTGGAACAAGACAGGGATGCCCTCTTTCACCACAGTTCTTGAAACACTGGCCAGAGCAATTTGGCAAAAGAAGAACTTAAATTAGCATTATTTGCTGACCATTTGATTCTATACATGAAGGCTCAAAAAGCTCCACCTGAAAACTTCTAGAATTAATAAATGAATTCAGCAAAGTGGCAAGATATAAAGTCAACACCCATAAATCAAAGGCATTTCTGTATATCAGTGACAAATCCTCTGAGAAGGAAATGAGGAAAATCACCCAATTACAATCACCACACACACACACACACACCAAAAAAAAAAAAAAAACTTGGGAATCAAGTTAACTAAAGAGGTGAAAAATCATACAGTGAAAACTACAGAACCATAAAGAGAGAAATCAAAGAAGGCCTTAGAAGATGTAAATATCTACCTTTTTCTTGAATAGGCAGAATTACTACTATCAAAATGACCATACTACTGAGAGCACTATACATGTTCATTGCATTTCTGATCAAAATCCTAATGGCATTCCTCATAGAGATAGAAAAGGCAATCATGAAATTCATCTGGAATATTAAGACACCAAGAATAGCCAAAGCAATCCTTAGCAGGAAGAGTGAAGCAGATGACATCAGTATACCAGAACTTCAACTATACTACAGAGCAATAATAACAAAAACAGTATGGTATTGGCACCAAAACAGACTGGTAGACCAATGGTACAGAATAGAGGACACAGATACTAACCCAAAAAATCACAATTATTTTATATTAGACAAAAGTGCCAAAAGCATGCACTGGAGAAAAGATCGCATATTCAACAAATGGTGCTGGGACAACTGGAAATCCATATGCAACAAAATGAAATTAAAATCCTATCTGTCACATGCATGAAACTCAACTCAAAGTGGATCAAGAACCTAGGAAATAAACCACAGACTGTGCATCTAATAGAAGAAAAAGTAGGTCCTAATCTCCATCAAGTGTGATTATGCCCCAACTTCCTTAATAAGATTCCTATAGCACAAGAATTAAAACCAAAAATCAACAAATGGGATGGAATCCAACCAAAAAGTTTCTTCTCAGAAAAAGATACAATCTGTGAGGTGAATAGAGAGACTACATCCTGGGAGCAAATGTTTACCCCTCACACATCAGATAGAACACTAATCTTGAGGGTATATAAAGAACTCAAAAAGCTAAGTACCAAAAAAATCATAACCCAATAGAAAAATGGGTCAAGGACCTGAACAGATACTTCTCAGAAGAGGATATACAATCAATCAACAAATACATAAAAAATATTCATCATCTCTAGCAATTAGAGAAATGCAAATCAAAACTACTGTAAGATATCATCTCACTCCAGTCAGCATGGCAGCTATTTTGAAGAGAAACAACAATAACAGTTGGTGAGGCTGTGGGGAAAAAGGTACACACATATTGCTGATGGGACTACAAATTGGTGCAGCCAATAAGGAAACGGTATGGAAATTCCTTGGAAAACTGGGAATGGAACCATCACTTGACCCAGCTATTCCTTTCCTCAGTTTATACTCAAAAGACTTAAAAACAGCGTACTACAGAGACACAGCAATATCAATGTTTACAGCAGCACAATTCACAATAGCTAAAGTGTGAAGCCAACCTACATGCCCTTCAGTGGAAGAATGGATTAAAAAATTTGGTTTAATGCAATGCCAATCAAAATCCCAACAGCATTTCTTGTAGAAATAGATAAAGCAATCATGAAATTCATATGGAAAAATAAAAGACCCAGAATAGCAAAAGCAACTCTAAGAAGGAAGTGTGAATCAGGTGGTATAGCGCTACCAGATTTCAAACTATATTACAGAGCAATAGTAACAAAAACAGCATGGTACTGGTACCAAAACAGGCATGTGGACCAATGGTACAGAATTGAGGACACAGAGAGTAATCCACAAAGTTACAACTATTTTATATTTGATAAAGGGGCTAAAAGCATGCAATGGAGGAAGGATAGCATCTTCAACAAATGGTGCTGGGAAAACTGGAAATCCATATGCAACAAAATGAAACTGAATCCCCTCCTCTCGCCATGCACAAAAGTTAACTCAAAATGGATCAAGGAGCTTGATATCAAATCAGAGACTCTGTGTCTGATAGAAGAAAAAGTTGGCTCTGATCTACATATTGTGGGGTCGGGCTCCAAATTCCTTAATAGGACACCCATAGCACAAGAGTTACTAACAAGGATCAACAAATGGGACTTACTTAAACTAAAAAGTTTTTTCTCAGCAAGAGATACAATAAGAGAGGTAAATAGGGAGCCTACATCATGGGAACAAATCTTTACTCCTCACAATTCAGATAGAGCCCTAATATAAAGAGTATACAAAGAACTCAAAAAATTAAACAATAAGATAACACCTGCCTTTCCTCAAAAGTCAAAAGGAATCTGCCCAGGGGTGCATCCATAATTAGAGCTGGACACTCTGCACTTTACAAAGAAAAAAATAGCATTATTAACTGCTCACCTCTGCCTGCTTGTTTTGATGCAAACAGAGCAGATCTGATTTAAAGCAGAGTTCTGTATCTTACTCCCCAAATATCAGGGTTGCAAAAAAAATCACACATTACAGACAAGACTAATTGTTAAGAGAGGCTCAAGGGTCTCTCTCTTCAAAGAGAAAAAAAAAATATTTGTCTTTCATTGTGAATTTAGGAAAACAAATTCCAGATTTTTCTAATTCTATGAATAACTCCATATATGTGCCAATAAATAAATAGCTGAGCTTAATTCTAGCACAGACCCTTGGTCATGGCATCCTGCTCCTATCTGCCCTAGTTAAACCATGGGCTGCCTTGAGATTACCTGCGTCCTTGGATTCCTTCACCTGCATATCAATGCAACAGGGGTGCAGTCCCTTCTGCTCCTCTTTGCAGCATTCTGAACTTCTACCTCATTTTCAGGCCTGAACACCTTTGCATACTCCACTTGGGAAGAGATTCAGAAAATTCTGGAATAAACCTAAAGACATTTCATCATCAGACTCTGATGCTATCAATTTATTCCTATGTTCCTATTCGTTATTTTTAAATTTATGTTATTTTAGTTGTTCTTCTTAATTAAATATTACATATAATTTATTTTGGTAAAATTAAACAAGCATAGGAATTCCTATTTATGATTCATAATTGCCAGACACATGTGAAAAACTGCATGCATTCGATTCTCAGCACCACAAAAAATAAATAAAATAAATAAAGGTATTGTGTTTATTTATAATTGTTCTAATTCTGAATCTCATTGTTGTGGGTGGATATGATGGTGGAATTTATTTATATATTTTTATATGCGTACAATCTAAGGTATGTTACATTCATTCTTCTGTCATTTCTATTCCTATCTATTCTATCTTTCTTGAATGCTTCTTTGGATAATCTACTGAACTTCTCCTCTTTCCCTCCCTCATTTATTGTGGTTTAGCCTGGACATGCCAGCAAAAACATTTCACCTATGGTTTTTTGGATTCTCTTTTTTCACTTAGCATATCAGTCTCCGTATCCATTTATTTACTGGCAATGTCATAGAGTCATTCTTCTTTATGGCTGAGTAATATTTTATTGTGTGTATATATACAACAATTTCTCTATTCATTATCTGTTGATGGGCATCTAGCTTGGTCCCATAGCTTAGCTATTATGAATTGGGTTGCTATAAACATTGGTGTGGCTGTGTCACTGTAGTATGCTGATATCTATTCCTTTGTATATATGCCAAGGAATGTGATAATTGGTTCAAAAATCCTAGTTTTTTTTTTTAAAATCTGCATACTGCGTTCCACAGAGGTTACACAAATTTGCAGTCTCACCACAATTTTTGAGTGTTTTCTTTCCTCCACATCCTCACCAAAATTTGCTTTTACTTATATTCTTGATAATTGACATCATAGTTAGAATGAGATGGTATTTAGTTTTAATTTGCATTTTTCTAATTGCTAGAGATGTTGCCTTCTCAGTGTTTTTTCACTTTTGCTTCTCAATAACAACATCCATTGTTTTCTGGGGACCAGTTTTGCTTTATTTATGAAGTGGGGAAAAGATTTCACTTGAAAGATTGACTGGGAAGTTTAAGCCACATGACCATGAGTCCAGGAATGACTTGTACAACAGTTGTCTTGCCCATGATTATGAGAAAAAAATACATATGGGGTGAGAAGGGAAAAGGGAGAAGGGAGCAAGAAAGGAATGAAACATATTGGGGCCAAAAAACCACACCTTTCCCAATGAAGTGTAGGTGAATGGAAACCAGGCCTGGTCCTCAGATCTTGGGGAGAGAGATGGGCCATTTCCCCCAAAGACCAGTTCCTTAGCTAAGCCAAGCTTAGACTGGTAGCAATGTGCCCAAGATGCTCCCAGCTATGGTGTGCCATGTATCTCTGGAAGTAAAAACTTGAGGTAAGTATCTTCTTGAATTTTCAAGGTTAAATTAATGCAGCAAACCTTTTGGGGCAATTTGGTCCAGGAGCTGAGCGTAATGCTGGCACAGACTCTTGGTCATGGCAGACATGACCCACACTACCCTTGTATTTTCTGGCCAGTAGAGGTAGCAGCCCCAACAAGGAAGGGGACCACAGCTCTAGTTTTATCGCAGTGTTAACAAGCAGCATGTCAAACTATGGCCTTACACAGAGCTGATGAAGGAACTCCTTGTGTGATTCTGCTGGCAAAGTGAGCAGCAAGAAGAGAGACAGAAAAACAGACACAGAGAACTGTGGCTGTGGCACATGGCAGGTACTAGTGACCTTGAGTTCTCTTACAATACTGAAGAAGGAGCAAGATGTAAAGGGTTAACCTGTGAATAGTCATCCTGAATTGTATACCCTCTGAGGTCAGGGTCAGAGCTCAATCCCCAAGCAATAAAAACACATTCATTCTCATTGGAATGCCTTAAAATTAAAAAAAAAAAATTCCTCAAGACCACATGCACTCTGAAAAATACAGTGTCATTCTTCTTGATGTGGCACCTCCTATGAAGCAGGACAGGTTAGGCACCTGGATGAGCTTCCTAGCATAAATTCTTAGGGACAGATGTTTAGGGCATGCAGGCGGAGTTGGGTATCCCAGGCCACTCTGAGGCACTGAGTGGAAACAGGGATTAGACTTGGGTCATGTCTCTCTATATTTGAATGCACTAGTCCAAAAGTTCGCTAGGTCTACTATAGTTGTATATGGGTTGAAACATTTTGCTCAAGAAATGTAGCATCACCTAGCACAGTAGTAATCTCATCACATATGCAATTAACTATTTTTTTTTACATATGAACATTATCTGAATTAAACCATCCATATTTTTAAACCATCATTCTTAGGTCTGCATAAGAGCCTCTAGAAAAATTGCACCATAGATACCCAGCCATATTGCTATCTTGGATGATTAGGTTCCTCAAAATTTTTAGCTATTCTAAAAATAATCTGTAAAATATAAACATTTTACCCCAAATAATAAAACAAGAAGTGATTGTAGAGGAAGTATTCTTGGTTGGGGAATGATTTCTGTTCTCTCCCATCCCTTTTCAACAAGATCACACTTTCTTGGAATTCTAGGTGTTTGGGAGAATATCTGTCCTTAAATTGTTTGGACCTCTGATCCTTAGACTCTTTGTGTCTCTCACCCATACTCAGCTGTCTTTCTGGTGTAGTTGTACTGAGTTTGAATAGGTGGGATGCATTGACCCCCCTAAGGATGACCCTTACCAAACTGAGAGAGGAGCCAGACTTAAACCCAGTTGTGAAACAGGGCTGAGCAGAAGGGAGCTAAGTGGCCAACTGTGAAAGAAAAGCCACAACCTGCCTTCTTGAAGACACAATGACTTCATATTGATTTCCGAGACAGAGGAAGTGTCCTTTATATGCAGCCTTCTGGTTTAAGCAATCACATGAAGCCTTCTCCACCCACAGAATAAAAAGTTTTGGAGTCTTCAGGATGAGGGCAAGGTGTGGTGGGGTTCTCTAGATCCTTTTGTTTTTCCAAGTTATCTTTTTTTTTTTTTTAATTTCTATTTCTATAGGATCATTAGCTACTAGGATGTCATGTGGTTCATCTGCTAGGTGAGAGAAAGTCATTATGACTACATGGCTGTTCCACAGAGACTAAACAATTTTAGAATGAGAAGTTTTCACATTCTATCCTTACAGAAAGGAGATCAATGTCATTTGTGATAGAAATAATCTCAGTTGAATACAAGAAAACCATGTGCAAGGAATAGGGGATATTGATCAAATACAGCTCTATCACAGATGTTTGTGCAAGATAGTTAGACCAGGTCCCTGAGGACTGACTTTTTTCTCTTCACAGTGACTGGTATTTGTTCTTACTCTCAAAGGCCATCCTTGATTTTGGAGTTGGTGGCCTCTGTGTCGTCCCCTGAAATTTGGTCTAAGACAGACATTTGTGCAGCAGGTAGGCAGAAGAAAATTGGGCAAATATGTGTATGGCCTAGCACTGCATGGCTTCCTGGATACACTGTGCAAACCTGGTGACTTCTTCCCAGGGCACTTAAAGCAATAATCACACTAAAGGTAAAATGGGAATTATAACATGATAAAATGTTAAGGAAAAATAGTGCTAGAAAAAAAACAAGGACCCTGAATAAATTTATACACCTATAAATCTATGTGTTCAGAAACTAGGGTTGCAGTGGCCAGGACCTAGAGCCTGAGGATAAGGTGTGGAGACTTGGCCACATTTTGGGTAGGATAACATGGCATCCTGGTTTAGAGGAGCTGGTACTTCCTTAGACTTGCTCTTAGAGTGCATAGGAAATTGCAGGAATGGAAAACTGCATTTGGAGGAGGAGCATAGGGGTCATTTGTGTTCTGGTGTGACCTGGTAGCTCTAATTTTCCAAGTTGATTCTGAAGACCGCACCTCAGTTGTGGGATGATATTAAATGGTGAACAGATGGCTAGCCTTTCATTTAATACTTTTATCAAATTTTAAAACAATTTTTTTTTATTTGAGGCAAGCATTACTCATTTTGATTTAAAACTGCCACAAACACTTAAGGTTTTGAGGACATTTCTGTAAGTATAACAGGCAAGTTGACTTAAGAAAAATAAGTGAACAAAAAACAACACTAATGCCAAAACTGCAAAGGTGATGTGGGAATATATATGTATATCAACCACTAGAAGGCATTAGTAGGCAGGAAGCCTCCCAAACTCAGGAACAAACTTACCAGTACAGGGCCTATGTGAAGTTCTATCAGGGAATCTTTATCTTTCCTGCTACCCCTCTTCCTCCTCTATGTCAATGACAAGCTTCTTGTACTTGATAGATACTAGCCTTGAGCTTGGAGGTCAAGACTGATTCAAAACAGTCTGGATTTGTCTTTATATTCAGGTCTACCACTTTAAAGGCCAGTGGCCTTCGACAGGCATTTTATCCCCCTCTGAGTTCTGGTTTCCTCATCTATGAAGTGGGGATGTCCTGAGCCCTGAGTGCTTGAACAGTGTCATGAACTAACATAGACTTCTCAGCTCCACAGTATAGACAATGGCTTCCCTGAAGATCAGAAGGGAGTCTAATGTGTTATTTGTCTCCAGTGTCTGTTTTCTCTTCTACCAGAAATTGTTTGTATTTTTTCCTGGGAATCCCCTTCTGCATTCCACTCCATGTAGGGTGAGTCAGACAGGTTACCCAGACCAGGAAGTCTTACCATGAAGTCCCCTGAACAAGCAGCTCTTAACCTGCCAAGTTGGTTTGAGCTGGTCTGGTCATACTGTTCCAGAGGCCACAAATAACTGTAGAAAGTGAGCATGGAAACCTTATTGCCAACTCTGGCTATAGGGAAGTCCCTGTAATTAAATGGGAAAATGAAATGGGAAGTGAGAGATGAAAGGACACTGATTCCTGAAATCAGCTGTGCCTAAGTCAGAACTACCTACAGATATTTTACTTGTAAAAGAAAACAAATTTGGAGCCAGGTGCAGTAGCACATGCCTGTAATCTGAGTGGCCCTGGAGCCTGCAGAAGGAACATCCTGATTTCAAAGACAGCCTCAGCAATACCACGGTATTAAGCAACTCTCTAAATAAAATACAAAATAGGGCTGGGGATGTTGCTCAGTGGAGAAATTAACTCTGAAAGTGTTTGTTTGTTTGTTTTACTGTATTAAAACTTACATGTTTATAAGTGGGCATACATTTATAGCCAATAATTTGTTTCTAGTTTCAGGCAAATTCTTTTTTTTTTTTACTAGTTCTGCAATACATATTGAAACCACATCAACTGAGATACTTTTCTTGAGTGAGTAGAACAGGTAGAGCAAGGTTATGGTTTCCAGTTTCTTGAGTGTCCCTTGAGCAGGGATAACTTCTGATTGGCTCTATGTACTAGTGGTTTGAATAGGCTGAACAGAATTTTTGGGTGGAGATCAGATCATTGCTTATTTCTAAACTAAGAGTCGTTTATTGAGCCAAGCATTTACCAGAGCCCCTTATGCTAGAGATACAGGATGGAACTGATCCTCTGATGGAATTCTTCTGGTTATCCAGTGCACAGCCTTACCATTTGTTTTGGTGATTTTCTAGCATAAAAAACCTCACATGCAAATCTTTATTTGAAAGTGATGAAAATGTGCATGTATCTTGTGGAGACATCTCATTCCTGGCCTCACATACTGTGGATGATGACCATCCTAAACTCATTGGTTATTTGGACACAGAAGTGGGAACCAAAGATCTTTGCTGCACAGAAACTGGACTCAACCTTATCTCCTGGTGGTCCTAACCACCAGAGTATGAGGAAAAAGACAGTCACACCATTTAGCTTTATCTTAGCTGATCTTAGCTCTATCTTTTGGCTTTTTCTGAAAGAGCTGGAGACTACAACTCTGTAAATCTTGAAAGTGTAGCTGGAGCAAGATTAATGTAGATCATTAGAACTTTTTAAATGTTTAATGATACAAGGTTGGTGACTTCGTATAAACTGAGACAGTAAGAAGGCCCCCCTTCAAACTCTAATTCTTGTAACTAAGTCAGAAAGATTTCAGACATTTCACTCAGAAAAGCAGGCATTAGTTTATTGAAGGGATAAACAGGGAAAGGGGACACTCTCATAATAGATAATGGGTCCTCTGAAAGGGGAGAGAGACAGTGTGCCTTTCATGCAATCCACTTTTGTTGGGTATCCCAGAGAAGTTTCCAAAAAGTACCACCCAGGCCTACTACTTGACTTTGAACTGACAGCTGGATGACATCCAATTGTCAAGTCCCCACTGCTATGATAACTTTAGGTCACCTTGGCCAATGCAACTGATTCTCATTGGATTCTTAACCATAAATTCTTGCAGATTTTAGAGCTAGGAAAAAATATTTTTATCTCTCTGGGTTTAAGAATGTGGTACATGGAAAGAGTCACAAAAGTTCCCTTCTTAAGGGTAACACAGCTTCCTCTTATGGACATTATTTTATACCTGATTTTCTCCTGCAGATAACAGTTTACTGAGGAATGTGATATACCCTGACCACTTAAGGCAGGCCGGGTTGCAGGTTAATTTCTTCATGATAGAAAAGCATATGGGGGTCAGCACAGTGACCCCAACTTTTATAGAATTATTCCCTGAACCTCATGCTCTCACCACTCAAATCTATCCCCTATCATTTAGCAAGAAGTAGTTTAGCCTAAGTCATACTATGGTTGATACTGCATCCCAAAGACTGGGCCCCAGACAAACATCAGTTTTACCAGAGAACTGGATAGAAATGTGAATTCTCAGGTTGCAGTTCAGCCTTATTATATGAGACTCAGAGTGGCTCAAAAATCTTAATTTTAATTATCCATTCAGTTGCATGGTAGGGGCTTAGAATCTGTGCCCTGATTTAGTCTCTCCTCCAAGAACAATTTCTTTCACCACTTTACAAAAAAAAAAAGTTATTATGACCTCACTAACTTACAGCTTAATGACTTGCATCTAAATTGTCTAGTTTCGGATCCAACATGGTGGCAGGCGGAGAGGCAGAGCTTTCAATACCCCCCCAGTGATGGGGTCATAAAGACACATAGATAATGCTTAGATTCTACCAACAGAGAATCTCCTAGCAAAATTCCACTGAAGAGAGACCGGTCGGGAGCTACTAGGATTTTTTGAAGCCACAGTTTGCCGCAGACGAGCGAATCCCTGCAACGAGACGCAGAGGTCCAGATCCGCCAGCCACAGTCCGCGAGCCGTGGAGAGGCTGCCGGCTCGTCCACCTGCAGCCAACGTGACTGGGTCCCGATAGCCTCCGAGATGCAGCTTGGCAGGAAGAAGTCTTTAGCCAAGCTTTCATGAAATAGCGAGCCAGGAGCTGAGGCCAACCGGGGACGGATCAGTCCCACCCCTCCCTTTGGACACTCCATCAAGGAGCCTGGGGCCCGCCATAGCAGAGAGGTAATGTCATCGGAGTTCGGAGGATGGAATACCTTCCCAGCAGAATCCACTTTAGCAGGTGTGTGACTCCCTCCCCATCCAGATACAAGCAGCCAGGAAACTTCAGGGACCTCTCAGGGGTGTGTCTGTAGGGAAGCAGAGGAGATCCCCGACCCCCAACCCACCATATCACCAGCGGTGACTCCCAAGGTCTTAGCTGCCAGTTTACCACAGCACTGGGGCTTACATGGGACACGTGGTGGGACTGCAAGTCCAACTAGATCACTGGGGAACCACTTCTGGTGAACAGGACCTGGCTGGCTGACTGACAGGAGGAAAGGGGGGAAGAGCCAGAG
This sequence comes from Marmota monax, assembly GCF_021218885.2. Classification (NCBI taxonomy): domain Eukaryota; kingdom Metazoa; phylum Chordata; class Mammalia; order Rodentia; family Sciuridae; genus Marmota; species Marmota monax. The sequence goes on along the minus strand of NW_026694427.1, from coordinate 780,060 downwards.
AAGTGAAATGGTTCTGGACTGACAAGTCTGAGAGACTCCCAGGAGACGCCTTACAGGGATTGCTATTGGCAGGAAGAGGGTAGAAGCTCCGCTCGAAGGGCACAGCTCCGCCTACTGGAAGAGAAGAAAGTGGATCTCTAAGACTTCAATTTTTTTTTCTTTTTCTTCTTCTCTCTGTTCCTTTCTCCCCTTTTCTTTCTCTCTTTCTTTCCTGTTTCAAGTTTTATTGTTCTTTTCATTCTCCTCTAATCTATCTTTCTCTCTCCTTCTTTCTTTTTAAGAGCACCTTCATTCCCCTACCCCCCAACTTTCATCCCAAGCATTACGTCTTCCATTACATGTAATTGTCTAAAGGCAAATAGGTGAATGTCTTGAGGCTGTCTATAGGGCTCCTAAATACCTAGCTACTACCAACAACCTGATCCAATTGCCTGTTAATATCCACCTTCAGTAGAGCAATTTTCTAAAGTAGCCAAGACATACTAACCCTCCTACCATCATAGCACCTAACCTAAACATATAGTCCTAAGAACAAACAACAAATCACTATATGCATACAGAACCTTGGAGCCTTTTATGAATTGAATGAATCAGCTTTAAAGTACAATAAAGGCCAACATTTCTAGGCATAATCTCTCACCACAAGGAGAGACAATAGGGATATACAAAGCCAAAACAAATGTATAGGAGAAAGCAGTTACAAAGCAGTCAAACAGAGCTGGAAAGTAATGTGAACAACATGAAAAAACAAGGGAAAAAAGGATTACAAAAAATTCAGGACAACATAAATCTTCAGGAGGACCTAGAAGCATCAGAAACATGGACAGGGAAAGAAATCAAGGCATACCTAATTCAGATGGAACGGAATATTAGAGAAGACATGAGACAGCAAGTCCAAGCAATGAAAGTATATTTTGAAAACAAACTAAACAAACAAACTCAAACTGCAAAGAACAAGCTTTACCAGGATTTAGAGATTAAAAAACAAAACAAAAACAAACAGTAATCCTAGAAATGCAAAAAACCATAAACCAGATTAAAAACTCTAACGAGAATATTACAAATAGACTAGATAAAGTAGAAGTCAGAACATCAGAAAATGAAGACAAAGTTTATCAACTTGAAAAGAATATAGTCAACACAGAAAAGATGCTTAAATTTCACGAGCAATCTATCTAAGAGATATGGGATCTCATAAAAAAAAAACAAATTTGAGAGTCATTGGGATAGAAGAAGGCACAGAGGTTCAAACCAAAGGAATGGACAGCTTATTAAATGAAATAATCCTAGAAAACTTCCCGGAGATGAAAGATGGAATGGAATGCCAAATCCTGGAAGCCTACAGGACCCCAAACATCCAAAACTGTAATAGACCAACTCCAAGACATATAATTATGAAGATAGCCAACATACAAAACAAGGAGAGAATATTAAAAGCTACGAGAGAAAGGAGGCAGATTACATTCAGGGGTAAACCAATTATGTTAACGACTGATTTTTCATCACAGACTTGAAAACGAGAAGATCCTGGAACAACGTATTTCAAACACTGAAAAATAATGGATTCCAACCAAGAATACTGTATCCAGCAAAATTAAGCTTCAGATTTGACAATGAAATTAAAATCTTTCATGATAAACAAAAGCTAAAAGAATTTGCATCCAGAAAACCAGCACTGCAAAGTATTTTGAGTAAAATACTACAAGAAGAGGAATTGAAAAATAGCGCCCAAAACCAACTGTGGGAGGTATCTCAGTAAAGGGGGAGAAAAATAACCAAAGAGGAAAAACTAGCCAAACTAAAATAAATAAATAAATAAACGTGACTGGAAGTACAAACCATATTTCAATTGTAAACTTAAATGTTAATGGCTTAAATTCACCAATCAAGAGACATAGGCTAGTAACCTGGATTAAAAAAACAAATCCAACAATATGCTGCCTTCAGGAGACTCATATGATAGGAAAAGACGTACTCAGGCTGAAGGTAAAAGGTTGGGAAAAATCATACCACTCACATGGCCCTCAGAAGCAAGCAGGAGTGGCCATACTCATATCGAATAAAATCAACTTCAAACCTAAGTTAATCAAAAGGGATAAAGAAGGACACTATATACTGTTAAAAAGAAACATCCAGCATCAAGACATAACAATTATCAATTTGTATGCACCAAACAATGGTGCTGCAACATTCATAAAACAAACTCTCCTCAAGTTCAAGAGTCAAATAGACCACAACACAATAATTATGGGGGACTTCAACACACCGCTCTCACCATTGGACAGATCCTCTGGACAAAAGCTAAACAAAGAAACTATAAAACTCAATAACACAATCAATAACCTAGACTTAACCGACATATATAGAATATATCAAACATCATCAAGTGGATACACGTTCTTCTCAGTAGCATATGGATCCTACTCAAAGATAGACCATATATTATGCCATAGGGTGACTCTCAGTAAATACAAAGGTGTGGAGATAATACCATGCACCATATCTGACCATAATGGAATTAAACTGGAAATCAATGATAAAAAAAGGAAGGAAAAATCCTGCATCACCTGGAAAATGAACAATATGTTACTGAATGATTAATGGGTTACAGAAGACATAAAGGAGTAAATCAAAAAATTCTTAGAGATAAATGACAATACAGACACAACATACCGGAATCTATGGGACACAATGAAGGCAGTTTTAAGAGGGAAATTCATTTCCTGGAGTTTGTTCCTCAAAAAAAGAAAAAAAAAAACAAAAAATAAATGAACTCACATTACATCTTAAAACCCTAGAAAAGGAAGAGCATAACAACAGCAAATGTAGTAGAAGACAAAAAATAATTAAAATCAGAGCGGAAATCTACGAAATTGAAACAAACAAACAAAAAAAACATTGAAAAAATTGATAAAACTAAAAGTTGGTTCTTTGAAAAAATAAATAAGATCGACAGACCCTTAGCCATGCTAACGAAGAGAAGAAGAAAGAGAACTCAAATTACTAATATATGGGATGAAAAAGGCAATATCACAGCAGACACGACAGAAATACAGAAGATAATTAGAAAGTATTTTGAAACCCTATATTCCAATAAAATAGAAGATAGTGAAGATATCGATAAATTTCTTATGTCATATGATCTGCCCAGATTGAGTCAGGAAGACACACACAATTTAAATAGACCAATAACAAAGGAAGTAATTGAAGAGGCCATCAAAAGACTACCAACCAAGAAAAGCCCTGGACCGGATGGGTATACAGCAGAGTTTTACAAAACCTTCAAAGAAGAATTAATACCAACACTTTTAAAGCTATTTCAAAAAATAGAAAAAGAAGGAGCTCTTCCAAATTCATTCTATGAGGCCAACATCACCCTGATCCCGAAACCAGATAAAGACACTTCAAAGAAAGAAAACTACAGACCAATATCTAGAATGAATTTAGATGCAAAAATTCTCAATAACATCCTGGTGAATCGAATACAAAAGCATATCAAAAGTACGATTCATCCCTGGGATGCAAGGCTGGTTCAATATACAGAAATCAATAAATGTTATTCACCAAATGAATAGACTTAAAGACAAGAACCATATGATCATCTCGATGCAGAAAAAGCATTCAACAAACTACAGCATCCCTTTATGTTCAAAACACTAGAAAAACTAGGGATAACAGGAACTTACCTCAACATTGTAAAAGCTATATGTGCTATGACTCAGGCTAGCATCATTCTAAATGGACAAAAACTGAAGGCATTCCCTCTAAAATCTGGAACTATACAGGGATGCCCTCTCTCACCACTTCTATTCAATTTAGTTCTTGAAATACTAGCCAGAGCAATTAGACAGAAAAAAGAAATTAAAGGCATAAAAATAGGAAAAGAAGAACTTAAATTATCACTATTTGCGAATGATATGATAATTTATCTAACAGACCCAAAAGGGTCTACAAAGAAACTGCTAGAGTTAATAAATGAATTCAAGAAAGTGGCAGGACATAAAATCAACATGCATAAATCAAAGGCATTCCTGTATATCAGCAACAAAACTTCTGAAATGGAAATGAGGACAACCACTCCATTCACAATATCCTCAAAAAAATAAATAAATAAATAAAATACTTGGGAATCAACCTAACAAAATAGGTGAAAGATTTATACAATGAAAACTACAGAACCCTAAAGAGAGAGATAGAAGAAGATCTTAGAAGATGGAAAAATGTACCCTGTTCATGGATAGGCAGAACTAACATCAAAATGGCGATATTACCCAAAGTTTTCTACAGGTTTAATGTGATGCCAATCAAAATCCCAACGACATTTCTTGTAGAAATAGATAAAGCAATCATGAAATTCATATGGAAAAATAAAAGACCCAGAATAGCAAAAGCAATTCTAAGCAGTAAGTGTGAACCTGGAGGTATAGCGATACCAGATTTCATACTGTACTACAGAGCAATAGTAACAAAAACAGCTTGGCACTGGTACCAAAACAGGCAGGAGGACCAATGGTACAGAATAGAGGACACAGAGATCAATCCACAAAATTACAACTTTCTTATATTTGATAAAGGGGCTAAAAGCATGAAATGGAGGAAGGATAGCATCTTCAACAAATGGTGCTGGGAAAACTGGAAATCCATATGCAACAAAATGAAGCTGAAACCCTTTCTCTCGCCATGCACAAAAGTTAACTCAAAATGGATCAAAGAGCTTGACATCAAATCAGAGACCCTGTGCCTGATAGAAGAAAAAGTTGGCTCCGATCTACATATTGTGGGGTCGGGCTCCAAATTCCTTAATAGGACGCCCATAGCCCAAGAGTTAATAACAAGAATAAACAAATGAGACTTACTTAAACTAAAAAGTTTTTTTTTTCTCAGCAAGAGAAACAATAAGAGAAGTAAATAGGGAGCCTACATCCTGGAACAAATCTTTACTCCTCACACTTCAGATAGAGCCCTAATTTCCAGAATATACAAAGAACTCAAAAAATTAAACAATAAGATAACAAATAACCCAATCAACAAATGGGCCAAGGACCTGAACAGACCCTTCTCAGAGGAGGACATACAATCAATCAATAAGTACATGAAAAAATGCTCACCATCTCTAGCAGTGAAAGAAATGCAAATCAAAACCACCCTAAGATACCATCTCACTCCAGTAAGATGGGCAGCCATTATGAAGTCAACCAACAACAAGTGCTGGCGAGGATGTGGAGAAAAGTGTACACTTGTACACTGCTGGTGGGACTGCAAATTGGTGCGGCCAATTTGGAAAGCAGTATGGAGATTCCTGGGAAAGCTAGGAATGGAACCACCATTTGACCAAACTATCGCCCTTCTCGGACTATTCCCTGAGGACCTTAAAAGAGCGTACTATAGGGATACTGCCACATCAATGATCATAGCAGCACAATTCACAATAGCTAGACGGTGGAACCAACCTAGATGCCCTTCAATAGATGAATGGATAAAAAAATGTGGCATTTATACACAATGGAGTATTATGCAGCATTAAAAATGACAAAATCATGGAATTTGCAGGGAAATGGATGGCATCAGAGCAGATTATGCTAAGTGAAGCTAGCCAATCCTTAAAAAACAAATGCCAAATGTCTTCTTTGATTTAAGGAGAGCAACTAAGAACAGAGCAGGGAGGAAGAGCATGAGGAAAAGATTAACATTAAACAGAGATGAGTGGTGGGAGGGGAAGGGAGAGAGAAGGGATATTGCATGGAAACGGAAGGAAACCTTCAACGTTATACGAAATCACATATAAGAGTTTGTGAGGGGAAAGGGGGGGGAAAGGGAGAGAACTGAACAACAACAGAGGAGGTAGAGAGGGAGGATGGGAGGGGAGGGGATGGGGGATAGTAGGGGATAGAAAAGGCAGCAGAATACAACAGTCACTAATATGGCATTATGTAAAAATTGTGAATGTGTAACTGATGTGATTCTGCAATTTGTATTTGGGGTAAAAATGGGAGTTCATAACTCACTTGAATCAAATGTATGAAAGATCATATGCCATGAGCTTTGTAATGTTTTGAACAACCAATAAAAAAAAAATGTCTAGTTTCAGCCCTGGTGGACAGACCCTGAGATTCAAGGGGCTGGGTGCATGGATCTCTACTGCTGAGATGTTTAGGGAATCCTGTTGCAATGACCCCATTAAGACCTTCAACCACAACACTCACAGCTAAGAGTCAAATCTCTGTAAACATTTTAACTGTTATTTCTCTTCCAGAGATTAAAGCAATACCCAATCTCTTGTTTAAAAACTCTAAAGGGGGCTGGATTTGTGACTCAGTGGAAGAGTGTTCTCATAGCATGCATGAGGCACTGGGTTTGATCCTCAGCACCACATAGAAATAAAATTTTAAAAAATTGTATCCACCTCAAACTAAAAACAAAATATTAAAAAAAAAAGAATCTCTAAAGGCCATGTTACTGCACTATAACCATGATTGGATGGACCATGGTTTTCTTAAATAAAGATTCTGGATCATGATGTACAGATTCCCACAGTTGCCCGATAAGACCACTAGATGGTGAGTGTGTTTTTTTGTTTTTTTGTTTGTTTGTTTATTTGCTTTCTTTTGTTTTTGCCAAAGGAGGGCACTCTGCAGGTGACTGGGGTCTTCTGTTTGTTGCTTCCATCAGAGTCCCTGAAGTGTCCTGTGCTGAGGCAGGTTTTAATGCAGATTCTAGTTAGTTATATGAAGCTAGGGTCTTTGACTACAGTACTACTATAGTACTCTAGCAGGAAATTTATTTAGAATGGTACAGGTCCTCCTCCCCATACAGGACAGGCAGACTATTTCCCCACAGACTGAAGTCCTGGTGGTGGCAGAGATATGGTCATAGGCACTAATAATACCAATCTGTAGGAGAAAAGTAGAGACAATATTTCCTTCTCCTGAAAAGTATACTCTGGTTTTATGAACACCCAGAACATATGGTCTGCCTTTTTTGATGCTTTAACATGTTTATAAGGAAGGTAACTGAGAAGGTGGGAAGATATCTTGAATTTGAATCTTGGGGTACAAGCCTAGCTCTACTCCAGACTATTGTGGACTTTATCTGCTAATGTACCTCTTCTGCAACCCACGTTTACAACAATGGTGCAACAGGAACAGTGTCTGCACAATTCCCACATTCCAGGTGCAGTGCCCCTCCTTTTCACTCACCTCTGGCAGCCCTTTTTGCTCCACAGCTCAAAGAGGGGGAAGGCCTAACAGAAAGCAGGGGCTTCGGTGCCTCCTCATGACAAAGATCAAGTGGTACAGGTTACAGATGTAGTTGCTCTGGCCCTTTTGAGATTTATAGATTTTCCATTGCCCTAAGAGTGCCTTGGGTTTGTTTTAAACATATATAGAAGATGCACATAAACACATGGGCTGTCACAGAGAACAGTTTTCTACAAGCAGTACTGAAGAGGCATTTGGGAAGCTCCAGGGTTGGTCAGGAGATGAGGGTGCAGGAGATGATGGAGAAAATGGGAAAGAGACTTTCTTGTATTTGTGCAGGAAGAAAAGATGAGACAGCATAAGTGGATTTAGGGTTAGTATGTTATTATAATTTCAGAGAGCTTTAGGGGGCATGAGCCATCTCTGGTATTCTGGTACCTGGACATGCCATGATTAGATCAGACAAAGCTGACTTTGGATGCTGGGAGCATAATAAGAAGGATATTGGTAGTATAGAAATAATATTAGTTAATTTTCACGTGAATAACTTGGGAAGATGGCTAACTATCTCTATGAATTAACTCTCTATAGAAGGTCATGGCTGGGTGAAGTAGAGCATGCCTGGGTATGGTGTTCCATGCCTATAAATCAAGGGATTCAGGAGACTGAAGCTGGTGGATTTTAAGTTCAAGGTCAGCCGGAACAAGTTAGTGAGACCCTGGCTCACGGTAAAATTTAAAAAAAAAAAACAAAACACACATCTAGGTATCTTATTCCAGTATAGTAGAACAGCTGTATAATGCTCCTGAGTTAAATCTCCAGTACCTTCCTCTGCCCCCAACATACACACACCCACCCACACACATACACACAGTATAAGAATTTATCCCCTTCATGGTCAGCAAAGCCCCATTGTCAAAGAAAGAGAGTCCAGGCTGTAAAAGGCTGTGGTAACACAAGTACTTTCTATTTCCAGAAAAAAAAAAGGAAATGACTCTCTAGGTCCTTCGAGAGGCTTGCTCTCTACTACCTCAGGCAAGAACCTGTGTTTGTGATCATTTTTTTTTTTTTGCTTCATTGACCATATAGAGCCTTGTGGGTGATTGCCGAGCAGCAGGACTTTTTGTTTTAATACAGTATCTTCCAGTGAGGCATACAGCTTGGCCAGCAGAGCAGAGAATTCTGATGCCTGTCAACAGTCTCTCCCCTGTCCTTTGATCCTGAATTTATCACCAGGTGATACCTGCCTGGGGCAAGCTCAGGATGTTTGGGACAAGGCAAACTACTCAGGTAGAGAGATGAGGGCAGGGGCCTGGCTTTGAATCTCACTGGACCTTTTTTTTCCTCTGGTATAGCACCTTGGAAGGGGAAAGTGAAACACTGCACAGAAAATTCTGGAATGTGCAGGATCAGAAGTCAAATGTTTTTCTTGTAGATGGCAAGATAATGTCCCAGGCCACCAGCTCCATCATGGGGTTGCAGATTCTGATCACCTGAATATGTGTGTGTGTGTGTGTGTGTGTGTGTGTGTGTGTAAGCGCACGTGTGCGTGCACGTGAATGCAGGTGAAGTCCTCAATGACTCACTATTCATTCCTGGAATAGAAGAGCTGGAAAGACTACTTCCTCAATGGGGTTTCTGCTCAGGAAGAATCTTGTCTGTTGTTCAAGTACAAGCATTTGGCTCAATATTGACAACCGACCTGAGACTGGTAAGATTTGGGAAGGATGGCAGAACTCTTTGACAGAGAGTTAGTAGCACCACAATCAGGGCCAAATTAATAATTCTCCTGCCTACAGGCTTTAGGTTTCTTCTGATAATATGCTGTGTTTCTCCTTTTGCTCCTTCTTTTGTTTCTTTCCTCCTTCCTCACTACTTGGAGACAATCATTGTGCTTAACGCACTGTGGAGACAATAATAAATTAGAAAAATCCCAGTAGTTTTTTTATTTTTTTCCCAGCATGTATGATCTACCCCAGAGTTCCTGAGCCTAAGCATGGTTAAACTTAGAGACCAAAGACTTATTTTTGGCAAGGGGCTTGCCAACCATGATGATGTTTAGTAATCCTATTCCCTACCTTGAAAATAAAAAAAAAATGCCTCTAAAAGGCTCAATGTCCACTGGGTGTAACCACTGCCATGTCTGAGAACTTCTGAGCAGTGAGGTATAAAGCTAAGATCACACCTGCAGTGGAGTTTGCAAGGATGTCTCTGTGTCTTCTTGGGGTCTGTTTTATTTAGAGTTATGATCTTCCTAACTTCCTAAGCTTTGCCACATTATAGATATTTGTATGGTTTCTCCCCAGTATGAATTATCTGGTGTTGTTCTTTTATTAAAAGCTTTGTCACCTTCTTTACGCTTCTATGGGTTTTCTCCAGTGTGAATTCTCTGGTGTTGATTGAGTCATGATTTTTGAGTCTGAATTGTGATCATGAAGTAACTATAGCTGTTATCATTTTTTTTAATAAAAAAGCTTTTTAAATGTTGCAATTGTTCAGACTTATGCACAGCAAAATCCTAAGTCTGATGACCACAAAACCTGAGTCTGTCTTTTTATTTTTTTTTATACTTGGGATCAAACCAAAGTGATCTCTACCACTGAGCCACATCCCCAAATCTTTTTATTTAGAGTTAAGATCTTCCTAAGTAGCTTAGATTCTTGTGAAATTGCTGAGGCTGGTTTTGAAACTGTGATCCTCCTTCCTCAGCCTCTTCTGCTGCTTGGATGAAAAGTGTGTACCACTGTGCCCAGATGAAGACTGAGTCTTCCAGAATCCTGAGACAACCTGAAGTACTGCAGTGGAAGAGATTTCCTCATACTTTATTGACTGTTAAAAACATCATTCCCTGGAAAGAAGCACCTTGAGGAGCCAAGGATGGATTCTGGGAAAGATGTAACTATCTGAGCTTTCACAATGTGGCTTGGGACAGACCTTTTTCCTGGGTGACACAACTGTATCCCTGTAAGTGTTACTGGCAGGATGGACTCATCAGTCCAAATGCTTTTCATTGACACCATTTTTTTAACAATTCTTATTTTTTTTTTTCAAATGTAACACAACCATTGATTTAAAAAGTGTACAGGGCTGTAGTTTTCTTTTAAGAGAAAAAAGGGCAAATATGTTTCATCAGGAACTGGCTCAGTGTTCTCGAAAACAGATGTCAGATATATGCAAGCAGAGCCACACATTGGTACAAAGACACACAGTGCTACCCCTGGTCTGCTAGTAACTGCTATAGTATGTTTAGGGGTGGGAAAAGGTAGTATGCATCTTTCTCATTTGTGCAAACCCTCTGGAGGATCAGGGGCTCAAAGTCATGGATGGAGGCTCAGGGCTCTCAGGGTCATAGACAGGCCTCCTGCTGTCTATTCAGTGTGAGCATTCACACCCACTACATGTGTGGATTTAACCACAACATATATTGCATTTTGCTGTTCAAAATCTTTGTTTCTCAGCCACCTGGTTTCAAACTTGTAAACTCTGCATTTGATGTAGAAAGGTAAGATGTATCATGCAGGGCATTTTAAAAGCCAGAATCTGATGCCTGAAGTGTGACAAAAATATCTTTTTAATGCTTTTTATGCCCATAAAATCCTGAGTAAAATTTATCTAACTAAAGAGCAAAAGACATTGACATGCATGCTTGTCATCCAAGCAGCACAAGAGGCTGAGGCCATAGAACCACAAGTTCAAACCCAGCTTGAGTACTAAAAGTGAGGCCCTAATCAACTCAGTGAAATTGTGCCTATAAATAAATACAAACTAGGGCTGGGATGTGGCTTAGTGTTTGAGTGCCCCTGAATTAAATCCTTGGTATACCCCCAAAATAAAATAAATAAATAAATAAGACATTGAGGAAGGAACATGCTGTCCATCAGAGGTTATGGGAAAAACATTGATGTGATCATAGACTTCAGGCATAAGATAGTTTTATTAATGTGTCAGTTTGATACAAAAGAGGCCTTTAAGTACAGAGATAGCTTTGGAAAAAAGATGATTTGAATTTAATCAATTCAAACAGAGAAACTGATGAAAGGACAAGTGAACCTGGAGAGGTCCACAGAAGGAAAGAGGGCCAAGGATCCAACCATGCTTCCTGCCCACTTCCATGGGCTCCTGTGTAATGGCCAGTTGGGCAAGGGTTGGGGTTTCATGGAATGAGCACTGCAGAGCTATCTCTGGACAACTGTAATTTTTCTTTCCAGTATGACGTTTCTGGTGACCAATGAGGTGTGATCTTACAACAAATGACTTTTACAGTATATAGATTTGTGAGAATTGTCTCAAGTATGAATGATCTGTTTCTTGTTAACACTTGGAGCACACTTAAAACTTTGCCACATTCTTAACATTGACACGGCTATTATCCAGTATGAATATTTGGTGAACAACAAAACTTTTCCTAATAAAATAGCTTTGCCACATTCTTTGCATTTGTATGGTTTCTCCCCAGTATGAATTATCTGGTGTTGAGAAATGTGTGATCTTTGATAAAGAGCTTTGACATATTCTTTACAATAGTATGGCTTTCCCCCAGTATTAATTCTCTGGTGTGAAATAATGTCTGATCTTTGGTTAAAAGATTTGCCACATTTTTTTCATTTGTATGGCTTTTCTCCTATATGAAGTCTCTGGTGTTGACTAAGGAGTGACTTTCAATGAGAACCTTTGCAACATTATTGATATTTGTATGGTGTCTCCCCAGTATGAATTCTCTGGTGTTGAGTAAGGTATAATCTTTTATTAAAAGCTTTGCCACATTCTTTTACATTTTTATGGCTTTTTTTCCAGTATGGATTCTCTGGTGTTCACTAAGGTGAGATTTTGAATTAAAAGCTTTGCCACATTCTTTACATTTGTATGGCTTTTCTCCAGTATGGATTCTCTGGTGTTGAGTAAGGTTTGATCTTTGATTAAAAGCTCTGCCACATTCTCTACATTTGTATGGCTTTTCTCCAGTATGAATTATCTGGTGTCGAGTAAGAAGTGATTTTTATTAAAAGCTTTGCCACATTCTGTACATTTGTATGGCTTTTCTCCAGTATGGATTCTCTGGTGTTGAGTAAGCCATGCTTTTTGACTAAAAGCCTTGCCACATTCTTTACATTTGTATGGCATTTCTCCAGTATAAAGTCTCTGGTGTTGAGTAAGTTGCGATTTTTGATTAAAAGCTTTCCCACATTCTGCACATTTATATGGCATTTCTCCAGTATGAAGTCTCTGGTGTCGAGTAACATGTGATTTGCAATTAAAAGCTTTGCCACATTCTCTACATTTGTATGGCTTTTCTCCAGTATGAATTCTCTGGTGTTGAGTAAGGCACGATTTTCGAATGCCACATTCTTTACATTTGTATGGCATTTCTCCAGTATGAAGTCTCTGGTGTTCAGTAAGTTGTGATTTTCGATTAAAAGCTTTGCCACATTCTGTACATTTGTATGGCTTTTCTCCAGTATAAATTTTCAGGTGTTCAGTAAGGTGTGATTTTCGATTAAAAGCTTTGACACTTTCTTTACATTTCCAGATTTTCTCTCCAGTATGATTACTGTAGTGTTTAAAAAGGTTTGAGCAACACTTGAAGACATTTTCACATTTCTTCAATTTGTAGGGTATATCTACATTGTAAAGCCTATGGTTTTTAGTAACAGATGGAATTTGAGTAAAATATTTTTCACATTCTTTACTTATGGAGGATTTATCACTGCTCTGATAAATAATTGAGGAATCTTTAAATGCTTTTACAAAAATTTTTAACTCGTAGGGCTTCCCACCAAAATTAATTCTCTGGAGTTCAGGAATTCTTGTAGTTGTATTAAAAATGCTTTCACATACCTTATATCTGTAATTTGTCTCTTGATTATGAAAGCTTGGATAAATAAATTTTGGGCATGGATTAAAAACTTTTTCACTTTTATCATTGTGAAGCTCTTTTAAATGATCACATGGGTGTTTTCTAGGATTTAAAAAAGAGGGAAATTTTAATGACTTTCACAGAATTTACATTGTTTTACACCAAACCTAATATACTGCTAATTACTTGGGGTAGAGATTGTCTACAGCTCCTGAACAGAAATATTTGTGGATATTTACAAAATGGTGCATTTCAAATTATTCCACTTACTAACTAAAGAATGAAATTGACTACATAGAAAATTTTGTGTGTTTTAGAAGAAGGGTACAATTACAAAATGCTGTGCAAATATATTTAAAAGCACACATGAGTCCTCAAATATGACTGCCATATGTGTTGTTGTCTCTTTCCAGCTTAGCCAATGCCCCATATCCCTACAGTTCCAACTTGCGTCAAACACACTATTGTTTGGTTTTAATTTGTGGAAAATCCTGCAGGCACTGGGACATAAACATGGCGCTTATGTGCCAGAACATTTTTCATTAAGCCAAAGACCAAACTGCATCTGAGCTGGGCTGCTCAATTTTCCAGCAAAAATATATATCACTGAGGGTGTTGTTAAAATTCTTTCTATGTAACTAGCTCACTGAAATCAGTTAAAGAATACTTTGCATTTGTTGAAAACATGTTCCTTGAGATGCACAGATGAGTAGTGCTATGGCCTCAGATTTAGTTCACTGGGGACATGTATAGGATCCAGGAAGTCTCTGAATCTCACACTTGGAAAGTTTTTCTCATTCCACCCACAACCACAGAATGCATAGATATTTTGTGTATTCACTTGGAGTCTGATCAAAATCCCTGTTGATATGAAAGATGAAGCAGTGCATGTCAGATGGATCTGCTGAAAGGTATCCATGAACTGTGCATGAATTTTTTTTAAAAAAAGAATGGAATCCATTAGGAGAAAAAGACTGGTATCTGGGAACTCACAGTTGAAATCCAGCTAGTTTGAGACTATCCATTATATGTTATATACTACCTAGTTTTGTCTAAATTCAGCATGGCAATGGAGATGGTATCATCCATTGGAGCCACATAGCCGGAGCATCACAGAGATGGGTGAGACTTGCCAGAATGCAAACCTACATGTCTAAAAAACGAATTTTACTATTGAAATTTTATTCCTACCTTTGATGTACACTCCCTTAAATAAAGAATGGAAAAATTATCCAGTCATCTTTTTTTAGATCCTATGTGGTCTAGAGAATCTAGAAGGTGCTTTACATCTTTTATCATAAGTTATGGCCCTGTGTAATATTCCTTTAATATTTATTTCAGATATTCATTTTTTTTTTCAGGTGGCTCATCACTTTCCAAGAAGGAAATGACTCAGGTGGAATGCTTGAGTTCCCATGACATGGAGTGATTATGCTAACTTGTGAGTCATAAATAGATAGGTAACTACACAAAGACTGCTTCAAGTTGAATTAAAATTATAAATATTTACAAGCAACCTTGACTCAAACCATCAAGTTTCAGGGAGAAGGGTCTACAAAAATGGTATTCTGAAACAGTAGACAGAATCATGGATTGACAAAGACATTATAGATGTTTGTTCCCTAAGTAGGAGAAATTTCATGGTAAGACATGCCCCATTCAAAGGTGGTCATACCTCACCAATGCGGCTGTTTTAATTTTCTTAAAAGTTTTACAATTACAAGCTTTAGTCCTTCGTTGTTCTTCATTAGCCCCACACCTTCCCTAATGCTTATGCACCAGGCATATTTTCTACCCCTCAGCATGAGCCCAGAACAGTGTCAGAAGACTTACATTGTTCTCATAAGACCCTCATGTCTCCTTTTGAGGTGTGATGCATTCCTGCAAGCCATTTGGGCTTTGGGTTTTCTGGGAGACTGTGCTAGAAGTTCCTGAGTCTTTCCTTTGTTTCAATTGCTGTACATGACAGATGAGCTGTATGTTTATTTGATGTGTATTAGAAGGACATCACTGCTTCTCTTCTCTTTTATTAATTATTAATGCATTTAAAAAGCAATGCCTACCAAACTTTCACCTTAAACATATTTAATTATTCAATAGTTCTTTTCAACAGAAAGTCCTAGTGAGGCTTATTGCAGCATTTCCATTTCTCCTTAATCTGAATATTTTTCTTGTCTCTAAGTAAAAATACTATACATGTGATTAAATGATGAGACAATTTGTGTATATTGTGTAGAAAAGCATCTTGTTATAACTTCATAAAACAGATTAGAATATTGCAATTTTGTATTAGTGATCTGTAGACTTTTATCTAATGTGCAATCACATAGAGATTATTAAAAGTTAAAACATAACTCATTAATAAGCATTTTATGACTGTTTAGATTTTTTTCACTAAAATGCCCATTTCTATTCTAGTTTTATTTCTAAAGCTTACTAAACTGGTTGAGTGTTTATTTTCCTGAAGGTATTTTAAAGACTCAGCTTTATAATGGCCTGTAAACATTGAATGTATATGTAGGTTGACACATGTTTTTGCATTTGAAAATACTGTGCATTGTAGTGGTTTTATACAAAATACTGTGTAGTAAATATTTTAAAATTACAATAATGTACTTAAAAATTTTAACCAAACAAAAAGTGGCTGTCACAAGTTGAGGAGTCAGTCTTCTGAGATGTATGTAGTAATAATATAACCTGATAAATTTGTAATTTTGTGTATAAATAATTTTCATTATTTTTTTCTCTTTATTAAAAATTTTCTGAACTTTCCTCTCTTTTAATTTCTATTTCTTGTTTAAAATTAAGTATTACCTGCTCTTTATCAAGTTTTGCAAAAAATATTTTTTTGTTCTTCTGAAAATTCTTGTTTTGGATTAGAAGTCATACCTGAAATAAATTAAAATAGCAAGTTATTCCACTTATGACACTATGGTGAATAGACTCTACAAATATATAAAACCTTATCAAGGTGGGGGAGGGGAATAGCCCCAGAACAGAACAATTTAAAGCCATTATTACTCAAGAAATATATAGAATTTACTATAATATGCTAACAAAAGCTGTGAGAACTTTGAAAATCATCTTAAGAATTTGTAGCACCACAGATGAGGACAACATTCAAACTGACTGATATCACAATCACAGCCCTTCACTTCAACATATTTGAACTCCACCTGTGACTCAAATATTGCAGGAAATAAATTTCTTATTTAGTTTTTTTTTTTCTTTTTATCTTTTTGGGGAGTATTTCTTAGGATTAAATACAGTGATATTCTATCACTAAACTACATCCATAGACCTTTCTGTTTATACTTTTTTTGAGAGAGTTTATTACAACAATGCTACAATGTATTTCAACCTGGCATTCCACTGCCTTATATTCCCAATTACATGGAATTACATTTATATATCATTGCACATGACCTGTTTTTGTTTACACTGTAACTTCCAAATATTTTCCAAAATGACTATGATGATTTAGTTTAACAGATTTTAAATAGAAAAATCCCAATGAAAATAACAGCTCACACAATAAAGGGTATAATCTACTCAAGCAAACCAAAAGTTGAGAGTTGGAAAACTGATGTTGTTAATTATCTAAGCAATGCCCAATAACCACTTCAAAGATATTTATTAAACTAAATAAAAATGTAGAAAATTGAAAATAAATTCAGAAAAAATAGCAACAGAAAAAGTAGGAATTATATACCAGAGATATTCATTAAAAAATGTCTCAGGCTTGGGATACATTTTAGATGGTAGATTGCTTGACTCACAAGCAAAAGGATGGGCTTGATCCCCAACACCCCCCCCCACACACAGTCTCATGAATTAAAAATTTGAGGAAGAAAATATATCAAATGCTAGATTAATTAAAAGACACAGGTAGTGTTGGACACAGTCGTGCATAACTTTAACCCCAGCATCTCGGGAGGCTGAGACAGGAGGATCAGGAGTTCAAAGACAGACTCGGCAATGGTGAGGCACTAAGCACCTCAGTGAAAACCTGTCTCTAAGTGAAATACACAATACTGATAGTGTTGTAACTCAATGGTGAGTGCCTCTGAGTTGAATTCCCAATAAATAAATAAATAAATAAATGATGAAAGTTAATAAATTTATAATCAAACTTTTAAAACTCTTCAAAAAATAATTGATATCAAAAGAGAAATTTTATTTACAAAGATATTCTTTTATGATTAACAGTTGATTTCTTTGCAGAAGACTTCCAGAAAGGAATTGGGATATATAGGTATGTATGTTGAAAGAAAAAGAAAATATGAACCTAGAATACTTTATCTACCAATACCATTTTTTGAACTTTATAAAAAATACATCTTTAAAGGTATGAAATTATTCAAAAATTGCTTTATTTCTTGACCTGCTGTAAGAGAAATAATCAGTGGAATATTTCCAATAAAATATTCTGCACAACAGAAATCACATAAAATTTGAAAGCTCTTGTGGTAAAGAAAAATATATATAAATATATATTTTATTATACTTTCATTGTTGTATGTAAAACATTTCATTCTACAATAGAATGTGGAAAACTAAAGCATAAAAATTGTCATAAATATTTGCTAATTAGTATAAATTAGAAAAGCAGGTGTGACATCAATAACAAATCACAGCAACACATGTAAAGACACTGATTGTTTTAGAAAATCAAAATTAATTCAGATTAAAATGTAGTGCAAACTAAGTACTTTATTTTTTTCATTAATTTTCCTTTAGTTATACATGACAGCAGAATGTATCTTCATATATCATACATTCATAAATTATAACAATCTATTCTTTTGTTGGTAAATTATGTGGAGTTACACTGGTTGTATATTCATTTAAGAATATAAGAATGTAATTTCCAATTTATTCTACTGTTTTTAAGCACTTAAATAATTACAAAGTAATGACAAAATAAACATCAAGGATAAAAAAAATAGAAAAAAAATAAATCATCACCATAAAAATGTATGAACTACAAACTAAGGCATATTTTAATAGTAGAAAAAAATTATAAGAAATCAACAAAACTTGAAAACTATAGAAGTTTTTCCTCATCACTAATTTCAATATCAATAAACAATTTTGAAAAAAAAATCAAAACATAATATGACCAACAAGATTAAACTTAAAAATATGTTAACTATGTCAGATTTAAATCTACAAAAATTCTCTTTAGATATAAGGTCACAAAAAGATTAAAAACAAAAGGATAAAACAAATATTACATTCAAAATTGTTGTTAATATTTATATAAATAAGAGACAAAGTAGAATATTATATAAAAATAAATATGCCAAATCCTTAGAATACAATCATAGGGAATATATTTGTAACTCAAATAATGTTTTTCATCTACAGAAAGAAAATACAAAATTTAACGTAATAGAAAGCAACAACATAATAATAGGAGACATAAATCCCCAATTAATGCAAAGAATAAAAAATAGAATTACATTATTACCCAAGGGGAAAAAAAAAAAACTTAAAATCCCATTAAAAACCAATTTGGTTTACATAGGCAATATTCTCTGTAGTCTCTGGAATATTATTCCAAAGAAATCAGGTTAAATGCACAAAACAAATGTTAACAGATATTACAATTTTGAAGTTTCATTCTAACATAACATAATAAGAGGGAAATCAAAAGCAAAAGTGATATTTAAAATTTATGAATGTGAGTTTAAAGCCAAATTCAGCAATTAAGCAACGCCCAAAGCAACTTATCTAGACATTGTAACAAAATGATATATAAAAACAGCTGCCAGCCAGGCATGATAACACACACTTTTAATTCAAGAAGCTTGGGAGTCTGAGACAGCAGGATTGTGAGCTCAAATCCAGCCTCATCAAAACAAGGTGGTAAGCAACTGAAGGAGACCATGTTTCTAAATAAAATACAAAATGGGGCTTGGGATGTAGCTCAGTGGCAAGTGCCCCTAAGGTCAATCCCCAGTACCCTTCCTAAAAAAGGGGTGTAGATGTGGCTCAGAGGGTAAACACATCTGTTACAGAAAAAAAAGCCTAAAGCACCCAAAGTAGTCTATGAAGTCCATGTAATACCAATCAAAAAAAATCAATATTATTTTTGCATGTACAAAATAAATTATTTGAACAATTATATGGAATATCCTGGGTACATACATAACTACACATATTAAAATAAAAAAAAATGCTTCCTTATATAAATACAGTAAAAGTTACAATATTCAATACAGTATTTTAACTTGAGGTTAAATGAGGAAGACATGAGTAATAAAACTGAAAGCACATCAATTAGCCCTCAACTTGATGGTCAAATCAAAATATATTTACAGATCTATCCTCATTAAAACAACATTCAATAGAGACCAATGTGGCAAACCAATCAAATTACATTTCACATGACTACATGTAGGCGATTTGGAATGAAATATGAAAAGTTTTAAAACTTTACAAAGATAAGAAATTGTATAATATTTACAATGATCAACTTTTAAGATAGTATATTAAGTGAAATAGTAATACCAATAAAAAAACCAAATACCAGGTAACTCTATGTATGAGAGATATCTACTGTAGCCAAATATAGACACCAAAAAGAATGGCATCAGGGATGAAAATGTGAGACAAAGGATCACTTGTTTGGAGGAAAAATAAACTTACTTTTTATGTGATACACACATTCTAGAAAAAAAAAATCTTACAAAACAATTTATATGAATACTACTGAGCAGTAAATTCAAAATATACAAGACAGTAAGTTCAGGAAAGTTATATAGTATACAGTTTTTATCAAAATTAAAAATTTGACAAATACATAAAAATACTAAAGTCTTACTCCTAGAAAAAAGAACAGATTCATATATAGAGAGATAATGAATATGCCATTAATTCTAGCAACTTGGAAGAAAGGCTGAGGCATGGAAATAGAATTTCAGCTTCAGACACTTAGCAAGAGTCTATTGTAAACTAAAAGTCAAAAGGGCATGATGATGTAGCTCAGTATTATAAGAGTTCAATCCATTGTGTGTGTGTGTGTGTGTGTGTGTATAAATATATAAACTTAAATACATTATATGATTAAGCACAAGAACTGGGTATAAACAATCAATGTACTATATAAAATCATATATAAAAAGTGCTAATATTTATACATGTAAGAAAAATCATAGAAAACTTGATTGAAAATTGGAACATGGTTCACGTGCAGTTTAACTTCAACTAATGTTTTCCTAAAGTGACATGTTATATTTGAATAGAAATTATCATGATTTGTCACTTTAGGAAAACATTAGTTGAAGTTAAACTTTTGATTTTGCTTTTCAAATCCTGTTGTGTACAAAATAACAAGCCCACATTAGAGGAGGAATTATCAAAGCAGAGAATTAAGGTGCTTCTGATGAGGATGATAGCTTACCCTCTGAAGTTAAGCAGTCATCAGCTAAGTGTTTCTACCAAGAAAAATCAGATAAGACCAGCATGAATTAATTAGAAGACCAATCATCATCTAATAAGCTCTAGGCTGACTCATCTATTCTATTCAATTATAACATATAGGTATAGAAATAAAAACAATATCACGGATGTGAGAAAACCTAATGAACAACACTGAAGCTCTCTATAGAGTGAAACTCAAAAAAAAAAAAAAAACCCAAAAGAATTAGAAAAATGTAATGCACAAAATTCTGGATAAATGTATTACAACAGAAATATTTCTTTTTACTTTTTTCGTAGTGATAGGTGGGCAGAATGCATTCAGAATGCATTTATTATATCTGTTTATGTTTATGTAGTGTTAAGGATCAAACACAGTACCGCACACATGTGAAGAAAGCCCTCTGCCACTAAACTACAGCCCCAGCCCTAAAAATTCTTTAAACACATTGATCAGCTATACTTACATCACCATTAGGAGCAGGTATTATGAAATACTGCCATTTATTACATGGCAGAAAAAAAATTCACAGAATATCCAGTATAAGCATTCATATAAAGCTCTGATGAGAAAATTTTGAATGAATAAATATTTAAATTATAATAAAGAAACTCTCCTATAATACTAATATGTTACAATGGTTTTACCTAGATATATTTGGAAATGAGCAAGTTTTCTAGGGATCCCCCAAAATTCAATAAATGTCAGGTTGTAAATATCCTCACAGGCATTGTGAAATACTCTGTAGGGATTCTGATTGAGGAAATCTACAGTGAAGCATTCCTCTGAAGAGGAAACTCCCAGGGTAATAGGCACTCTGCTTCCCACCCTTAGAATGCCCTGCAATTTCCCCAGGAACTAGTAAAATAATAAAATACATGTGAATGTCAAGCTGCTTATGGCAATTCCCTGCTTGAAAATGCTCTTCACTAGAGTGTTATCAGCCTCAAATATGATCTCTGGCACACAGCTCCTGCGAATAAAAGAACTCTCTTTATAGATAAGCACAATGTTTTACTGAGCCTAAAACTGTCCACATAACAGTAAGTTTATACAATGGACTTTCTTGAGAGCTACACAAAACTCCTAACATTGCACATTACAACTTAGTATATAACTCAGGAATAAGGTGCATAATGTTGCTAAGTTGCTAACCTGCCTAGTAATAAAATGAACATTATGTGGTAGTGATGCCAATGAACTAAATTAACCTATTGATATGAGGCAGCTTGGCCTCCTTGCCATTATGCCACCTTTCCTGCCTCTTGACTCTGTCATTTTTTTTTAAATGCTTTGTTTATTTGAAGGTAGGGAGATCACTGGAGAACAAGAAGGAGCTTAAATAATTGATATGCATGATAAACATAGAGCATGGAATGCTCTTTAATTATTGCAACAGAAATAAACCTAGGCTTGAAAAAATTAATTTTTTGTGTCACATTTTAGCTTATCAATTAACATTTTTAAATGCGAATTCCTCTTTCACATTTGAACCTCTTATCTGTATTCTTTGCTTCGTTGATTTCTACCCACTTTGATATATGTCTGCTGTCAATTTTCTCTTCAAATTCCAAGGTTATTTCTTTGGGGGAAAGAAAGGTGATCAAGGATAACTTACAGACAGCAAGATGTTTTTGATGGAAAATGGAGTATGTCACATTTTGTTATTTTCTTGATAACTACAGAACGCTTTTTAATATTTTCCTCCATAGAAAAAAATAAAGGGAAAACACCCTTAAGATTCTACACAATTATTTTCCAAACCATTTTTTCAGACAAAAACACTAAAATACTTTGAAACCATTTTTATTCTCTACATTGTGAGCACTACTTAGAAATGATAAGTTAAAGATAAAGAAAAATCATTAACACTTTCTTTTCTACAAAAACAAATGCCCAAACTTTGTCCTAAAAAACAAGAAACTAAAACTTTTTCATGCAAAATAGAAGCTGGCATAAGATACTCTATGCAGTTAAAAAAATAAATATTGGTTTTGAATTACAAGTTCTGAATAAAATTTAGGCTCACCAATAAAGAGTAGGTGTCTACAGATCTCTAACATCAAATCTCCATATAAAGTCTGCTGAAAAGGGTCCAGGCATTTCCATTCCTCTTCTGAAAAATCAGTGAACACATCCCTTAATGTCAATGGTTCCTGAAGTAAAAATGAATAAATACACATCACATAAACCATATGATTCATGATATAGTATTTAACTTCAGAAAAAAATTAATGAGAGTAAAAAGAGGTGGTTTTCACATATGGTAGTGATGTCAACAATTCAATAAGATACTTTTTTTATGGTGCTGGGGATTGAACCCAGGACATTGTGCATGAAAGGGAAGCACTCTACCAACTGAGCTATAACCCCAGCACCAATAATTTGTTATAAGCAGTAAAATTGGTGGATAAATTTGGTATAATGAAACCCAGGGAGCAGCACATGAGAAGCAAAACACTGAAGCAAAAAAGTGGAAAAAATCCAACATAATTCCAAAGGATAAATAATAGTAGCAATTACTTATTGAATATTCAAAAGAAGCACAAGCAAACAAAGCAATGATACTTGAGACATACATAGAAAAATTATAAGTAATAACTATACTTATACAACAGTAGTCACCTTAGTGTGTTGAAGACATAAGAGATGACTAAATACACACCAAAACTTTCAACTGTCCACATATTTATTTGAATGGTTATCTCCAAAGTTGTCTATCTTCTCATTATTTAAACATACCATAAATCTATACTATATTTTAAAAAAAAATTACTTCTGCATACCACAATCACAACTCACTTCTAAAACAATAGAATAAAATTTTTAACTATCAAACTATTACAAAACACTTAGGTACTTGGGTCAACTTGAACTACATGGAACAAAGTTATAACAAAAATAATAATGAAAAAGCAAATTAAGTGAACAGACTGTTAATCTCTCAGTTCATAAGGAAACTGACACATCAGGTTTAACATTCCCAGATTTGTAAAACCACTCTCACTGTGAAACTGTATCCCCCCCTGGCTCATTTCAAAGTAGAAAGTGAGAGAATACTAAGCAGTTAAGAAAAAAAAATTCTGAAAGGTTCTGGCACCCTAAATGCCTCCCTGACCACATGCAAATACATCTTTTTCCAGGGTCTCACTTATCACTAGTGAACCGACACATACATGAAGTTAGTTTAACATTCTGTGTGATGTCTTTCTTCTGAAACAGCATTTTTTTTTTTAATTAGAGATTTAACCCAGGAGCTCTCTACCCCTGAAATGCATTTCAAGGTTTTTATTTTTTTTTAATTGTGATAAATGGGTTACAAAGTTACTTAGGGTCTCTATATTACTGAGATTGGACTCAAATTTACTTTCTTCCTATCTCATTTTTCCACATCACTGTGATTACAGGTGTGTGCCACCACTCCTGACTCTGCAACCACTTTTGATACCAAATGTGCAAACAACAACTGATATTTCAACAATTAGTAGTCTAATAATTCAATTCGAATACCATCTAGTACATATCCCACAAGGTTGGTGTTATGCCTATAAAATTTTCCTAACTGAAGTGTGAGTTTCAAGTCCCAGAATAGAATAATATTTATATTTATGATTCATTTCCTATAAATTAGGGGTCTCTACATCTACACACAAGTTACTTATTCTGATAAAAAAGAATACACTTATGTATATCAGCTTCTTATAAATTATATAAATAGGGAAGTTAACAATTGAAATCTTGCATAGAATATAAAAAATGTCAGAGGAAAATGGGACACTATATAGGTCACTTTAGGAAATAACTGGTTGAAGATATTACCTCCAACTTTTCTGTTCTGCTACAGAAGAGCTCCTTTCCCAATATGATTTAGAAGATCCTCACTATTTTAAATATGCTGGTTCAGAATCTCAATCAGAATACTCCCATTGTTTTCCATAAAAAATTTAACTGAACACTTTTATATTCAGGGGTAAGAACAAAATATTTGTTAAAAAAATGAATCTTAAGTCTCTCCTTTATGTGAAACCCTTAGAATATTAAGCCATCTCATGTCAGCCTAAAACAACATACTCACAATTTTCTTAAAACTCCTAAGTATTTGTTGGCTTCTGGGTAAAGGATACTTCATCTGGAATTTTGATTTATCTTTTTGGTAAGGGGGCATTCTACAAGTAAGATATATTCCAGGCCTTTTATTTTTTTTTCTTTTTTCTTTTTTTTTTCCTCACTAAGTTGCTACATTAAGCTTCAGGTTTGATCTTTCTTTCTCTACCTCCAGGTTGTTGTGATTACTGGCATGGCCTAATGTGCCCAGAATTTTATGAATTTTCTAAACTCCTTTGGTCCATTTTACTTTCACCTTACTTATTTACTATTTAAAATAAATAAATAAATAAATAAATAAATAAATAAATAAATAAATAAATAAATAAATACAAACCATTGACAGCCTAAGATTTTGGATGCATTCATATCTTATGTTTGATGAATTTGAAGTATTGCAATGTAGATTTTAAGAACAGCTGCTTATTGCCTATTTCTGAATTTTTCTAACCTGACATTCTAGAAATAGCTCCACAGCAAGGAAAATTATAGCCATAGATACAACTAAGATCTTACTTAACCTTCAATGATGTTCTTTTACAGTCTCAAAAAATTACGTTAGTTTGAATACAATTTGATTTGAAATTTATCTCTATCTTTTCTCTTTGGAAACTTTTTTTAAACCTTTCAAATATTAGTGACAAATTACATTTTATATGTAATAAAAATATTAGAATAAGTGAGATGCTCAATCCATATAAAATTTACTTAAATATTTAGTTACCACCCCAAACATGAGGCAGTACATTATGGCTTCCAATTAGCATATAGTGAGTTTTTCCTTGAAGACATCTGCACAAACACAGTAGGATTTTTTTTTTTCCTAAATCCTTGCTACAGTTTATTCTCCTTTCAAATTCTGGCACATTATAAAAAATCTTCCCTAGATGAGTAAGAAAATGGAAGTCAAAAATCATATTTGCCTTTCTTTTCAGTTACAAAATCAATGGATCTGAGCAGCAATGTATTTCTGTGGAGCTGAACCTAATATTTGGGGAAAATAATATTAATATTCCAACATTTGACGTTTACATGAATCCTATAAAAGATATCTCTGTAATCTCTAGAGTATCTAGAGTATTCATCTAGTCCAACAAGATGCCCCATTCCCTGACCACAAGGTACTCTGTAGGAAGAGAGGATTATACCCAGGTTGGTATTCTCTAGGTAATTCAACATGGGAGCTGTGGGCACCTTGGGTTAGCTTCATGTAATTTTTACACCATGGCCACTCAAAGACATGGCAGATACTTAAGAGATATCATACTCTAAAGTTTCTTAAGGGGACCCCAAACTTCCTATCTATGCTTATGAAAGACAAATAAGCAAAAGGTTCAAAGATGTTTTTAATTTTAATACTAAAGATTAAACTCAGCAGTGTCTACACACTGAGCAACATCCCCCTCCCCTTTTTATTTTTTTTTATTCTCAATATATTGATCCTCTTGCTTCAGCCTACTAAAATGGTGAGACTATGAACATGCATCTTCACACAGCATTAGGTACAAATACTTTTTAAAGTGTTTCATGTTATAACTCCATGTTCCTCTCATGTAAAAGTAAAACCATACACATGCACATACACACTCATTCACTTTTAAAAATTCCATCCAAAACCAAGGAAAAGATGAATTAAAACTATGTGCTATTTGAAATGTTCCAGGGAACCATACTTCATAATATAGTGAATTCGCTGAGAAAAGATGACATTTAGGAAAATCATGCTTACCACACATTTGGAAAATACACTTTAAAAAGTGGGTGCCACCTGGTAAGGAAAGAGAAACTGAAAATTCCTTGGACCACAGCTCCTCCCAAATATGAATTATTTACATGAGTCAAAATTCTCATGTCCTGATCCTGTCTATAACATCCACTCTGAAGGGGTGTAGGCAAGAAAACACAGAGTTACTTTCAGGCCAGGAAGAGGTCACCAATCTGGAACAGGACAAAAAAGTAGAATCCTCACAGTCAACCCCATTCTTAGGGCCAGAGTGGCAGCATATTGAGTTTTATCAAATTTAGAGTAGGTTTAAAAGATTAAACAGGTGACCTCAGGAAAGCCTAGGTTCTCACAATTAGTTCAGACTACTTTTACTCAACCCCTTTCTTCTGCTTCATAATGTCGAGCCCTGTAGACTTAACATTTTTAAAAATACTCTAGGGCCTGTGGTGGTGGCTCTGGTAGACTGCTTGCCTAGCATGCATGAGGCAATGGGTTCGATCCTGGGCCCCACATAAAAACAAGCTAATGCATCCACCTACAACTAAAGGTACATAAATAAATAAATATTTAAAAAAATACCCTGAGAGTCAGAGGGAAAAGGCCTGTGACAGAGCCATCCAGGCATCACAAAACCGGGAGATGGATCAAGAGAGATTTGCCTGAGACAGAGATGAATTTTCTCCCAAATTTTGAAGCCTACCCTCTATTCTTTCATTATTGCTCTGATTCAATAATTATTACCCCAATCACTTCTGATGGAATAATTTTTACTTGAATAGAGAAAATATCAACATCAGACTCCTCTGCCTCCGAGTGCCAGGTGAAACAATTTCAACTAAGGCTTTAGGACCCCAAAATAATGAAATATTAATTATATTCCTTCTCAGACAGAGCCTTTTATGTACTAGAAGACCTGGCCATAGAAAGGGACATAAATATTTAATGCTGAATATAATGTCATATCAATTATCAGGGACAATAATGCCAATAACAGATTGACAAATGCTAATAATATAGTGAAAATTACTTTACATATTTGGGTTTCAAAACCTTCATACTCTGGCTAAATGAGGCTTGTTTGGTTGGTTGGTTGGTTGGTTGGTTCCAGGGATAGACCCAGTGATGCATCACTGAGGATCATCTCCAGTTGTTTTTCTTTTCTTTTTTTTTTTTTTTTTTTTGCCAAAATCTCACTAAGTCTTTGAGGCTGACCCTAAGCTTGTGATTAACTTTCTTTAGTTTTCTGAATCACCAGCATTACAGGTATGCAACAACACACTCAGCTGTTGTTCAGGAATTTTGATGCAGCTAGATTTTAGAAAAAGTAGATAATCTTCTATAGCATCATGCATAGTTGAGAAAATAAATGATAAATATGTATAAGTGAACTTTTAGATGTCATAAATAAAACAAATAATTATAATAATTTGTAAATAAATTTCTATAAATTCTTATCATTTATAAGTTACAACAAATATTTTGCACTATACAATAATTTAATATATAAAATAATTTAAAATTTTTATTACATAAAATTATGATTATAATTTCTAGGAAAATTATTTATATATTTTAACCCAATGTATCCATAATTTATCATTCTAATATAGAAACAATGAAAATTGTTTGCTAACTACATGGATTTTTCATTAAACTTTCAAATCTCACACTTCTTTCTCTTCTAATACTTCTCAAGGTAGACCAGCCATATTCCAAGAACTCATTAGCCACATATGGAAAATGGCTGCCACATCAAAAGTATATATTGAGTGCTGAGGTACCCTACACTGCAAAAAATTGAATGAGTGAAACCCTCCTTTCTTATCAGAGTTGAGAAAACATGTTTTCCTTAACAATATTTCTCCTTTAAACCAAATGAAAAAGAAATAATATTTTTAGACCCAGGAGGCTGCTATGAGAGTTGCCTAAAGCCAGCCATTCTTTCAAACTGATAACTGTTACAGTAACTTTTCATATATTAAAGAGCAAACAACTGATGATGCAAATCCAGAGGGAAGTATCCTCATATATCTTCATGTCTGCATATACTTTTTAGTTGTGAACAAAAAGATTATTTATTTTTTTAATTTTTCCATTGAGCCTTCATCCTAGTGATCCAGCAATGGTTGTCTGGCTTATCTTTTGTTGTAGAGTATGCTGTGAGTTAATGTACTAATAACATTTTCATGTCTATATGCATTTTGGCATTACTCAAAATTATTTTATAGATCTTTTAACATTAAATCAAGAAAAATAAATTCAGTGCTTCTTCCATGCATAAATCTATACAGTTAATTTGAAATTATTATGTTTTGAATTCTGGCTTCCTGTTTCTATTAAATGTAATTTAAGCTATCAAGTATTACAAACTACCAGAAAACTTACTAATTCATGATTCAAATGAACAGTTTTTGAGTAAACCAAAATTATATTGACTTTTCTGAGCTATTCTGATTTCAGCAGAAATTTTACATGTGTATGCTCTGCTATTTGACATGGTTACCCTGTTCCTGGAAGAGAGATGGGACTGTCCATTTTGGTCTTTTCATTCTCTTCCACATGGTCTCTTCTCCTTTAAAAGCCTAATATGAGCTTCTTCTTCTTCTTAAGATGATGAAGTTTACAAAGATAAAAACTGGAAGAATTCAACACACTTTAGGTCTAAGCACAATGCCAGTATGTTTCCATAATTACTCTCTTCTACTGGATGTAATATAATAGCCATACTTTTTATTCACATATTGACAAAGATATACTACCTCTTGATAAGGAGAGCTATAACAGAGAATTGCCAATTTGCTGGGATACAGGGAAGTATATGGAACTGGAGATATTTTTGCATTTTATACTCTTTTTTTCTTTTCTTTTAGAGAATATTTGTATGTCTATTGTAAATTAATACAATTTTACAATACCACAGGTAGTAAGAGGCTATTCAGGTTTTGAACTCAGAATCACAACTGTCTGTCTCAAAAACTCAAAGATTTTTCTAGATTATATAATCATGCTACATTTCTATGGCTCTTAATATAGTTCAATTGATAATGCTTGCCTTGAATGCAAAAGACCCTGGGATAAATTCCCAGCACCAAAAAAACAAACAAATAAATAAATAAATAAAAATTTTCTAGGATTCTATGAACTAAAAAATTACACCTCTGCTATAGAAGCACAATTTTTAGCTTCATATCTTTAACTACTTTTTACTACTCAAATACTTTCAAGAACACTCAAGTATTTTTTTTTAATAGGGTATAATTTGGGTAAATCAATTTGGACTATGTTTTGAAAATTAAGCTAAATGATTCACTTTTATTTCTCACCATGAGTTAATAGTAAAAAATGTGTATAACATACAGTATATCTTCAACTTAGTTTATTCTTTTTTTTTTGGTGTTCGTAGTCTATTATAATTTTGAACCTAGTCTAAACCTAGATATTCTTTTTATGAAATAGTTTCTTGATATGAAAGCAAGAGAACAAAATAGATCTACTGAAAAAAATACTTCCTCACCAAACAGTTTGAGTAAATACCTGAAAATTTAAGAAAATCATCCTTTTATTTTTTTCAACATGGCAAATCTGTTTACTATAAACCCCCACATGAAAGGGTGAAGTGGACAAATTCATACAGCACACAAGGAAAACACAGAGATTTAATGCATTTTCAACTGGAAATGAGTGGTTTCCAATTCTGACTTAAGTGTACAGGAACTTGAAGGGCTCTTTAATTTTAAAAAGAAAAAAAAATGCATTAAAATAATGTAATCCATAACCCTGGAATTCATATCCCTGGAGAAAAACCCACCCATCAGTGTTCTTGAAAGACTGGAAAAAAATTACCATGTATAATATAACTGAAAAACACTACTTTAAATTGACATCTTTTACAAAATGAGTTGCAAAGACAAATAAGATATATGCTCATGAATTTAGCTACACAATTTTTCAGTTTTTTGTTTTCTTTTGTTTTTAGCTATGAAAAGTACTTGTGATAATCAACTAACAAATAGAAAAAGAAAAAAAAAACGTATTTTAAATAAAAATTCTGGAGATTCTGGTGGATATGTTATTGGTATTACAGCTTTATGTTTGAAGTGAGTAAGCACATTATGGCAGGAACACATGGCATAAAATTGCACCAGATGTCAACAATTTGTTCCAAATACATACTCTACAAAGAACTAAACAATTCCCAATAGGTGTTACCTTCTAATGTTTTGACTAAATAAAACAACCTTAGGAACAGACCTCTAATACATGGACCATTATGAGGCAGTTATTTAAACCACAGAATCTGTATTGTATTATTGATGTCCTTTGCATACACTGATCTTTGATAGTCATTTTTGCCCATTCAACCCAGTTAAAAATTACTGGTAATACACCAGGCACAGGACACAGTTATAAGTGTCTTGATCATGAAACACATCATTTTATCAAAGAATTTAATAGGAGACAATTATTAAAGAAAATTTCTTAAGCCATGGGTTGTGATGCATGCCAATAATCCTACAGTGAAGGTGTCTGGTACTGCTGGATTGCAAGTTCAATGACAGGCTTGGGAACATAGCAAGGTGTCATTTATGGATGTACTTCAAATTGTTCATTTAAACATTCAAGAACATTTGAGTTATCTCTTATATTGGGCCATTAGGACTAGTGGGGCCATCAATAATTTTAAATAAATAATTATTCCATTCAGCTTATTCTTTCCTAGTATTTCAATGACACTATATTTTATTTTTATTGGTTGCTATGAAAATCATAATTTCCATCTTATCATTTCAACTTAATTAGAGTCAATATTATATGTGTTTACTAAATACAAACTAAAAACCTTACTACAGTTTATTTTCTTGAACCCTTTGTGCAATTACTATAAATATTTATGTACACATTATACATCCCAAAATATACCATAAAATTTTTGTACAAAATAATCATAGATTATTAAAAACAAAGAGAAACAAGTATCAATCAGAAGACTGATAATGTATGCTATCCATGGTGGTACACACCTATAATTCCAGTGACTTGAGAGGATGAGGCAGGAAGATCACAAGGACAAATATTGCCTCTGTTACTTAGCAAGGCTCTAAGTCATTCAGCAAAACACTGTCTCTAATAAAAATATTAAAAAGGTGTGGGAGCTCAAGATGCAGCTCAGTGCTTAAGTGTACCTAGGTTCAATCAATGGTACCAAAATAAAGATTTCTAATATATTATAAAACTTAGGCTCTGTGGTAAAACTAACAGGATATATTATTCTTTGTACTGATTGTTGTATGTTCTACAAGATACTTTGCTCTCAGCTTTCTAAAGTTTTTAGGAAAGTGAATTCAAGAATTCCAAAGTCACTAAACACTACACAATAAGGAGTATAGAGATCCTTTAATACCCCTGGTGAAAACTCTAAAACATGCTAGTGATGAAAAACCGTTTTATGTGACCATTGTGAATTTAAGTCTTCACTCTCAAAATTTTATCTACACAATGACAACACACTTTAGATAACATTCAGCCAGAAATTCACCACATAATACACATTATCAGAAGCCCAAGTGCATAAGCTTTGTTGACTTTTCCATTTTCTCTAAAGTTTCCTATTTTTACACACTTCATTTATGAGGACCTTGGAAATATCTACTTTTTAAGTTTTGTCATTACTCATTTGAGGAAAGAACAAAATTAATATAGCAAGAGATAAAAAGATCTTACTTTCACCATATTAAAAACATTGGTGAGCATCTCACAAACCTACAATTCAGAAACAAACAAACAAACAAACAAGAAAAAAAAACAAGACCACTAAAGAGACACAAATACATCCACTCAGAGAAAGAAGTGAAAGAAACCTGAAACAGTAAATTTCCTGTTCTCAATTAAGTAGATGACTGAAGCAATAAAGAATTCCACCAATCTTTATAAATAAAAACAAATATTTTCAGAAAGTTTGTCAGAATCAGCCTTCACTTGAACACTGCAAAATATAAAATATATTCAAAAGTATTTTAGAACAAAATATTTTATAAGGAATAAGTAGTGAGAAGTTATATAAAACATAGAGAGAATACTACCTAAAGTCACATCTGCAGTAAGCAGAAGTTAAGAAATTAAAGGAAAAAAATTAAAATGCTGAAGAATTTGAAGAATTTGCTTTAACAAGCTGTTTCTGTTTCTGAAAATATGGTAGGCTTTCTGTCAGAATCAGCCCTACACTTGAACACTGCAAAATTAGAATCATTTTGAAAAATATGTCTAAGTTATGGTTAAAAAGTAATTACACTATCAAATTATGAATTAAAAATAAAACTAAGAATTCATTAGCTATATATCAATATTTTGAGAAAGGATATTTTTGTAGTTGGAGAGTAGAGGAAAAATACTTAACAAAGAAGTAATATTTAAACATATTAACAGTGAATATAGCATAGAAATTAGCAGTAATTCCAAAAGTTGCATTGAGAATACAACTAAAATTAAAAGAATTCTGGTAAATTTCACAAGTAAAATTTTTATATTATTTATGTATTAGATATGTTTAAAATGTATGGTGCATATAATGATGCCTCATTTAATGATGTGGATGCATTCTGGAAAATGAACCATAGGTGATTCTGTTATTTTGCTCTTGATGCAGGGTACTTACATAATTCTAGATGATATACGCCACTATATACCTAGGTTATTATTTAGCCATTGGAGTACATAAAACATTGTGCCACACATGACTGTAGAATTTAAAATGAACTACATATTATACTCATTATTCTGTATAATTATATAAATAATTCATAAATATAGATCTCATAATGAGGTGAAAAATTAGCCCTGTGGAACTAAAGATATAATATTTAAAAAGACTCTGGCAATTTAGAAAATGATAAAACACAGAAACTGAACTACAATAAAGGGGAAAAAATGACAACATTTCCAAAGAAAGTTGCATAAAAAATGGAGTATCTGAATAAAAAAAAATGGCATTGTATCATTTCTTGGTATGACTTAATAAAGCATTCACTGGGAAAAAAATAATAATAATTTAATATAAAAGAAAAATATAAAATATGCAAAGTCTTTATAAGAAAGAGATTTATACAGTATATCTAATGGTGGGTGACTATAAAACCAGCTATTTAGAAGGAAAATGAAGAAAAATTTCAAAATCAAGATTAGCTTAAGCATCTTAGTGAGATGCTTATTCAAAATAAACTTGACATAGGACTGTCAATGTGCCTAAATAGTATGGTACACCTTTCTTTAATCATCTAAAATAATAAAATAATAATGATATTAAAAGACAGAAGTATGTTTGTTTGTTTCCAAAGTTAAATGTTACATTTATAGCAAAACAGATTGTCACATTCATAGTACTAAGAATACAGAAACAATGATACTTATCTATGTTCATGCAGGGGCATCCATGGGCTTAAAACCCTGGGATCAGGACAGAGAAGTTAAATCACAAATAATTTGGTTTATGCATTTATGGGTGTTCAGCACACAAAGAGCTCCAGTCTCCGGCTTGCCAGTCTAAAAATTTCATGACAGCCAACTTTTCCAGCAGGAAATGTTTTCTTCACGGACTGATATAATCTCTTAACATCTTCCATTCAATGGAAGAAAAAGTCCAGAGTTCTAATTTGAGGTCCTGCTTCTCAGACATATAGAAAGCACAGGAGAAAAAAGCAACTCAGTCACCTATATACCAGCAACACTTTTATGCAGAGAAAAAGAAATACATCTGGATTTGGGATTCTCTCCTGATGATCATACCAATGAGTACCACAAAATCTGAGGAGATCCCATGCATCCAGAACAAAGCTGTCCATATATGCTCCAATCCATGGCTGAAGATACCATGATCAGATAGGACAGAATATTCAGAATTTCAGCTGCTGATGTTTTTCCCACTGAATTGGCCAGAGGAGACTAAGAATGAACCTCTCTATAAGACGATTCATTTTTGCATGGAGTCTGCTGGGCAGTTCCCATCTACCAAAACCACTTCCAGCCATAGTAATTGCTGTTTGAAACATCTTTCAAAAAGAGTCTCCCTTTCCAGTGTACAGATAACAGTCTCAAAACCGTGCACAGTTATGATTGCCTGGCTTTCAGGGTGACTTGCATTCTCTCTATAGATTATTTTTATTATCTGAGTAGAAGCAGAATCTGGTTTTTCTGAGCATTGAGAAGGAAGCCTAGAAATGAATCTGAAAGAATGACAAGCTCCAGAAATTAAAACTCAAGTAGGTAGTGTAAGTCATACATTTTGTACTTATCGTATGTTGGATTGAACAATTATCACCCAAGAGCAACTGAATATAAACTGATGCCCTCTTAGTCTGAATCCACTGAGACTACTATCCAAATGACAGTAGATGGCACCACCTCCAGGAATGAATGAGGTCAGAAGGAGTCAAGATAGGCAGGTTCTTGGGTATATTTACTTCACTTTTCTTTTAAGGTGATTAGAATTGAGTACAGATAACAGCTTTTTTAAAAGGCAAGTTTTTCCAAAAGTGAGGCAGTCTAGCCATGCAGTAGTATATTTAAATTAAGCCTTTTATATAGGATAATATCAATGTATGAATTATATGCATACATATTGCTAATTATTGTAAATCCTATAATGGGCAATAACTTTTTTGTATTTAACTTTTTTGATCTATTTTGTAAAAAGGCAGTGCTCTCAACTGGGAAGTAACCCCCTAATGTCCAATACAAATAGTGTTAGGCACAGGTGTAGTTTTTAACTATTTTAATATATACAATTAAAAAAGACATAGTTGAAATTTATTTTAATCACAAAACTGAATATATCAAGAGTACTATTATTATGTGACAAATATATAATTATTAATAAAGAAGATATATGTATTTAGAACTAAATTCTCACAATTCCCTCTATTTTAAGGCTCTAGAACATCTTAATTTATAGTGGTTACATTCAATTTTGAGAATATGGATACTCTGACATTGGCGAATCAAAGATCCTGGACCCCTTCATTCTATGCAAGAGGTGGGAGAATACACTTTTTAATCAATGCTTCTCCACAAAACCAAACAGTAAAAGTGGCACTACCTTCAGAAAGAGAAGGAAGACAAAACAGGGTCCAAAAGATTATGATTTTATTTCAATTTGATGCTGAACACAAACTTATTCCCATTTCAGATGTCAGGCAGCATAAAAGAGAAGAGAGAGTTCCAAGAGTTGGATGTCTCATTTTGGTATATCTTTTGACAGCCTTGACTCTAAAACTTAAATATATTAAAGACAAACATCTTATTTTGCAACTTAGCCTTTGACCTAATGCCTAGGATGTGATAATGTTTCCTCATTTGATATGAGGTACTGTGAGAGTTTTAACATCAATGTGATATATACATGTCTGCATAAGCTAATAGCACCTCAATAATGGTCCAGATTTAAATTAGGGAAAAAGGAAAACAGTACCAATAAGGCAACTGCTGTTTTCCACAGAATTTTCTCAAAGTATATGACAGAATCCTGGTTTCCAATTATAATTGATAGATGAGTCAGCCTAGAGCTTATTAGATGATGATTGGTCTTCTTATTAATTCATGCTGGTCTTATCTGATTTTTCCTGGTAGAAACACTTAGCTGATGACTGCTTAACTTCAGAGGGTAAGCTATCATTCTCATCAGAAGCACCTTAATTCTCTGCTTTGATAATTCCTCCTCTAATGTGGGCTTGTTGTTTTGTACACAACAGGATTTGAAAAGCAAAATCAAAAGAAATAAAGACCTTTTGATTGTAGGTACAATACTATTCACTTTCATCTTTACTGGTTCCTATGAGCCACAAAAAAAAAAAAAAAAAAAAAAAATGCCAGGCACAGTGGTGCATGACCAAAATCCAAGTGGCTTAGGAGACTGAGGCAGGAGGATTGTTAAAAAAAGTTTAAACTGAGCCTCAGAAATGTCAAGGAACTAAGAAACTCAGTAAGACCCTGTCTAAAATAAAGTATAAAACAGGGCTGGGGATGTGTCTCAGTAGCCAAGTGCTGTGAGGTCAATCCATAGTACTCAAACCCCTACCAAAAAAAAAAAAATGGAAAGAAAGAAAGAAAGGAAGGAAGGAAGGAAGGAAGGAAGGAAGGAAGGAAGGAAGAAAATAAAGAAGGAAAGAAAGAAAGGAAAGAAGGACGGAGAGAGGGAGGAAAGAAAAGAAAAGAAAAGAAAGAAATATTAGATCTTGGACTTGGAAACAGATTCTGCATTTTAACAGGTCAAGATAAAAACACAATACCTAGTTTATAAGTACAGAAAAGAAGAAATAATTGCTTATATCATGCACTTTATATCATACTACCCTATTTTATACATGAAGCTTATATAATGATTTGAAGAAAAGAAATGTGTTCAAATATCCACAGCTATTAAGCAGACTAGGTAGAATTCAGAATCAACTATGCATGTGACTCTAAATCCCCCAAATTTCCACTAGACCACATACCACATGCAAATTCTCTTAATCTTTTAGGTTTTGGATAGAGACATACCAGAAAAACAGGATCTTTGTCCATATTATGTATATTACTGATGGAAATAATATACTCAAAAGTGTTCTTCTGAAGCTTCTAGAAAGGACTTGGAATAATTTTGAGTAATGGCTGAAGTCTCAATTTAGAAAATCAATGATCAACAATACATTTTCAGGAAAATACTACAATGCATTCCACAGGAATGGTGATAAAATATTCTTTAGAAATTCTAGAAAGCATACTTCATCTGTTTCCCAAAAGTGCTAAAAATGAAAATTTGAAAACCCATAAAAGAGAGTGTAGCAGAACCCAGCGCTTTTAAATAAGATACCAAATAATGCACTAGAACTCTCTGATGAGATTACTATCTGGGTCTTTCTATATAAGAACATGAAGCTACATGGAACTTGTGTCAATACAAAATGATTTTTAAATGACATAAATGGGAAGTAAATTCCTTGATTATGATACATATGCATTGATAGGATAACATCTTAAATTTAATTGCAAGAATTATTCTAAATATTTAATGGAAAGAAATCCAAATATTAGTTTTAGTTAAAAAATATGAATACAAATTAATGGAAAACAAATAATAATTTAAATAAAAATCAATTCTACAACACACCTGATGTAAGTGAAGCCACCCCTGTCACAAGAGTGGACCCTGGTATAGAGATGAAAATTCAGTTTCAGCTATCAACTAAAGAGGCCACATTTATCCTAAAGTTTTTTGATTACTAACACTTCTGTTAATAAGTGAGAATAATTTCCAGTAATACAGGTGAACAATATTGTATCATTGTGAAAGACTTAAACTAACCAAGAATGGTGGCACAAACCTAAAATTCCACTGGCTCAAGAGGCTGAGATAGAAAAACAATAAGTTCAAAGATAGTATCAGGAACCTAGTGAGGCTCTAAACAACTTTGAAAAATTCTGTCTCTAAATAAAAATAAAAAGGTATAGGAATGTGGATCAGTGGTGCAGTTCCCCTGGGTTCAACCCAAGGTACAAAAAAAAAAAAAATTTTTTTTTTGAAATATTGTGTTTCAATTTTTCTCACTAGTTGTTCTTGTTTATGTCCCCTAAAATTAAGTAAAAATTATCTATTGTTACATAGTATATCTTATTGACATTGATATATCCTATCACCTTAAGCATCATAATTATTTGAATATTCAGGTAGTACATATGTGAACAAGATCGGACAATACAACAATGAAAAAAAAACTGAAAGCCTATAAGTAAACTTCACACTTCCAGTCAATTTAATTTTGAAAATTTGTTAGAAAAATTAAATGGAGAATAAGTAGTCTCTACCTTAAGCAAGATTGATATAAATGCATATTTATGTTTCAAGTTATGTTATTGGATTTTAGATTACATTATGTACAATATTTAATATGAAATGTATCTTACACAAGAATATGACTTAAAACTATAAAACTTAAGAAGAAAACAATTACATATTTCTAAATCAGATTTAACTGTGAAGTCTTAGTTATGCTTCCAAAGTAAAAATAAGAAATAATAAATTGGACTTGAAACAACTTCTGTAGAAAAAATCACCTCAGCATGAAAGTGAAGACATAATTATGAAGTTTTCCTTTTTGTTTTCAAAGAACTATTTGTTCCAGTTTTTCACATTGGCTAGAGGGCAGTCAATCCTCCTTATTAAGAAGCTGATTCAGCCCACAGCCTATACACACACACACGCACACACACACACACACACACACACACACACACACACACATATATATATATATATAATTTTTAGGATCTCACACTCCAGTGCCAAAATGCACCCTTCATAATTACCCCACAATAAGAGACTCAACCATTGAAAGATGTTATACATCCCAGAGACCATTAAATTTTTCAAGCTGTTAATTCAATGATAAGTCCTAAAATCTAGATGACTTCATAGCACTTGACATGTACAAATTTCTGACACAGTTCTAATTTATTTGTGTGAGACTGTTGAATAAACCACTATGTGTTTATATTCGGCAGTATTCTTTTGTTCCTTTTGCCTATCCAAATGCAACTATTTTACATTATGTAAACAAAAAATATTAACATTTGCAAAAAATACCCTAAAATGGATCAATATGGAAAAGAAAAATAGGTCATTATGCAGAAAATTGAAAATCTCATTCCTCTTTGATATAAAAGTAAAATTACCTTGGTGATTTTTTGGTACAATAAAGAATTACTAGATGAACAAGCATTTACCTCTGAAATATACCAAAAGTAATTAGAAATGTGTTGAGACTGTCATTCATATAGGAATATTTATTGCTGGAGTATTCATAAGAACCAAAATGTAAAATCAATGCAAGGTAAATACATAAATGGAAACATGTAAATCCTTACAGTAGAATATTACTCAGCAATATTATCTTTCTGTTACTAGGAATTGAACTCTGGGCCTCACACAGGCTAGAAAAGCACTCTACCTCTGAGCTGTTATACCAGCAACATTGAGCAAGTATGTTTCATGAGAGCACTAAATGTTACAATAAATGTGTACATGGAAACCTTAAGCTAATTGAAAGTAAGTAGAAAAACTGTAATGTGTTTAACAATATTATATGTAATTTTCTGAGCAAGTAAATTCAAGAAGCAAAATCACATATTAGTCATTGCCAAGAGCTTTCTGAAAAAGAAAAAGAAAAAAAAAAAGAAAAAAACTGCTAGTGGGCACTAATTTCTTTTCATCTAAAATAGTTCCTGAAACTAAATTTTGGAATGGTATACATGTGAATACACTAAATGATAAAGAATTACACCCTGAAAATATTTATAAAGTTAATTTTATGTTCACATGTTCTTTGCAGGAATTAAAAGATGAATAATTTATGGAATGCATAAAGCAATCAAAATTCTAGCCAGTAAAATAGAAAAAAAAATGTAACTGATTATTGTTCAAAAAGACACTGAGTTTTCATTATGAGATCCACTTACATTTATGTGAATATACTGTGGCTTTTTAAATTTTCATTTTTACTTTATAATTTTTAATAAGTATATAAGAAAAATATGTCTATACATCAACCACTATTGTAAAGTTGTCTAGTTTTTAATATTCTTATGTTAATAAATATTATCTTTTTTGTGTGTGTGCATGCACTGATGGAGATCAAACCCAAGATCTTGCACAAGAATGGCAGGTGTTTCACTGTTTTGCCACAACCCATATACAAATGTATGTTTTTAATCTTGGTTGTCTCTCTCTCTCTCTCTCTCTCTCTCTCTCTCTCTCTCTCCCCCTTCTTCTCTTTCTCCCTTTCTGTCTCTCTGTCTCTCTGCCCCTTAATTTCTATCTTTCTCTCACTTTCTCTGTTTTGCATTTTTAGACACAGAGGGCACCTTGGGGTCATTTACCAATGAATTACATCCCTAATCCTTTTGATTATTTTTTAGAGTGGCAGACAGTTTTTCTAAGTGTATTAGGCTGGCCTCCAATTTATAATCCTTCTGCCTCAGCCCTCAGTCCTGGGATTACAGGTATGTCTTGCGATATCTGTCTATTTGTCTCTTTTCGAAAGGATATCTAATGCCAATTTTTAACTTTGTATTATATATATTTCTTATTGCTAAAATGAACATTTATTATGTTCTAATGAACATTCTGCTAATAATCTATTGATTGTTGTTGCTGGTTTATGAGTGAATAAATATTTTACATGATTAACTGCTATCTTCTAATACTTCACACATATGCTTTCTTGTATTGCCTATTTATTTTATATAGAATATAAACTTAATCTCCATGCTGATTAGTGTTCTCAGTCTCACACACTCCTCAGTTCTCTGGGTTTCTCAGCCTCCTCAATCCCACTTTTTCTCTAGTTCAGTGTCAGCAATCTTCTTATCTATGCTTGTGCATATGT
Source organism: Marmota monax (assembly GCF_021218885.2). Lineage (NCBI taxonomy): Eukaryota > Metazoa > Chordata > Mammalia > Rodentia > Sciuridae > Marmota > Marmota monax. The sequence goes on along the minus strand of NW_026694427.1, from coordinate 739,340 downwards.
TCTGGGTCTTATTCTAACACAGCAAGGCACAGGTCTGTGTTAAAACAAACAAAAATCATCTATATCTCATGGCCATGTTTTCAGACAGAATAAACTATGCATAGGGACAGTCAGATTTATGAAAAAGGAGTCACAAGGCATTTACTAAAAGACAAAATGCAAACTGAGAAATAAGATCCTGAGGATAAAGTTCCCTGACGTTATTTACACATATATAAGTAATACACAATTTATCATACATCTGTAAAACCGGCAATTTTGGAAGCTGAGGCCAGAGGATTACAAATATAAAGCCAGCTAAGCAAGGTCATTTTATTTTCAATTGTGCTCTCTTAAAATCTAATAACTGTAGAGGGGAAGTGGAACACTACTGTAATTAAAGGAATGTTGAAGGTTGAGTCAGGAGGATTGCAAGTTGGAGTCCAACTTCAACAACTTAGTGAGGTCCTATGCAACATAGAGAGACCATGTCTTAAAATTGAAAATACTCAGGCTGTGACTCATTGGTAAAGTGTCAATGGGGTCAATCACAAAAACCCCTAAAATAACTAATACCTGAAATTTATTAAAAATGAATTAATTATATAATAGTTCTTTAAATTACAAAATCATCACTTAGTTCTTAGGTGAAAAAAATCTGCACTAAACATTGTTTAGCCTCAATTTTAATTTCTACTTGAAGGAGATGAATTAAAGTTGCAAATCAAAGGTACATGATATATATTGTAAATAACTGAAGAACTACAATCCCAAGACCAGAATATATACATTACTTTTAGTTCATTATCCAGATTCATGAAGCCCAATTACTATAATAGTATGGGTTTAATAACCAGTGTTATTAATATATATATGAATACATATATATATATATATATATATATATATATATATATATATATATATACACACACACATACATACACACACACACACACGCATACACGCTTTGTGGATGGACTTTTATTTATTTATTTATGTATATGTGATGCTGAGAATTGAACCCAGTACCTCATTTGCTCAGCAAGCACCAAGCATGATGGTGTACATCTATAATTTTACTAAGTTGTGATGGTGAGGACAACCAATAAGTACAAGACTCCTTGTTATAATGGTGAATTTCTGTAATACCAGTAGCTCAGAAGGCAAAAGCAGGTAATTCTCAAGGTTAAAGGCAACCACAGAAATTTAACAACAAAAAAAAGTTTTTGAAGTGACTCAGTGGTTAAGTTTCTCTGGGCTTAATTCCTGATACTAATGAAAGTACAAAACAAATTGAACAACTTAAGCAGACATGATTTTGCTCAATTATAGAGCACTGCTAGATTTGATCCCCAGTACAAAGAAGAATAAAAATAAGAAGAATAAAATAAAGAGCCACATATATATTTAAGTCAATTCCAGAATAAAATTTAAAAAATAACCAATTAATTAATTAATTCATCAGTGCCTTAGTTAAGTTGGTGAGCTTACAGAATTCACAACAGAGCATTGCTCCTACATATTCACTAAGCGAAAATCTGGATTAAATGAAATTGAATGATAGTTTTTTCCTCAGCCCATGAGGGCTGATTTCTACTGGTGAATAACTATTGTGGCACTAAGTACATGCTAGACTAGAAGATACACATCCTGAAGCCTTTGGTTGCACTCTGAAAAAAAAGTGTAAATTACTAGAATTAAACCAGGATTTTTATACAAAGCCAAATGCATATGTGTGTGTGTGTGATGAATAAAAATGTTAAACATGTAAAAAAAAATAGAGAGTGTCTTCAGACTTTTGTGGTTTTCTTTAGAAACACCAAAATATGTCAAATAATATAAAGAAGAATACTTAGAATGCTTTCCACATACTGTGAGTTTTTTTTTTTTTTTTAATTTTTGAGGTACTAGAGACATGTATTCTAAATATGCAGTTTTATATGTTGTTTTCAATATCCATTAGGAAAGTAGAAAATGTGTATTTCTACTGCCTTTTATACATTTGTTTTTGTACCTTTACTTTCTATTTTCTTGAGCTACATTTCTGGACCAGAAATTATAAATAGTTAGATTTTTTTTTTCCTGTTCATTAGTTCTGCTGGGCTAAATGTTCATGTGTATCATCATGCTTTCATGCTAAAGGTCGCTCAAAAGATCATATTTTAAAGAATGTACACTGAGTAAATTATGAGCTGTTTCTAATGGACACATTGTGATAACATATCAATTACTAAAACAACTAACAATCACCTATGAAGTAGGCACACTACTATGTCCTTTATATAGGCTTATCAGATGTGATGATAACCTGCATAAATACAATTAAATGATTCTATTTTGAATGAATCTAAATTTTGTCATTGGCTTACTAATCATAAAATGACAAATTTGAGTACAAACACTAAAAAGTGTGTCTGAAACTAGCTACATTGGGGTCATATAAGATTGAAGAAATATGAGCTTATTTATTTTTAGTTACAAGATAGCTATAAAAATATTAAATGCTGAAAAAATATTAAATTTTTGTAGTTACAACAGAGCTACAAAAATATTAAATGGTATATCATGTTAGTGTCAATAACATGACACTAACATGATATATTATATATTTAATTTAGTAAGTACAACAGAAAAATTAAAGAGAAACATTACCCCCCAAAAAAATTACTTCCACAATAATAGCTATATAATGAATGGAAATATATTTCTGTAAGTGCAATATAGTTGTATTTGCAAGTTTAAAATGACATCAAATTAAAATGTGCAAGATCTAGCTGGGTAATGTGGCTTAAGCCTAGAATCCCAGTAGCTCTGGAGACTGAGGATGGAGGATTTCAATTTCAAAGCTATGCTAAGCAACAAGGAACTAAGCAAATCTGTGAGGCCCTGACACTGAATCAAATACAAAAAAGGACTGGGTATGAGGCTCAGTACTCCAGTAGCACTGAATTTAGTTTCTAGTTATCCCCACCACCAATCAGAGACTTTGATGGGAAACTTTAAAGAAACCAATATCAATGAGGTATAAAAGTAGAGAATGGGACCATAAAATTGATCAAATTACATTCAATTGATGAAACAGATGTTAGGAATCCAACCAACAAATTGACCAAGTTTAAATTGAGTAGGTTAAAAAGCTGAAAATGTAACAGGCAATCTCCAAAATATAAAACTAGAATGATCAGAATATATATAACAGTAGAAAACCTCCTTTTGTGAAAAATCAGTTTTTTTAGTTCCAAATAATAAAATGTATCCCTATTAGACTCATAAGAAAATAATAGTTAAGACAGAAGTTATCAGAAGTAACTAAAAGCAAAGAGAACATGTGAGTGTCTAACATGAAGAGAATAGTTTATTAAAGCACACCAATAAGTTACATCACAAAGTAACTGGTCCCTCTAACTCTCCTTCTCCCTCTCCCTCTCCCTCTCTTCGTGCTAGGGATTGAACCCAGGAATTCTGCATGCAAGGCAAGCACTCTACCAACTGAGCTATATCCCCAGCCCTGAAAACTGGTACTGAAAAATGAATCACAAATACACTTACATACTATTCAGAAATTTAAAGCTGCTTCATCAACCTGTTTCTGACACTCTTAAAAGGCAGGGAAGTTTCAATCATGTTTTATAGCAATTTTGTTCAATGTTCTCTTAATTCCTACTTAATGCTGATCACATTATCATGATGGAAATTTGAATACATATATTTAATTTGCAGTAATTTCTGATTTTTAGTATGGCTAAAAAAAGAATTAAGTCACTTATTGAAATGAAATAACCAGAAATTATTTTTTATAATTATGGATTATTTAAATACAAGACTTTCACAGTGTGAGTGACGGTGAGTATATAAATTTTTATCAAAGTGATGAAATAGCCATACTTCCTATAAAACTCTAAGAGAAAACTGTTCCTTGCATTTTCTAAAATCTCATAGCTTCTAGTGTTCTTTAGCTTGTGACCACAAATGCTTCTCTTCTGAGTTGGTGGAGTACTCATAACACAAAAGATAGATAAGCCTTCTCACAGTGAAGATGATAGTAACCTAGCAGGGAAATACCCTCAATTACCACAGGGTCTGAGAACCATATTATATGATATGGAAGACCCTCCAATAGACTGACTATTCCAAACATTGCTTACAAAGATAGAGAAAAGTCAGTTACAATTATGCCAGTATACATATACATATAAAAATATTGACGAAAACATAAAATTAACAAATATACTTTTTGAAAAAATTGCTAACGTTTTTCAAATGCTCAAGAAAAAAATGATACATAGCCCACTAATAATAATTTTGGGTAGCAGAGCAAGGCTGCACATGCCTATGCTCCCAGTGGCTCACGAGGATAAGAAAGGAGAATCTCAAGTTCAAAACCAGTCTCAGCAATTTGGCAAGATCACAAAAAAGGGAAACAGGTTGGTGTATAGCACAGTGACAAAATGTCCATGGGTTAATCTAGAGTGACTCAATAAATACAAATAATAATAATAAATCTAGGTACAAAATGACATACAATCCCAGAATAATATTTCTGGGCATACATCTAAATGAATTGGAAAACTTTTCTCAAGAAATAACCACAATTCCATTTTCATTGTAGCTGTATTCACATTATCTAATACAAAAAGAATATGAAATGCCAACCAGGAATGGTGGGAAATGCCTGTAATACCAGGGGCTTGGGAGTTCTAGGCAGAGGATGAAGAGTTCATGCATCCTCAGCAATGGTAAGGCACTAAGCAAATCTTTCCAAAGAAAATGTAATAGGGCTGGGGATGAGGCTAAGAGGTGGAGTGCCTCTGAGTTTAATTCCTGGTATGCATCCCAAAAACAAACTTCCTTTTAAATGAAAGGAACATCAGAAGATTCCTTCCAGTTTCACAGCATCAAACTACTCCCCTTAGATGCTACACACTTATAATTCAAACTGATCTCTAGAAAACAAGACTTCTAAATAGGCTAAGAGACATTAGTATCTGTGGACACCTTATTTCAGACTGTTTTAAAACTAAAATCTGGGCAAATATGAGAGGTTGGAATGAGAACACAACACACAGTTAAGTTCTTCAAAGGGAAATCGTGACTGTGATATCTGAAACCACAGTTGAAGATAAAATTAGATTCCTTGCTTCACTGATTTCTGGGTTATTAATTCAATCCAAACATATATTGAAAAAGTATTAAGGCTACTGGTTAATGTCTATGTAAAACAGGTTATTAAAATTGGGGTTTTGGCTCAGTGGCAGAGGGCTTGCTTAGCATGTTGAGGCACTGTGTTCAATCCTCAGATCCACATATCAATAAGTAAAATAAAAGTCCATTGACAACTAATTTTTTTTAATTTAAAAATGTACCAAGTTACTCACATGGCTTTGGATGTTCAGATTCACTATGTACTCTAGCCCTTGTGATTAAACTTCCTTATAGTTTAAATCAAGTCCAGCCCCATCTTTATTTTCCTCCACACTAGGACAAAGATGTTTGCTGGAAATGTTTGGAATGCTTCTACAGGTCATTTTTATAAAGTGGTCTTACATATATGGAGGGAAAAACATCAATTAAGGTCCCATTACATTTTTAAAAAGTCTTTGGTTGGGACTGTGAGGGTGGCCTTAGCCCTGAACTTAAACAACTCCATTTAAAAAACTCCAGTTTGAAACATGCAGTCTCACCAGGCACACCCAGAGTGCTCCATATGGCCTAAAAAAAGTTAATTCCCCTCAACCTGATAAACAGAGTGAAATATCTGGCAGGATATACTTGCCTGATAAGAGGGAAAGAGAAGAAGATCAGGGTGGAGACCACAGACCAGAAGATTCTGATCCCAGGGTAAATGATGTCATGGAGAAATCCCATGATACCTAATAAGAATTGGTTAAAAGCCCCCAAATTTAGTATAAATAATAGAGCTAATGAGCAGGGATTTAGCCAGCAGAAACTAGGATGCACTCAAGCTGAAGAGCCTGATGAGGACCTGACATCCCATCACTTGTTATTGTTCTTCTGATCCTCTGCATGATTTTCTCATCTCTCAAACTCTACCACTTCATCTGAACTTTGGTGAAAGCCTCAACTTCTCCTAAGGTTCTCTCCTCAACATGCTGTCCACTCCAAGCCAGGAGAAGCCTGCCTTGGTTCTGGATCTGGTCACCATGGTTTGAGTGAGTGAGCACCTGCTGGACTAAAAGCCTAAGGCTTAATAATTTTGTTCTGACATTTAAACTTAGTACACAGAGGGAATGTCTGTCACTAGCCTGTCATGATTAAGTGACTTTTGCAGTGTTTAGAATTAATCTAGAATTCTTAGCAGTAAATTAACCAACCCTTTTTTTTTTTTGCTGTGAATGGATTATGTCTATTGCAGTGCCTAGCATTCAGGATTGTTATTTTCTTGAGTAAGAACCTATCGAGTATAAATGCATTGAGCAATTTGAGTGAATAAAGCATTGAAAGGGGCAGAAGAATTTGGACATTTTTTTTATTTCTCTCCTTGACTGCATATGTTGCAATTTTGCCCCTGGTGACTTGGACACATTGACTATATTATTTTATTAAGAAAAAAGTCATTATTTTTAATGTCATCTAATTTTTCCCTGCTTTATTCTTATGTGAAAGTCTCACAAGTATAAAACAAAATCTTTTAAAATTGCCATCCAGTTCTTGGAGAAAAAAAAAATACAAATAAAGCATCCCTTTAAAACAAAACATGGGAAAAAATAATTATGTTGAAACTGAAGTTTTGAGATGAAACTAAATTTCCCATTTAACCAATTTTCTCTGGGATCTTGTCTCACAAGTTTTGAAGAATAAAATCTATGGACACTCAGTTAAGGTAATAGTAAAAAGAATAGATTTTATTTTAGCAAGAAGAAATACAACTCCCAAAATGTGGAAGAGGGCATGATAGTGGAAGAAGCCATTTTTTTGTGTGTCAGGTTTGAAGTTTAAATATGGTTTTTGGCAGAGCATTGGTTAAAATCTATTTAAAATGAGTATTGAAAAAGGCATTCTTATTACCAACTAGCCTTAGTTTGTCCTTTCTGTATCCCATCCTCCTTCCAGTGACTTCCCACTGGGTTCACCCCAAGGACAAAGAATTTGGTTGAAAGTATTACCACAAGTGAGTCTCAAGTGTTCTTTTAATTTGAATAGGCCTTAATGGTACTCATTAACATATCTATCCATTAACCTTCAGGTGTGCTTAAATAAGATGTCCATTATACAGCTGCCTTGTCATTTTACTATCTATTTCATTTTTTCTCAATCAAGTTGAGCAAGAAACCCTGCCTTTGAGAATGTGAAGAGAGCTGGAAATTTGGGATTTAATCACAGACCTATAAATAGCTAAACTATCAGATAGCCATTCAGGATTTGAGTTACTTCTTAGTCTACATTTAAAAAGCTCAGGAGGCAGGAGGATGTTGAGTTCAAAACCAGCTTGAGCAAGTTAGTGAGGTTCTAAGAAACTCAGTGAGACCTTGTCTCTACATAAATATATAGAAAAAAGGTTGAGAATATGGGCCAGTAGATAAACACCCCTGGGAATAATTCCTGGTCTAAAATAAATAAACATATATACAACAACAATAAACACTTAGGGGGAACAAGAACAGGGGTCCCTAAAAAAGCCACAGCTTCTCTCATGCAGGAACACAACTAATGAAGTTGGGGTCCTCTTCTGATGATTATCCCAGTCTTCACATATTCTGGGGACATGCTGAGTTAATGGCACACAGATGCCCACATAGGAATTCAGGAAGGCCCTGAAAATACCATACAATTATGGAACAAAAGATTTGAGGTCTCAAATACTGATCTAAACTCCACTATACTAGTCAGAGAAAACTAAAGGCTAAGCTGCCAAGGAGAGACCTTCTACCCACCAGACTCTGGAGACAATTATGAGGAGGTTCCTGCCACCATTGCCAATCCCACTGGCTTCAAACCGCCTCCCTACCCAGTCTCAAAATAAGAACACACACACTTACCATTTCCTGGATTTCAGGATGATTAGTGTTCTATATATATATATATTTTTTTTTTTTTTTTTTTCAGCTCCAGTGTATCACAGAAACCTGGAAGCATAGAAATGGATTCAATGAATGGCAAACTCCAAAAACAAAAAGGAATAGAAGACTGTGGAAGTCTGCCCCCTCATCACTGGCTGTGTCTTGATTGGACAGTTCTCACCCAAGAGACAGATTGGAAACGGCTTCAGGAACTTCCTCCAAAATTGAGGCTGGTAGTGACACCACTGGTAACTTGTGACAAGTCTTACTTTTCCACATGTTGAAGTTTGAACATTAGAGAAGCATGTTGAGGCAAGCATACAAAGCAGGGTTTATTTAGAAAAGAGTAACATAGACTTCTCCCACAAGGGAGAAGTGGGACATAGCTGGTATCAGGGTATCCCAAGAAGCAAGATGTTCTGCCTTTTTTATATGTCCTAGTGATACCGCTGTTGACTGGTGATGAGTCCTTGCTTCCCCAATGTTGAAGAATAACACCAAAGAAGCACGCCAAGGCAAGGTCAGAGTAGAAATTAGAAGTTTATTAAAGGACAGCAGAAAAGACTTCTCCAGGAGGAAGAAGGGGACCCAAGAGGTGGAATCCATGGAAGGGATGTTGTCTCCCCTTTTTATAGTTCTTTCAGTGATGGAATGTAGGTGGTAAGGCCTGAGGGGTGGGACACAGGTGGGCCAAAGAAGTAATCTGGTCAGGAAGGACTTCTGAGTCAGCACCTTTTTTGCTGGGGGCTGTTCATTAACATTTCTTTGAGGTGGACTTTGGCCTAGGGCCTTTTTGGGACTTCATTAACATTCCATGAGTTGTCCTGTGTTTTCCCTGAGTCATTCTCTGCATGGTCTCCATTTTAGATTTCACTCAATATTAGACCCGATTTACCTAACTACACTGACTACCTAACTTTAAATCTGGCTTCACTAGGCTTCCTTTGTTCTCCTGCATTTGCCCCCTTATCTTTCTCCTTCCTGAGGACATGTCTAGGCCCCAAAATGCTTGGTGGGATGGCCTAAAGTTGGGAAATAGGTGGGTTTAAGGGGGAAGGGCAGGATGGAGTACAAGGACCCATTAACAATCTTATAGCTCTCTGTAGGGAGGGGAAATTCCTGGGACAGGTTACCTTGGCAACAGGTTGGAGTAGGGGCAGTTTCCTGATAATATCCCTCAGGGGACAGTCTCCAACTTCCCAGATTCACTCAAAATAGGCTTTCTAGATTCAACCTGATTTGATTTACCTATCTACACTGACTGTCTGTTTAATTCAGTAGGCCTACTGTTTGAGTGATAGTAAATTTCATCCAGATCAGAATCAAATAAGGAAAAAAGACAGGTTTTTGTCTGCTCTGTTTTTGTTGATCAAACCCTGGGGATCTACCACATGCAGGGGTGCATGCCTGTAATCCAAGCAACTGGAGAGGGTGAGGCAGGAGGACACTGAGTTCAAAGCCAGCCTCAGCAATGGCAAGGCACTAAGAACCTCAATGAGATGATGTGTCTAAATAAAATAGAAATAGGGCTGCGAATGCGGTCTCAGTGGTCATGTGCCCCTGAGTTCAATTGTCAGTAGAAAAAAAAATACTGGAGGTCAGATCCATGGGTATTATTCAATACAAAGTCCCAGGACCACAAATGAATGGATTGAAGGATTAATAGAAACATAGATAGAGTCCTGGGGAAGGGTCTCAAATTCTCCTCTGTTGGCTTTTCAAGTAACTGATATTAAAATATTACAGGCATGCTCCACAGCCTTGGAATCTTTTTATTTATTTTTTTATTTTTATTTTATTTATTTATGTAAGGGTTCCACGAAAAGTCGGAGAAAGAGACCACCAAGTGACCACTCATGCAATTGGCAGAAGGGGATTTATTGAACCAGCATGCTGGGGCTCCATGCCCACTCAAGAAGGGAAAGCAGCCCAGAGCCCCGAGAAGGGGCTGAGCACTGCTTAAGTACACTTTTTGGGGAGGGAGGAGGGCGGAGGGCTTTGTATACATCAGAACAAATCATCATGAGGCGCGGGAAAATTGAACAACAACTCCTAAACATGATTAGTTCATTCATTGGCGGGAACAGGTCAGGCTGGAGTGATAGGTCATTCCTAAGGAGAGTACACATTCAAACTGATTGGTTCAGGCCCTGCAAGGCCTACGTGCAACCACACAGACCCCTTCAGTTATTAAACAGCCAGACAATCAGGGGAAATTTTTACTGGGCGGTTCTAAGCATTGTCTTAACAGCTACAGAAATTTCAGGTTTTGCAGGTAGCATAGAAACCTAATAATACCTCCTTTACATTTTAACTCAGACCTTGCAGCTTAGAAACTTTTACAACACCCGGTCTTTTACCCTTTAACTTTTACGCTTTAACTTCAATTTCTTTTACCCTTACATTTATTTATTTATTTTTTTGCTGTGAATTGCATTAAATGCCTCAGGATAAAATTATTTCATGGCAGAGTTCCCTCCCAATATTTAGATCTAGCCCAGACAGAAGTGCATTTATATAAAAATTAAGTATCACAATTACTTTAAAATTTTATTTAATATTTCTGTTCTCTGGCCTTAGGAGAAAAGAGCTTGAGACTTCAAATCATAAGTAATTCCCTGAGGCAGCATTGTCCCTACTCCTCTACAAAAAATGGGGCAAAAATAAAATTTTAAAGTTTCTAGTTTAATAAAATAAACAAAAGGTGAACGGTGCCAGATCTCTAGATCTCTCAGTATTCCAGAACCTAGAGTATAAGGAATTAAAAAATAATTTTTTTGCAATTTTGCCTTGAGCATAATAATAGAATTATGATGTCTGTTTTTTTTCCTTTGGTATGGGGTACTATGAGAATATTAGCACAAATCACAGGCATTATGTCTATATAGATTTTTTTCTATAATTCAATACAGCCCATCAACAGAGTCAACTTCAAATTTAAATGAAGAAAATTTTAATTATTATTGCCAGTGTCCAGCCCTACCAGGAATCCAGGGGTCCTGAATTATGAATGGCATTGGGTACTGAAGGATATGTGGCCTCAGCAAAAGAAGAGATGACAGGATGACAGGTTGCAAGTTACAAGCAGCCTTCAGAAGGATCTGATGCCCATAGAGGGGACTTTATTTTTATACCTTTTTTACAGGTATTTACTCATGTAGTTAAAATAGCATCAAAGCCCAAAACTTCTTTCATTTACATAATTTTCAAGAGTTGCAATCTTTTCTGACATATATTAACTTCATAAGATATTGAACACATTGTTTAAAATATGTTCTGTAACCTTTGCCAATCATGATTAAGCTTTTATATTTTCACTTCAATCACTAAGTACTAGACTATGCAACTTGACTACCTGTATCATGACCTATTATTAACTTTTAACTTTAAAGCATACCTATGATTATTGGTAAGCTTTTTTGCTTCTAAACTAAAGTCCCAATAATACACACTTAAAAGAGTGAAAGCCTATTACTTAAAAGCCTACTACTCTGAACTGATTTTAAAATATATCTATATAAAATTTTACATTATTCTGTTTTTCCAAAGTAATTTTCTTTTTTCACATGACCTATTTAACTGCTTTTTGAAAGAGTTTCTTTGGTCCTTCATCAAACTATGAATTCTTATGTCCTTATAATTTTTAATTAAAGAGCAGGCTCTGCACTTCAACTCATTTGCTATTAGTATTAATTATGTGTTTCCTATTTTCATTATGAATTCCTGTTTAGGGCAAAGAAGGCTCTGTTAGTAAAAGGAATGTGTGTTGGACAGGTTATGGCTTTAGAATGAGGGGCATAGTGTAAATTGTTAAGCTTTTCTCAGGAACCTTGATTTGCAATCTTTTCCCTGTGAATATCTTAAGGAAAAACACTATTGTTTGTATTGTCAGAGATACTAGAATACATCTCAGGACATATCTTATTTCTATAATTAATCTCATTCTGGGAATTTTCCTGCAATCTCAGGCAACATGTACTTTTATTATTGATTGTTGTATGCCCTATTATCTATCTCATGAGTATCATAAACAAAACACTAAACATTACCCATGGTGGCTCAGCCCTGCCACAGAATCCCCCACATTGTGACCCTGTCAGACAGGACGTGCAGGAACATCTTCACCACACTGTCTATAAGATACCAGCTATTTTCCACATAGAAACTAGCTGGTATCTTGTGATTGAATCGTGGCATCCAGTCAATAGTGAGTGGATTATTTATCTGTCATTGGATAACAAGTCATTCGAAAATGTATTCACTCACTGGACCCCTGAGCCAAATCCCAAGCCCTATTTTGTATTTTATTTTGAGAAAGATTCTCACTGAGTTACTTAACACCTCATCTTTGCTGAAGCTAAAATTGAACTCAGGATCCACCTGCCTTCCAAGATACTGGGATTACAGGAATGCACCATTGAACTCAGCTCTGCTCACATATTTAATGCCAGCATTCCCTCTTTGCCTTATTAACTGTTTTCTTTTTTCTATTGTACATTTCAAATGAATGCAGTATTTCTATTTTTTCTCCAAGAACTGGATGTCAGATTAAAGACGTTGGTTTCTCTTTGTGAGCATTTCACATGAGAGAAAAGCAGACAAGTGTAACTTGACAGTTTGAAAAATAAGAACAATTTGTCTCTGCTCTCTGTCTTCCCAGGTACAGACACCTTATCACAGTATCTGATTTGAAATTCCTCCTTTAAGAATTTCTGGTGTGATGTGTCCTCATTCTAACCTCCTATATTGTCCTATTTGTGGGTTTCATAACTGCTTAACAAATGGTTTGAACAGTCATCATAACTAAATTCTTTTGGAGGGTCTAGTGAATATCATTCCCTGGGTCTTTTCCCTCTAGAGAGCAGTATAAACTATGAAGTGAAGGCACTCCACAGAGTCTCTGATAGCCCTTCAGCTGGCATGGATCTTTTAGTGATACAGGGCTGGGACACTCTGAAAAATTGAGATAGAATGAAGACCACCCCCTTCAAATGCAGACTTTTTTTTCAATCAAGACATAAGTTTCCAAACTTATCAATCAGAGTGGCAGACAATGAGTTTATTAGAAGTGAAGTGAAGGAGGAACAGGGTGACACTCTGACAGAAGAAAGTGTGTTCTCTCTGAAAAGATAATAGCATGGCTCTCTTGAACTTCAGTTTTTTTTTTTTTTTGAAGATCTAAAAAAAGATTCCAAAGAGTCTTGACCAGGTACACTTCTTGACTTTGAACTGACAGCAGGATAACATAAAACTCTCAAGTATCCTCTGCCATGACAATTTTAGGTTAATTAGGCTCATGTTAACCATTTGTAATTGAATTCTTAAGCATAAACTCTCACAGATTTTATGGTAAATATTATCTTTATTTCTCTGAGTTCCAGAATCTGGTGTATAGCAGGGTCACAAAAGTCTTCACTTCAGGGTAACTTAAGTTGTTCTTATAAACATTATTTTGAAACTGCATTTCTTCTGTAGATAACAGTTTGTTAAGGAATGTAACATATCCTGTGCAGTTAAACCAGAATTTTCTTGGAAAATAAAGCATGGGGTTAACATGTTGGGCCTATTTATTTATATTACTACATGCTGAAAACAGAACTAGTCTACCACTGGGCTACATCAGTGTCACCCTTGACAGAAATAAAGTTGCATGGGGATGCAAGTCTCTCAATCAGGCAAAGGCAGTATCTAATTGACATCACATTCTGGAGCTAAAAATCATAGAAGAGGGTTCCTTTCAAATGTGCTATGCCATCTTTTCATTAGTTTGGGTTTATTTACTATTTTCACTAATTCCAGGAAACCCCTTTGAAATCACAAATTTTATTTACCTTCCAGTCCTCAGTGGGTCATGCTCTTCTCGTGTAGATCCTCAGCACCACATAAAAATAAGTAAATAAATTAAAGGTATTGTGTCCATCTAAAAAAAACTAACACTGGAAAACTGGGCACACAGGTGCAAGCCTATAATCCCAGCTGCCCGGGAGACAGAGGCAGTAGAATGATAAGTTCAAGGAAAATTCAGCAACTGAGACCCTGCCCCAAAATAAAAAGGACTGGGGATGCAGTTCAGTGGCAGAGCATCCCTGAGTTCAATCCCTGCCACTGCAAAAAAGCAAAAGAAAGTGACAAAAAAAGTAACACTTAGGATTTGCTCTCAGAAATTTTTCCACAGATTTCAACAAAGTAAGGTACCTCACACATTAGTTTCTGCTGGTTCCTCTTTTTTTAAATCTTTATTTATTTATTTTTATGTGGTGCTAAGGATCGAACCTGGTGCCTCATATGTAAGGGAAGCACTCTACCAATGAGATAAAGCACACTTCTCTGTACCTCAATATCGCTATGTCTCAGGGAGGAAATAATTTAAATCACAATCTTCAAAGAAGCATATTTTATGTATAAAAATTTTAAAACATGGTAAAAGAAATAATTAAATCATATGCAGAGAGTAAATGAGAAAAAGAAGTAATGAAGAAAGAGCAGAAAGATCAATAAATAAACAACAGAAAAAAGTAGAGAAAATAGAGAAAAATAAACTAATTAAATGCTGGTTCTGGGGCTGGGGTATAACTCAGTAGTACGGTGTGTACTTACCATGTGTAAGGCCCTGGCTTGATCCCAAGCACACACACACACACACACACACACAAAATAAATTAAAAAATTAATAAATAAATAAAACACTGGTTCTTTGAGAAGACAGGAAAAAAGTGGAAACCTCCAGTTGGGCTAATGAGGGAAAAACGAGAGAATACACATATTACTAATATCAGGAAAGAAAAGATAATATCACCATGGTTTGTAGAGATATGAAAAGGACATATGCCAATAAATCCATCAACCTAAATAAAAACAACAAATTTCTAGAAAGATACCACCAAACTCACCTACAATGAAAACCTGAATTGAGTAGTCACAGGTTTATATTTAAGAGATTTTGTAGCTTGAAAATCTTCCCTTATTTTATTATTTTTGTTTTTTCAGATCCAGATAGCTTCAAGGGAAAATTCCAACAAACTAGGGAAAAAAAATTATACCAATTCTATAAGAAAACTGAAGAGGAGGAAATACTTCCTAACTTATTCTGAGGCCAGCATTAACCTGCTATAAAAGCCAGACAATGACATTACAAGAGGTTGTGATACCTCTCATGGACACAGGTGCAAAATCCTATACAAAATTGTGGGGAGAGTGGGGGGGGTTGTAAAAAGGGATAGAACCGAAGGCTTCACAAATGCTAAGATAATGCTCTAATGTGGCTAGGGTAATGCCACATCCTCTGTCCTTTTTATTTTGATACAGGGTCTCACTGAGTTACCCATTCTAGCCTTGAACTTGTGACCCTCCTGCTTCAGAGTAGCTGGGGTTATAAGTGTATGCCACCACATCCAGTTCCCAAGCAAAATTTAAATGAATTAAATACAAGAATATATAAAATAATACCTTATGACTAAATGAGATTCATGCTAATATTTCAAACCTGGTTTGCCATTCAAAACATAATGCACATCATTATATTAGCAAATAAATAATAACAATCCAATACCCACTCTTAGTTAAAAAACAAAAACAATATAAACCTTAGGAATAAAACAGTCTCATTCTGATAAAAAGAATCCATAAAATAAACCTATATTTAACAGCACACATAACTTAAAAAAAGATTGAATGTTTTTCTTTTAATATAAGGAACAAGATAAGGATGACCACTCCCATCATATCTATCCAACAATATACCAGAGATTCTGCTTACTTTAATAAGGCAAGAAAAAAAAATGACATTCAAGTGAGAAAGGAAGAATTCAAACTATATTTTTAAATGATGAGATTATCGATATAGGAAAATCCAATGAAATATTCCCCCAAAAAAGCTACTGCTAGAAGGTAAGTTTGGCAAAGCTGCATGACACAAGAGAACTGAATTGTTCCGTTAGTAATGAAAAATTTTATATTGAATTTTTTAAACATACTATAATAATACCAAAAATATCAAATATTTAAGACAAATTTGAAAGGGATATGCAAGACTTCTACTTTAAAAGATTGCTGAGAGAAATTAAAGAAAATCTAAACAAATGGGAAGAAATAACATGTTCATTTGTTGCAAGACTCAATGATGTTAAGAAGTCAATTCTCTCCAAGTTGATTCATAGATCCAATATCTCAGAATCCCAGCAGGCTGTTTTGAAAGAACAGGTAAGCTGATTATAAACTTCCAATGCATATGCAAAGGACCCAGAACAGTCCAAAGAACTTTGCAAAAAAAAAAAAAAATCATAAGACAAACACTTTTACAAAGGTAAAGTAATTCAGACAATGTGGTACTAATTATAAAGATAAACAAGTACATCATTGTACAAAATAGAGGCCAAAATAGACCCATTTACACAGAAAACTTATTTTGGCAATTTTACAAAGGCAATTCAGCAAAGAGACAATGTTCATTTTTAACAAATGGTGCTGGAAAACTAAATACCCATATACAATAACTGATGAATTTTTACCCCTGCCTTTTACCACATACAGAAATTAACTCAAAATGGGTCATATTCCTAAGTGTAAAACCTAAATCAATAAACCTCCTCAAGGAAACAGGAGCTAACTTCTGTGACTTCGGGTTAGGCAAAGAGTTCTTAGATATGATACAAAAAGTGCATTAAAGAACAATTAGTAAATTGAATTTCATCAAAATTAAGAACATTTGTTCTTTGAAAGACACTGCTAGGGGAATGTAAAACATGTCAGACTGGGACAAAATATCATAAATCTGATAAAGAATTTGTATCCAGAATATAAAAAGAACTCTAAATAAAAAAAAAAATACCCCAATAAATAATAGCATACAAGATTTGATACTTTACCAAGGAATGGCAAATAAGCATGTGAAAATATGCTCAACATCATCATCAGCCAATAGGAAAATACAAATTAATATCACAATAGGGGCTGGGGTTGTGACTCAGTGGCACAGCACTTGCCTTGCACATATGATGCACTGGATTCAATCTTCAGGACTGCATAAAAATAAATAAACAAAATAAAGGTATTGTGTGCATCTGCAACTAAAAAAAATTAAAAATAACAATGAGGAAATACTATGTATCTATTAGAGAAATAAAATTTAAAAAGACTACCACAGTAAGTATTTGAGATAGAGACTTGGGGCAACTGATTATTCATTCACTGCTGGTAGGAATGTAAAAGGAAAGGACAACTGGGAAAATAGTTTTGCAGTTTTAAAAATTAAAAATACCCTACCACATGGTCTACTTATATCACTTCTGGGTATTTTCTTTTCTTTTATTATTTTTTTATTTTTTATTTTTTTTACTTCTGGGTATTTTCCAAAGAGAAAAGGGAGCATAAATCCACACAAAGATCTGTAATACAGTTGTTCAGATATATTTAGTTCTAAGAGCCAAAAGCTGGAAACACCCAAATGGCTGTCAATGTTGACCAGATACATCCATACAATGGAATACTTTGAGCAATCAAAAGAATAAACAACTGATATAATCAGAAAGAGAGACAAATCTCAAAATAATCACACTGAGTAAAAGAGCCAAAAAAAAAAAAAAAGAGTACATGTGATATAATTTCATTTACATAAAACACTAGAATAAGTAAACTAACCTGTAGTGACAGCAGATCAGTAGGTTGGTGGTTGCCTGGAGAAAGGGACAGAGGACCATGAGGAGAGAAAAACAAAGAAATTTGGAGTGGTGATGGATCTTTTCATTCTCCTCATTGTTATGATGGTTTCTTGGGTGTGAACATGTGTCAAAAGTGATTAAATCATACACTTTAAACATGAAGTTTATTGGATGTCAATTATACCTCAATAAAACTGTCTTTAAAAAGAGCTACCTGAATTATATAATATCAATTTTAAATTGTCCCTTTTCTGTTAGCATACTGAAAATTTTCATTGTAGCAAACTTACTCATGTAACTGCTTCAAATACACCTTTTCCTTTGACATTTACTCTATATAAACATGACTGTAAAAGTAAATTACTGGACTATGGATGTGGCTCAAGTGGTAACTTGCTCACCTAGCATGCGTGGGGTGCTGGCTTTGATCCTCAGCACCACATAAAGACAAAATAAAAATGTTGTATTCACCAAAACCTAAAAAATAAATATTAAAAAATTTTCTCTCTCTCCCTCTCTCTCTCTCTCTCTCTCTCTCTCTCTCTCTCTCTCTCTCTTTCTCTCTCTCAAAAAAGAAAACTAAATTACTATTGGATAGAAAAGTTAACAAATTGATCTCCCTGGATTGCACAGTTGTCTGTTTACTGGCTTCAAATGAAGTCTGAATGTTTAGCTAAACTATCAGTACTGAAGGCTCAGTCACTGAATACTGAAAACACTGCATTTGAAAGCAGCCCTAAAGCAATTCATTGATTCAAATAAATGTTTACTGCATATGTGCTCTCTGTATGTCATGGTTAAAAGGGCTGGATTTCATGCAGAATGGACAGTACCAAATTACAAAGTTATTCCATGTCTCCTTTGGAATAATTTGTAAGGTTTAGCAACACTTAAATCACATGATGAAAGAATATCAATGAAAGTAGACCACAGACAGCCAAGAACAGTGACTCTTCTAATTAAAGGTTAAAATAGTAAGTTTCAATAACATGACTGAAGAACTGTATACTAACAGGTTAGAATTCCAAAATGACAAGTATCTCTCATATCTTAAGTGAACTCAGAACAAAGACTAAAAATTACTTCAACACACAGCAAGTATGGAGTCTGCCAGCTCTAAGTAGTCATTCTGGCTTAGAAATATAAAAGGATGTGAAAAGACAGACCTAAAATTACTTTTTTAAAAAAAAAATACCAATAAGAAATAGGAAGATTTAAGTAAATTCTCTAACAGTTGGTATCAAAAATAATATTCTGTAGCAGCATATTCTTCATTACTGAACTCAGCTAACTGGACCAAGAATGGAAATTACTATATTTTATAGAAGATACAAGCTTAATTATTCACCACAAAGAAAACCATCCATAGCTCTGCCATAATATACAAGACCTTTTACAGCATAGCAAGGGCAGCCATTTGAAAACCTTACACTATCTTTTTCCCTTGCAATGATACTAACCTTTAAGGTTGTTTATCCAAAAGAACCCAACATCTCTTCCATTTGTGTACAATGAATTGAAGCATTTTCTTCTGTCATGTATAACTGATTACAACTAATGAATAATTTAAAAAAAGAACCCAGGAACTCATGCCAGGTACCCAAAAATCTATAAAAATCATTTGTTAGTGGTAACTGTGGATGGTATGGGCTTCAGATTCCCTTAAAAACTTACTCTTCTTCTAAATTTGTTCAGATTCTTCAAAACTGTCATGTTTTGTGTTCTCAAAGGTACAATTTTGCTAAACAATGAGCTTTTAATGAATTTTGACTGACATGATTTCTCTACACATCTTTCAAACACATCATACCCAAATTCATACCTACATTAAACACTACTAATACTGAGTGTTCCATAACCATGGAATCTAGACAATGAGTTCTGCAAGCACAATATCCAAGTATTCTTATCTTCACTGAGAAGCAATATGCACTATACAAAAGATGAAGACAACCATAGTATTCAGTTATTGCATCTTCTATTTATTGATTTTTTGGAGTTTTACAAATGAAAATAGTTTGCTTTAGGTAAATTGGCGGGAAAAAAACAAAGACATTTAACCACTTATAATTAAAATTATGAAATGTTGCATCTCATCTCTGATACTGATTGTAATTAATATTGTGAAATAACAATACAGCTTGAGTTCCATTGAAGCTAAGAGCCAATTTGTGGTTCCTCGACACCTTCACTGTCAATTACTGCCCTCCTGTAGCATTTTAATTTGAAGAAAACCACTGTATCTTACAGTAATTTAAAAAGCTGAGATGCTATAACTTAATTTGAATTCTTAGAAATGTCTATTACATCTTGCTAAAAGACACTGCTGCATCTGAAAGTTTTTTGGCAAAATAAATTAAGTAAAAATTTTTAAAAGGCTCACATATACTGCAGGGAATAGGAAGATTTGAGACAATAAACATAAATGTTAAAAACACATTGTTGGGCTGGGGTTGTGGCTCAGCAGTAGAGCACTCACCTAGCACATGTGAGGCCCTGGGTTCAATCCTCAGCACCACATGGAAATAAATAAAGGTATTATGTCCAACTACAACTAAAAAAATAAATAAATATTTTAAAAATTGGTCTTCAATATTCCAGGGTTCTACATGCATGGATTTGACCAACTTCAGATAGAAAATATTTTGGAAAAAACATGCTTTTGTTCTGAACATGTACAGACTTTTTGGAGGGTCATTATTCCCTAAGTAATACAACATCACAATTATTTACACCATATTTATACTATATTAGATATTGTAAATAATCTAGAGACGATAGAGAGTACTTGGAACAATGGGTATAATTTGCATGCAAATATTACATCATTTTATATAAGAGAGTTTAGCATCTGCAGATTTTGGTGTCCAAGGAGGTTTCTGAAGCCAATTTCCCACATACACCAAGGGACAAACAAATATGCAACTGACTATGATATTGTGTTATATGATAGGGTGGTAGGACAAAAATATTTAGCCTCTAAGTTAATATAAATATATTTTTGCCTTAAATTTTTAAAAGAAACAAACAGCCTCTCCCAAGTAGGAGAGTAATATTACTAATTTATATAAATAATATTATGTTTTTATGAAATTTAAATAATAAAAATTATGGCAAGCCCAAGCTAAAAATAATTTGGCTTTACTGAATATGGAGTGAAGACAGAATTAGAAGCACAATCATCTCAAAATTAAAGAGTAAAAATATCAAAGTTGAATTCCATTCTACCTGGTGTTCCAATAATTATTAAGAGATAGGAATCAGGAGTCAGATTTCAAGATGCCAAAATCTGAAATCTGTAATCATTTTATTTTTGAATAAGAAATGGAACTACATTAACTTCTGCTACTCAGAATACACAATCTTGATATCAACTGAATTCTTACTTTTAAGGTGAACTTTCAGTCCTTTCCATTCACAAATAAGACCTGATTTATTAAGTTCCCTGATTTGTATCTCTAGAGTAGATCACAGCACATTTTCTTAGTACAATATATATTGTTCCAAGTGTTATATAAACATCTTTTGTGAGAGTTTACAGGAGTGATCTGAAATCACTTCCAAGATTTCATCCTATAACTCAGTTATTCTTAAAATAGAGTTTCTCTGCCTTATCACTTTCATTTCCCTATTTATTAGAAGTCTGATTCTAATCTGCCCCTCGAACACACACACAATCACTGGCAGGATTATCAACAGATAATTACTGGCATTAAATTCTAGGCAGGGCAAAAAGGCACAATTTTATTACTTAGACATGAAAATAACAGGTCCACACAATAACTGAACTTTCATAAAAGTCTTTTAGCCAATAAGAATAAATCTCAAGACTTATCAATCACTTAGCTCTACATGGGGCTCCTAAATGTATATTTCTTGATCAAATGATCCTTTCCATGCCTGCTATGCATGGACACCTATGTGAATTCATTCACAGATGTGCCAAGTACAGTAATACTAGGCTCTGGAAGTCATAGCAAAGAAAATAGCCAGTCCCTAGAGAGGCTTCAATTAGTGAATGAAGTCAAGTAAATAGTCACAGGAACATAACATCTGGACAGTCACATCCCAAACTAAGCTGGTCTAAATGTGAATTCAGTTTACTTCCAGCATTCTAGTCTACTCACTTGTGAACCTTGATCTTACACAGAAATGCTATCATCACAGGCTACTCAGGCCAGAAACTTTTGAGGAATTCTCAACCTTCTGCTTCAAATCTTAATAACTACCCAAGCCAGCTTGAATTACCAAAAATGACCAGATGGCTCTGCTGCACAATGCTTCCCCAATTCTGAGAATGCTAGAGATGATAGCAGGGAGTTATCAGCAAAGCTTCTGCCTTAGCAGGGGGCAATAAAACCCACCCTAAGAGTGATCTTGGGGGCTGGCGTTGTGGCTCAGTGGTAGAGAACTTGCCTAGCATGTGTAAGCCACCAGGTTTGATTCTAAGAACCACATAAAAATAAACAAAATAAAGTTCATCAACAACTAATATATATATATATATATATACACACACACACACACACACACACACACACACACACACATTAAAAAAGAGTGCTCTTGGGATTTTAAAAAGCACAGCTGGGAGGAGACCCTCTTTCCTCCCTCTAAAATCATGCTGGCTTCTGTGGCATTTCATTCCTTTGAAACCATCTTCAGATTTCTTCCTTCTTTAGTAATCCTCCTTTTTAATTTATGATGGTTGATTGCAGCCAAGCATCCAGAATTGCACGTTCTAAAAATTTCCAGTCTCTGTATCCACCTCAACCATCAGTACACTAGCTCAGGTCCTCATTGGCTCTTATCTGGACTAGTCCAACATCCCCACAATTCTCTTATTTCTAGTCCTCACAACCACCATCTGTGATACAGTAACAGGAAAAACCATGTTCCCCACACACCCAAACTCATCAATAGCTCTGCATTATTAAAGAAAGATCTAAAATCTTTAAAAGGACTCACCCCACCCTCTATACACAATATTCTCTCCAGCCAAACAGCTTTTCTTCCTCCACTCACATTTTAGCTCTTACTACCCAGAACTGCTTGGGTTTGTATCCACACTGAATTAATTAGTAAGTAGGAAGTTCCCATTCTTGAAAACCTGAAGAAATCAAAGAAAAGTGGCTTTCTTCAGGTTTGCTTCTAGGTATCAAAGTCATCACAATGATGTATACATTTCATTACATCCATATCCATAAATATTGCTGTTACAGATAACTGGTGCCAATGTACACAACACATAAAGCAGCAAGTGTCTGAAAGGAAGAATCAAAGATTATAACAAAAGGTTCTGATCATCCATGCATCTCTGCAGACAGAGCACCAGCACTGACTCCCTGTGAGGATTTCTCACCGAGACAGTGCCCCTTATCCTCCACTGGTACCACTACCCTCTGTAGAAATCAGTAGCCTGGCACATGACCTTTTGTTTCTTAAAGACAGGACCATGTTCCCAGCATCCCTGGATCTCCAAGCCCAGTCAAGTCCTCAGAATACATTAGACACCTATAAATATTTACAGAATAATATGTGCATTCTGAGCTAAGCAGAACACTCAAAGACATTTTCTGATTTTAAAAAGGGCACTAGATATCAGGTTTGAAATCTTGGGCTTCTCCCATTAAATTTCATGAAAATATTTGAAAACACAAATTTTTTAAAAGATATCTCTAACCCATTGTGTAGTTAATGAAATGACCATTATTTCTGTAGGAAAAAAAAAAAAAACTAATTTGAGATTTGAGAAATAAGGTGTTTTGGGTTTTTTTTGTGTGTGTTTTTTTGTTTGTTTGTTTGTTTTTAACTTATACAAAACTTCAGAGAAACTGCATAAGGAGATAAAAAAACTGGTACATTGGACTCCAACAAAAAATCTACATGCTTCATAAGATGTGAAAAGAGTATAGAATAATAAAAATTTTATACTTCACATATCTGATAAGAGTACATTTGTGTATATCCAGAATACATAAGAACTATTACAACTGAACAAGAAAAGAACAGCTCAATTTTAAAATGGGCAAAGGATCTGAATAGTCATTTGTCTAAGAAAGATAAACAATGGCAAACAATTACACAAAAATATTCAATTTCATTACTTATCAGGGAAATCCAAATCAAAACCACAAGGAGATGCCACTTCATACCCATTAGGATGACTACTATGGAAAAATACCATGGCAAAGTGTTGGCAAGGATATGGAGAAATGGAATCTTCAAACATTGCTGATGGAATGTAACATGGTAGAGTCACTTTATAAAACAGTCTGGCAGAGTTACTTATGGCCAATAAAATTCACTCCTAAGTATCTACCCAAAAGAAAACATAAGTCAACTCAGAAACAAAAATATTCACAGAGGGATAATCATAAGAACCACAAAGTGCAAGTCACCCAAATATCCATCAACTGATAAATGAATAAACAAACTGCAGTGTATCCATATAACAGAACACTATTTAGCAATAAAAAAGGAATAAAGTTCTGTTATGTGCTACCTCAAAAACCGGCTAAGAAGCCAGACACAAAAGGCCATATATTGAATGATTACATTTATATAACATGTCCAGAACAAGTAAATCAACAAAGAGAGAAAGGAGATTCATAGCTACATGGAGCAAGAGTGAGTGGAGAGTGATGACTAAAGGGTATGGGTTTTCTTTGGAGATGACAAATGTGTTTCAGAATTAGACAGCAGGATAGGCACACAACTATGTGAATATACTAAAACTCAGTGAATTGCACATTTCAGGAGTGACCTTGATGGTAATATGGATTATATATCAATAAAGCTGTTATTTTTGAAAATGGCTGCACAAAGTTATATAGTAACACCTCTACACAAGGCTCTGGTGAACCACTCTGCCTGTGACAGAATAATCTGTCATGAAAACATACCATCTCTTCAAATGGGGAAATAATCTATGTTCCTACCAATAAATCCCTATTGCAACCAATCATAAAACCAGATACAAAGTAAAAAGAGCAAAGAACAAAAGAGCATGCAATTCACAATTAGCTGGCAAGTTACAGAATGAAACTAACCAAAGACTACAAAAAGAAAAAATGTTTATTAAGACTATCCAGTTCTTATCAATTACATGGATATAAACAAGTCAAAATCCTGTATACTCATAAAAAAATCTGCCAGCTTCTTTATTAGCACATAGCAAGGAAAAATAAGCATTCTCTCCTATAACCAAATTAACATCCCACAGAAGGTCTGTTTGTGCTTGGCAGCATGAACCTTTCATTTCGGAGTGCTGCTAAATTAAACAAGCCTATGTTGTATTGAACACAATGAGCCAGATACACTGGCATGCTCCTAGACTTCATTAGTTGATGCTGAGGAACATTAAAAATAAAAAGGATAGTATAAATGAGGGCAGGGGTGGTGATAGAATAGAGTTATTGTCAATCTTTTCAACATTTCCATTATCTAGAATACAACAATGGAAACAGTTTAACAACTTTCTTCTTTTTTTTCTTTTTTTTTTGTGGAACTGATGATTGGAAGACACATGGATGTACTATAAAGGGGCTAAACCCACAGACCTTTTTTATTTTAATACATGGTCTAAGTTGTTGAAGCTGCCTGTGTACTATTGATCTTCCTGTTGCATCCTCTGAAGTCGAATACAATTTTGTAAGATTCTACCAATACCCTTCTCTATATGTATTACCCTTCTCTGTATTCATAAGAAAGCACTGGAACTTAGATAGAGAAATCTGAATTCAAGTGATAATTTTTTGTTTGTTTTATTTTTTTAAACCTGCTAGCTACATGCCCAAGGACAAATTTCACAATTTTATTGAGTCCTTGTTGTTTTGAGAACAAAATGAAGTAATAATGCACACTAAGAGCACAGTGCAATGCTCAATCCACAGCCCACCACAAAAATCCTCACTGTTCACAACTCTTCACAGCAAATACTCATTTCAGAACTTATACCAGAGTAGGGGTAATTAATATTGGCCATCCTTCTACTTTGTAAACATCTAAAGATTGATGAAGATTTAACATTGAATGAATAATCTTCCTCCTCCCTTCCCCTCCTACATAGGTTTTTGAAAGCTATCAATAAAGTCTCTAAAAATATTAAATCACAGCATGACACAAAGCATTCATTCACCTAAAAGGTATTTAAAAATACTGAACTGAGAGAGAGAAAGGCATGGAGAGAAACACTCTATTAGAAAGAAATGCCTATTTTGCTGTGCAATAATTGGTAATCTTTCCATAAAGATTGATGCAATATGATTATAATTTCCAAGTGTCAGTAATCTGTTTTTAAGGTAAAAGAAAAAAGAAGTGGGATGGTTTCAAGCACCAAGAAAAGATCTGGGAAGATATCCTTTCTCATTGACAGCAATTAATGTTTGAGTGATGGCTTCTAGAATGTTCAGACTGAAAAAAAAAAGTTATATTAGAACAGACTGAAATATATCTAAAACAAAACACAGGGGGTTTAACATACACAAACACAATCTGCACCTGGGTGTCCTCTCTAAACCAACCAAAGAAGGAAAAGCTTGTGTGAAATTCCAATTGCACTGCTATAGATAAGGTGTGGGGAGGGGGATAGTGGTTTTCAGCCATATTCCCATGCTGGATGTCCAATTAAAGACAACATCTAGACTCTGTAGTAATAGACTTTCTATGCCTAGCTCCACACAAAATTGCATTATGTCACACACTGGACAAAACTTTCAGGGTTAGGAGGGAAGAAATTTCTCAGGGGGATGGGATGTTCAGAACTTTGGGAGTTTCACTAACCTCTGAACTCATTATGGACCTTGTGCCCCAAAGCTACTGTTATTCCCTCCCATTTCTAAAACTCCACTCATAAGATTTTGAGTTAACAGTGCCCCTTGGGGAGATCTGGTCAGTAGCAGAGTCCACAGAAGCAAACCCTGAGTGGCTCTCATCTACACTGTACACCAGCACTTGGCATCACTCCTCCCACTGCAGCTCAGTACTACCACCCTGATTACAAAGCTGTTTTATATCAAAGAGTACCAAGTCTCAAATTCTTCACAGGAAGACTGAACTTCTCTGTCTACCAAACTTTCCAATAAAATGATCACTTACTATGCCAGTCTAAATTAAGCTTTATGCCTAATATAGGAAGAAACTGTTTCAAATGCACAAAATCCAACCCATGTATAAATGTAATGAAGCCTTTTTTTGATAGTTGTAGAAGAACATAATAGATTGATTGTTTGATTGATTGACTGATTGATTGATTGATTTTTGTGCTGAGGATCAAACCCAGTGCCTCACACATGCCAGGAAGGCACTCTACCACAGAGCCACAATCCGAGCACTATAATAAAGTCTTAATATCTATTTAAATGTATTATAAAAATTTTAACAAATGCAGCTGACAGGAGAAATAAAGGATAAAGCCTTCATTTTAATTACAACTTCTATTTAATCCCTCACTTTCTAGGAATATTTTT
Source organism: Marmota monax (assembly GCF_021218885.2). Classification (NCBI taxonomy): domain Eukaryota; kingdom Metazoa; phylum Chordata; class Mammalia; order Rodentia; family Sciuridae; genus Marmota; species Marmota monax. The sequence continues at coordinate 712,214 of NW_026694427.1, read as the reverse complement.
AGTGGGCATTAGGGCACACAATAAAGAAATGAACTCATCAGTAAAATAAAAGGCACAGTATAAACAAATTCCTCTACTGCCACAGAAAAGACATTCAAAAACCTCAAACTTCAATATTTTAGAAAACAAATAAGATTACATCATTAGTGACAATAAGATGCCGGAAGGAAAACCTCAGGAAAACCTCATTAATTTTGCCCAATAATGAAGACTCAATAATTTCAAGTCTGCCTTGATTTAATTTTGGATTATGTATTAAGAAACAATTGCTAGGGGCTAGTGTTGTGGCTCTGTGGTACAGTGATTGCCTGACACATGCAGGGCTGTGGGTTCAATACTCACCATCACATATAAATCAATAAAATAAAGGTATTGTGTCCAACTACAACTAAAAAATGAATATTAGAAAAAAGAAACAATTGCTAGGCAAATTAAAGTGCAAATAAAAATTGCTAGAGAATTATTTGATTTTAAGATTTTCACATGAAAAATTGCTTCTGCAATAATACTAATTAAAACTAGTTACATTTATTCTTTAGAATCCTGTATTCCAATAGAAATAAACTATATAAAATACAGAATAAAACACTGGTTAAATCTTTTAGATCATTGATTTTTCCATCTCTCTGTTTACTTTGGCTGTGAAAAACTGGTTTAGGAATCAGAAAAAGTTCACAGTCAGGTCCCAGAGAAAGACATATTCATTCTACTCAAATACTGGCAATCTAATACTCTGCTTTTATTTTTTAAAAATGTGAACCATACAATTACATTTACTTTATTTGGGGGAGGGGGCAATAACTTTATCCTTATTTTCAAACAACATATTGTGAAAAATATTGCCATGTCTATACTGGGAAACATAAAGAGATCTTAAACAAAATCCAGCAGCATACCTAGTTTAAATACTTACTCTGCCCATAATGGAAAAAAAAAAGATTTAAAATACATGGCTTATGTGATTTTAAAAATTAAATAGAAGATAGTCCAAATCAAATTTTGAAACATAGTACCATCAAATGAAATAGTAGCAAGTGCCACAGAGTTATGCACATCTAAATTAAATGAAACTACATTAGTCTTCTCTAAATTAAAATGTATGGGTATTCACTTTCACATCCTTAATCTAATAATAAATACATATCAACCATTGGGAGATTGAGGCTTAGGCAGGAGGATCGTAAGTTCATGGCCAGCCTTAGGAACTTAGTGAGGCCCTAAGCAATTTAGCAAGACCCTATCTCAAAATAAAAAATAAAATAAAATAAAATAAACAAAAGGGCTGGAGATGTGTTTCTGTGGTAAAGTGCCCCTAGATTAAATCCTCAGTACCAAAAAATTAAACAAATAAGTAAATAATGATTTGGGTGTCTGTGGATGCCCACCAAGTAGGTAGGTATTCAGTGCTGAATAAAAACTGGTGAATAAATCACCAGTTGGACCATATGGTCCCAACCTTGGGGTACTCTGTAGACAATGTTAATTTAAGTGAAAACAAAAGCCCCTTCAGGAAAGGCAATCAAGATGAACTTTATATAAAAAAGACAGTTAATGATTTTTTATTAAGGCAAAGAATAAACAGTAGGTCAATCACAAAGTTGTGAATCTGCTTCATGTTAGGCTACCCTTATATGTAACTCTTATTTGATTGAAATAAAATCTAAAGCAAACAAAACGTTAAAAATCATATTTACATCAGGAAGTGATAAAATCTTTTGGACAGAAGAAATACACATAGGTTTAATACACATAGGTTTACACATGAACACGCAATCACATAGTTTACATGACTCAAAAACACTATATTATCAACCAATTATGAATTATTCTGTATGCTATTCAGCCATTGGTATCCATGTTTGAAAATTGTTAAGAAATTTATTTTGAAAGTTATTTTAGGCTTCCCTTCAGGTGAATAAAACACAAAAGTACTGCTCTTTGCAGAGGAAAACATTCTGTATTCAAAACAATTATACCTGGTTGATCAAGTTTTCAAATTTTGTTTTTTTATATTTCTTTTTTAGGTGGACACAATATCTTTATTTTATTCTTATGTGGTGCTGAGGATTGAACCCAGTGCCTCATACATGCCAGGCTAGCACACTAACACTTGAACCACATCCCTAATCCTCAAGTTTTCAAATATTATAATGAGTTAAAATCAAGGCAAAACACCAAAAAAAAAAAAAAAAAAACCTCAATATATTCAAATATTTGCATCATATTTATGCTTAAGATTATCTGACACATAAGAGTCACAAGTATGTTCCTAAGGACAGAATTCTCTATTAATAATAATATTGAATGAAAGAAATCTTTGAATAACACAAAGTTTCCTTCAATAGTTGAATACAGTGGAACACAGCTGTTATCCCAGAAACTCAGGAGACTGAGGCAGGAAGATCACAAGTCCAAGAACAGCCTCAGCAACTTAGCGAGGCCCTGTATCAAAATAAAATTAAATAAATAAATGAATAAATAGATAGATAGATAGATAGATAGATAGATAGATGGTCCTGGGAATCTAATTCACTGATGAGGTGCCCCTGGGTTAAATCCCCAATAGCAATTAAAAACATGTTATCTCAAAAATGTCCTTTTTCTTCCCTATTGAATTAGCAAAATTAAAAAGATTAATAAAACTTGGTATAAGCAAGGATTTTGAAAATAAGATTCTCATGGACATTGAAGGGGATAGTTTTTATAGATAACAGCTTAGCCATGTTTATCAATATTTAAAACATATATAATGTTTGACCTGGCAGTTATACCTCTAAGAAGATAAATGAATAAGTATACTATCATCAACATACCATTATTCACAGAAAGAAAAACAAGTATCAATGTAAATGGTTATCAAAGTAGTAGATAGATTAAGTATGATGCCTCTAAATGATGGAAAACTAGGCATCGAGGGCTGGCTGGAAAACGAGGCATTGTAGCTCAGTGGTAGAGCACTTGCCTGGCAACTGTGAAAAACAGGTTTGATTCTCAGCACCACATATATAAATAAAGATCTACTGACACATAAAAAAATAATTAAAAAAATAAAACTAGGCAGCCAGTTAAATGATCAACCATGATTATACACATCACTTTCAACTCACAAATAGAGATATATAAAACATATTAAAAATGACCACGTAGCTTCTTATTTAAAGTCTTTTATACTGCTATTTATTTAAAGTCTTCTATATACTTTCATATCCATAAATAAGTTTCCAAGAGTGAGTTAATGGTGGCCATTTCTTTGTGCAGGAATTGAGGGCTTACTATTGTTATTATGTTGTTTTTATGGGTAGAATTTTTTCTATTTATTATAATAAAAAATCACAACAAACTTTTAAGATAAAGAAGTGCCTGTATATCACCAAAATTACTTCAAATCTTTTCAACTTCCTATTTAAGAGGAAAGAATTCATTGAATGTTGCTAGATGTAATACAGGATCTCCTTCTCAAACCACACTTTAAAATGACAAAATAATAGAAATTAAAATATTAGAGTCAAAGAGATAGGGGAAGACAAACATCATTATTCAGACAGCCCACATTATTGGCATCCACCTTACCACCACAGGTTCTATGAACTGAAACACTCCTAAAAACATATCCCTTTTACAACTTAAAGAAGCAGAATAAATAATAATAATAATTAAAGAATTTTTTTAAAGAGAGAGGGAGGGGGGAGAGAGAGAGAGAGAGAGAGAGAGAGAGAGAGAGAGAGAGAGAGAGAGAGAGAATTTTTTTTTAATATTTATTTTTCAGTTTTTGGCGGACACAACATCTTTGTATGTGGTGCTGAGGATCGAACCCGGGCCGCACGCACGCCAGGCGAGCGCACTACCGCTTGAGCCACATCCCCAGCCCCTAATTAAAGAATTTTTAAGATGTAAAATCATAAACACTTACCACAGTAAAAATATTTAATTATTTTCCTGTCTTACATTCTTTCTTAGCACCTGAAAAAAAGAAAAAAAAGTTTGGAGAAGTTAAATAGATTTTAAATGTATACATTTAATCTGATGTTTATTTATTTTCGATTTTTGTTTTTCTGGCACTAGACATAATAGTTCAAAAGTACTCATGGAAAAATAAGCAAGCAAGAATTCCCAGGAATATGAAAAGCAACAAGGGGAAACTAGTTTTAAAAGATGTTAAAAGTTTTACAAAACCAATAATGTGATGCTGGTGTATGAAGAAAAATACTAATAGAATACAAACACCAGAGACACCCCAATACATCCAAAAGTTAACAATACCATAAGAGTATTCAAAGAAGGGCTCTAAAATCAACAGGTGAAAATATCAAGCACACAGAAAAAGATAAAGTTGAACCCATGCATCGTTATGAACACCAGAAAAAATCCTAGTTTGAACCTTTAAATATAAAAGTGATACCATAAAAGTACTTAAAGAAACCATGGGCAAATTCTAAAAATCTTGGATGCCTTTCAGTGACTTAAAATCCAGATACCTGGACTGGAGCTGTAGCTCAGTGATAGAGCACTTGCCTAGCACTTGTGAGGCACTGGGTTCAATCCTCAGCACCACATAGAAATAAAGAAAACTTTTTTCAAATATCAAAATACCATAATGAGTAATATAAACTGTAGAATTCAAAGAAAAAATGTAAGACTTCTATATATCAAAATATGTGAAGGTAAATAAAAAATAAGTGAAAATTTTGGGGAAAAGTACCATTTATAGCACACAGAGCTAATCTCTACAATTTATAAATTTCTAGAAATTGATAAGGGGAAAAAAGCAATTTGAAACAAAAATGTGAAAAAACACATGAACAGAGAGTTTACAAGAAACGAAATACAACTAGTTTTTAAGCATAAGAGCTCAGCCTCATTAATAATGATAGCAATGTACATTAAAATGACTCTATATTGATAATTCTCATCCATCAAACTGTTAACAAATTCAAGGGTTGTAAAGACACAGTACATTGGAAAGGCCCCAGAAAAACAGGAACTCTCTCATACACTGCAATCTGCCCTCCTGTATCTGTGGTATTCAGACTGGATTTGACAATCATAGGTGAAAATATTTTTTAAAAAAATTATCATACAGAGCACATACCAACTTTTTTCCTTACTATTAGTCCCTAAATAATACAGTGTAACAACTATTTACATAGCATTAATATTGTATTAGGTCTTTTAAGCAATCTAAAGATGATTTAAAAGTATGCAGATGTGCGTAGGTTATATGCAAATACTATGCTTTTTATATAATAGACTCAAGCATCCTTGAATCTCAGTATCCACTAAGGGGTCCTCAATCCAATCCTCCAAGGATAAGGAGGAGCAACTGTACTTTTGGGTGTTTAAAATGGTGCAACACTTAAGAAAGGAAGTATTTAACAAAACCATAAATGTCCTGCACACTGGCACAGGGATCCCACTTCTAGGAATGCATCCCAGAGATGTATCTGCATATGTGAAATGATATATATACAAGGTGTTTCACCACAGTATGGTCTGTGATAAACCTAGAGAAGACCCAAATACCCACAAGGGTGGCTGGTTAAGTAAACAAGGCACTTAATAGATGCTGTTTAAACACAGCTGTTTTTTTGTTTTTTTTAAGTGTTTTCTATAAACAAAGATTTATTCTTTCTAAATAAATACTAATAGGAAAAGATCTCAAGAGCATATAAAGAAAAAGCCATGGGACAGAATTAGTTACATATTATGCTACAGTTTATATAAAAAGAATATAGTACACTGGCATTTCTCCAACTATAAAAGGAAACAATTGACATCTATGAGAAATAAATTAAAGGAGGTTATCCAAGAAAGAGGGGTGAAGCAGTTGGAAATCAGACTTTCCCAAGCATGGCTGTGTCATTTTAACTTTTAACCAAAAGAACATTAAAAAGTTTTTTTTAACATTAAAGTTTTTTAAACATTAAAAACAATACTTACACAAAGAAGACAAAGAGACACCTATAGATAAGACTTAAAAACAAGCTTTAAATAGATTTTTATATAGATTTTTTGCTCTGAAATTAGATGCTGAAAAGCAATCTTGGTGTGGTTATCACAAAAAATATGCTTTTTCCCCCTTCAATCAAGTTAAAGGATATGATAATCTGTTTTTAAAAAGCTATTTGAAGGAGTAAGAAATTAGGAAATCAGGAGGATCCCAAGTTTGAGACTGCTTCAACAGCTTCAGAAGATCCCATTTCAAGAAGGGAAAAAAGGGCTATAACTCAGTGGTAGAGTGCCTATGGGTTCAATCCAATCCCTGTAAGTAACCCAGCCCCTAAGTGATGACATGAATGTATATTCTACTCAACTCAGACCTGCTATGGTACACACTGATGTCACTGCCCAACTCTTTTATAACATCAAACTGCTAAAATGATTCTAGTGTTTAGTTGTCAACATTTCTAATGTGAATTCCCATCAAACACAGACAAAATTTTGTGACAGGAAATAACTTTGCCTCCCAAGATTCTAGAATAATTGACAAAAGTGTCACTAACCAATACCATGTCTATGTTATATGTCAGACACTTCAGAAAAAAAAATAATAATTTTCCTAGAAAAAAGTTGTTAAAATTAATTAGATAATGGATATGTTCTTAATAGTATTCTCAAAGAGTAAGAAATGTCCTTAAGAAAAATTTTTATATTATCAAAGAGTTTGGGGGACATCCTGGGGCATTTAGTATTTTGGAGTCAGGATCTAGGCTTCTCACAGTGCTTGGGTGGGATGGATCTGTATCATCAAGATTCATCCTGGTCACAAGAATTTTGATCTTAAAATGGTGTAATCAAGCCCACTTTAAATGAGCATTTCTTTAAGACATAATATTTAAAGCTTTTATAGGAAAGCCCACAGCTTGCCTCTAATTATGTAAGACAAAGTAGTAAGGGATGATTCAGTAGAATAAGGAAACTATCTGAAAATTAGTGCTCATTACTTTACACACAATCACATAGTTTACATGACTCAAAAACACTATATTATGAACCAATTATGGAAATAATATTCTGTATGCTATTCAGCCATTGGTATCCATGTTTGAAAATTGTTAAGAAATTTCTTTTGAAAGTTACTTTATGCTTCCCTTCAGGTGAATAAAACACAAAAACTGCTCTTTGCAGAGGAAAACATTCTGTATTCAAAACAATTATACCTGGTTGATCAAGTTTTCAATTTTTTTTTTTATATTTCTTTTTTAGGTGGACACAATATCTTTATTTAAAAGCCTGCTACTCTGAACTGACTCTAAAATATATCTATATAAAATTTTACATTATTATATTTTTCCAAAGTAATTCTTTTTTCACATGACCTATTTACTGTTTTTTAAAAGAGTTTCTTTGATCCTTCATCAAATTATGAATTCTCATGTCTTTATAATCTTTAATTAAAGGGGAGGCTCTGCACTTCAACTCATTTGCTATTAGTATTAACTATGTGTTTCCTATTTTCATCATGAATTCCTTTGTAGGGCAAAGGCTGCTCTGTTAGTGAAGGGAATGTATGTTGAACAAGTTGTGGCTTTAGAATGAGGGGCTTAATGTAAATTGTTAACCTTTTTTCAGGAACCCTGATTTGCAATCTTTTCCCTATGAATTTCTTTTTTTTTTTAATTTTTTACTGTTGGTTGTTCAAAACATTACATAGTTCTTGATATATCATATTTCACACTTTGATTCAAGTGGGTTATGAACTCCCACCTTCACCCCATACACAGATGCAGAATCACATCAGTTACACATCCATTGATTTACAAATTGCCATACTAGTGTCTGTTGTGCTCCGCTGCCTTTCCCATCCTCCACCCTCCCCCCTCCCCACCTCTCCCCTCCCCTCCCCTCCTCTCTCTCTACCCCCTCCACTGTATAACCCTGAGGGTCTCCTTCCATAACCATGCAATTTCCCTTCTCTCTCCCTTTCCCTCCCACCTCTCATCCCTGTTAAATATTAATCTTCTTCTCCTGCTCTTCGTCCCTACTCTGTTCTTAGTTATTCTCCTTATATCAAAGAAGACATTTGGCATTTGTTTTTTAGGGATTGGCTAGCTTCACTTAGCATAATCTGCTTCTAATGCCATCCATTTCCCTGTAAATTCTATGATTTTGTCATTTTTTAATGCAGAGTAATACTCCATTGTGTATAAATGCCACATTTTTTTTATCCATTCGTCTATTGAAGGGCATCTAGGTTGGTTCCACAGTCTTGCTATTGTGAACTGTGCTGCTATGAACATCGATGTAGCAGTGTCCCTGTAGCATGCTCTTTTTAGGTCTTTAGGGAATAGACCAAGAAGGGGAATAGCTGGGTCAAATGGTGGCTCCATTCCCAGCTTTCCAAGAAATCTCCATACTGCTTTCCAAATTGGCTGCACCAATCTGCAGTCCCACCAGCAATGTACAAGTGTACCCTTTTCCCCACATCCTCACCAGCACTTGTTGTTGTTTGACTTCCTAATGGCTGCCAATCTTACTGGAGTGAGATGGTATCTTAGGGTGGTTTTGATTTGCATTTCTCTGACAGCTAGAGATGGTGAGCATTTTTACATGTACTTGTTGATTGACTGTATGTCCTCCTCTGAGAAGTGACTGTTCAGGTCCTTGGCCCATTTGTTGATTGGGTTGTTTGTTCTCTTATTGTCTAATTTTTTGAGTTCTTTGTATACTCTGGATATTAGGGCTCTATCTGAAGTGTGAGGAGTAAAGATTTGTTCCCAGGATGTAGGCTCCCTATTTACCTCTCTTATTGTTTCTTTTGCTGAGAGAAAACTTTTTAGTTTGAGTAAGTCCCATTTGTTGATTCTAGTTATTAACTTTTGTGCTATGGGTGTCCTATTGAGGAATTTGGAGCCCGACCCCACCGACTGTAGATCGTAGCCAACTTTTTCTTCTATCAGACGGCGCGTCTCTGATTTGATATCAAGCTCCTTGATCCATTTTGAATTCACTTTTGTGCATGGTGAGAGAAAGGGATTCAGTTTCATTTTGTTGCATATGGATTTCCAGTTTTCCCAGCACCATTTGTTGAAGATGCTATCCTTCCTCCATTGCATGCTTTTAGCCCCTTTATCAAATATAAGATAGTTGTAGTTTTGTGGATTGGTTTCTGTGTCCTCTATTCTGTACCATTGGTCCACCTGCCTGTTTTGGTACTAGTACCATGCTGTTTTTGTTACAATTGCTCTGTAGTATAGTTTGAAGTCTGGTATCGCTATACCGCCTGATTCACACTTCCTGCTTAGCATTGTTTTTGCTATTCTGGGTCTTTTATTTTTCCGTATGAATTTCATGATTGCTTTCTCTATTTCTACAAGAAATGCCATTGGGATTTTGATTGGCATTGCATTAAACCTATAGAGAACTTTTGGTAATATCGCCATTTTGATGATGTTATTTCTGCCTATCCATGAACAGGGTATATTTTTCCATCTTCTAAGATCTTCTTCTATTTCTCTCTTTAGGGTTCTGTAGTTTTCATTGTATAAGTCTTTCACCTCTTTTGTTATGTTGATTCACAAGTATTTTTTTTTTTTGAAGATATTTTGAATGGAGTGGTTGTCCTCATTTCCATTTCAGAGGATTTGTCGCTGATATACAGGAATGCCTTTGATTTATGCGTGTTGATTTTATATCCTGCCACTTTGCTGAATTCATTTATTAGCTCTAATAGTTTCTTTGTAGAGCCTTTTGGGTCTGCTAGGTATAGAATCATATCATCTGCAAATAGTGATAATTTAAGTTCTTCTTTTCTTATTTTTATGCCTTTAATTTCTTTCATCTGTCTAATTGCTCTGGCCAGTGTTTCGAGAACTATGTTGAAGAGAAGTGGAGAGAGAGGGCATCCCTGTCTTGTTCCAGATTTTAGAGGGAATGCCTTCAATTTTTCTCCATTCAGAATGATGCTAGCCTGAGGCTTAGCATAGATTGCTTTTACAATATTGAGGTATGTTTCAGTTATCCCTAGTTTTTCTAGAGTTTTGAACATAAAGGGATGCTGTACTTTGTCGAATGCTTTTTCCGCATCTATCGAGATGATCATATGGTTCTTATTTTTAAGTCTATTGATGTGGTGAATAACATTTATTGATTTCCGTATATTGAACCAGCCTTGCATCCCAGGGATGAATCCTACTTGATCATGGTGTACAATTTTTTTGATATGTTTTTGTATCCGATTCACCAGAATTTTATTCAGGATTTTTGCATCTAGTTTCATTAGAGATATTGGTCTGTAGTTTTCTTTCTTTGAAGTGTCTTTGTCTGGTTTAGGTATCAGGGTGATGTTGGCCTCATAGAATGAATTTGGAAGTTCTCCCTCCTTTTCTATTTCCTGAAGTAGCTTGAAAAGTATTGGTATTAGTTCTTCTTTAAAGGTTTTGTAAAACTCTGCTGTATACCCATCCGGACCTGGGCTTTTCTTAGTTGGTAGTCTTTTGATGGTTTCTTCTATTTCCTCAATTGATATTGGTCTGTTTAGGTTTTCTATATCCTCCTGACTCAATCTGGGCAGATCATATGACTTAAGAAATTTATCTATGCCTTCACTATCTTCTAATTTATTGGAGTATAAGGATTCAAAATAGTTTTTGATTATCTTCTGTATTTCTGAAGTGTCTGTTGTGATATTGCCTTTTTCATCCCGTATGCTAGTAATTTGAGTTCTCTCTCTTCTTCTCTTCGCTAGCATCGCTAAGGGTCTGTCGATTTTGTTTATTTTTTCAAAGAACCAACTTTTAGTTTTGTCAATTTTTTCAATTGTTTCTTTTGTTTCGATTTCATTAATTTCAGCTCTGATTTTAATTATTTCTTGCCTTCTACTTCTTTTGCTGTTGTTTTGCTCTTCTTTTTCAAGGATTTTGAGTTGAAGTATGAGATCATTTATTTGTTGGTTTTTTCTTTTTTTAAGGAATGAACTCCAAGCAATGAATTTTCCTCTTAGAACTGCTTTCAATGTGTCCCATAGATTCCGATATGTTGTGTCTGTGTTTTCATTTATCTCTAAGAATTTTTTAATTTCCTTCTTGATGTCTTCTATAACCCATTGATCATTCAGTAACCTATTGTTCATTCTCCAATTGATGTATGCTTTTTCCTTCCTTCTTTTATCGTTGATTTTCAGTTTCATTCCATTATGATCAGATAAGATGCATGGTATTATCTCTACTCCTTTATATTGTCTAAGAGTTGCCCTGTGACATAATATATGATCTGTTTTTGAGAAGGATCCATGTGCTGCTGAGAAAAAAGTGTAACTGCTTGATGTTGGGTGGTATACTCTATATATGTCAATTAGGTCTAGGTTATTAATAGTGTTATTGAGTTCTATAGTTTCCTTATTCAACTTTTGTTTGGAAGATCTGTCCAGTGGCGAGAGAGGTGTGTTGAAGTCTCCCATGATTATGGTGTGGTAAGAGTTTGTTTGATGAACATAGCTGCACCATTGTTTGGGGCTTAAATATTTATGATTGTTATGTCTTGTTGGTGTATGGTTCCCTTAAGCAGTATGTAGTGTCCCTCTTTATCTCTTTTGATTAACTTTGGCTTGAAATCTATTTTATTTGATATGAGTATGGACACGCCTGCTTGTTTCCAAAGTCCATATGAGTGATATGATTTTTCCCAACCTTTCACCTTCAGCCTATGTATGTCTTTTCCTATCAAATGCGTCTCCTGTAGGCAGCATATTGTTGGGTCTTGTTTTGTGATCCATTCTACTAGCCTGTGTCTCTTAATTGGTGAGTTTAAGCCATTAACATTTAGGGTTATTATTGAGATATGTGTTGTTCTTCCAGCCATATTTGTTTATTTCTGTTACTAAACATTGTTTGTTTTCCTCTTTGATTATCCCCCCCCTTTACTGTCCTACCTCCCACTGTTGGTTTTCATTGTTATTTTCCATTTCCTCTTCCTGTAATGCTTTGGCGAGGATGTTTTGAAGAGATGGTTTTCTAGCTGCGAATTCTTTAAACTTTTGTTTATCGTGGAAGGTTTTAATTTCATTCTCCATCCTGAAGCTTAATTTCGCTGGATACACAATTCTTGGTTGGAACCCATTTTCTTTCAGTGTTTGAAATATGTTATTCCAGGATCTTCTAGCTTTCAGAGTCTGTGTTGAAAGATCAGCTGTTATCCTGATTGGCTTACCCCTAAATGTAATCTGCTTCCTTTCTCTTGTAGCTTTTAAAATTCTCTCCTTATTCTGTATGTTGGGCATCTTCATTATAATGTGTCTAGGTGTGGATCTCTTATGATTTTGCACATTCGGCGTCCTGTAGGCTTCTAGGATTTGGGATTCTGTCTCATTCTTCAAGTCTGGGAAGTTTTCTTGTATTATTTCATTGAATAGACTGCTCATTCCTTTGGTTTGGAGCTCTGTACCTTCCTGTATCCCAATGACTCTTAAGTTTGGTCTCTTAATGTTATCCCATGTTTCTTGGATGTTCTGCTCATGGTTTCTTAACAGTCTTGCTGAGCTGTCTATGTTCTTTTCCAGTTGAAATACTTTGTCTTCATTGTCTGATGTTCTATCTTCTAAGTGTTCTACTCTGCTGGTAGTATTCTCCATTGAGTTTTTAAGTTGGTTTATTGCTTCCTGCATTTCAAGGATTTCTGATTGCTTGTTTTTTATAACCTCTATCTCCCTGTATAGTTGATCCTTTGCTTCCTGGATTTGTTTGCGTAATTCATTGTCGAAGTGATCTTTCATTGTCTGATTTTGCTGTTTAATGTCTTCCTTGATACTCCAGATCATCTGAAGCATGTATATCCTGAATTCTTTATCTGACATTCCATCTGCTGCAGCTGTTACCTATTCTAAAGTTGCGTTGACCTGAATTGCTTGTGGTCCTTTCTTTCCTTGTCTTTTCATACTGCTTGCGTATCTTTCCTGCAGGTGCGGGCGGCAGCTCTGCTCTCTCCTTATTCCAATTGGGGTGTCGTGGCTACCACGCCGGCAGGTCACTGGGCCTGTTCTGGGAGCTGGTGGTGGCTCTGTTCTGCCCCTACTCCAATTGGGGTGACGAGTGTACCACGCCAGCAGGCCACCGGGCCTGATCCACTGGTCGGTTGCAGGTTTGCCTACCCTGCAGGTGCGGGCGTCAGCTCTACTTTGCCCCTACTCCAAATGGGGTGACGTGTCTGTCGTACCGGCAGGCCACTGGGCCTGTCCCGCTGGTCGGTCACAGATCTGCCCACCTTTCGGGCACGGGTGGAGGCTCTGCTCTGCCCCTACTCCAATTGGGGTGTCGTGACTACCCCGCCTGCAGGACGCTGGGCCTGTTCCTGGCACGGGAGGCGACTCTGCTCTGTCACTACTCCAATTAGGGTGGTGTTTGTACCACGCCGGCAGGTTCCTGGGCCTGATACGCCTTTCTGTTGTAGGTCTGCCTACCTTGGAGACGCGGGCGGCGGATCTGCCCTGCCCCTCCTACCACGCCTGCGGACCCCTGGGCCTGATCTGCAGGTTGATCACTGGTCTGCTCACCCTGCGGGCACGGGTGGCGGTTCCTCTCCGCCCCCACTCCAATTGGGGTCACGTGACCACCACACCGGCAGGGCCTGATCCGGGCGTGGGAGAAGGATCTGCTCTGCCCCTACTCCAGTTGGGGTGACGTGTGTACCACACTGGCAGGCCACTGGGCCTGACCCGCCAGGCTGTCACAGGTCTGTTTACCTTGCAAGCGCGAAGGGCGGCTCTGCCCTGCCCCTCCTACCACGCCCATGTACCTCTGGGTCGCGGGTCTGCCCACCTGGCAGGTGTGGGTGGCAGCTCCGCTCCGCCCCCTCTCCAATTGGGGTCATGCGGTCACCACGCTGGCGAGCCGCTGGGCCTGCTCTGGGCGCTGGCGGCGGCCCGGCTCCTCCCCTGTGGCTCGAGGACAAATTGAGGAGACTCGGGTGACTGTGCCTCACCCCCCCTACCAGGAGACCAACTGCTTATGTCACCGCTGGTATTGATGAAGATCTCTCCTCCGCCGCTTTCTGCTGACATCAGATCTCTGCCATGTTGGTATCCTATGCGAATGGCAGCATTTCGTTCCCCTTGCCGGGCAACCAAAGCAATGCGTGAGTACTGACCGGCCCTCAGCAGGACCCGGACCGAGACACAGTTTCCGCGGGCTCCTAGCCCCGGTCCAGGGAAGTTCCGGGAGCCGGAACTCGGCCGCTCCGTGCTCGGTGTAAGCTCCTATAAGTGTAAGCTCCAAGAAGCAGTCCCCGCGGGCTCAGTTCCGGGAGCCGGAATTCAGCTGCTTAGTGCTTGGTGTATGCTCTGATAGTAGCAGGGTCCAAGAAGCAGCCTCCGCAGGCTCCGCAGCCCTGAGCCAGGGCGGTTCCGGGACGGTTCCGGGAGCTGGCTGTCTCAAAATATTGAGAAGGATATTTAGCTAATGAGTTCTTAGTTTTATTTTTAATTAATCATTTAATAGTGTAATTTCTTTTTAACCATAAATTAGATACATTTTTTAGGTTTATTAATATAGTTACTGTACAAGTTTTTTTGTTCTGGGCATTGAACCCAGGGTCTTGTGCATGTGAGGCAAGTACTCTACCAAAATTGAGTGCTAATTACTATCACCTAATTCTATACCTATTTAAGGTGTATAATTTTAGCATTTTACATAAAAACACATCCAAAAATCCAGCTCAATAATTAATTGATTCATCCCTTACCCCAAAGTATTTTCTAGTATCCTTTTTTAGTCTCTATTATGCTCTTCCCCACCACCTTTTGTGAAATTAATTTGATCCTATTTAACAATGACAATACTTGACCAGCATCAAAACTCTACAGATCAATGAATTATTACAAGTGGAACATACTATGTAAATACTATTTCTATTAAGAAATACACCATTAATGATACAATGGAGAACAGCTTTGTGTCCTTTTGTTTTCACTGTACCCTCCAGTCACCCTACTGGTAATTTTAACTTTTTTGTTCTAACTTGTTTTTTTAATGTATTATTTTTAAAGATAAATAAATAAATATACAGCAGTAGGACCATTTATTTATTTAATTTTACCAAAAAAATGCATAAAATACATAGCTCATTGTGTAGGAAACAGAATCTTACATCATTTATACCTAAATTTTGTTGGTTGAGAAAATCAGAGGGTGATCCAGGAGTCATAAAAAAGAGGGGCAGCTCAAAATGTGATGGATGGAGCATTAAGAGTTCAGGGATGAGAGGTAACCAGAGTATAAGGATTGCTGGGATAAGTTGAACAAAAAGAAAAAAAAAATGTTTGGGATGAGTTACTGGAAACAATCTGAGAAAGCTCAGATGAAACAGGTCCAGAAGTGAAGCAACAGCATATTTAAGTCTGAGGAGCAGTGCCTGAAGAGGAACAAATTAGAAGTCATGAAAAAAAAAATAATGTGACATCTCTGATAGAGCTCTAAGAGAAGGAAGCCAGGTGTGTGTCATACTTGTTTGATTACACGATTACACCATTAAGTTCTGTTTTTTAGGAATTTCCAAATATGAGGCCACTGGGGTAAGTATTATGTTGCCACAATATTTTCTGTCTTCTCCCACTTGGAATAAACCTTTTTCTCATCTGATACACAGTTAGCAGTTTCTTCTTCCTCCTCAGATCCATTCATTTACTCCTTCACCACTTTTTCTTCTACTCATTCCAGTTGGTCTTTCTTTCCATTGTGTCCATATTTTTCAAGACAAAGGGGGGAGTGAATCATTTTCATTGTGTCTCCTGATCTGTACTCAGAACTCCTTAAACTCTGATCTTCTCCTTGTGGGTTCTTCAAATCAGAGTCCCAGTTAGAGGTAGGAGAACCAATATGTCCTCTCTTGTTCCAGGCCACTGCATTCCCCTTACAAAGCTCTCAGTGCTGTTTGGCAGAATTATAGGTTTGGGGGACACTCACTCTAATGTTATTCCAAAGTTGAAATGGGGAGCAGAAATTTCACCTGTCAGAGAGACAATCTCTGTGCTGGTCCAATGACCAGGGTGGTCAGGGAGTGGGCAGGCTGGCCTGCATAAGCCATCCTCCTGAGAACTAGCTGTGGTCACATGAGAAGGGCCTTCACTTCTTCTGAGTGCAGTGTCCCCCACTGATCTAGGGACCTTCCAGTAGATCCAGATTCTAAAAGTTCTACCACCTCCTAATATCACCAGTTTGGGGACCAAGACTCCAGCTCCATCCTTTGGAAACAGACAATAGCAGATGGTAATAAAAACTGGTCAGGGTTATTGCAAAGGGATTAAAAAAATCTCTCTTTTTCATCAATAGATGTTTCATATTTGAAAATTTTTGAGGAAACTTCAAACTTACAGACATTTATGAACAGCACAAAGTTCTTCTTTCCCACTGAAACTGTTTGAGAGTCAGCTTAGACCTGATGGCCCACTACATTTTACTATGTGCTCCCTCCCAATGATGACCTCCTACACGAGCCAACACCACAAAGAATCTAGAGATCAGTCTTATCATGTTTGGCCTTCAGTTATCAAGTCCACCTCAAATCCTGTCACTGTCTCCATCTGCCTTTAGTCAGGATGTGCTGCTGTCCCAGTTCACACGAGTCCTCAGAGGCAAGTCTCCATTTTCTTTGAGTCAGGAACACTTGCAGTGTTCCCCTGAACATCAGGACCTGGTCACTTTTGAAGAGGTCACTTCAATTGCCTTATAGAATGTCCCCTGTAGGAGTTGCTGTCCCCTCTTGATTACATTTCACTTGTCAATCTGTGGTAGTGTACCTGCTGTGCTGATATTAGAAAGGACCACAGACCGGGGGTTTGAACAGCAAAAATGTATTGTTTAGCAGTTGTGGGATCCATAGGTAGAGAGGGAGGCACCAGCATCTGTTCTCCTCAGAGGCCTCTCTGAGTTGCTGGGGGTCGTTCTTCTGTGTGTCACATGGTCTTTCCCCAGCTGTATCTTAGTTCTAAGTTCCTCTTTCTATGAGGCCACCAGGCACATTGAATTAAACCAGACAGAAGGCCTCTGTTTACATAACTATCCTTTCAAGCACCCTGTCTCCAATCTGTCATGCCCTGTGTCACTGGGGTCACAACCCCAACATTTTAGCCTATACAACACAGGAATGTCCATAGACAAAGCTGTGAACCTGATTCAGGTGATGTCACCTGAATTCTCTGATGCACATTGACCTTCCTCCTTCAAAATTAGAAGAGATTTGTGGACAATATCCTTGATGCTTCATAAATATCCCTTTCTTCATTAAGATAGAAGTATCAATTCATTAATTTATATTTTATTCTGTGGTTTATAACATATTTTCATAATTGATTCTTTTGATGCTCAAATATTTCCAGCGTAGCTAGTTGGAGTCCCATTGAAGTTGGTTTCTGTTTTGATAGGCTATGACCACCTTGTTCCTTTAGTGTACCCTTAGTTCCCAGATGGACCAGGATCCATCTCCATTTTCCATTTGGGATTCTGTAATAGACATTTCTTCAAGGATTGATGGTTCTTTTTACAAAAGAATAATGGTATTTAGAAACCATGGGTGTTTTCAAGACTAAAAGACTATTTATTCTAGACTAGAGAAATTCTCTATTTATGTCTGTATTAACCGACAGAGACATTTATACTTAATTCTGCAAGTTACTTAGTTACTTACTCTACCTGAATTGTGAGTATACAGTGATATCTTTGATTATGGTCTAAAATCGTAGGTTTTATTCAGTTAGTCTCCTTTCAGGTAAGTAACTCCTTTCTGTAACACTGAGTTCTTGGATCTAGTTATCTTAAATGAATTGGCATTTTTGACCAATTCCTGTTTTATCACTTTTTTTGCTGCTGTGACAAAAGGATCTGACAAAAACAATTTTATGGGAGAAAGATTTTACCTAAGGGCTCATGGTTTCAGAGGTCTTTTTTTTTTTTTTTTTTTGAGAGAGAGAGAGAGAGAGAGAGAGAATTTTTTTAATATTTATTGTTTAGTTTTCAGAGGACACAACATCTCTGTATGTGGTGCATGCCAGGCAGATGCGCTACCACTTGAGCCACATCCCCAGTCCTCAGAGGTCTTAAATAGCCACATTCATTGGAACTTGAGGAGAGGCAGGGCAACTTGGGAGGAGAGTGTGGCAAAGGGAAGAAGCTCAAATGATGATCTCCAAGGAGAGAGAGAGAGAGAGAGAGAGAGAGAGAGAGAGAGAGAGAGAGAGATTGATTTAGTTCACTTGCCAGATATAAAATACATACCCTAAAGACATGCCCTCAATGACCCACCTCCTCTGGCCACTTTCTACCAGCCTACAGTTACCACTCAGTTAATCCCAACAGAGGATTATTTCACTGGTTGGCTTAAGATCCTCACAACCTAATAATTTTTCCTCTAAATCTTCTTGCATTGTCTCACACATGAGCTTTTGGGAAACACCTCACATCCAAATCATCACAATAACCCTGTTCAAAACCAGTCCCCAGCTGTCATCCTCACCTACCCCTCCTTGCACCCACTTTCTCTAACATACCCACCTGCTCCACTCTGACACCCCTCTTTGGTCACCATCATATTTGTCTCCCTGCATGGGTGTCTTTCTCATCATGCCTGGGCTGTCTCCTACTCAGGGGACTCCTATCGCTCCAAGTGTTCTCCTTGTCTCACGCCTCTTGGACACCCACACCTGGATAACACTACCAATTCCCCATGTGGGGACACCCCCAGGACCCCACTGAGACTGCAATTCTCCATGCAGGGCTTCACACACCCACATGCTTCCCTTGCACCCTGCCTGGTCCCCACTGTTCTAAACCAGGCAGTGAGAACAGAGTTCTCTTAGGAGCTGACTGACAATTGGAAATGTGGAATATACAGTTTAGAGAACACAGTAGAATATCAATGGCACTTGGTGAACATAGAATATCTTCTTCTGAAAGCAATGACTTGGGTTGGCAGAGGAGAGAGAATAGGAGCAATGCTCTGAGAAGCCAGGGAACAAAAGTCATGCACATATATCATCTCAAGCTGAGCTAGAGAGAAAGCCCATGCTCCTCAGATGGGAGAGAAAATAATCCATGGCTTTGGGTGAAAGTAGTTGTACAGAGCATTCATAAATTGAGAAGACAACTTTCTTAGCTGTAGTTATGAGATTGAGTAAAAGCAGATGACACCCTCCATTATAAAGTGTGACTCCCCATGTTTTCTTATTGCCTCTCTACTTCAAATCATGCGTATTGGGGAATGAGAGCAAAGAGAAAGCTTCTCTGTGTCAGTGGTTTCTGTAAGTACAATGGAAAGTAGCTGGTAAACTGTCCTGCAGTGTTTGGAATTGTGCCATCATGGACAGCCCCTGTCATAAATGGAAGAAAACAAGCACTAAACTTGGAAAAGATCAAGATAACAAGCTACTCAGGTGTACTAGACAGAGGAGGTCTTGGGCCCCAGAGAGAAGCAGAGTATCTGTGTGGCCCTGGAACATGGGGAAAAGATGGTTTTGTGCTAAGTGACTGAGAGGAGCAGCCCTGCAGCTGTGCCCAGCCTGCCAAGCCCTGCTGATTTGCATGTGACCACAGCACAGCCCATGGTCCTGAGGACTTCTCAAGAGGCTGCTCACACTCTGTGCAGGAGTCCGTCCCACTCAGGACACAGCATGGACATGAAGGTCCCACCCAGCTCCTAGGGCTCCTGCTGCTCTGCCTCCCAGGTAAGGAGGGACAATCCTGGGGATGTGCTCAGCACAGTGTGGTCAGTGCTGCCTGGCTATTTAGGGAAATCCTCTTATGACACTATTAATTATGCATACATTTATTTACATTTGTCTAACTTCAGGTGCAGATGTGACATCACAATGACCCAGTCTCCATCCTACCTGTCTACATCTCGAGAAGAAAAAATCACCATCACATGCTGGCAAGTCAGGGCATTAGCAGTTACTTAAACTGGTACCAGCAAAAAACAGGTCAAGCTTCTAAGTGTCTCAATTATGGTGCATCCAATCTGCAATCTGGTGTCCCCATAAGGTTCAGTGGCAGTGGAGCTGGGACGGATTTCACTCTCACCATCAGCAGCCTGGAGCCTGAAAATGTTGCCACTTATTACTGTCTACAGTATATCAGTTGGCCACCCACAGTGACACAGGCCATGACAAAAAACTCCCAGGGAGCAGAAGTGTGAGGCTGGGCTGCCCCAGCTGCTCCTCCTGCTGCCTCCATCTGCTGAGGGCACTGCTCAGAGGCAGCCAGGCTCTGAAGGCCACTGGGAGGTTTTGGTAGAAGGGACCAGTGGAGCTCCTCTGCAGCCTCCCTCTCTTTCTTCTTCAGGTGCAACAGCACATACTTGGCAATGTTTCTCCTGGTTTAAATAATAAATTTGATCAAGGCACATTTAGAGCCTGAGTTCCAGTATCAGTCTGGATTCATATGAAAAAACTGAAGCCAACTGAGATTTCCAAGTGGTGGTATCATGGGATGTACATGCATTGATTGATGTGCCCTTTATGTTTTTGATTCCAAAGCTTACATCCCCACATTATATTATAATTAAAGCTAAAAGAAACTTCCACTTTCAATTATAAAGGATAGGTCCTAAATCAGGCATTGCATCATCTCCAACAGAGAACCAAAGTAAAATCAGATTTATAATAATAGTCACCCCAGGGAGATGAAGTTGATGTGAAGATGAGAAATTGCAGAGAAGGAAAAGCCCATTGTAGGTCAGTTGCTGCTCAACTGTCATTATATTTTTCAGAGAAATTTTCCAAATTTGATAGTTCCCAGAGATGGTTTTTGGTCTATGCAGTGGACTCTACAGAAGAACAGAGTCCAGTGGACTTTTCAAGTGGCATGAAGCCTCCTTAATCAATGGGACAGAAGCTAAGCCCTGGACACCAGACTGGGATTCTCCCTGGACATGTGCTGAGGGCAGGGAGGGGAATGGGGATGGGTCAGAAAGCAGAGAAATATTCACCCATTCCCTTGGGTCTCTCCCCAGGATGCTGCCTGCTTGTGGGTTCTGTGGGCCAGTGGTTTGCACCTGGGCTTCATCCTGCTACCTCCATCTGCTGAGGGCACTGCTCAGAGGCAGCCAGGCTCTGAAGGCCACTGGGAGGTTTTGGTAGAAGGGACCAGTGGAGCTCCTCTGCAGCCTCCTCTCTTTCTTCTTCAGGTGCAACAGCACATACTTGGCAATGTTTCTCCTGGTTTAAATAATAAATTTGATCAAGGCACATTTAGAGCCTGAGTTCCAGTATCAGTCTGGATTCATATGAAAAAACTGAAGCCACCTCAGATTTCCAAGTGGTGCTTGCTTTTTACAGGATGTCACATCTATATCTCCTGCTGACATTTGCAGCCCAACTATGCCTTTTGGTCAACATCAGTTTCACCTTGACTATAAGGGCTCTCCCCTGTGATCATCTCCCTCAAATCATGCTGAGGCATCTGAGGAGGGAAGAGCCCCCTTTTGGAAGCTCATGTGTGCCCTGCTGGTCTGACTGGGACCATGTGAAATGACCTGGGGGTGTCTATGCTGGACTTTGAAGAATCATGGAGACAGTAGAGACCCAGAGTCTGCATGATGCCCTCTTCCTTTGCACCTGCAGGGCCCCAGGACAAAACCTTCCATCTCTAGGTGATTCGCTCCTTGGGAGCTGCTCTGAGCCTGTGTATTCTCCTGATCCATCTTCCTCCATTCCCAAGAGGGGTAGACTTTGGGGCAAATGGATGCTAGAAAGACACTTATTGTGAGTAAAGGTGTTGGGCGAGGAAGGGTAAAGGGAGGTTGGGCTGCTCAAGGTGAGAGGAGAGGAGGTGGAGGCAAGGCTGTGGGGAGGCCCTGAAGAGGGAGGCAGTGAAGCAGATGGGGAACAGGACGCTTTGTTCTTAGAGGAAAAATTGCAGATAGTGAGGGCAATGAACCAGCCAACAAGTAGAGCCAAAGGACCCCACGAACCAGGATCAGAAAACAACTATAAAACATTAAAAAAAGAGAAATGAAACACAAAAAGCAAAAGAACAGAACAAAACAAAACCCCCAAACAAACCACAGAACAACGATAAAAGTCATTACCAAGAAAAACACAAAGAAATAGTAAAGGGGTAATGGAAGGGACAGAAATTATGCAATTGGGACAAAACCTGGGAAACATATTGAAGTGGCAACCCCTTCTCCACAGAAAATCTCAACTGAGCTCCTCCAGAGACCCTGACCATGACTGCTCTTAGATCATCAGGAAAAATTCTGAAAACAGTTTTCAGGCAGGAGACACGTTCCTAATGCAAAGTGTGGTAAGAAAGAGCAACCAGGCTTCACAGGGGCCTTTGCACTTCAGAGAACAGGGGGTTCTTGAAAACCAGAGGGAAGGAGAGGGGAGAACACCTCTCCTCTTTCTGGGCACTGCTTTTCTCACACAGTGTCCTTGATTTAGTTTTGTCCAGGCCTGGGTTAACTGCCAAGGACAGTAGGAAAAAGAAAAACCACTACTTCTATGTGGTCTTCTACCCTCCCCCTAGGCACTGGGAAGAGAGTTCTGAACATATCAGAACTCAGGGTTCAGAGGAAGAATCCTTAGGTGAGAGCCAACTCTGGAACCCGCAGCCAATAAACCTGCTTCCTACTATTCCTCAATGTTCAGCCTCGTCCATCCCTACAACAATATTATATGTGTACATAGATGGACCCATCAGCAAATGTAGCCACAATAACAGTTAAAACATACATAATTTAAAAAGACAATTAAAAAAGGACAATTCTAAATAAAATGTTTAACTGTTTCCAGGGGTGTTGCTGGAGTTGAGTGTTTACATCTGCTCCACACTGTCCTTCTGTCGGCTTCTCCTTGGGCTGTGCACCTTGTAGAGAGTGCCAGGGCTGGGCCATGTTAAACCAAACCTCCCTTTGTGATGTTCTCCCTCCCCATGCTGAAGAGATTGGAAGTGGAGCCAGCTGAAAGGCCTCTCTGGCTCTCTGTTCTCCTGTACAGAACTGGAGGTACCTTTTGTGGGGAATTTTTTTCTGACATCTAAGATTGTTGCTTTTCCTGAGTGGATTTAATGCAGAGATCCCTTTGGGTGGTTCTGGCTGCTGGGGATTGTTCTATATGGAACTTTAGAGCCGTGCTTGGTGTGTGTGCTCCAGAGTGTTTACATCACTGCACCCTTGGGACTGAGGAAATATCAGGCTCAGCTGGGTGTCTGGGCTTTTGTGTCTCCCCATGGTCCTGTTTCTGGGGAGGGCTGTGAGACCACTCTGGGTAGAAGTTGCAAGCAGGTTTTCTGTTACCTGCCCACCACCAAAATATGTGTCTCCACATTTCCATCCCTAATGGAATCATGTCCCTCTGGTCCAACTCCCTGATTCCTCTCAGTGGGTTGTCACACCACAGAGCTCCAAAGTTGATTGTCACTATCCTGCCCACAGTGTGATCACACCTGCAGGGACAATTTCTCCCATTATTTAGGACGTCATTCTCCTGCTGCAGGAGAGTCTACATTATAGTCATGATCTGCCTTGGCAGGTCAGGCAGGCAGCCAAGATGATATGAAAAACAGGGCATTGTCTGTTGCCCCTGATTCACATCTTGTCTGACCTTGGAGGTGTGGGCCTCCTGACCATGGGGTTAGTGAATGGGTAGATCTGGTTCTCTCAGTTGCCTGCATCATATAACCTCATAATTCTACAGAGCTCACTTTACCTCTGTCCATGCATCTATCTGCCTACTGGTGCTGGTGGATACTAAATTCTCCTATTTAGACTCTGAATGAGGAAGGCACATCTCAGATCAATTGTCCTAGTTTCCAGGAAACCACAGGGAAAAATGGAATAAGAAATATGCTTATAATGAGAGATGGCAAGCTGGGAACAGAAAACGTTGACCCTGCATAATCACTGTTGCTCCAACTCTCTGAATTTCACTAGCAGAGCATGGACTCATACTATGTGAGGATCCTATCTCCAAGGTTGTCAGCAAGTCTGGGATCACTTTGGAAATACTTGTCAAGTTACACAGTAAGTAGATAATGAAGAATTATATTAAACATGTAGCTTTATGATAATAAATATATAGACAATTTAAATTAATGAATACACATGTAATCTTCATTTTTATTAAAATATGAGTGCTTCCTGATGGTAATTGCTGCAAAGCTAATTTACAGAAAGAGCTGCCAAATTCATAGAGTCTAAAGAATGTAAATTTCTTTTTTTCTGTCAGGCCTGGTCTAAGATGGTGAGATCAAGAGATGATGGGATGAACACTCAACAAGAAAATGAAAAATTGGCCAGCAGACTGACCTCTTCTATGGCTTCCAGGGAGTAATACATCCTCAGCAGGCAAATGTGTGTTGTCTTAGTCTGAGATGGGACATACAGGGACACTGGACCTGTGTGCTTGGTTATTGAGAAGAGCCAGCCCTGCAGCTGTGCCCAGCCCTGCCCAGTCCTGCTGATTTTCATGTGCTCACAGTACAGCCCACTGTCCTGAGGATGTGTTAAGAGGCTGCTCACACCCCGTGCAGGAGTCAGTCCCCATCAGGACTCAGCATGGACATGAGGGTCCCCACCCAGCTCCTGGGGCTTCTGCTGGTCTGCCTCCCAAGTATGGAGGGACAACACTGGGGATGTGCTGAGCCCAGTGGTCAGTGTTTCATGGTGTTCACCGATGTCCTTTAGTAACATTCCTACTTATGTGGGTATTTATATGTATGTATCTAATCTCAGGTTCCATATGTGACATCATGATGATGCAGTCTCCATCCTCTCCATCTAAATCTCAAGGAGACATAGTCACCATCATTTCTAGGGCAAGTCAAAATGTTAATAATTGGTTATTCTGCTATCAACAGAAGCCAAGGTAAGCTCCTCTATGCTCCTCATTTATCATGCCACCAATATTGGATCTGAGGTCCCATAGAGGTTCAGTGGCAGTGGATCTGGCACAGATTTTACTCTCACCATCAGCAGCCTGGATCCTGAAGATGTTGCCACTTATTACTGTCTACAGACTAACAGTTCCCCTGCCAAGGTGACACAGGTGATGATACAACCTCCCAGGGAGCAAAAGTGTGAGGTTGGGCTGTCCCAGCTGCTCCTCCTGCTGCCTCCACCTGCTGAGGGCACTGCTCAGAGGCAGCCAGCCTCTGGGGTCACAGGGAGGTTTTGGAGGAAGGGAGAGTGAGGGTCCTCTGCATCCCATCTTGAGATGACAACTGCACTTCTAATTGAATATATCATCACATCTGAGGAGGATGGGGGTTCATAGAGTATGGGGAAGCCACGTTAGGTATTCTGGTTTGGAACTTCATACTATAGGAAAAGAGAGAAAATTTAAGTCTTTCAATGTCTGATTGTATGGTGGTCAATGATGCAGGGAATAAATGCAGATCCTGAAAGGTACTGGCTCTCTGGTTCACCACTGAAGCCTGAGTGGTCTCCTCCTCATATCCCAGGCCACATGTATTTCAATAGTGAATGGAGAGCTTAAACTAAACTTTTTGGAATTTCTGGGGATATTATCATTTGTGAAGCTGGTGATAGAAATGGGAAAGTTCCTGTTGTTCCCCCAAGGTGAGGTCCAGTCAGAACTGAGAGCAAGAGGACCAGAGCTCCTGTGTGACCATCACCTCTGTCCTTCAAATTCCTCCCAATAGTGCTGAGGATGCCAGAGAGATGGACAGTGGTCACCACCTTTTAAACCAAAATGCTGAAGACTTCAGTTTCTCTGAAGTGAAAGAGATTAGGGATCCTCAGTACAGCAGCAGATCCTGGGCTGGCTCCTGCAGTCACCAGTGGGGCCTCCATAGCAGCTGGGGATGCACCCTCTTGACCATAAAGCCAAGGAAAGGTTTCAATGAATGCTTTGGGGAAAAAGCCTAGTGGTTTCTCTGTTGCCCCTCTGCTGTGTATGGCCATGAGGAGCAAGATTACAGAAAAAGAGAAAACCCTGGGGATAAGAAGGCAGTACCAAGGAGCAGTGTTCTCATGGTTTGGGTGGGTTCACAGTCAAGAAATTCACAGTAAGCAAGACTCAGTGGCCCTGGTGTTTGGCCACCTGATTTTCACACATGGTCAGAAACGTGGAGCAGTCTTGTTGGCTTTGGCCTGTAGCTGTCACTTTACTATGTGTCCTGATCCCTCCCTCCCTCCCTGCTCCTGCCCTTGTGATTAATTTAACACATCTCAGAATATTTATTTTCTCATGCCCCAGAAATAATGACTAGAAGTGTTCAATAAAAGTGCAGTGGAGGAGAAGATGAGATGAATGTCTGGGACCCCAGGTATGCTGACTCCACAGTCACTCAGCTTTTTACAGAGAGCGTGGGACAGCAAAGGGTCGTGTGGCCCTGGAACTCCAGGCCTGGTGGCAGAGTCCCAACTCATGGCTCTCATGTCTCCATGGAAACTGTGCCCCACCACCTCATGTAATCTCAGCCCTGTACAGTGTGAAAAAACATGTGTGGTTGTAACATCTAAACAAGGCAGGAAACAACACCACACTGTGTTTGAAACGTGAAGGAAAGACCATTTCACTCTCACCAGGTCACCAGGAGTAAAATCCTCAGGTGTCTCTGCACATGTGGCCATAAGAGGGGGCCCATGAATGGCCTGTATGTCCTAGGAATCATGTCCTGAGTCCCTGAGGGGCCTGTGATGGCCTGGCTGCCCAGCTCCTGCTGCCTCCTGGGGCCCTCTGCACACCTTGCCTGCCTGGGGGGCTGGGGGACAGGGACACAGGTCACTCTGGCCACCAGATGCCTCCTGCTGCCCTCTGCACACCCTGCCTGCCTGGGAGGCTAGGGGGCAGGACACTGACCACCAGCAGCCACTCTTTCTTCAAGGCACATGAATTTCCTCCTGTCACCTTCAGGGGACAATGTGGGAGAACAACCTTAAATGTGACTGGGTCACAATCCCTGACTGGGTGCTGAGGCACTCAGTCACAGAAATGTGGCAGAGCTTTCCCCACCCTTCTTGGGTGTGAGGGTCAGTGTCTCCTGCATGGGTGTGTCTTGCTACAGCCCCATGGGTGAAGCTATGCTCACCTGTTCCTTTGTAATATAATTCCTTGCCCTCTTTTGGATAGAATCTTCCATGGAAATGACTTGTGTGTGTCCCCTTCTCTTACTGTACCCATGGGTGTGGCCTACCCAGGTGTCAGTCAAGCTGCTGACAGTGGACATCATGAAGATTGACTCAGCTCCCTGAAACCTGACCCCTTGCCTCATTTGCATAGCTTCTCCTCAATTAAAGGGATCAGTGCATGCTCTCGCTCTCTCTTTCTGCAGACCCTTAAGGTCAGAGGAGCTGTCACAGTGACCCCAAAGAAAAAGGTATTTGTGTCTCTTGTGTGATTATTTCATGCAGCTCAGTTAGCCCACTTTACCTGGAGTGACCCCTGAGCCTTTTAGTCATGAGAACAGAAACCCAGCAGGACAAATCTCTCCCAGGATTCTGATTATGCCAGGGACTGCTGGCAGTCTGGTGACCTCTTAGGGGAGCAGGTTGGGGACAGCTCTGAAAACACACCATCTGTCCCCTCCCACTTTTTGTCTGTTGGTCCTGGGCTCCTACCCTTTATTCCTTCTTAGGCCTTCTCTGCTTTGTCCCCTTCTGTTCTGAACTCACAGCCATCCATTCTTTTACAGGGCTGTCTTCCTATGGGCTGCAGTACTGTTCTCTTGCACATCCTGACCCTTGGCCTGACCTCTGACTGCACTCATTGGATTCTCATGGGAAAGTCAAAGATGGTGATTATTATCTTTAGAGACCAGAAGGAAAGCACCAGATGTTCTGAAGCTGCATTCGTGGCTGACATGATCCACTGAGAGTAGAGGCTCTGCGTCATGTGAGCTGTGGAGTTACCAAGACACCCACCCAGTCCTCTGTGCAGTCAGAGGTGTGGCCTTTAACCACTATGGATGGCTTTGTCCTGTGGCCATGCAGTTACTGAGCCAGTTTTTCTGCCCTGTGTAGGGGAGAGCAGTTGGGAGGAGTAGCCCATGCTCAGCTCTGGGCACAGAACTTCTGTCCCTTTGGGGCCCAGAACCATTACCCAACTCTGTGACCCCTACTTCTATGTAAAACTAGAGGCCCTCAGGGCACCCATTGTCCTGAGCAATGGGATGGTCACTGTTTCACACAGCAGGAGCATAGGGGCAGGCCTTGAGCTTCATGGTGCTCAGTTCTCTGGAGTGGAGAGGGAGCCACAGGTTGTGGGACAGGTGTTGGCGGTAAATGTCCAAGCTCACTGTAGCCAACCTAAGGTGAGGCAGAAGTGGTGCCACAGCACTGCAATCCCAGCTAATGAAGAGGCTGAGCAAGAAAAACTGCAGAACTGAGTCTAGTCTGGCATCTGATATACAGGCTCGAAAAAAGAAACCTTGCAGTGTAAGTCCTAGATTGCCTGCCAAGCAGGAGGTCCTGATTGGATTACCAGAAGTGAAACAAACAAACAAACAAACAAAAAAGCAAAGAGCAATTCCATGAAAAGAATAAATCATTAAAATAAGCAAAGTAACATGTACGTGTATGAAAATATGTGTATTTCTGATTCATATTTATACATATATATCAGTACAATTTGTGTTGTATATAGTATATAGATGACATGTAGTACTCCTTTTATTTCCAAGCATGATTAAACTGTGGGTGAGGCTAGAATTTGGGGTTGGGTGAATGCTGACCGTCCTCTTTGGCAACACCAGGGTCTCTGTATCAGGACTAGTGAGCTCAGCACTGAGCACAGCCACCCAGAGAGCCAGGCCCAGTGCTGACTCCTGGTCTTCTCCTCACCCTGGTTTTGGACTCTCTGCTTGGCTCAGCCTCCAGGGTGTTGGGTACCATCCTTCTCTACATCCCTGCATGGCAGCCTGAGGGCAGGGCCTGTGTTCTGCCAGGCCCTCAGTGTTATTTCTCCTAAGGTCAGGTACTTCCTCACAACCCAGGGCCAGAGCCCACAGCTCTTGGAAAGCACCAGCCCAAGCTCATCCCTGGGTGACCCCTGATGCAGCCTCTCCCAGTTAGTCAACTGTCTGAAGGATTGAGCTAGATTTCAATGCACAAGCCTCATTTCTATAGTCACAAACCAAGGTTTTCATGAGGAAAATCAGAACATGATTCCATTTTTTTCTCAGAGCCTAGCTTGCTCCAACACTTCAGAAAAAAAAAAAAAAAGATTGTCTTAGGATCCCAATTTCCTACTGAATCCCACTTAGAACCATAATGAGGTTTACAGAGCAAAGGTCTCCACCCTGCACAGTGGCCAGCCCCCTCCTCCATTATACTGAGCACCAGCTCTGGGCTGCTGTGCATGGTGAAGAGAGGTGAGCCTCTCCTAGCCCAGGCAGGAACAGGGATGGGGGCACATGGGATCAGCTCAGGGGCCTGTGAGAGCAGAGAGGGGTGGGTGTGGTTTCTGGGAAGATGATGATTTCTCTTGAGCAGAGTGGAGCTGAAGCCCTTGACCACTCTTCTCCATGGTCCAGACACAGAAGGCATGACAGTGAAAGTCACCAGGCTTCCTAGGCCCAGGAGGCATCAAGCTCAAGTTTGACAGCTAATGTGCTGAGGATGAGAAACACAGATGGAGTGAACCTGGGTCATTTCTGCTTTCACTGACCTTTGCAAATCTCCACATGTTTGACCTTCTGGGTTTATTTGTTAAACCTTCCCTAGAGTGATGTAAGAAACTAAAACTTCCTTCCCAATTCACTCTTACTTCTCCAGAAAGGACACATGGGTGAAAGAGCCTGTCTGGGCTGGAGCCCTGCTCCCTCTCTCTCTAGAGAGAGAGGGAGCATCCTGTGTTAGTGTTGGAGAGACTGAGGCAGGAAGGGCTGGAGTCATGATAGGACTTCTCCTCCCTGACTTCTCAGTCAGGCTAAGCCAATGTCAACTGAAACCCCAAATCTTCAAAGACTTACAAATTCATCTCTCTTTCTGTCTTCATAGCTCTGTTTATACCCTATACCTGAAATATTCTCCCTCTTATTCTAAGTTCCTCTCTTCTCAAGGGAATGTAAAAGAATTGTCCTTAGGAAATATTAGAGCTAGGTGCAGTTGTGCACGCTTGTATTCCCAGCAGCCAGGGAAGTTGAGGAAGGAGAAACTCAAGTTCAAAGCCAGCTTCAGCAATTTAGCAAGGCCCTAAATAACTTAGCAAGACCCTGTCTCAAAATAATATATATATTGCTTGGAGTGTTGCTCATTGGCTAAGTGCCCCTGGGTTCAATCTGTGAAACTCCAAAAAGAAAGAAAGAAAGAAAGAAAGAAAGAAAGAAAGAAAGAAAGAAAGAAAGAAAGAAAGAAAGAAAGGAAGAAAGGAAGGAAGGAAGGAAGGAAGGAAAAATGAGGGAGGGAGTTAGGAAGGGAGGGAAAGAAAAAGAAGGGGAGAAAAAGAATTACTATAAACCATTTTCAGAACCATAAAGACAGCAATAGGTGACCACTCACAGGACAATAGAATGAATCTTTCATATGGACCCTGAGGGATACATTTTCTGCAGGCAAATTTATACTGTCCAATCTGACTTGGGACAGCTGAAGACATGGGACCTGCACTGAGTGACTGAGATGAGCCCTCCCTGCAGCTGTGCCCAGCCTGCCCAGCCCTGCTGATTTGCATGTGCCCACAGTACAGCCCACTGCCCTGAGAATTTCTTAAGAGGCTGATCACACCCTGTGTAGGAGTCAGTCCCAGTCAGGACACAGCATGGCCATGAGAGCCCCTGCTCAGCTCCTGGGGCTCCTGCTGCTCTGCCTCCCAGGTAAGAAAGGACATCAGTGAGAATGTACTCAATGCACTGTGGTCAGTGCTATGTGTCTCTGCCCAGAAATCCTCATAAGGCATGTCTAATTGTGTGTGTTTTTGCTTTATTTTCTTGTTACCAATATCAGGTGCAAGATGTGACATCCAGATGACTCAAACTCCATCCTCCTTATCTAAATCTCTAGGAGACAGGGTCAGCATCACTTGCCGGACAAGTCAGGGCATTAGCAATAATTTACACTGGTACCAGCAGAAGCCAGGGAAAGCTCCTAAGCTCCTCATTCTTTGGGCAACTAGTATGAGATATGGTGTCCCATAGAGATTCAGTGGCAGTGGATATGGCAAAGATTTCACTCTCATCAGCAGCAGCCTGGAGCCTGAAGATGTTGCCACTTATTATTGTGTACAAGGCTACAGTGACCCTCCCACAGTGATACAAGCCATGACAAAAAACTCACAGGGAGCAGAAGTGTGAGGCTGGGCTGCCCCAGCTGCTCCTCCTGCTGCCTCCACCTTCTGAAGGCACTGCTCAGAGGCAGCTGGGCTCTGAAGGACACTGGGAGGTTTTGGTAGAAGGAACCAGGAGCTCTTCTGAAGCCTCACTCTTTCCTCTGCTCAGCACTAGCAGGCAGGCATGGAAATGCATCACCTTCTTTAATAAAAGACATGGACCACTACAATTGAGGACACGAATTATGGCATTGGTTTAAATTTATGCAGCACAGATGAACTTGCTATAAGTATTCCAAGCAGACATTTTTTTTTTTTTTTTTAAATGAAGATAACAAGAGCCTAAGTGACAGTTTCCTGTACTTTTTTGGATGGAACTAATAATTGTATGCATTTGTGGGTTGCAATGTGAGGTTTCTGTATCTATGTACATTGTGCAATGATGTGGAAAGTCCAAGTCAAAACCAGAGCAAAGCTGTATTTCTTTTCCCTTTTTTTAGGGGGGAGGTGCTTTGGGGATATCAGCAATTAAGCTCAGGGGTACTGAACCACTGAGCCACATTCTGAACCCTATTTTTTATTTTATTCGGAGAAAGGGTTTCATGAAGTTTCTTGGCACCTTCCCATTGATGAGGTTGGCTTTGAACTCATGATCCTCCTGCCTCAGTCTCCCGAGCTTCTGGGATTACAGGCATGCAACACTGTACCCAGTAGCAATTCCTGCATTTATATTAATTATTAGTTTTTATTTTTTAAAGCCAGGGATTGAACCCTGGGGCAATTAATCACAGAGCCACATATCTAGCCCTTTTAATGTTTTACTTTAAGAGACGGTCCTGCTAAGTTGCTTAGGGCCTCAGAAAATGCTGATGCTGGCTTTGTCCTTTGGATTCCTACCAGCGTGATCTTTAAATGTCCTTTATAAAAGAGCTGTTTTTAAGCAAAACATGATGAAAGAAAGGAAGGAAAGAAGGAAGGAAGGAGAAACAAAAGAAGAGATAAAGAAATGCAAGCAAGCTTGTATCAAAGGAAATAAAATACACAGAATCAAGACCACTGTCTATATGGCCAATTTCCATTTACTGAGACTTGGGGTCCCATTGTTCATTCAATTCTGATCTAAGGAGTGAACATTCAGATGCTGCATTCAACCCAAACTTGAGGAAGGTATTGGAATCTTTTCATGCATATTAGCTTAAACCTTTTTAATATCCAGATATTCTTGTTTTAAAAGATGAAGAGGGTGCCCACACTCTCCACAACCATCTGCAGGCACCAGCCTGTTCCCCCGAGGCCCTTTAATGAAGTGAAGCTGAGATTCTGCCAGAACTGAGAAGTTGGGGACCAGTTTTCCTGTGCTGGCACCAACTCTGTAATATTCCAAGGTTGCTGTGGATGACACAGGTGTGGGAGATGGTCACTGCCTCTTGAACCAAAGCTATGGAGATCCTATGTTCTCTGAAATAAAAAGATTTATTTATCATTTTCAGATGTTCATCAGGAATGCACTGGTCCTGTGACAAGCTCCTGTAGCAGCCAGTGACAAAGCTCCATAGCAATGGGAAATATTCCCACATGCCTAGAAGCCAAGGGTCTGTTTAGGATGAATATTTGGGGAAGGAAAGCACTTGTTTACACGGAGACTGTACTGGCCATAGAGAAGAGGGGAGAGATTGCCACAATCAGGGAAAGGTCTGGAAGAAGAGGGAAGTCCTAAGGAGGAGCCCTTGCTGCTTATAGATTGGGTGGTTCTTAGTCAGGAAGGTTCACAGGGACTGTGAAAAGTACCCTCTGTGCTATGTCTGCTCATGGCCTCCTGCATAACACCTACAAAAATTCAACAGTCAAAATCTACTACACTCTCCACACTGAAAATGAAAAATATGAAGAAGCCATTTTAGAAAAATTCAATATATAAATAAAGAAATGCATAAGAATATGCTTAGGCAATGACATCAAAGGCTTCTAAACTAAAAACTGCAAAATGCTGATGGAAAAAATGACAATAACATAAACAAAGGAAATCCAACCCACATGCATAGACTGGAAAACTTAATTTTGTTAAGATAAAAATGCTCTGCTAACTTATTTACACATTGAATGCAATCTCTATCAAAATCATTGGTTGTTCAGGTTTTCCATTGGTGGGATACAAACACCTGAGAAAACAACATGGAGGAGGACAGTTTCATTTTAGGTCATGGATTCAGAGTTTCTGTTCATGGCTGGATGATGCCATTGCTTTAGGCCCTGGTGAGGGAGAGCATCATGGTGGAAGGGTGTGGCAGGAGAAAGGAAGTCAGACTTGGTACCAGGAAGCAGATGGAGAGCCCTGCTGATATGGTTTGTATGTGAGGTGTCCTCCAAAAGCTCATGTAGGAGATAAGGTGAGAAGGTTCAGAGGAGAAATGATGGGGTTGTGAAAGTCTTAACCCAATCAGTGATGAATCCCCTGTAGGGATTACCTGAGTGCTACCTGGAGTGGTGAGTGTTGTTGTGGAGGAAGGAATGGGGACTGGGCTTTGAGGTGTATATTTGTATGTGGGGAGTGGAATCTCTCTCTGCTTCCTGATCATCATGTTCACTTCTTCCTCTACCACACTCTCTGCCTTGATTTTCTGCCTCACCTCCAGCCCTGATGAATGAAACTAGCTGTCTATGGAGTAAGACTTCTGAACTGTGAGCCCTAAATAAATTTGCTATAGTAGTTCTGGGTGGGTCCTTTAATCACAGTGGCAGAAAAGCTGAATAAAACCCCTACTCACCAGGAACAGAATGTAAACCCCAAAGGCACAACCCCAGTGACCTCCTTCCTTCAGCCACACCATACCTGCCAGTGTTACCACCATGTTAATCCATTTTAGTGGATTAACTGAGTCTTTATATTGTACCTCTCATGATATGATCATATCACCTCTGAACATTCTTGCATTGTCTCACACTTGAGCTTCTGGAGGACACTTGCTATCTAAACCATAAAAATGGCAACACTATTTTGGATGAAATGGAAAAATTCACCTTAATTTTCTGGGGGGAATCATCAGGGGTCTTAATATTAAATGGATATTGAAAAACACAAAACAAACTTGAATGTCTTGATGCTGTCTCCTTTTAGCATTTGCTTCATGCCTCATATCAACATTTTCTGGTACTGGTTCAAATGCACATGTGTAATCAATGGGATACACAAAAGATTCCTGGATGGACAACTTCATTTTACTGGGGGCAGCAAGCCAACAAATTAGGGGTGGACACTGTTTGAAAAAGAGTGAGCAGAAAACTGAATATCCATGTGGAAAAGAAGGAGGATGGACCTTATCCCAAAACCTCCACAAAGATTGACTCCAAATTCATGAACAATCAAAATTTAAAGACCAAATCAATAAAGCTTCACACAGAAAATCCAGGAGGAAGCTTCATGGCTTTCAACTTGTCAATGAGTTCTTGGAAATGACATCAAAAGTGCAAGCAGGAAAAAAAACATGATAAATAGGATTCATCACACACACACACACACACACACACACACACACACAATCCACATTTCAGAGCACTGTGAACAGAGTAAAAAGGAAGCCAGAGACTGAGAGAGATAGCATAGGTCATGCATTTGGTGAGGGACAGATGCTCACTATATGTGAAGATGTTCAGTTCTATAACAAAACCCAATTAAGTTGGCAACATATCCAACAGTGCACCAGACTCACAAAGTCCTAATAAATATGTGAACAATATGCAGCATAGCTCATCTTTAGGAAGCTCAGATTGCAGCCTTGTGGGATCCCATGGCACCTGCATTAGCACGACTTCTTCAAACTCACCAGGCTTAGGCAGGGTGTGGGTTGCTTGGAAGCCTCAGGCACCCTGTGAGTGTAAGGGTCCAGCCACAGTGGACACAGCCTGCTGCTCCTGCAGTGTTGAACTCAGAATCAGCATAGCCTCCTGCAAATGCTTTTCTGAGGAATCCTCAGAGGTGGGAAGCTGGGACTTGAGAACATTTTACATCCGTGTTCACAGCATCATCCACAAGAGCCAAAGGGGAACAGAAAAAAAAATCCCATGCATGGCTGAGGAGGTCAGCTATAGCAGTATGCACATCAGGCAGAGCACCACTAAGCCTGGGGTGGAAGAAACTCCTGGTACATACTACACCTGGGTGAGAGCTAGAGACAGAGAGTGAGTGAGGAGCACTCTGCCAGTCACAAGAGGACGACCACTGAGTGACCCCACTTTTATAAGAAACTTGACCTGAAATTGCAGAGAGAGACAGCTATGATAATTGTACAACATTATTTACACCAGGTGTGCTGCAAGGTGTGTCCTTAAAATGTGTAAAACATCAGAAGGTCTGTTATTTTTAACTCATGATAATAATTAAAAAAATTAATGTGGGAATGATATTGCTCCTTGGGTACAGGAATAGTCTGGTGTTGAGTAACTCATACATATAGTTATTTAATGCATTTGAGATCATTTGAATAGTTTTTGATCACTCACACAAAAACCAACACCATCCTGCCCAGTGGAGCTTCTGTTATAGTGGTGACAACCAACATTTGTGCACTATTGACCTTCTGCAGGTGCCATCTTCAAAGCTCAATATCTGGTAAACTAACTATGAGGTCATCAACTCATGGCGAGGACCCAGAGAGAAGTGGCTTGGAGACACATTGAAGGGGCAGATTTATAACAGCTGGGTTGATGGTCACTCATTTCATAACTGTGATTGTCAGGCTTCTGTGTCCACTTGCTTTGGTTATAAGGTGCCCAAGTATCTGGTGATATACTGTCCTGGGTGGGCCCATGAGGGTTTGGGATTAGATCAGCCTTTGAATTTGCAGGTGGAGGTAAGCAGATTGCCTTTGCTCATGTGGGAGGACCTCACAACTGGGCCTAATAGAACACAGTCCACCTTCCTGGGAGTAGGGAGGACCCCTTCTGCCTGACTGGGCCCTTACTGGTGTTGCTCTGCTGAGGAACTAGCACATAAACAAGAGTTTCATGGACCTGGAATCTGCTGACATGGGGCTGGAACCCACCATTGGGTCTTCTGGATCCACTGCTTTTCCACTGCATATTGTGGGACTACTCAACCTCCTGAAAACTATGTATGAAATTCTCATAAGATGACCCACACCTGTGACCACATACACAGTCCTCTGGCTCCTGTTGGTTTGCTTCTCTAGAGAACCCTGCCTGACTACACACTGTAGAGAATCAGATGTGTCTGCGTTACTATTACTGTCCTTGATGGAGTCTGCCTGCAAACGGGATATTCTGTCAAGATATAGATAGGTAACAGCGGACATGCTTGAAAATGAGGTGTCTGCTGTTCTTGGGAGGGCCTGCTCACAAACAAGAGGCTCCTTCAAGGTTTAGATAAGGTAACAGTGGACATGCTTGAAAATGAGGTGTCTGCTGTCCTTGGGAGGACTTGCCTGCAAATGGGATTTTCTGCCAAGTGGGCTAGGAGGGCACTGAGAAAATTTTTATTATCTGTTCTTAACAAGAGCGGAGCTCAGCATGCTCTAGGCTGAGAGTAGATTAGCCATGAGAAGCGGGTCACTTCTGATTAGAAAGTAAGACTTCTGTATGCTATGTTTAATTAGCTGAAAGACCTGATTATTGCCCTTGGAAGGCTGCCTTCATTGTTCTCAATACTAGAAAAAGATTGCTTGTATACAATAAAGGACTTTTTTTCTGCTGCTGCTTTGCTTGCTATGCTTCTTCTTTCTTTTCCCATGCTGACCTGCAAGTGAATTACTGCAATACACACAGATGCACTGAGGGTTTCTGAGGTGTCTGATTGACAGCAGGTGCAGGTCAATGTGATTCCTTTGGTGACCCTGGCCTTCTGAGGCTCAGCCTCTGACTCAGGGAACAAGTATCTTGATCCACCAGGTGGCAGAACTTAAGCACTCATTGACCTCATCGCCTGTTCCAGGAGTTCCCTGGGGATGCCACACTTTATTTTTTTCTGATAGAGAGTGGTTGGAAAGATTGTGCTCTGTGTTGTGTCTACTCAGGGCCTCCTGAGACTTGGGGGGCTTCTCTGGACCCTGAGAATGGGAGTCCTCCCACATCCCTCTCTGAGGATATCTGCAAATGCAGGCAGGACACAGGACAGGGACAGAAGGCCCAAAGTTCACAGCCTCAAAGCTGTGTCCATTGGAATCTCCAGAGCTCCTGTGACTTCTCCCTGAGTTCCACCAGTTATGCTGCACTTCCCATTTTGCATGACTATAATAAAACACCATGGCAATTAAATTACAAGGAGGACAGTTTCATCTGGCTCCATTTCTGGAGATTTCTGTTCAAGTTCGGATGGCCCCACTGCCTTGACCCCTGGGCAGAGACAGCACATCATAGGAGGGTTGTGAGAAAAAGCCCATCACTTACCTTAGGGACCAGGAAACAAAGAGGAGCAGGAAGACAAAGAGATTTGGGTCACCAAGGTCCCTTCCTCAAGGTCCACAGTACCTCCCAGAAGCACTACCCTGGGGCCAAGCCTTTAATTCATGGACCTGTGGGGACTCCTAGTGCTCACAGTAGCAGATACAGATGGGAAATGTTCCTGGCAGTGTCCAACAGATCTAGGGACAGCCTGGCTCACCAGGTTTCCAATTACTTCCAGAATCCCCTGTGGTTCACACACCATGGGTCTAATGGTGACATCAACCTTGACACAGCAGCTTGGAGGCTGAGGATGTCACTGAACATCACTATTGCCATGGCATGGGGCAGACTGTGTGCCTGTCAATTAGCATCCTGGTGGGCACAGAGATTGTTCTAATGCTGCTTTTAGAACTATGCTGTCTCACATGGAGCACACTAGCCACAGGGACTCTATAAACTCAGATTCAGTTAAATTTTACAATGAACATTTCCTTTGCACTTGGTTCTTTCCCATACTAAATCTCACAGGCCATGTGTAGCTAACAGCTGCCACAGGGGACAGCTCAGATGCAGATCTCTTCATCATGGCAGGAGATTCTGTTGGCCAGTGTTGGTCTAAAAGTTTCACAAGGTCTTTCATGGAGCTGAAGTTCAGAACAAAAACCTCCCCAGCCACTGGACACAAGCCTCTCCTTCCTCAACATGTATAGCTGCTGTGGTCCAGAGTCTGCTCTGGAAGGGTTCTGGGATGATGAGAATGGAGTTGCATTCCAGATCTAGACCAGGAGAACAGGGTTCCAGCCACCTCTGATAGTATGCTCTGCAGCCCTCAGCAGCCTTTGTAAATCCACACCTGTGGCATCTAACCTGGATCACAGTGTCCAGATGTGCCCTACTGTCCTAGGACTATTTTCTTTTCTGACTATGAAATTGTCTCTTAATCTTGTGTCTTAAATTGGTGTCTGGATCAGAGGAGGGATCATTTTCTGTTCTTTACAGAATCCTTCTGGTGATGGAAGCAATAGAATGAGCTTCATCAGAAAAAGAGAAGGGACCATTCTCTGACACTGTAGGATGCAATACCAATAATCAAACAGTAGGTGTCAGAACAGACCACAATTTTCAAAGAGAAGCTTGCTCTTTGAAATGCTAGGAAAGAAATAGAGTGACATTGTCCTTTACCTACAGGAAGATCCCCAGGCTTGAGTGGGGACTCTGTGTGGTCAGGAGCATGTGGAGGACCTGTCAGGGGGCTGAGGTGTGGGGAAAAGCTCTCTGTGTTGGTGCTCTGAGACTGGATGCCCAGCCCTGACTTTGCACCCCTCCACCTAGTCATTAAGGCCACTTCTTTAGTATTAGTAAAACTGTCCCCATTCATATTTTGACATCTCATCTCATTGTTGGTGTGTTTGCAGAAGTGGTCTATAAGGAGGAATGGAGGTTAAACAAGGTCATCCCGGTGAGGCTGATCCCACAGGAACTGTGTCCTTCTGAATAGACATCCAGGGAGCTCTCTGACCAGGGAGTCTCTCCATCCCTCTCAGGCCAAAAGGAGAAGCCTGTGAGGACAGACAAGAAGGGATCCCCAGGAAGAGAACCTACAACAGAGGGGTCATCTGCTGCCACTTGACTTTGGACCTTCAGTCTGCAGAACATTGAGAAGACACATCTTTACTATCTGAGCCAATGAGACCAGGGAGATGTGTTTCCCTGTGACAGTCCCTGAAGATTACTTCAGTATCTTGACCTTCTCTAAGTGGGAGCAGCCTCAGGACCAACCTCATGGATATAGACCTGCAGGGGGCTCCTCTCCCCCCTGCTCCTCTGACCTGTGAGGAAGGAAGGAGTACCCCCTTCCTCAGTGTGTGAAATGTGATGTTTCTTTGTACATGATGTTTTCCACCTATGACTCTCTGATCAGAGTCTTAGCACATGGAGTGAACACGTGCTTGCTGTTAATAGTTGAGGGTCTTCATGTTACTTCTGACTTAGAGGCTAGTGGAATCCTAAAATGGACCATGTCTCTAGCTTTCCTCCTTCTGTTCCAGGATCTCTAGCCTCTGCAGGGCCTTCCTGAGGACCAACAGGGTCCCAGCCTGGCAGCAGAATAAACCAGGCCTGGCTTCCAGCTCCTGATGGCTCTAGTTGCCCTGGCCATGGTGCCTGGTGCATCTGGAAAGATGCTACTCTGCCAGTAGCTGGGCTGTTTTCAGGACATGTGCTTCCTTTGTCACCTCTAAGCCATCAATCTCACCCCAGCTGCTGCTCCACCAGGAGGCTGCTGAAGGTCACAGGCCATCCCAGGAGGCAGGCTGGGGACAGCTCTGACAGTCCCTTCTCTGCCCCTCTCTCCATGTGGCTCTGGCAAATGACCCATCCTGTGAATGTTCCATCATGCATGAATGCAAAACTAAAGATTCCAAGGTTGACTGCAGCTGGACCAAACCATGGACCATAAGATATATACACAAATTGGAGAAAAGCCCTAGAGCTGTTTCATGCCCTTGAATATCTTAGAATGAAGACACTACATAAGATATTCCTAATTGGTTTTCATTTTTAACTGAAAGTCCTCAGTGTCCTGTCCTTTCTGGAGCCTGCCCCTGTTCTAGGCCCAGCTTCCTCCTGGGCACCACTAAGGCCTACAGTGCAAATGGAAACCCATTACAACTCAGAAGCATATCTCAAAGACCCAAGTGCCTTTGCCATGAGTGGAATCATCAAAGGAACAGGAGCAGTGTCCCCAGGACTCCATGGGAGGCAGAATCCTGGCTTTGGCCATGCCAGCCACAGTCACTGACCTCCCCATATTTCTTTGCTCTCTGCCTCTCCTGAGCATCCACATGCCCCAGCCTCCTAATCATTCCAATAAGAGTGAAGTTAAGCCCTCTCCCCTACTGTTCTCATTTCAAATAATTGTTTCATGTCTAGCTGTTGTGTGATATTTTATAGAACATGCCCTGGTACACACCTAGAAGTCTTACCTAAGGTTGACCCTGAGCCTGGAAGAACCAACATCCTCAAACCAACTTTAGACCCAGGACTGTAAGCTCAGCCCCCTAAAATCAAGAGCTGGGGTGCTGACCATGAAATCAGAACACAGAAAAAAAGTAATAAAAACTTTCAAAGATACAACTGCATCCAATTAAGACTACCCAGGACATCATGGACTCCCCATAGCCCTTAGAAGGCCACTGCACTGGCCAGCAAGGGAGGTAGGTGTAATCTGTCCTCCTGTCTCTCTGTGGGTTGATCTGCAGTGAAGTCCTTTCTTTTGCTACAACCCCAGGCCACGATGTGCACGTGCCTGTCTTCTCCACCTGTGGGGCAGCGAGCTCTGGCTTGGTAGCATACACACTGTGTGCAGATGTGCATTTGTTCCACCTGAGAAGCCTCTTTCTATCCACTATGTGCAGCATTAAAAGTCAAGTGAGATTACAAATGACCTCAGCCTCTTCAGTCTGGGTTTCCTAAGCTCTGTTTGTGTCAGCCGATTAGGGCTGTCATAACACAGTATCAAAGAGCTGTTAGTTTAAAACAGCAGACAGTCCTCCAGGTTTTGGTGTACAGAAGGCTGGGTCTCTTTCCATGGGACAGGCCCAGGGCACTGGTGGCAGGGCTCCTGCACCAGCCTGCACTGTCTTCACTTTCTGGAGGCTGCAGCCCCCTGGCTGAGGCCACATCCCCACAGTGACTATGTCCATGTTCACATGGCTGGGTCTACCCAACCCGTGCTGATCTGCATGTTGCCCCAGAGCCAATTTCTGCTTCTTAAAGTCCCTATGAACAGGCCTCTTGGTGAACCTGGGCAGCAGGAGCCTCAGGCAGGGCCTGTCTAACCATGGGTGAACTCGCTACACTCTTCTGACTTCTGCTGCTCTAGCGTCCAGGTAAGGGGGGAGCACAAGGGACAGCCTGAGCTGATGAAGTTCTCTCCTCCTATTATAAGATGCTCCCAGGTTTATTCGCATATCTGGCCCACAATGCTGTTAGGTTAGGGGACCAGGACAGCCAGGTCTACTGGAGGAAATGGAGTGTGACACATTTGACAACAGGAATGCTGTTTCTTCCTTCCCAGGTTCCAGTGGGATTCTGGGACTGAAACAGTCACCAGACTCCCTGATTTTCCAGGAGAAAGCACCTCCATCACCTGCACTAAAAATGAGAGCATCAGTGACTCTCTAACCTGGTACCAGCAGAAACCAGGCAAGGCTCCCAAGATTCTCATCTATGAAGGTGATAAGTGATGATCTGGCATCCCAGATGGCTTTGTTGGGGTACAGTCTCAGACAAAATTCACTCTCAAAATCAGCAGAGTAGAGGCTGAGGATGCTGCCAGCTCTGACTGCCACCAGGAGTCTGCAGTCCCTCCCACACAGTCACAGCCCTGTGAACAAACCCTCCTCCCAGGGATGTTGCAGGGAGGTCACATGGTGTCACCAGCTGCCCTCTGCCCTGTGGTATGCTCAGAGGCACAGGGTCTGGTGGGAAGTACTTGCCAGGCTCATGGTAAAGGCCTGTAAGGGACTTCAGACTTCTGAAAGCAGGCCGTTCCACTACCACCACCACAAGGGACACTGACCAGCAGTGCACACTCCACAGCCAGTGGCCAGGAACTGAGATTTGGAGATTGCTGGGTGTTGAGACCACACTAAGGGCTCACGTGTCTAGTGTGACTGACCTCTAGTAATCCTATATAGATGTGGCTTTGGAGGTTCTCAGAGCTCAGCTTGCTTCCTGTGTTTGCAGAAGGAGATGGAAACCGACTCTGAGGCTCTGGCTCAGTAACTCCTCTCATGCCTTCATTTAAAGCCAGATGCAATTAAATCCAGAAAAGCACACATCTTTCAGTAAGTGAATGTAAAGTGACCAGCTGGGTGAACATGAACTTCCTGCACCCCCTTAGCCACTGCCCTATGGGGGATACAGGTGTCCCAGCCCCTCACAGGCCCTCCTGCTCCTTCCATTCATCCACCCACCTCCATTTCCCATCAACACAGGTCAGATCCCCTGGAACTTCCTGTCAGTGGACCTCTTGAACGTTCCCTTTGGCATCTTGCTCTTTTTTATCAACAGGTTCTAGAAATTCACCTGTGTGCTGGGCGAGGTTGAAATTGGATCCCTTTCACTGAGGACAGTTCCCTATTATATATGAACAGGTCAGTCATTCTTTATGTTAGTGATTTGGCTTAGTTCTGACACTGTTGGTAATTTTTTAGGGAAATTCTGTCAAGATCCCTTGTAGACACATGCATTCATTTCTCTTGGTTATATTCCTTGGAATGGGAGTGGTGAGTTAGAGAGTTGGTTGGCACAGTTTAGCTTCAGTGAACACTAAAATAAAATAGTGATATTTTTCTAAAATAGTGAGCATGTTTGCAATCTCCCGACCTGCACCATGCTCAAACGTTCCAGCTTCTATAGAACCTTTCCAATAATACATGATAGTGTTAGACTTTGTGAAGTTGTGTCCATATTGGTAGATCATGAAAGGGTATTGTGGTTAAAATACACATTTCTTTGATGAGAAATGATATTGAGTAATTTTGCATATATGTTTCTTTAACCATTTAAATAATTTTTTTATAAATGATTAGTGATCAAATCAAAACATACAAACATTTATGCTTTTCTCCATTTTCAGTAGTTATTTTTACATCTTGAAAATTATGTTTTGCCAGTGTATAAGTCAGGATTCTCCCAAGAAACAGAATACATGTGCATGCACACACACACACACACACACATGCACACACACACACACAGAGTTAATGATACCTTCCTCTAGAGAGCACTCCTGTGCTTTTCAATCTGTGTCACTCTATTGCAGGGCAAGCTGAGCACCCCGTCTCCTAACATCCAGAATTCAAAGTGCTCAACAATATGACACATTGGATGGTTCCAGGGCTGGTTGGAATTGGAGATGGGGATGCTCAGCTGGTAAAGTGACTCAAAGTTTCTAAAATATGAAAACCACTGAAATATGAAACCCTCCTGGTCCCCACAAGTCAGGTAAGGGACATGGAAAAGCAGAGAGTTCCTGCAACACTGTGTCAGTTCGCTGGATCTTTTTAGGGGATCCCCTCATCTCAACACATCTTCCACATGGATTTAAACTTCCACACTCAGATCTCACCCTCTACTGCAGGCAGCAGGGTGGATTTTTTCTCACTGGTTTTCCTCCAAACATACAAGATATTTCAAGTGACTTTGTTCAAAGGACAGAACCCATGTCACCTTGGTGCCTTGCATACTGTGGTGTCTGAGATAAACTCTGAGATAAAAGCTCAGCTAAACCTGGCCTTGACTGACCAGAATTCCTCAGTTCAACTTCACAAAATGAGGCTCACTGGTCTGGCACAGTGGTACAGGCCTGTGGTCCCAGCAACTTGGGAGGCTGAGACAGGAGGATCACGAGCTAAGCAACTCAGTGAGACCCTGTCTCTAAATAAAATAGAAAATAGGGCTGGGATGTGGCTCTGTGGTCCAGTGCCCCTAAAAGAAATCCTGATACCTGCCCCCCAAAAAAGTGTTTGGCTCCATTCTCAGCTCCTGGGCCTGCTATCCCCTGCATCTCTGGTGAGGACAGAGGGGATGAGGAAGGAGAAGGGGAGGAGGGTGAGCTCTAGTGCCCCAATGCCTCCAATGTTTGCTCTTTCTGTGTGCTACAAATGCAAGTTTTCTCTCCAGGATGGATATGTAGGGTTGTGATGGATAAAACTGATGAAGATTTATGAGGTAAACAGTCTTGGTACCAGTGCATACTGGGAGATATAAAGAGAGGGGTTATGCAGGTGAGTTTGGGAGACACTGTACCTGGCAATTCAATATCCCAATAGAATGTGCATATTTTTGAACATGAATGAATTTCAGTCCCCTCCACTGCCACACACACAAACTCACACATACCCACAGTCACACACAGACACACACACACTCACACACAGACATGCACACACACACACACACACACACACACACCACAGTAGCCTGAGACAAAGGTTGGGAGAGAAATCATGAACATGGCTCATAATGGTAGGCATAACCTTCCATTTCTTTCTCATTTGAGGACCCACAGGTGCTATTGTGATAACCCAGGCTCCTCCCTCCTGCCTCTCACACATCCACCTCCTGCAGGTCCACACAGAGCCTTCTACAGACAGATGGATACATTGATTCTTGAGAAGGCAGAAGAGTCTATATGGCTTCTGAATCTTTGGGCTTCCAGT
Organism: Marmota monax; assembly: GCF_021218885.2. Taxonomy (NCBI): domain Eukaryota; kingdom Metazoa; phylum Chordata; class Mammalia; order Rodentia; family Sciuridae; genus Marmota; species Marmota monax. The sequence continues at coordinate 667,439 of NW_026694427.1, read as the reverse complement.
TGTCTCTAGGTCTCAGGAATCTTGAGTGGCAAAGGTCAGAGACAGATATCATGCTGGACCTCAGGACAGTAGAGGCTAAGGAGGTTGGTATTATTGCTCTGAGCAAGCTATAAAAGTTAACTATAAAAAATTAAGGTATACAACCCCACAAACCTCCCGGTGGGTGGTCCAGCTGCCACATGTGCTGCTTGTCAGGGGAGAAGAACTACAGATTCTCTGTCTGTTGGAGAGAAAGATCCTGGGATCTCAGGGGCACAAAGCATATTTAAGAACTCTGGACCATGTACCTAGCTTAGAGTTCAACCTCTTTTTAAGATCTCGACACAGGAGTAGGGCAGGAGCAGGAGGGTGGGTGAAGGGTCTTCAGGAGCCTCTGGTCAACCCAGCAAAATGGAAGGGGAGCTGAATGACAGCTCAGGCTGGGGCTTCCTTCCATCAGGTGCCTTCAACAGGACCAGGCACAGAATCAGGGTGGTTTGTGGCAACACAGAAGTATGTGTTTTCTTTAGCATTTATTTTGGTGTAAACCTCGTCCAACATGACTGGACTTGAGCAGGGCTGTGATGACTTCCTCTCCCTCACCCTTCTTTGTACTTCTTTTATCTTGGCCCATGTGCCACTCCAGTTCATGGTCAGGCTCAGCATTTTACAGCAGTCTCCAAGGGAGGCTGTGCACCATGAGGACAGGTGAGCCTCTCCCAGCCCAGGCAGGAGCAGGGATGGGGGCACATGGGATCAGCTTAGGGGCCTATGAGAGTAGAGAGTGGTGGGCATGGTTTCTGGGAGGATTATGATTCCTCATGAGCAGAGTGGAGCTGAAGCCCTTGGCAGCTCTTCCCCATGGCCCAGACATTTCATTATTTCATTCCTAGGCCTAGGAGGAATGAAACCCAGGTTTGAATGTCCAATTTGCTGAGGATGGGAAAGCACAGAGTGAACCTGGGTCCTTTCTGCTTTCACTGAGTTATAAAATCCCCACATGCTCCAACCTTCTTAGTTATTTATTCTTAAACTTTCCCTGGAGGGATGAAAGAAACTAAGATTTGCTTCTAGCATCATTCTACCTTCTGTAGAAAAGACACTTATGTGAAGGAGTCTTCCTGGGCTTGAGCCCTGCTGCTCTGGAGAGAGAGGCATTGACTGTGGTAAGTGCATTGGGGAAAGTGAGGTTGAAGTGCTGGAATCATGATAGGTTCCCTCCTCCTCTGGTGTCTGAGTCAGGCCCAGGCAATGTCCAGTGAAACCCCAACAGCTCCAAAGCTTTAAAAATTCAACTCTCTTCCTGTCTTCAGTGCTCTGTGTATATTCTAAACATAAAAATGTCCCCCATTTCCTATTCCTCGCTGCTCCAAGGTTTTTGTCATACTCCAAGAGTATAGTCATTAAGAAATACTACACGGTGGCACATGCCTGTAATCTCAATGGCTTGGGAGTCTAAGGAAGAGAATCATGAGTTCAAAGCCAGCCTCAGCAGATGCAAGGAACCGAGGAATTTAGGGAGACCATATCTCTAAATAAATACAAAATAATGTTGCGGATGTGACTCAGTGGTTGAGGGCCCGTGCGTTCAATTCCGGGTACCAAAAAAGAAAAAAAAAGAAAGAAAGAAATTAACCCTAGAGCTGGTTGTGGTGATGTATGACTGCAATCTCAGCTACCTGAAAGGCTGAAGCAAGAGGATCACAAATTCAAAGCCCGCCTCAGATATGTACTTGCTTTCGGCAGGCAAAATATATTTATTTTGAGACAGGTTGTCCCTAATGCTTTAGTATACAATGGACCTATACATGCATGTATGGTTATTTTTCCTTAACATGAAGAATAAAGATATAGATATAGATATAGATATAGATATAGATATATAGATAGATAGACAGACTGGGGATGTTGCTGTATAGTTAAGGACCCCTTGTATATGGTACAATCCATGATTCTCCCAAACAAAAGGAAAGGAAGGAAAAAAGGAAAGAAGGAAGGAAGGAAGGAAGGAAGGAAGGAAGGAAGGAAGGAGGGAAGGAAGGAAGGAAGGAAGGAAGAAAGGAAGGAAGGAAGGAAGAAAGAAAGAGAGAGAAAATGTGGCTGGGGATGTAGCAAAAAGCCCTAGGTTCAATCTAACCACCACCAAAAAAAAAAAAAAATGAAATGAAGAAAGGAATAATGAAAACAGAAAAAATATAAAACATTTTCATAACCATGATGAGAGCAATCAATCACCACACAGAGATGAGTGAATCAAATTTATCCTATGGCCCCCAGAGGGAAACATGTTTTCTGTAGCAAACTGTGCTGGCTTAGTCTGATGTGGTACACCTGGGGACATGAGCCTGTGATGAGTGACATATGAGCCAGCCCTGCAGCTGTTCCCAGCCTGCCCAGTCCTGTTGATTTGCATGTGCCCACAGCACAGCCCACTGTCCTGAAGACTTCTTAAGAGGCTGTTCACACCCTGTGCAGGAGTCAGTCCCCATCAGGACACAGCATGGCCATGAGGGCACCTGCTCAGCTCCTGGGGCTCCTGCTGCTCTGCCTCCCAGGTAAGGAGGGACAGTACTGGAGATTTACTAATCACAGTGTGGTCAGTGCTGCCTGGCGACTCAGGAAAGTCCTCTTGCAACATCACTACTTACAAGGATATTTATTTTATGTTTCCAATGGCAGGTGTTAGATGTGACATCATGATGACCCAGTCTCCATCCTCCTTGCCTGTGTCTTGTGGAGAGAGAGTCACCATCACCTGCAGGGATAATCAGGGCATTAGCAGTTATTTAAACTGGTATCAGCAGAAACCAGGGCAAGCTCCTAAGCTCCTAATCTATGGTGCAAACAGTTTGCAATCTGGGGTCCCCTCAAGGTTCAGTGGCAGTGGATGTGGGACAGATTTCACTCTCACCATCAGCAGTCTGGAGCCTGAAGATGTTGGCACTTATTACTGTCAACAAGGTAGCAGTTCCCCTCCCACAGTGACACGGGTCATAACAAAAACCTCCCAGGGAGCAGAAGTGTGAGGCTGGGCTGCCCCAGCTGCTCCTCCTGCTGCCTCCACCTGCTGAGGACACTGCTCAGAGGCAGCCAGGCCCAGCACTACAAGGAGGGTCTGTCAGAGGATCAGGGGACTCCTCTGTACCCTGAACCTTCAGCTTAGTCCCAGCAGGCAATGACCTCACTGCTATGATAAAGAAAACAATTTAAGATGTAAAGAGACTGAATTAGGCAGTATCTGGGGTTGTGCAGCAAAGCTAGGCCTCTCCATGTGTTCCCATGGGAATATTTTAGACTTTATTTTTTAGTATAGTTTAAGCATTCTGGAAAATTGGGGTGAAGTTCAGAGTTCTCCTGTGTCCTCCCTGATCTCACAGCTGCTTCACCACCACCCCAGTCTCTGTTGCTTCTGTTACAATTCATCAACCTCTGTCCAAATCTACAGGTCACACCATTGTGCATTCTGTGTACATAGGCAAGTGGACAGTGACGTGTGTCCAACAGTGTGGCCTGGCACAGTGCAGGTCCTGCTCTCACACTGTCTGAGCTCCAGCTGCTCTTCACCCCCCCTCTCTGCTGCTGACCTTCATGATTTTCCATCCTGTAGTTTCACCTGCACTGAGTGACACGTGCCTGGCACTCACAGCATGAGGATGTTCAGCCTGGCCTGTCACTCTGAGTGCTGTGCACACAAACCTCCTCCAGGGGTTTTCACTACAGCATAGAGAGTTGTTTCCTTTTCTTTCTTCCTTTCTTTTCTTTTTTTTTTAAATTTTTCTTCAAACTTGGTATTAAATCCAGACTTGCAATACCACTCAACTACATTCATGGTCATATTTGTATCTCTCTCTCTCTCTCTGTATTTATTTATTTATTTATTTTTTTTTAAAGATAGAGTGAGAGAGGGAGGGAGAGAGAGAGAATTTTTAATATTTATTTTTTAGTTCTCGGCGGACACAACATCTTTGTTTGTATGTGGTGCTGAGGATCGAACCCGGGCCGCACGCATGCCAGGAGAGCGCGCTACCGCTTGAGCCACATCCCCAGCCCCTCTGTATTTATTTTTTGAGACAGGATCTCTCTAAGTTTTTAGGTCCTTGCTGGGTTGCATGGATGGACATCAACTCTGAGTCTTTTGTCCTGTGGACCTGGAGTTGAACCTGTTGTCCTCTCTTGGCCTAAGAGACCTGGAGACCTGGGCTGCGAATGCACTTGGTGTGTCTCCTTCTGAGGTTTTTGGCCTCTTGGACTGAGATCCAAACAGAGATGGGCAAGGAAATGCTGTTGACAGCCTGTTTTGACAGATTATCAGGCTTGGAAAAAACAAAGTGGTTGCATTAGGAACAATTCCCTTTTGGAAGAGGTATGGCCAGATAATTAAAAATGTGTCAGAATTTAAAATAAGTACTTTCCAAATAAATGATCATTTAAAGGTCATTACTGAGCAGGGATGGCCAATAATTAGTATGAACAAATACATAGATTTTACATAGTCATCTACTCCCCCATTTAGGCTCATGAACCAATGTCATGGATGGCCCTCCTTGAACTCCTACAATATCAGTCTCTTTTCACCCAGTTCATGTGACCGCTGGCACTTGAAGGCATCCAACTCATCAAGAGGGCTGGACATTGTTGACCCCCATTATTCTATCCACACCATGAGATCAGACTAACACCTGAAGTCCATCTTACCACAGCGGACCTGACCGACACTGGAAGGCTGGGAAGTTTCTTATCTGTGCCTTTGGGTTCAGTTCTGTGTCAGCCAGAAACATGTGGAGATCTCCTGAGAGATTTCATGGGTGCTACAATTCTTCCGTAATACACCATTCAACCAAGCAACTCATTTACAGAAAAATAATCAACCTAGTACACTTGACCATGATATTATCATAAATGCAGGTGCAGTGGTGTTAACAGAAGAGAAACCCACACAAATCACACACACACACACACACACACACATACTCACACACAAACACACACAGACACACAGACACACTCCACACACTCACACATGCACACAGATACACACACACTCACACACACTCACACAGTCACACTCACACACACACTCACATACACAGTTAATGACACCTTCCTCTACAGGGCACTCCCTGTGCTTTTCAGTCTGTGTCACTCTACTCGAGGGGAAGCTGAGCACCCCCTCTCCCAACATCCAGAATCCAAAGTGCTCCACAATATGAGACATTGGATGGTTCCTGGGAGGTTTGGAATTGGATATGGAGATGCTCATCTGGTAAAGTTCACTCAAACTTTCTAAAATATGAAAACCACTGAAATATTGAACCCTCCCAGTCCCCCACATGTCAGGAAAGAGACATGGAAGAACAGAGAGTTCCTGCAACACTGTGTCAGTTCCCTGAATATTTTTAGGTGGTCCTCTCATCTCAACATGTCTTCCACACGGATTAAACTTCTATTGTCAGAGCTTCCCCTCTACTGCAGGCAGCAGCATGGACTTTTTCTTACTGTTTTTTCTCCAAACATACAAAATATTTTAAGTGAGTTTGTTCAAAGGACAGAACCCATGTCCTCTTGGTGCCCTGCACACTGTGGCATCTGAGATAAAGTCTGAGATCAGAGCTCAGCTCCAACCAGGCCTTGACTACCAGGAATCCTCAACTTAACTTCATAAAATGAGGCTCTCTGGTCTGGCACAGTGGTGCAGGCCTGTAATCCCAGCAGCTCACAAGGCTGAGACAGGAGGATCACGAGTTCAAAGCCAACCTCAGCAAAAGCAAGGTGCTAAACAACTCAGTGAGACCCTGTCTCTAAATAAAACACAAAACAGGGCTGGGATGTGGCTCAGTGGTCAAGTGCCATTGAGGTGAATCCTGATACCTGCCCACCACCAAAAAATGTGAGGCTGCTTTCTCAGTTCCTGGGGCTGCTGATCCCCTGGATCCATGGTGAGGACAGAGGGGATGAGAAAGGAAAAGGGGGAGGAGGGTGAGCTCTGGGGCCCAACTGCCCTGATGTTTTCTCTTTCTGTGCACTACAAATGCAAGTTTTCTCTCCCGGATGGACATGTTAGGGTTGTGAGGGATAACACTGATGAAGATTTATGAAGGTAAACAATCTTGGTACCAGTGGACACTGGGAGATAAAAAGAGAGCAGTTGTGCAGGTGAGTTTCGGAGACACTGCACCTCACAATTCTATATCCCAATAGAGTGTGCATATTTTTTGAACATGAACCAATTTCATTCCCTCCACTGCCACAAACACACACACACTCACACTCACAGACACACAGACACAAATAGACACACACACACAGACACACACACAGAAACACACACACACACTCATACATGCACATACACACACATGACAATAGCCTGAGATTAAGGTTGGGAGAGAAATCATGAACATGGCTCATAATGATAGGCATAACCTTCCCTTTCTCTCTCATTTGAGGACCCACAGGTGCTACTGTGATGACCCAGGCTCTTCCCTCCTGCTTCTCACCCATCCACCTCCTGCAGGTCCACAGAGAGCCTGCTACAGACAGATGGATACATTGATTCTTGCAGAAGGCAGGAGAGTCTATGTCACTTTTGTTCCTTTGGGCTTCCAGTTGTCTCTGGGTCTCAAGCAACTTCAGTGGCAGAGGATCAGGGACAGATTCATGCTGTACCTCAGGACAGTGGAGGCTGTGGAGGCTGGTGTTACTGCTGTGTGCAAGCTATAAAAATTAACTATAAAAAATTAAGATATAAAACCCCACAAACCTCCCTGCTGGATGGCCCAGCTGCCACATGTGCTGCTTGTCAGGGGAGAAGCACCGCAGATTCTCTGTCTGTTGGAGAGAAAGATACTGGGATGTTAGGGGCACAGAGCATAGTCAAGGACTCTGGACCATGTACCTAGCTTAGAGCTCAAGCTCTTTTTAAGACCTCATCAGAGGGGCATGGCATGTGCAAGAAGGAGGGTAAAGGGTCTTCGGGAGCCTCTGGTCAACCCAGCAAGATGGAAGGGGAGCTGAATGACAGCTCAGGCTGGGGCTCCTTCCCATCAGGTGCCTTCACCAGGACCAGGCACAGAATCAGGTGGTTTATGGCAACACAGAAGTATGTGTTTTCTTTAGCATTTATTTTGATGTAAAACTCGTCTAACATGGCTGGACTTGAGCAGGGCTGTGATGACTTCCTCTTCCTCACCCTTCTTTGTACTTCTTTTATCTTGGCCCATGTGCCTCTCCAGTTCATGGTTGGGCTCAGCATTTTACAGCAGTCTCCCAGGGAGGCTGTGCACCATGAGGACAGGTGAGCCTCTCCCAGCCCAGGCAGGAGCAGGGATGGGGGGCACATGGGATCAGCTTAGGGGCCTATGAGAGCAGAGAGCAGTGGGCGTAGTTTCTGGGTGGATGATGATTCCTCATGAGCAGAGTGGAGCTGAAGTCCTTGGCCACTCTTCTCCATGGCCCAGACATGTGCCTTCCTTGGCCCAGGAAGAATGAAACCCAGGTTTGAGTGTCCAATGTGCTGAGGACAGAAACGCAGAGTGAACCTGGGTCCTTTCTGCTTTATCTGAGCTATTGCAAATCCCTACATGCTCCAACCTTCTTAGTTGATTTATTTCTTAAACCTTTCCTGGAGGAATGAAAAAAAAAACTAAGATTTGCTTCTAGCATCATTCTACCTTCTGTAGAAAAGACACTTATGTGAAGGAGCCTTCCTGGGCTTGAGCCCTGCTGCTCTGGAGAGAGAGGCATTGACTGTGGTAAGTGCATTGGGGAAAGTGAGGTCAAAGATCTGGAATCATGATAGGTTCCCTCCTCCTCTGGTGTCTGAGTCAGGCCCAGCCAATGTCCAGTGAAACCCCAACACCTCCAAAGCTTTAAAAATCCAACTCTCTTCATGTCTTCAGTGCTCTGTGTATATTCTAAACATAAAAATTTCCCCCCATACATGGTCTAATTGATGGTTAAGGAAACAATCTATTTTACACCATTAGGTTACTCAAAGATAATGATTTCCATATTTAACATAAACATATTCCACATCTGTAAGTGGATAACAAAGAAAATATAATTTATGGGAAGGTGTTTGTAGCACAAGTCTTCTGATTGCACTCAAATCCTTATGCATGAGTGTGAACCAATATATCCAAAATTCTGTTGTCACCTTCATAGGCCCTGTGTGTGTCCTGGAGCTGCCAGCCACTCTCCTGAGCAGGACGCTCACCAGGCCCTGCAGGTGCAGCAGCCACAGCACCCAGGGAGGGCAGCCTCCAAGTGCAGCAGGAGCAGCTGCAGATCTCAGGGGATGCTGGACACCAGGCTGGGCTCAGGGGGAACAGTACAGAGCCTTGGAGGAGGCCAGGCAAGCCTGTACCAAAGCCTGGGCACCTCTCTGCAAAGTCAGTCCAGGCCGTGGCCAGGATGTCCATAGAGACACTTTGTAGCTCCTTGCTGAGGGCTCAGGCCCAAGAGGACTTCCCAGGGAGTAGCCATTTTGTCCTCTGCAAAACAGACACTAAGGTACCCAACTGCCAGGATACTAGTAAGGTCCCTCCTGCACCTTGACACCATCTTCTGCAACTGGATCCCCTAGGGCACTTCCCCTTCCCTTTTTCTAGTGAGTCCCTGTCACCAGGCATCAGCAATATGGAGAGAAGTCTTCCCAGCACATCCTGTGCCTTTTGGCCAAGGGAAAACACACAGGGTCTCACATATGTTTCTAGTCTTCCTTTCTATGTTCAGGAGAGAGGTGACTGACCCCTGCAGAATCTGAAAGCATGGACACCAGCAGGACCAGGTCTGGCTGCTGAGTTGCTGCTGCCTCCTGCTGCCCTCTGCACACCCTGCCTGCCTGGGAGGGCTATGGGGCAGGGACACAGGGCATTCTGTCCCCCAGCAGCCACACTTCCTTCAAGGCACAAGAACCTCCTTCTCCCACCACTGGGGATGAACATCTCCCCAGGTGCTTCTCCTGCCCAGTTGCAGCTGACAGTGTGGGGACTCTCAGGGGAGTAGGTTGGGAACAGCTCTACAATCACACCCTCTCTCTCTTTCTCATTTCTTGTTCCTGGATCCTGGGCTCCTCCTTGCCCTCTCTGTCCTGTCCCCTCCTGCTCTGAGTTCACACCTGTCACTCCTCACTTCACACTTGGCTCTCCTCATGTGGGTCAAAACCCTGTTCTTCTGCATATCCTGGCCCTTGGCCTGCCTCTGACTCCACCCCTTGGATTGTAATGGAAGAGTCAAAGGTGGTGCCTGGTGTTCTTTAGAGACAAGAAAGGAGAGCAGTAGATGTTCAGAAGCTATTCATGTGGCCAACATGTTCCACTGTGAACAGAGTAGACAAAGGATCCATCCAGCTGCCAAAGGTACCTGTGTCCTTCCAGTCAGAGGGAGGCCACCAGCAGGTGTGGATGGGTTTGTCCTGCAGCCAGGCAGCCACTGAACCAGCTGTTCTTCTCTGTGTGGGGAAGCCAGCAGGGAGGAGTTGCCAATGCTCAGCTCTTGACACAGAATTTCTGTCCCCTTAGGGCCCAGGATCATTACTTAAATCTGTGACACCTCTGTGTAACTATAGATTCTGAGGTCACCCAGTGTCCTGAGCAATGGGAAGGTCACTGCTCCAGGCAGCAGGAGAACAGGGTCAGGCTTTGTGTTTCATGATCCTCAGTTCTTTGTAGTGGAGAGAGAGCCATGGCTTCTGGTCCAGATGTGGGTTTTCAATGTCCAAGCTCACTGTAGCCAGCTTAAGGTCAGCAGACTCTGTGGCCCATGACTGCAATCCCAGCTACTTTAGAGTCTCAGGGAGGAGGATCACAGGTCTAAAGGCAGTGTGGGCCACATACATACTGTTCCAAGTTAAATTTTTAAAATACTTGCAGTGTTCTTCAGACACTGCCTAGCCAACACGAGGACCCAACTGATCACCAAAACTGAAAAAAACAAACAAACAAACAAACAAAATCCTTCCATTGTACAAATAGGCAAAGTAGTATGTTCATGATTAAAATATTTGCATGACTGATGCACATTGTGTATAGACTTGTCCATATAGTTTATATCTGAAATAGCATGTACACGGCATATTTTACTCCTTTTATTCAAGTACTCTTGAACTCTGGCTGAGAGGATGCGCTGGGTGGGTCCTCCTCTTTGGAACATCAGGATTTCTGCCCCACGAACCATGAGCTCAGCACTGAGCACAGCCTCTCTGAGAACCAGAGCCCTGATCCCTGGTGCTTCTCACCTGGCTGTGGGCTTTAAGTTTGGCTCAGTCCCAAGGTGTGGAGCTCCTTACTTCCCTGGATCCCCTTACAGGCAGCTGGTAGGCAGAGAGCCATGTCCTCACAGCCCAGGGACAGAGCCCATAGCTCTTGGGTGGCACCATCCTGAGCTCAGCCTGGTTGAGCCCCTGCCACAGCCTCTCCCTTTTAGTCAAGGGCCTGAAGGACTGAGCTGGATTTTAATGCACAGACTTCATTTCCACAACTCAAATCAATGTTGTCACCAGAAAAATCAGAACTTACCTCCATTTTCATCCTCAGGTCCTGGCTTGCTCCAATCCTCCAGACAGAGATTCCTTGGGGTACCACTTTCCTCCTCAATTCCACATGAAGCATAGTGAGGCTTACAGGGCAAAGCTCTCCACCCTGCCCTGCTGCCAGCCCCCTCCTCCAGTTGACTGAGCAGCAGCTCTGCACTGCTGTGCATGGTGAGGACAGGTGAGCCTCTCCTAGCCCAGGCAAGAGCAGGGATGGGGGCACATGGGATCAGCTAAGGGGCCTATGAGAGCAGAGAGGGGTGGGCATGATTTCTGGGAGGATGATGATTCCTCATGAGCAGAGTGGAACTGAAGTCCTTGGTTGTTCTTTTCCATGGCCCAGATATGAAGGATGTGACATTGAAAGCCACACAGCCTTCCTTAGCCCAGGAGAGATCAATCCCAGGTTTAAATGTCCAATGTGCTGAGGATTGAAAACACAGATAGAATGAACCTGGGTCCTTTCTGCTTTCAGGGAGCTATTGCAAATCCCCATGTTCCCCAACCTTCTTAGTTATTTATTCTTAAACTTTCCCTGGAGGGATGAAAGAAACTAAGATTTGCTTCTAGCATCATTCTACCTTCTGTAGAAAAGACACTTATGTGAAAGGGACTTCCTGGGCTTGAGTCCTGCTGCTCTGGAGAGAGAGGCATTGACTGTGTTAAGTGCATTGGGGAAAGTGAGGTTGAAGGGCTGGAATCATGATAGTTCCCTCCTCCTCTGATGTCTGAGTCAGGCCCAGCCAATGTCCAGTGAAACCCCAACAGCTCCAAAGCTTTAAATATTCAACTATTCCTGTCTTCAGTGCTCTGTGTATATTCTAAACATAAAAATGTCCCCCATTTCCTATTCCTCCCTGCTCCAAGGTTCTTGTCATACTCCAAGAGTATTGTCATTAAGAAACACTACACGTGGTGGCACATGCCTGTGTGGCTTGGGAGTCTAAGGAAGAGGATAGTGAGTTCAAAGCCAGCCTCAGCAAAAGCAAGGAACTGAGGAATTCAGGGAGACCCTGTCTCTAAATAAATTCAAAATAAGGCTGGGGATGTGACTCAGTGGTTGAGTGTCCGTGAGTTCAATTCTGGGTACCAAAAAGAAAAAAAGGAAAGGAAAAAAGAAAGAAGAAAAAGAAAGAAATTAAACCTAGAGCTGGTTGTGATGATTTATGACTGAATTCTCAGCAACTTGGAGACTGATGCAAGAGGATCACAACTTTAAATCCTGCCTCAGATACATACATGTTTTCTGTGGGCAAATATATATATCGAGATTGGTTGTCCCTACTGCTTTAGTAAAGGATGAACCTAATCATGCATATATTTTCTTAACATGAAGAATATAAATATATATGGACTGGGGACTTTGCTGTATGGCTAAGCACCCCTTGTATATGGTCCAACTCATGCTACCCCCAACAAAAGAAAAGAAAGAAAGACAGAAAGAAAGAAAGAAAGAAAGAAAGAAAGAAAGAAAGAAAGAAAGAAAGAAAGAAAGAAAAAGGGGGCTGGGGATATAACACAAGGCCCTGGGTTCAATCCTCAGCACAAAAAAAGGAAGTAAGAAAGAAAAAAGAAACAATATGAACCATCTTCAGATTTCAGAACCAAAATGAGATCAATCGGTCATCACACACAGAACAGTGGACCGAATCTGTCCTGTGGACCCCAGAGGGAAATAGGTTTTCTCCAGGCTAATCTATGCTGTCCTAGTCTGATGTGGGACACCTGGGGACACAGGCCTAAGGTGAGTGACATAAGAGCCCACCTTGAAGCTGTGCCCAGCCTGCCCTGCTGGTTTGCATGTGCCCACAGCACAGCCCACTGCCCTGAGGACTTCTTTTTTTTTAAAGAGAGAGTGAGAGACAGAGAGAGAGAGTGAGAGAGAATTTTTTAATATTTATTTTTTAGTTTTCGGTGGGCACAACATCTTTGTTTGTATGTGGTGCTGAGGATCGAACCCAGGCCACACGCATGCCAGGTGAGCACGCTACCGCTTGAGCCACATCCCCAGCCCCTGAGGACTTCTTAAGAAGCTGCTCACACCCTGTACAGGAGTCAGTCCCAGTCAGGACACAGCATGGCCATGAGGGCCCTTGCTCAGCTCCTGCTGCTCCTGCTGCTCTGCCTCCCAGCTAAGGAGGGGCAGCACTGGGGATTTACTAATCACAGTGTGGTCACTGCTGGCTGGCTACTCAGGAAAGTCCTCTTGAAACGTGAATAATTATAGGGATATTTATGTTTATGTTTCTAATGTCAGGTGCCAGATGTTACATCACGATTACCCAGTCTCCATCCTCTCTATCTGCATCTCCAGGAGAGAGTCACCTTCACCTGCAGGGCCAGTCAGAGTATTAACAGTTGGTTAGCTTGGAATCAACAGAAACCAGGGCAAGCTCCTAAGCTCCTCATATATAAGGCAGCCAATTTGCAGTCTGGGGTCCCCTCGAGATTCAGTGGCAGTGGATCTGGGACAGATTACACTCTCACCATCAGCAGCCTGGAGCCTGAAGATGTTTCCACTTATTTCTGTCAACAAGGTTGGAGTTCCCCTTTCACAGTGATACAGGCCATGACAAAAACCTCCCAGGAAACAGAAGTGTGAGGCTGGGCTGCCCCAGCTGCTCCTCCTGTTGCCTCCACCTGCTGAGGGCACTGCCCAGAGGCACCAGGCTCTGAAGGTCTCTAGTAGACTGTGGCAGGAAGGACCAGGGAGGCTCCTCTACACTCCACCCTCTTTCCTTCTCAGCCTCAACAGGTGAAACATGACCATTTTCTCCAGGTTTAGTGAGTGACTTTGACACTTTGTGGGAGGAGTTGGCTCTAGGTATTTCTACCACAAATTACAACACACTGTAGTCATTTCAAGTGTCATTTTTTGAAATCCATGGAATCACAGTCTCAGTCACAGCTTTCAAAGCCTGGGATCTGTGCATGAGAAGTGCCCCTGCTCCCCAGAAGTCACAGCTCCTGTGAGTGAAGGTGGAGCCTGCGGATTCCTGCACTAGCCCAGGAGCTCCTCAGAGACATTGACACCCAAACTAAAGCACAGACAATAATGTGCACATAACTGTTGTGATTACCACATGCAGAAAATAAAACAGAAAATGTGCTGGGGTGTGGATCAATGGTTAAGTGCCCCTGGGATGAATCCCTGATGTCAACAGCAATAGCAATATCAGCTGACTGTGCTGGTTTATCCTTGATCCCTTCTCCTTCCCAGGCATCCCATAGCAGGTGCCAGCACCTCCTCTCTGCAGGAGGTGGCCTGGGAAGAACCCACAACAGTTCTACCTACTTATCCTCTGATGGCTCCCAATCTTACCTTACCTCCTATGGTGGCAAGTTATCATCTGCTTTTGACACATATCCATCAAGTTTCCCAGACACTAATACACTCCGAAGTGAACTTCTCTGAGCCATCTAGTAAGGAGCAGGAGATCGTCACTGCAGTAGTTTTGAAACTGGAGTTTCCTGGCTTCTGTGGGCAGGTGGAGTCAGCACAAGCTGCAGCCTCTGGAGCTCTGGAGTGTGGTTGCTCTTAATAGGGGCCATGCTCGCCAGCCTTGCACATACCCCAGAAAACTATGCCCACATCTTGGACTCAGATCACTCCTCTATCCACATTAAGGTTATGACCATATGCTCTGCTCAGACATCTGCTAACCTCAAGTAATATGTCAGTTTTCCCTGTTACCATGACTGCACTGGAAGGCAGTGCAACATTTGGGCCCTTTGAGGACAGTCTAGCTTCTTTCTTGTGGCATTAACATATGTGTAAAATCAATGAGGTCACAGGGGTCAAGTGATGATGTAAGGAAAGGGAAGGCCCTTGGGACCCTGGGGGCAGTGTGTGTGCATTCAGTGGAGCCTCTGCATCTCCTCAAGTCCAACCTCAATGTACCATTTTCATCTTAATGTAAGCAGAGCTGGGCCCAGGTGGTGCTGCCCTGTGCTGAGTCCCACACTCCCCTGTGGTGAGCAGCTCAGTCACTCAGTCACTCAGTGCCCAGAGCATGGGGCCAGGGCTCAGAGATGCTTGGGAACTCCTTTTAAAACACTAAACAGTTCTTTTTTTTTCTTTCTTTCCTTCTGTTTTATTTTCTGGGGATGCCTGCTCTTCTATAGTGCTCTGTAGGTCTCTGCTGTGACTCTTTATTGGGGACTTGTCAGAGGCACACACACCATCCACATCTAGTACAAATACCCCTACCCCTAGCAATATGCTGGGCCCCATGGCCACACAGCATGGCTCCTGAGTCACAGCACAAGCCTGCTACAGAGTGCCCTGCTCTGGACCCCTCAGCACAGACAGGCTTCCTAGGTAGCTGACGAGTGGTTGGTGCAGCTCACCCAGCATCGAGGGTGCCATCTCAGCACTGCTCAGAGCCCAGCCAGCACTGAGCTTCCTTCTCAGTGATTAGAAGAGCAAGGAGCAATGCCTTGTCCTTCTTCTGAAGGGGAGGAGGCAGCAGGCCTCACACATCTGGGCCCCAACATCTTTGCAATGTGACAGGCCTGTCACTTGCTGTAGGTCTGCAGCCCACCCTATAGAGAGCATGGTTTTCTCTGGACATCAGAGTTTTGCCATTTCCTGCTCATCTGTCCAAGCAGCTTGAGGTCATCCATGCAGAGTCACATGAGGCAGTGCTGCCTGGTGTCCGCATGATCACAGTTACTTCAGGCTGAGACCTACAGCAAGAGAATTATCTTTGCCTGAGCTCAGGTCTGAGGCCTGAGCTGCTGTGGATTCAAGAATACTACAAGTTCAGCCAGAGGTCTGTGACATGTAGTGTCAGTTCTGTGACTGGGCCATGTAGCTGGGCCCTGTATCTGTCCTGACAGAGACACTTGGCTATACCATACTCTGTTTCTGAGCTTTGCAGGCATAGCTAGTACTTGAAGCCTCTCCCATATCAGCAAAGATGAACCATGTCACTGTATGGCATTGTCATCTGCACCATCTGTCAATTTTCAAGCTAGAAAAAAATGTTGTTGCAAATACATTCCCCTTTCCTTTCAATAGATGTGCATATAATGTCCTTTACAAGTTTTCCTTGGTGGCTAAAGTTGCTCATTTAATAAAGCTCAGAAACACGGATGACCTCATGTTGCTGGGACATGGTGAGCAAGGCTCTTGGAAGCTCTGCCTTGGGTGGGATCCAGAGGGAGCCATGGCAGCCCCCATTCAGCTCCTCTGCGTCCTGTTACTCCGTCTCCCAGGTGAGGGATCACAGGATGGTTCTGCATGTCTGTGAAACCTCTGTCATTGTGGATGGGTCCTGTGTCCTGGCACCTCTGTTTAGCAAGCCCAATGATTCAAGCTCAGGGTGCTGCTGGGTCCTGACTCTACTGTGGAGACTGGGGTATGACCTAGACTGTACAGGTGACCTTTCTGGTCTCTTTCCATCTCAGGTACCACAGGAGAAATTGTGCTGACACAGATTCTGGGCTCATGGCTTTGTCTCCAGGGGAAAGAGCCACCCTCACCTGCAGGACCAGTCAGAATGTTGGCAGATCCTTCTCCTGGTACCAGCAGAAGCCTGGGCAGGCTCCCAGATGCCTCATCTATGGAGAATCCAGCAGGGCCAGTGGCATCCCATCCCGGTTCAGTGGCAGTGGGCCAGGGACAGACTACACCCTCCCATCACAGCCAGGAGCCTGTGGAGGCTGCAGTGTGTGACTGTCTGCAAGGCCACGCAGGATACCACAGTGGTTCAGTCCCCCTCAGCAACCTCACAGCCCCCTCTGCCACCCTCCCCCCCTGGGGCACAACAGCTGCCCCCAGAGGCACCAAATAAGACCATTTGCACTTTTCTCTTCCCAATACGCCTGGAAACATTGTGTGAGTGGAAACAAAGCTTCATTCAGCTCTGAAAGATGCATGGTTTCCTAGGTCCTCTTTGCTTCCCTGGAAGAAATGTGAGTGATTAGAGAGGATGGGGACACTTGGTGTTATTTCCCTTCTTTACCAGTAGAGGATAGAGTCTCCAGAAGAGCCATAATATCCCAAGCACAGGCAGAGGTAAAGATGAATCCCTAAGTGTAGTTTGATTCCCAGAAATTTATATTGTCCTCATTTTGATCTCAACAGTATGTGGTTCAATCTGTCCACACAGACACTGTCAACATGGTTTCAGAAATTGCTTCCAGGGCCTGCTCACATTTAAGCCAGGGTAAGTGGGGGGATCTCCCACATTCTGACCCTGGGATGTGGATGCAACCACAGCTTTTTGCTCTATGTGCAGCACAAGGAGGCTTTCTCTGCTATTCCTGCTTCTCCACAGATGGAGGACCCAGGATTTCCAGGAGGTGGGAATTTGTGAAAGGGCAGCTTTCCCAGGAGCATCCCATGGAGCTGATAGCTGAGTGACCTGTCCTACCTTTCTTTATTCTTTGACAATCCTGCCTCCTGGTGTTTGATCCCAAATGGGAAAGAGTGTGAATACAGTTCTAGCTCAACACACCTGGACATGACTTTCTTAAATAGTCAACCACTGAGGGAGTTGTCTGGTAAAAACCTCCAGAATCCATTCAAGGTCACTTTGCTATGTTTTTCCATCAGCAAAAATGCAAGACAATGCCAGCTGTGCTGGCCAAGGAACTTTAGAAGTCACAAGCTTGTATCTCACATGCAGAACATGATAACTGCCCTCAGAGAACCATGTTCCTGTGAAGAGGCACCATCACCTCCTTCACCTGCATGAAGGGCCTGAGACTCCCCTCTCACCTCCCCGTCCACGGGCAGACTCTGTGTGTTTTCACTTTGTATTGGTTGTATTGATGTCACCTACACAGGCCCTGTGTGTGTCCTGGAGCTGCCACCCACTGTCCTGAGCAGGACACTCACCAGGCCCTGCAGGTGCAGCAGCCCACAGTACCAGCCCCCAGGGAGGGCAGCCTCAAGGTGCAGCACGAGCAGCTGCAGAGCCCAGGGGATGCTGGATACCAGGCTGGGCTCAGGGGGGAAAGTGCAGAGCCTTGGAGGAGGCCAGGCATGCCTGAGCCAAAGCATGGACACTTGTGTGCAAAGTCCATCTAGGGCAAGGCCAGGATGTCCACAGACACACTTTGTCACTCCTTGCTAAGGGCTCAGGCCCTGAGGACTTCCAGGGAGTGGCCCCCTTGTCCTCTGCAAAACAGAACCTAAGGTTCTGTGCTGCCCTCTCAACTGCTAGGATGATAGTAAGGTCCCTCCTGCACCCTGAAACCACCTACTGCCACCTGATCCTCCAGGTCACTTCCTCCTGCCATTGTCCAGTGGTGTCCCTCTCACAATCCATCAGAAACCTGGAGAGAGGACTCACTTCTGGTAAAGTGAAAACACGCAGAGTCTCACTCATCTTTCTTTCTGTGTCCCAGGAGATAGATCACTGTCCCCTGCAGACCTAGCAAGAACATTAGCAGAGACCAGCCTGGCACTGTCAGGGGCAGGCCTGGCTGCTGAGCTCCAGCTGCCTCCTGCTGCCCTCTGTAAAGCTTGCCTGCCTGGGAGGGCTGTGGGGCAGGGACACAGGTCATTCTGGCACCAGCAGCCACACTTCCTTCAAGGAACTTGAACTTCTTCCTGTCCCCAATAGGGGACAAACCTCCACTCAGATGCTGCTTGTGCACAGGGCTGCTGACAGTCTGAGGACATTCAGGGGAGCAGGTTGGGGACAGCTCTGAAGTTACACCCTCCCTCCACTCCCATCCCTTCTCCCTGGATCCAGGGCTCCTCCAGTGTCTCTCCTCTGCCCTCCTGCCTGGGTCTTCTCTGTCCTGTCCCCTCCTCCTCTGAGTTCACACCTGTCACTCCTCACTCTCAACATGGCTGCCCTCATGTGGGTCACAACCCTGTTCTCCTGCACATCCTGGCCCTTGGCCTGCCTCTGACTCCACCCCTTGGATTCTCATGGGAGAGTCAAAGGTGGTGCCTGGTGGTCTTCAGAGACCAGAAAGGAGAGAAGCAGCTGTTCAGGGCTGTACGTGTGGCCACTTTGGTCCACTGTGAGCAGAGTCCCTGCATCATGTCAGCTGTGACCTGCCAGAGGCACCTCTGTTTGTCCAGTCAGAGGGGTGGCCAGCAGCCGCTGTGGGTGGGTTTGTCCTGTGGCCATGCAGTCACTGAGCCAGCTGCTCTGTGCCCTGTGTGGGAAAGCAGCAGAGGAGCTGCCCTTGCCCAACTCTGGACACAGAACTTCTGTCCCTTGGGGTCAAGAACAACTGCCCATCTGTATGACACCTGCTCCTATCTGTAATCATAGCCCATGGGTCACCCAGTGTCATGAGGAATGGGAAGGTCACTGTTCCAGGCAGCAGGAGGACCCTGTGCAGGTCCGGAACTTCATGCTGCTCATGCTCAGTCCTGAGATTGGAGAGGCAGCTGTGGGTTTAGGCAAGAGATGCCAGCTTTACCTGCCCAGGCTCAGGGTGTCTGATCTTAGAGTCCCATGGGCAGGGTGGCACACACCTATAGTCCTGGACACCTTGAGACTGAGGAAGGAGGACTGAAGGTTCAAAGCCACCCCAGGAAAATTATAGAATCACTGTATATAAGTAAATAGAAACCTATTTGGATGTAGCTCATTGCTGTCCTAGCATGTAAGAGACTGTGTATATCACCAGAACTGACAAAGTAGCAAAGAAACAAAAAAAAAAATAAAATAAAATCACACATTTAACCAAAAGTCAAGACATATCTATGTGCATACATATGCTTGTAATACAGATGCAGAGGAAACACAGGTATATCCACATAATTTATCTCCTATATATTCTATGTGTGGCATATAATATTCCTTTCATTCATTTCTAAGCAATTTGGACTCTGGCTGAGATGAGGCTCTGGTGGGTCTTTGCTGACCCTCCTCTCAGGTCCAGCAAGGTCTCTGCCCATAACAGTGGGCTCAGCACAGAGTGCAGCTGCCCCACAGAGCCAGGCCCAGCACTGACTCATGGTCTCTGAAACTCCTCTGGCCATTGCCCGACAGCTTGAGGAAGGGACTCTGCTTCCCCATGTACTCAGCCCCACTGCCCAGGAGAGGTGCGTCCTCACAGCCCAGGGCCAGAGCCAGCAGTGCTGGGGCAGCCCCACCTGAGCTCAGTCTGGCTGAGCCCCTGCCCATCTACAGCTATGGGCCAGGCTACATGGGCAGTGACCACACAGACTCCATTTTACCCAGAGACTCCACCTCCTATAAGAAGTACTTCTCCTATGGGAACCCCGGCCTCTGTGCCCATCCACAGGGGCTGGCACAGCAGTTTGGCAGCACAAAATGGCAATTCTTATACAATGTAAATTTGTTCTCTTTGTGTTTCCCACATTTCCTGGGCCATGCATCCCTGAGAGAATGGTCATCTAGATGTTGGAAACCATTCTTTAACCTGTGCTCACCTAGAGTGATTTTGATCCACTTCCCTGCTGCTTGTGATTTTAACCCTGTGATGTTTGTTTGTTGTTTTGAACCAGCAACAGCCACTTCTGATTAATGTGTTGTCATTCTTTACTTATGTTATAAAAAATGGACTCAAACCCTGGAGGGAGTCCAAGGTGTAGACTTGCTGCCTGCCCCTTGGCCTGCAAGCTCATGAATAAATGTCCCGTCCATTGCTTTAAGATTGACAGGGTGGTTTATTGTGATCTTGCCTTGACACTACTACACAAGCAAAGTCCTTCCTTCCTCTAAAGCTCAGTACACATTTCCACAATTTTTCACCTGGAGGTTGTCACCTTGCTAAGGAGAAACTTTACCTGAATGTACCTTTCCCAGTAAGATTTCATTGTAGTCTCTCTTCCCTAAAGAACTTAGCACAAGCACAGGGATATTTGAAATAGGGTGAAGCTTTTAAAACTCATCCTTTTTCCTTTAATTTACTGATAACCAGCTCTGTCCTGCTGTCTGTGGTAGGAACAGATGAGCCCTCCAAGACCAGGACAGTATCAGGGGACAACTGATCATCCCAGAAATGATGTGTAAGTGAGTGAGGGAGGGAAGGGATGGGGCTCTGACTCAGATGTAGAGAACTGTGCAGCATGCACCAGGCCTTGGGTTCAGTCATCAGCACCAAAGGGGAAAATTAAAGAAAAGAAGAAAAAAAAAAAAACAGATTGTGGACAGTTATTGGGAATTCTTTTTGATAACTCTGAGAAGAACAACAGTGAGAAATTTTACTTGCTTTATTTCTGGAAAAGTTATAGGAGGACATGATATTTAGAGACAATGCAGCCCTCTTGAGGTCATGAGACATTACCAGGACATAAAAACATATGTGCTAATACTGGTAAAGCCGAATTATATACAGAATCTGAATCTTTACTGTGTTTACTAATATGCTGACCTTGCCTTATATTCTCCAAACTTCAACACTAAAGTTTTTACAATCTCTATTGTTTGCAAAGTTATTCTTACTTCTCCTAAAAGATAATTAAGTTGAAGAGCCTGCCTGGCCTTAGACCTATTCTGGAGAAGATGGGAACCATTATGGGTATGAGTGTGCTCTGTGGGACTCTGAGGCAGGGAACGCTGGGTCCATGGGTGGGTCCCTCCTCGCTGCCTCTTACCCATGCTGTGCCAATGTCCAGAAACACTAAAAACCTCAGTGAGTTTACACATCTTACTCTCTTTCTGGCTTATTTCTGTTTTTACTTCCAAAGCACCTTGCTTCTGTAATGCCTCCTCCTCCTCCAAGGGTCACCAACACAGAACTGTGCTTAAGACACAATGACAGCCTGTCCTGAACCAGAAAGTGACTACAGATCACCACTCATAGCTCAGGGGGCTGACTGTGTCCTGTGGCCCCAGGGAACCATGTTTTCCCAAGCAAATCTGAGTTGCCCTGGTCTGACCTGGGACACCTGGACTCAATGAACCTGTGTTGATTGACCGGGAGGAGTCTCCCTGCAGCTGTGCCCAGCCTGCCTAACCCTGCTGATTTGCATGTGCCCACAGCACAGCCCACTGCCCTCTTAAGAGGCTTCTCACACCCTGTGCAGGAGTGAGTCCCAATCAGGACACAGCAAGGCCATGAGGGCCCCTGCTCAGCTCCTGGGGTTGCTTCTGCTTTGCCTCTCATGTAAGGGGGGGCAGTACTGGGGATGTACTAATCGCAGTGTGGTCAGTGCTTCCTAGCTACTCAGGAAAGTCCTCTTGCAACATCACTACTTACAAGGATATTTCATTTTATGTTTCCAATGGCAGGTGTCAGATGTGACATCACAATGACATATTCTTCATCCTCTTTGCCTGTGTCTCATGGAGACAGAGTCACCATCACCTGCAGGGCCAGTGAGAACATTTATGATTATTTACTCTGGTATCAGCAGAAACCAGGACAAGCTCCTAAGTTCCTCATCTATCGTACAGACATATTGCAATGTGGGGTCCCCTCGAGGTTCAGTGGCAGTGGATCTGAGACAGATTTTACTCTCACCATCAGCAACCTGGAGCCTGAAGATGTTGGCATTTATTACTGTCAATAAGGTAGCAGTTCCCCTCCCACAGTGATACAGGCCATGACATAAACATCGCAGAGAGCAGAAGTGTGAAGCTGGGCTGCTGCAACTGCTCCTCCTGCTGCCTCCACCTGCTGAGGGCCCAGCTCAGAGGCAGCCAGGCCCAGAGCACTACAAGGGGGGTTCGTCAGAGGATTCAGGGGGTGCTCCTCTGAACCCTGACCCTTCCGCTCAGCCCCTGCAGGCAATGAGCTCACTGCTATGAAAATGAAAATCATTTAAGACCTGAAGAGACTGAATTTAGCAGTATCAGGGGTTGTGCAGCAAAGATAGGCCTCTTCATGTATTCCACATGGGAATATTTTAAGACTTTATTTTTTAGTATAGTTTAAGTATCCCAGAAAATTGGGGTGAAGTACATGGTTCTCCTGTGTGCCCCCTGCTCCCACAGCCCATCTGTCACCACCCGCAGACTCTGTCGCTTCTGTTACAATTCATCAACCTCTGCCCAAGTGTTTAGGTCACACCAGGCTCATTTTGTGTATTCTATGGAAGTAGACAAGTGGACAGTGATGTGTGTCCTACAGTGTGGCCTTGCACAGTGCAGGTCCCAACCTCACACTGTCTGAGCTCCAGCTGCTCCTCATCCCACCCTCTCTGCTGCTGACCTTCATGATTTTCCATCCTGTAGTTTCCCCTGGGCTGAGTGACACCTGCCTGGAAATCACAGCATGGACGATGTTCAGCCTGGTCTGTCACCCTGAGTGCTCTGCACACAAACCTCCTCCAGGGGTTTCACTACAGCATAGATAGTTTTTTTTTTTTTTATTTTTTTTTTCAAATTTTTCTTCAAACTTGGTATTAAATCCAGACATGCACTACCCACTCAGCTACATTCAAGGTCACATTTGTATTTATCAACCTATCTCTCTATCTATGTATCTATCTATTTTTTAAGACAGGATCTCTCTAAGTTTTTAGATCCTTGCTAGGTTTCATGAACATCAACCCTGAGTCTTTTGGCCTCTGGACCTGGAGTTGCACCTCCTATCTTCTCTTGGGCTAAGAGACCTGGAGACCTGAATTGGGAATGCATATGGTCTCTCTCCTTCTGAGATTTGTGGCCTCTTGGACTGAGATCCAAACAGAGATGGGCAAGGCAATGCTGTTGACAGCCTGTTTTGACAGATTACAAGGCCTTGGAGGAAACAAAGTGGGTGAATTAGGAACAATTCCATTTTGGAAGAGATATGGCCAGATAATTAAAAATGGGTCAGAATTTAAAATAAGTACTTTCCAAATAAATGCTCATTTAAAGGTCATTACTGAGAAGGGACTGCCAATAATTAGCATGAACAAACAAAGATTCTACATAGTCATCTACTCCCCCATTTAGGCTCATGAACAAATGTCATGGAGGTCCCTCCCTGGACTCCTACAATATCAGTCTCTTTTCACCCAGTTCATGTGACCACAGGCATTTGAAGGCATCGAACTCAACCAAGAGGGCTGGACACTGTTGACCCCCATTGTTATAGCCACACCATAAGACCAGACTGATACCCAACGTCTACCTGACCATAGTGGACCTGACTGACATGGGAAGGATGGAAAGGTTCCCGTCTGTGCCTTTGCTTTCAGTCCTGTGTCAGCCAGAAACATGTGGAGAGCTCCTGAGAGCTTTCATGGGTGCTATAATTCTTACATAATACACCATTCAACCAAGCAACTCATTTACAGAAAAATAATCAACCTAGTGCACTTGACCATGATATTATCATAAACGCAGGTGCAGTGGTGTTAACAGAAGGGAAACCCACATAAATCAAACTATGCTGGCCCTGGGCCCCATGGAATTAATTACCTGTCCTACCTGGTGTGGAGAAGGCTCAGAGGCACTGACCCTGTGTGGTTCTTTCTCTCTCAGACATCGAATCTTCACTCTTTAGAATTGCAGGGTCATCCCCACCGTCTCTATTGTGCCCATGGAGCACCTTGGAATCTTCTATCTGCTCACTTGGGTTTTCTGTTCAAAGTTCTTGACCCAAAGGATTGCCATGGTCACTCTGCCTTTAAACTGGATGAAATGATGAACACATGGTCATCAGATCCCATAGAACAAGGGACTAATTGTGAAGAAAGAGTCCCATTTTTGAGGCTAGGACTATAGATCCTGGTGATCAATGGCTAATAGGAATCTATCTATGCATTTTAAGAAAGTGACTGGAAAATGTGTCAAATCTGGAAGAGCTTCAGGAATGGTCCTCCTGATGACATTGTCAGTGGTGACAGCTGCTAGGACAGTTGAGCAGGTGTCAGCATGAAGCTTCAGGTGATGCAGGAGGTGGCCAGCACAGGTGTAGGCAGCATCATGGGGCACAGGGAATGTGACCTGCACAGAGAGACAGGGAGACGTGACCTCCAGCCACAGGCTCCTGGTCAGCCTGAGGGCTGAGAATCATGGGGTCCAGTCTCTTCCTTCCTCACTGTGATGTCATAGTGTTAGCTGGATATGACAGAAGCCATACTGGCTGCTTAAGGCCAAGGTCTGAACTTGTCCATGGATCAGGAGGCAGGAGGAGCAGGTTCAGGCTACTTACAGCCCTAACCCCCTCACCCTGGGCCTGTGTGTGCTGAGGTCAGGAGACACATCCACATGTGTGGCAGGTGTGTCTGTGAAGCTCCAAGCTGCTCTGCCCACCTGCTCTCCTCCCAGCAGCATAGCACCAGCCTGTATGGCCTCTGAGGCCTTCACCTCAGGATCCTCCTGCGATGATCTCAGACAGATGGGGTTAGAGGAGCCCAGCAATGAAAGAGCAGCCCCTGCTCATCAGGTGAGAGCAGGTGGCTCCAGGTAGAGCAGGCCTGCTGGGGGTGGGACCCTTAGTGTGTGCATGTGTGATCACTGCTGGGGCACACACACGCACACACTCACACACAGACACACACACAGACACACAGACACACACACACTCACTTTCACACACACACACATTCACACACACACACTCACATACTCAAACACTCACTCTCACACATGCACATACAAATACACAGACACATACACACTCACACACATGGACACACACACTCACACACTCACTGACACACACACACTCACACTCACACACACATACACACACACACACCACGGTAGCCTGAGATTAAGTTTGGGAGAGAAATAATGGACATGGCTCATAATTGTAGGCCTAAACTTTCATTTCACTCTTATTTCAGGACCCACAGGTGCTACTGTGATGACCCAGATTCCTCCTTCCCTGCCTCTCAGTGCTATAGAGTCATCATCCACCTCCTCCAGGTCCACACAGAGACTTCTACAGACAGATTGATACATTGATTCTTGCAAAAGGCAGGAGAGTCTATGTGTCTTCTGACCTTTTGGGCTTCCAGTTGTCTCTGGGTCTCAGGCAACTTGAGTGGCAGAGGGTCAGGGACAGATTTCATGCTAGACCTAAAGGACAGTGGAGGTTGAAGAGGCTGGTGTTATTGTTGTGTGCAAGATATAAAATTTAACTATAAAACATTAAGATATAAAACCCCACAAACTTCCCGCTGGGTGGCCCAGCTGCCACACGTGCTGCTTGTCAGGAGAGAAGCACCGCAGATTCTCTGTCTGTTGCAGAGAAAGATCCTGGGATCTCAGGGGCACAGAGTGTAGTCAAGGACTCTGGACCATGTACCTAGCTTAGAGCTCAAGCTCTTTTTAAGACCTCGTCATAGGGGTAAGGCAGGAGCAGGAGGGTGGGTGAAGGGTCTTCAGGAGCCTCGGGTCAACCCAGCATGATGGAAGGGGAGCTGAATGACAGCTCAGGCTGGGGCTCCTTCTCATCAGGTGCCTTCACCAGGACCAGGCTCAGAATCAGGTGGTTTGTGGCAACACAAAAGTATGTGTTTTCTTTAGCATTTATTTGGTGTAAATCTCATCTGCATATGGCTGGACTTCAACAGGGCTGTGATGACCTCCTCTCCCTCACCCTTCTTTGTACTTCCTTTATTTCTGGTCCACGTCCCTCTCCAGCTCAGGGTCAGGCTCAGCATTTTACACCACTCTCCCAGGGAGGCCTCACATTTATACCTTTGACCAGATTATGTCATGGGTTCTGAAATAAAAAGGGAGTGTTATGAATCCATGGATGTATTTTTAAATAATCAGCCAAGTGTGAAAGAATTACAGAACATGAAATAAATGCCACATTCCCAAAACTATGGGTGGGTGTAAGAATCTGTAAGCCAATACTTGCTCAAATGGAGAAAAATACTATTACTCTTAGGGCCTTGGCACTGAATGAGAAGGTGAATAGGGATGGTAAATATCAAGTCTTGTTCAGCACAAAACGGTGACCCTCATTGTCTGGGGTAGGCACACTGCTGGCGTTGGGCTTTACTTAGAAAGCTAGATGAAATCTCTTTTCTTTCTCAGAGAAAATTCCAAAAGTCACAGACCCTGCCTGGCCCTCAAGGTTGTCGTTGCCCACTGCAAGCCTTATGGAAATGTGGTGTATCCTGCACTCTCCAGAGGCCCTTGACTCAAGGGTCAGTGAAGTTCCTGTCCAAATGTGCTTCTCTCACATCACACAATCCTAGTCCACCCAGTGGGGCAGGGGAGAGTTCCTAGCAGTTGATCCTTTCCACAATGTAGACCTGGGGTAAGTCCAGAGAGAATGGTCACTCAGGAGGGACCATGAGGACAAGATGGATTGAAGGTTGACCAGGAGGCAAAGCTGAACTGGGAAGATGAGCAGACATATAGGAGCCCAAGGCCATGTCCCTGACATACACAGAGATGGTCAGTGCGGAATAACAGGAGAAGTGGCCTCACAAGGACTTGGCATCCCGCCATTTTTGCCAACCCTGAACTTAGCAAATGCCCACAGGAGAAATCCAGCCTGCTGTTGAGGACTCAGCCATGTCAATCAACCTCACAGGTAAAGGAAACTCCCAAAGCCCAGTCAGGTCCTCTTCCCTAGCGGAGCCCCTCTGCCAGGGCCATGCCATAGTGCTGGGGACACTCAATATGTTAAAGAGGAAACAAACAACAACAACAACAACAACAACAACATCAACAACAACAAAAAAAAACAGGTAAACTTCAGCTCACCTAAAAGGCCCAATCTGTCTCAGAAATTGTAGATCTTCTTTTCATTTCTTCCAAGGCTTCTGAGTGTGACAAGCTTGAGTGTTAAGTGGTTATTTATGGTTATTTTCTTCTGTACTTAGTGCAGTGATTTTGATGGTATGCTGAGGCCTGCTACATCCTAAGTGAAAGTGGAAGTTCATTTTGTAAACTGAATATAATGCATGAGTTCCAGCTTTGCTACTGATTTTTAAATATCTAGATGTAGAGACAGCAAACCTGTATCCTACGTGGACACAAATGGTGAAAAAAAAGAAAAGCCTAAAGAAATGATGATGGTTGAAGCCGAGCTCACATCACTGACAGGGAGGGGCTCCATATTCCAGGGTAAGGGCAGGACCATGATGCTTCATTTCATCTGTTTCAAACTGTGTTCTACTATCTACAGTGATCCATGAAAAGTGTTTTAATATTTTATAACAGAAATTTAAAAAAAATGAAACAAATGAACAAATTATCCTACTTAGGAAAATATACTGTGCTTAAAGTTTAGACTTCTAACATAAAATATTCCATCAAGAATACAAGTAAAGTTAAAATAAGTAATTTGTTAGGATAATGTAAAGAAAATCCTGCAGAGCAGTTAGAAAACTCAATCCTTCAAATTGAAAAGAATGGTCTCATTGAATATTTTTTTAAACTTAAATCAATTTCATCAATGAATAGTTTTTTTTTTTTTAATTGATGACAGGGTCAGAGTAACATTATTTATGTAAGGATTTCTGAGAATTTTGTCCCCCATTGAAACATAAAAATGAAATAAATTAAGAAAACTGAAAACTGAATGGGAAAACCTGATAAAAATTGTGATTACACTCCAAATTATTCTGAAACATTAAAATGAAAGCCTTGCCAAAAAAAAAAAAAAAAAGACTACTTGCGTTACGGCAGGAATCACCGTGGACATTTGTACACCTTTCTCAACCCCATCCCTGCCGGAAGAGGCAGGATAGAGAACAAAGTGCCAATTCCTTGATCCGTCCTGTGGCCCAGGAGGAAAAGAGAAGCACTTACTTGTGACTTTCTACCTCGTCTGTGGGCTATCTGGTGGACTGCTCTCTCTTATCACATGACTCAGAACTCAGACAGAGACAAGTGCTGGGCTCAGTTCTCAGGTGAGGGAACTGTGGAAAGCAGGGATGGGTGCCACTGTGTGACCACTTCATGAAAGAAAAGGGATTAGGAAATACACAGCACACCCAGGCCCTAAAGAAGCTTCCATAGAACCCTCAGGATAACCAGCACACTTCTAAACAGCCATGGATTCTGGGAAAATTGGGAGGGGAAGCACATACTCAGACACCTGCATGCCAATGAAAGATCAAAGGTTTACCTTGGCAGACCCTAGGCCTCAGCTCATCAATGAAGGGGTTCCAGTTCAGAATTCAAAGACTGGGGCAGGTGAATGTTTAATTCAAAGGCTGCAGTTCAACAGAAAATGTCAAGGTGCACAAAGGAGCAGGGAAACATGAGGCATTAAAAGGAACAAATTTCTTTAGAAATAATCCAAGCAGAAAAAGACATTATAGTGACAGGACATCACCTTTCCAATGTCTGCATTAAAAAGACAGCTTGGAGAATGAGGATGCCACTGTCCATCACTATTGCCATGGCATGGAGCAGACTGGGTGCCTGTCAATTAACATCTTGGTGGCAGAAGAAATTGTGCTGTTCCTGCTTTTAGAACTGTGTTGTCTCATGTGGAGACACTAGTCACAATGACGCTATAAATTTAGATTCAGTTAAATTTTACAATGAACATTTCCTTTGCACTTGGTTCTTTCCATGCTTCATCTCACAGGCCATGTATGGCTAACAGCGCCCACAGAGGCTAGCTCCGATGCAGATCTCTTCATCATAGCAGGAGATTCTGTTGGCCAGTGTTGGTCTAAAAAATTCACAATGTCTTTCATGGTGCTGCAGCTCAGAACACAAAACTCCCCAGGCACTGGGTGGCCTCAGGTCCTTCCCAGTTGGTGTAGCCATTGTGGGCTATACTAGGATCTGGAAGGCTCCTGGGATGATGGGAATGGGGCTTCATGGACAGATCTAGACTAGGAGAAAAAGGTTCCAGCCACCTCTGACAGTATGCCCTGCAACCCTCAGGAGCCTTTATAAATCCACACCTGTGGCATTTCACCTGGATCACAGTGTCCATATGTGCCTTTCTGTCCTAGAACTGTTTTCTGAATATGAAATTATCTGTTTGTCTTGTGCCCTCAAGTTGATGTCTACATCATAGGAGGGATCATTTCTGTTTTCTTCAGAATCCCTCTGGTGACTGATGCGATAGAATGAGCTCCATCAGGAAGAGAGAAGGGACACCAGGAAGCCAATTTGGTACCATCTCTGACCCTGTAAGATGCAATACCAATCAGCAACCAGTAGGTGTCAGAACAGACCACAATTTTCAAAGAGAAGCTTGATCTTGGAAATGCTAGGTAAGTAATAGAGTGATACTGTCCTCTACCTACAGGGAGATCCCCAGGTTTGAATGGGGACTCTGTGTGGCCAGGAGCATGTGGAGGACCTGCCCAGGGACCAAATTTTGGGGCAAACACTCTCTGTGTTGGTGATCTAAGACTGGATGCTCAGCCTTGCCTTTGCACCCCTCCATCTAGTCACTAAGGCCACTTCTTTACATGGCCAGTATTAGTAATACTGCCCCCATTCATATGTTGACACTTCACCTTATTGTCTGTGTGTTTGCAGAAGTGGTCCGTAAGAAGGAATGGAGGTTAAACAAGGTCATCCAGGTGAGGCTGATGACACAGGAACTGTGTCCTTCTGAATAGACATTCCGGGAGCTCTCTTTCCAGGGAGACTCTCCATCCCTCTCAGGCTACAAGGAGAAGCTGTGAGGACAGACAAGAAGGGAGCCCTAGGATGAGAGCCAATGACAGGGGGGTCATATGCTGCCCCTTGACTTCGGACATTTAATCTGCAGAACATCAAGAAGACACATCTTTACTATCCGAGCCACTGAGACCAGGGAGATGTGTCTCCTTATAAGAGTAAGTAAGGCCTGACAGTAAGGTGTGCCTTGTCCTTGACATCTCTCTCTCTCTCTCTCTCTCTCTCTCTCTCTCTCTCTCGTTCTCTCTCTCCCCTCTTCCTATCTTCCTGAAGTGAGAAGCTCTACCTTACAATGGAAGCCCTGCCATGGTGTTCTGCCTGCAAACAGACCCCAGCCAAAGTGCCACTGTCTGTGGCATGAAACCTCTGAAACCAAGAATCAAGATCAAAGACCTTTTACCTATGAGGTGCAGTGCGGAGGGGTTTGCTCACAGTGGTGGGAAGCTGATGAGCTCACCCTGCACTTTGTTAAAGGCAGTTGTTCCTCCTAGGTGTCAGGACAGTCAGCTGCTCTCCATTTCTAATAAACTCAATGTGTCTGGTGCTGCCAACTACTGGCCTATTTTGAATTACAAGTCATTTGTCTCTTAAGGGAAAGGTTTGTTGTAGCACATACTTGTTTCTCTTTAATATGCTCCATGCTTTTGCCTTAGCTTCTGCTAATCCTACTGTAAAAAAATAACAATTATTTTTGCATATTGAATAATTTTCATCATTTTCTGTTTGCTCTATGAACATTTCTCCCTGATCTCAGATTCATGGATAATACTTAAAATATCATCTCCACATATCATGAATCAGTCCCTTTGTAGAAACATAATGAGAGTTGGGATAATAGTGGCCATAAGAGGGTACTGTTGTCTGTTGTCAGCTGTCCATGATCATCATCACCTTGGGGAGCACAGATCACAGAATCCATTTTTCTTTTATGGGTTCCCATAGAATTGCTCAACTGAGGCACTCATATGATTCACAAGCCAAAGTGAATAATTCTCCCCCCCAAGCACCTATTGTCAACGAAATAGACAGGGAAGACATCAGTAGAATCACCAGGTGATGAGGTACAGGAGGCTGAGAGGACCATCTGCAGTCTGGACTTCTCTGGAGGACCCTTAGAATACAAAATAGGCAGTTTTTTTGTTTTTTTTTAATTGGTGCCAAGGATTGAACTCAGGTGCACTCAACCACTGAACTACATCCCTATCCCTACTTTTGTATGTTATTTAGAGACAGGGTCTCACTGAGAGGCTTAGCACCTTCCTTTTTCTTGAGGCTACTTTGAACTCACAATCCTCCTGCCTCAGCCTCCCCAGCAACTGGGATTTCTGGCATGTGCTACCATGCTCAGCTCAAATTAGAAAGTTTTTATAGACAGAGGAGATATCAGCAGAATGACCAGGTTATGAGGTATAGGAGGCTAAAAGAACCACCTCCAGTCTGGAGCTCCCTAAAGCACTCTGAGAATAGATAATTAGCCAGTCTTTACTTACACTGACAGATGAGTTCAGGATTATGGGGAGAAACAGAGAATCCCCTATTTCTAAGACCATATCCCTAACATCCAGACCTGCTAATACAATTAATGTCTGTAGAGTGAAATTCAATCCCTGTATTAAAGCCAGTCCTGCTTTGAGTATCTGTTAGCTGTATAAATCTCATGGGATACCACTATGTGGACTCCCAACATTCACTACTCCATGTCTTTTAGGAAATAAGGAGAGACGCACTCTGGTCTGCTCTGATGGAGCTGAGGGGATGGAAAGATGGTGAATACAAAAAGAGGTACCCTCTCCCCTTCCAGTCAATGTGCTTCAAAGCCTGGCTGCCTCTGAGCACTGCCCTCAGCAGGTGGAGGCTGCAGGAGGAGCAGCTGGGGCAGCCCAGCATCACATTCTCCTGGGACGTTGATGTCATGGCCTGTGTCACTTTGGGCAGCAAACTTCTATGCCTTTGACAGTAATAAGTGACAACATCTTCATGATCCAGGCTCCTCATGCTGAACATTAAATCTGTTCCAGATCCACTCCCCTGACCCTGAATGAACCTCATATTGGAAAAAGTTTGCAGAATACATCAGGAAATTAGAGCTTTCCCTGCTTCCTATTGATATCAATAACTAAGACTCTGTCTTGCCTGGTGGGACATTGTGATTAGTTCTCCTTAAGATGTAGACCTGGATTGTGATTATCTATATTCACATTTGATGTTCCGTGGATTTACAGACTATAGCTCCTTCTCTGTATTCTTTAGAAATCAGATCAATGTCTTCAGAAATAGAGGTCCCCTCTCTGCCAAAACTGCTTAATGACAGCCTTTGATCTACAATTGTTTTCTTCTATTTATGGAGAAGAATTCCTACTAAATTCTTCCATTTATGAAGATTGTGTCATCTGGATGTCACATCTGGCATCTGAGATTGAAAACATAAAAACCAATATCCACATATTGAACTTTGTTATGAGAGATGCATTTATAAACCAAGTACATCAGACCCCACAGTGCTGGGTAAATCCCCAAGTGTTGAAACTTCCTGCTTTAAAATAAAAATACTAGGGTCTCCAGGAGTCATATGGGCACCCTTATGTCTATGCTGTGACCTGACCGGAACTGACTTCTGCCCACACTATGACAACTCAAAGAAGAAGTCCTCAGTGAGTGGGCTGTACTCTAGGCACATGCAAATCCACAGGGCTTGACAGGGCTTGGCACAGAGGCAGGACTAGCTCTTCTCCCTCATTCAGCAGAAATTCAGTGTCTTCCCATTTCCCCGGGCATCACATATTTGCCCACAGAGTATTTTATACCTTCTGGGGGACAACAAACAGCCTCAGTCTTGCCCTCTTTGCATGGCCTTTTAGTTCCAACTCCTCCAGCTTCAGCACATTCTGAGCTTGCTAGATTCCATCTATGAAAGGAACTGTCCATTATGACACATTCCATCATATGCATGAGTGTTCTAGCTCCTTTTCTTGGTACCCATGCATATCACTGAGGCCAGGGCAGCTTCCTCTTTACTCTGATTCCCTGACACTGTGGTTCATACAGGGAAGCAATAGGAAAATATGGGGAGCCATAATCTATTTTAAAGAGTGTCACTTACCTAACCCAGCTGTCATGTACAGCTAAGCGTCTTTCTTCCTCCATCTCTGAAGGCTTGGTCCCACTGCATCCATGAAAGCCATCCAAGATTAGGGATCTCTCCCTTCCCCATCTGAGCACTATGAGCTTCTGTCCTAGCTGCTCATGATTACACGTATCCATATCTGCTGTCCCTGGATGCTCAGGTTCATGCTTCTGCTCGCTATAGTCCCATAACTCAAGTCACTGTCTTCAGAGACGGAGGTCCTTCTTCTAACAAGTGCTCGTTGATGCCCTTGAATGTCCTGTGATTCCTAAGTGTGCATTTCTGTCATCACTAAGTCCTGCAGTCCTAAAACAGCCATTAGAATTGGGTTCTTTAAGAACCAGGTAGATACTTAGTGATGAAAGAAATGCATACAAGGAGGATGCTGTTCTTTGTCAACCAAAATGAACACATTATCAATAGCCAAGTCCATGGTGACCTGTTTACTCTAGAGACACTTGGACACCCTGGGCCTGTGCTGAGTGACTGGCACGAGCCTGTACTGCAGCTGTGCAAAGCCTACCCAGGCCTGCTGATTTGCACGTGCCCGAAGCACAGCCCACTGCCCTGAGGACTTCTTAAGAGGCTGCTCATACCCTGTGCAGGAGTCACTCCCTGACAGGACACAGCATGGACATGAGGGCCCCTGCTCAACTCCTGAGGCTCCTGCTGCTCTGGCTCTCAGGTAAGGAGGAACAGCACTGAGGAGTTAATCATCCTACTGTGTTCAGTGTTGCTGGCCAAACATAAAAGTGCCATTAATGTGAATAATTTTTTGATTGTTCATGTGTTTTCAATGTCAGGTGTGAGATGTGACATCCAGATGACACAGCCTACCTCCTCCCTGTCTGCATCTTGAGGAGACAGAGTCACCATCACCTGCAGAGCAAGTCAGAGCATTGGTAATGCTTTAGCCTGGTACCAACAGGTACCAGGACAAGATCCTAAGCCCCTCATCTATGCTGCAAACAGTTTGCAATCTGGGGTCCATTGAGGTTCAGTGGCAGTGGATATGGGACAGATTTCACTCTCACCATCAGCAGCCAGGAGCCTGAAGATTTTGGCACTTATTACTGTCAACAGTATAGTAGTTACCCTCCCACAATGATACACAACATGACAAAAACCTCCCAGGGAGCAGAAGTGTGAGGCTGGGATGCCCCAGCTGCTCCCCCTGCTGCCTCCACCTGCTGAAAGCACTGCTCAGAGGCACCAGGCTCTGAGGGTCATTGGGAGGTATTGGTAGAAAGAGCCAAAGAGGGTTCTCTGTATCCTGCTCCTTGCTCCTCCTCAGCCCCAGGGAAACAGACATGACTATGCTCCCCTGAAATCAATGAAAGCATTTGTTAGACATAGGTAATTGGGTTATGGATTCCATTGGATTCCTATATCAAAACACAAGCCCCTAATGGCGTTCCAAGTGAGAATTTTCTAGGTGATAAAAACAGACATCTAATCTGCCCTGTAATGTCCTGGGGTCTGGTAGTCAGAGAAGCTGACACAGAAACAGGGCTCCCTGCTGCTCACCCAGAATCCAGAGAGAATATTCTACTTAAATTAAAGAGTGTCCAACCCTGGGGTCCTCAGAGCTGTGCAGAAGGCCTGTGTTCTGAAGCTGCCCATGGACTCTAGTACTCACCAGGTGATTCTCCTCTTCCCCTGCCTCCAAGTGTCACCTGCAGGAGACAAAGAATGATGCACTTTTATGATTTCCAAATGTCAACGATTGCCTCCACTGATTCTATTGGAAATCAATAAATACCCATGTTCTGATCCTGAGATTCTAGGAATATTACCTTACATCAACAAAGGGAGGTGGGATTACGTTAAAGATTCACGACATGGAGATTTTCCTGAATATTCTGCAGGAGACCAATATGATCACAAGGATCCTTAGAGTGGGAAGGAAGAACAGTCACAGTCAGGGGATGGGATAATGGTGAGAGGTCTTAAGAGACAGAGGGAGGGGCCAGGAAAAGGAAATGAGAGAATCAAGGAGCTGAAAAGACTGGAGCTGGATTCTCTCCTCAGGAGACTGCAGAAGGCACCCAGCCCTCCTGCCCTGGTTTCAGCTCACTGGGAATCTGAGCTCCAGGACCCTGAGATAACCAGCCTGGGCTGCTCTAAGCCCAGGAGGTGATGGTGGTCTGTGGGGGCAGCAGTAGGGACTGATGCAAGCGAAGGGACAGAGACACCATGGCAGTGGCCATCCACTGCCCCACCAAACATTGTCACATTCCTGTCATTTGGTTTCTACTTTGACATGAGGCAGAAAACCTTTTACCCTAAGAACAGATCTTTCCAGAGCTCTTCTGAGGTAGAAATACCTAGATAAATCTCCCCCATGTGGGGTCTGCTCACAGCACCCAAGGAGAGAGGAGGGAATTGCTTGCTCTCTGCTCATTGGTCTCCATGTCAGGGGTACAGATTGGATTCACAGGGGAGAGTGAGAGGGGACAACTGAGTCAGCATTGGGGGCAGAGGGCAGGAGGATGATCAGGGCAGTACAAGGCACACCCCTGCCCACATCTGGAATGATGGCAGGTAGGGCAGGGAGAGCTGCAGGGCTCTGTTTTGCAGAAGAACCTGCAAAGGCCTGAGTTTCAGGTCAGGTCAGCAGGGAGTGGGCAGAGGCAGCAGGGAGCTGAGATTCCCTACTTTCAGTTTGGATCCTCTCCTCCCACCTCACAGGCCATGCTGTACCTTTGGGAAGACTGTGGCCATGTGGAAGAAATGCATCTAAATTCAGACAGACCTGGGTTCAGAGCCAGCCCCAGCCCTCACAGTCCATGTGATATTGTTGACCCCACTGTCCTTGGATGACTGGTTCCCTCCTCTGTGGAAAGCCACAGCAAAAATATCAGAAGGGTTCCTGGAAAACCATATGACTCACCTTGAAATATGATGCTGTAAACACACAGTTACAGAGTCTGCATTAAGTCCCTTTGAATATCTCAAAATGAGGACACTGTGTGATGTTACATAGTGAGATGTCTTCTTCAACTGGCTACCATCACTGTTCATTCTACAGAAAGCAGGAGACTTACTGCACTGTAGGGTTCCACATGCTGTATTTCCTACCAGAGAAACTTCCAGCTTATATTTCTGTGGAGCATTAGGATGTTGATGAGGACACTGACAGCCATAGTCTGGTGTTCCCTGGGCCCCATGGGTGTGAGTTCCCAACACCTGCTGTAAACACTCACCAGAGATTGGAGGCCACAGCAGCATTACTACCATGCTCCACAGTGCTGTGGGCCAGAGTCCCAGTGGCAAACACCAGGTGTGGAGGTGACAGAGGACAGTCTGATCCTCCATCTCCAGCTCTGGTGGCTGCAACCCCATGACTCTGTCTCACCCTTTATCACCCTTAACTTTCATCCTTCCATCTATGTTAAGTGTCTCTTTACATTTTTACCTGATTTTTATGAGGATATTGGGCCTGCATTTGGGCACACCTGGTTAACACAGGGTAATCTCTAATATTTAAATTGCCATAATTTCCATTTGCAAAGGCACTTTTCCAATATAAGGTATTTACAAAGCCTTCATGATATAGGACCTAATACCATGGAAACCACACTCAATCACAACACACTCAAAACCAACACTAATGTGCACACACACCCTCCACCCTCCCTCCCCTTGGATTTCCCTGCTTCACCTCTGCCCTCAGGAGGAAAGTCCCTTCTCTTCTTAAGGTATCCACCCCACTGTGCACACTCAGGCTCACACAGGAGGACCTTGCTCAGGATTGAATTAAGGACCTGCTCTGTCACAATCAACATGCCGAAGGAAGTACAGATCTGAAGTGACCTTACCCACGTGAGGATCACCTCTCTCTCTGTGGGCCAGTTTTGCGCTCTACAGACATTTGGAACTTCCATGGCCATGTTTCCCTCAGGCCTCAGAGAGGGTTTGCATGGTCCTGGCTCAAACAGGATCCACCTGTGCTTTCCATCCTAACCCATCAGCTCACTGTGGACAATAGAGTGGGTGAGGGTGAAGGGTGTGAGTAAATTTCCTAAACTATGGTAGTGTCACTCTTGATCAAGTTAATGTGTTGTTTTGGAGCATCTTAAGAATGTAATTTTTAGACATATCCTAGTTCAAGGGATGGGAGACATTCATGAATTATGAGTACCATGGTCACTTTGACTAAAGTAAATATCCTTTCACATGAAGCTTCCTTGCTCACATCCCTGGTTCCTAGGTCAGTGGCAGTGGGTCTGGGGCTGAGTCATGACTCCCAACCACAGGGAGGAGCCTGGGGGTGCTGCACAGAACTTCTGTGGGTGGGACACTCAGTGAGACCCGACATTGTAGAGCAGGCCTAACAGCAACACTCATGTAGAGTCAGCCCTGCTGCTCACTGCAAGAGTAACCTCCACTGTAGGTATTGCTCTGAGTAACCAGAAAGAAAAATGTGATGGCAAATCATGATGTCCACAACAAATTTTACCAGAGATACTGAGAGTCATCATGGCTAGTGAGAGTGGACCATGGTCCTCTGGATCTCTCAACTGGATCCTAGAGTAGCAATACCTATGCAGGAGAGCTCCTGCCCATTTCTGAGAGCTGACCTACAGGCTGCTCCTCACAGGTCCTGGAATGTTGCCCTTTAGATGCTCAAGACAGCCTAGGTCCCCAAATGATGCAACTAGTGAACCAAAAAAAAATGGCTAGGGCTGTTGTTGCTCTAATAAGACACCACTCTTGCCTCACTCTGTGACAACTGGGGCTGGCCACATACTACTTGGCG